>NC_052153.1:126840013-127440013 GCF_902713615.1 Scyliorhinus canicula
TCGGGCCGTCGCAAAAGTCGGCCGTTTTCACGGCCGACTTCGAGATTTTCCACGGGTGCGGAGAATCGCGCCCAACATGTCCAGTTTGATACCAGTGTAGTGTTACAAGTCGCAACCCTTTGAGTTTACTGATCATGACTTATCACTTCAATATCTTTGACCTCATGATTCACGGTCAAAGGTACCGCTTCTCCTTTTCGGTGACCTCACGACCCTATGTACTGCTTGATATCCTTTGAAGTTGCCGACCATCTTAAATCACGAACTGTAACTTTATCTTTAAATTCACACACTCTTGCTGAAAACGTGGATTTCCAACTATGTCCGACCCGGGTGAACCAGCCCCCCCCCCACTCCTTTTCACATCCGTTTAACATTGCTTCGTTCCTTCATACACTGAGTGATTATTTGTTTGTGTCTTTATTGCATTTTTATTTGGTATTGCTCTTTTTAAAAACGATTATATTTTATTAAGTTAGAATACAAATCTCAGGAAAGAAGTTGGAGATTTATTTATCTAATTAATTATAATTTTTAAGGGCCCTTCAGAGATTCACGGGCCCCTTCTTGGCTCTCCGGGCCCCGGACCGATGTACCGGCTGAACCAAGACTACTGCTTGATATCCTTTGAAGTTGCCGACCATCTCAAATCACGAATTGTAACTTTATCTTTAAATTCACACACTCTTGCTGAAAACATGGAATTTCCTTAATTATGCCCGACCCGGGCCCCCCCTATTCCACATCCTTCCACTACCTCCCTGCTTCGTTCCTTTTCATGCACTGCTTATTTGTGTCCTGTTCTCTTTTTTTTCTTATTCCTTTTTATTACTAAAACAGTTGTCTGTGTTTGTTTCATTATTGCATTTTTATTTGATATAAGGGGCCCACTTCATCAGGGGCCCACTTGCCATCGGGCAAGCTGACACCCTGGCCAGTCCACCACTGGTTCTATCCCATACAATGGAGGATGGCCCAGAGAGGCCAGTTGCCTTTGTCTCAAGAATGCTTCTGGTGGTGAGTGCAAATACCTAAAAATTGAGAAGAAAGGCTTTGCCATAAGATGGTGTCAAGAAATTTCACCAACATGTTTCTATCTGATGTTTTACAATAATAATGGACCATAAGCCTCTGCTGGGTCTTCTTCATGAAGATAAGCTGATACTGCTAATTGCCTCTGCCAGAGTACAATGGTGGACCTTGTTGCTGACAGTCTATGACTACGTTTCAGATTCTCCCGCCTCCCAGCCTTGTGTTTCTCGGCAGTGGGAGGCAGCGCACCATTTGTTGGCGGCGCGATTCTCTGCTCTCACCGGTGTCAATGGAATTTTCAATTGAAGCCACGTCATGCCGTTGGAAAACCCATGGGCAGGGGTACACTGTTGGCTCATCGCTGCGGTTTTCTGGGGTCCAGTGTTGTTGGTGGCTTCCAGCCCAAACCCTGGAGGCAGCCCCAGGCGCTGCTCAGGTGAGTCCCGACTTCTGCAAACCGCGTTGTTCCAGACGTGTTCTGGACAGGAGCGTTTTCTCACTGGCTTAGCGGAAAATCAGGTTTCGGGAAAAGATTCCGGTCGGTCCTTCATCTGCATTCCATTAGCAGGATGCAAATCAGTTTAGAATAGAATAGAATAGAACAGTACAGCACAGAACAGGCCCTTCGGCCCTCGATGTTGTGCCGAGCAATGATCACCCTACTCAAACCCACGTATCCACCCTATACCCGTAACCCAACAACACCCCCTTAACCTTACTTTTTTAGGACACTGCGGGCAATTTAGCATGGCCAATCCACCTAACCCGCACATCTTTGGACTGTGGGAGGAAACCGGAGCACCCGGAGGAAACCCACGCACACACGGGGAGGACGTGCAGACTCCGCACAGACAGTGACCCAGCCGGGAATTGAACCTGGGACCCTGGAGCTGTGAAGCATTTATGCTAACCACCATGCTACCGTGCTGCCCCAGTTTAACGCCAGCCTCCTGCGGATTTCCTGATCGGCCAAGGCAGGCATCAGTGGAAAATCCCATGGGAAATTGACCCGGTTTAAAACCGATTTTTGGATTCCCCCTGAATTCTCTCCCCCCCCCACCCACACACCTACCATTGAACCTGCCCATGAGAGAATTCAGCCAGCATTGCTAACCAGTTAAATGCTCAAACCTAACATAATGCCTTGCAATTTATGATTGACATTCAATAAAAGTTTGCAAAATGATAACAGGCCAATTATTGCACTGTTGCAACTCAATCATATCGATGTCATGGTTCAACTTCATTGGGAAGTGCAGTGCAATATGCAGAAACTGGACATTGCAATGATGCTTAGAGCACCACATTTCATTATGCTGAAAGAGCAATGAGTCATCAGTGCCTGAGATTTATTAATGCTATACATCTCGTATTTGTGCCAACGATATTATAATCATTGAATCATGCTTCCAGTAAACTGCTGCAGTGTGTATGACATCATGATAAATGAGGAAGCATGCTCAGAATTTATGGCAGAAACTGGAGCCTAACTTGGTGAGTTTCAGAAAAGAAATACTGCATTTGGTGAAATGCTTATTTTTAAATCAAAACTGAAGCCCAGAATAAAGAAATATAATGCAACATCTCTAGCTTGTGAAATATTAACTATCTTTGGCACTATGGTTCTGTAGCACTGATTCTTTGATCCACTCTCCTTTCAAATTTAGTTCCTCAGTGGAGCAAAGGATTGGTGAAATAACCTGTATCCTGCTGGCACTTTTATACAAAGATTTTTCAATATTGACTCCAAACCCCAAGAAGTGTCACGGAACCACAGTCAAGGAGACCTATTGCAAATTACCACTTACCACCTTTCCTTTAATGATGAATTAGGACTCCTCAATGTCAAGCACCTCTCGGAAGATGCACTGGGGTTATAAAGGGCACAGAATGTTTTCGTGGGTAGGGATTTCAATGTTCATTATTCAGCAGCATCACTGGCCAATGTGGAGAATATTACTGCCAGACTGAGCTTGCACAGATTCTGAGAGAATTAACATGGACAGAAAAACACATCTGACCTCATCTCTGCCAATCTATCTGTTGTAAATGCATCAATCCATATTGTTACGTATCAGAGAATACATCCTTGCTGTGAAAGTGAGACGTGGGGCGAAATTCTCCGACCCCACGCAGGGTTGGAGAATCGGCCGGCAGCGGCGTTAATCCCGCTCCCGCCGGGTTTTTTATTCTCCGACCGGCCAAAAACCGGCGTTGTGCAAATCCCGCCGGCAGCCTCTGAAAACAGCTGGCGCCGGCGGGATTTCATTATATTTTTCTTTCACCAAATCTCCGGGCCGGATGGGCCGAAGTCCCGCCGACGTGGCCAGAGTAGCTTTAAAACGGCGTCAACCATTGATGATGGTTGACGCCGATCAGTGTCCGAGGGCGAGTGGGGATGGGGGGGGGGGGGGGGGGGGGGGGGGGGGGGGTTGCGGCGTTGGGGGGGGGGGGGGTTGCGGCATTGGGGGGGGGGTTGCGGCATTGGGGGGGGTTGCGGCGTTGGGGGGGTTGCGGCGTTGGGGGGGGGTTGCGGCGTGGGGGGGGGTTGCGGCGTGGGGGGGGTTGCGGCGTTGGGGGGGTTGCGGCGTTGGGGGGGTTGCGGCGTTTTGGGGGGGTGTGTTGCGGCATTGAGAGGGGGGTAGGGGTGGTGGGGAGGGGGGTAGGGGTGGTGGGGAGGGGGGTAGGGGTGGTGGGGAGGGGGGTAGGTGCGGTGGGGGGGTAGGGGTGGTGGGGGGGTTTGGGGGCAGCGGCGTGCAGAGAGGGGGGCGACGGATTCCCGGGGCCAACGCACCATCGTCCCCCCTCTGCACGCCGCTGCCCCCTACTCCAACCACCCCCTCACCACCCCTACCTCCCTCCAACGCCACTACCCCCTCATCACCCCTACCCCCCAACCACCCCTACCCCCTCCAACGCCGCCCTCATCTCTCGCAACGCCGCAACCCCCCACCCTCAACGCCGCAACACCCCACCCACTCAACGCCGCAATCCCCCCCTCTCCCCCCTCCCCCTCTCCCTCCCTCTCCCTCCCTCCCTCCCTCTCCCCCTCCCCCCCTCTCCCCCTCTCCCTCCCTCCCTCTCCCCCTCTCAACTCCGCAACCCCCCCCCCCACAAACGCCGGGTCTCTCTCTTCTCCTCTCCCCCCCCCCCAAACGCCGGGTCTCTCCCTTCTCCTCCCCCCCCCCCCCAAAGGCCGGGTCTCCCTCTTCTCCTCCCCCCCCCCAAACGCCGGGTCTCCCTCTTCTCCTCCCCCCCCCAAACGCCGGGTCTCTCTTTCTCCTCTCCTCCCCCCCCCAAACGCCGGGTCTCTCTTCCTCCTCCCCCCCCCCCCCCCCCCCCCCCCCCAACGCCGGGTCTCTCTTTCTCCTCTCCTCCCCCCCCCCAAACGCCGGGTCTCTCTCCCTCCTCCCCACCCCCCCCCCCAACGCCGGGTCTCTCTTCTTCCTCCTCCCCCCCCCCAACGCCGGGTCTCTCTCTCCCCACCACACAAACGCCGGGACTCGCCACTTCCGCAGCGGGTGAAACTGACGCGTATCGCGTCAGTCCGCTGCTGGCCCTTTCGGGAACGGAGATTACCGGCTTAAAAGAAGGCCCCGACGCCGGAGTCATCCGCACCGCTTTTGGCCGCCGGAAATGGGCGTCACGTCGGTCCGCGGAGAATTTCGCCCGTGATCTGTAGTGACTTCAGCAGAGTGTTTGCACAGGCTTTGCAGGTCTCCACCTTAGATTGTATGAGCAACACCTCTTATTAAACCTCCCATCATGCTAGAAAGAATCCAGAGTGTGGGCACCTCCATGTCTTTTCTCTTTGTGACGTGGACACCTAAGGAAGGAGCAGTGCTCCGAAAGGTCGTGTTTGAATCAAACCTGTTGGACTTTAACCTGGTGTTGTAAGACTTCTTACTGTTTTCTCTTTGTGGCAACAAAGAAATATAACAGAACATAAAGCTGCAACAAGGGTTAAGGCAGGAAAAATCACTGAAAAAGAAACTTGACAACTAAACAGTGAAGACGGCATCGGGAGCAATGGAACATTCTCGGGACTAGACTCACACAATGCACATATGTGTCAACAGAAGCACTGCCTGTGAAGGTTCAAAAAACATTTTGACTACGACTGTGAGTAAAGAAGACCAACAGTTTGGGGAAAACTTGCTTGCGTTGAAGTGAGTAGGATGTGGGCCGTAGGGACTGCGCACGTGGCGAAGCCAAATGAGCTGCTGGGAATGGGAATTTTAAAGTCTACTGACTCTGCATGGGCCACTATTTGGGGAAAAAGCTGAACTACAATCAGGCAAAACAAAAAATATTTGTAGTGCTTGTAATAAAAGAGATCATTTGTGCCATATTTTTCATAAGAATTGGAAGGGAGGAAGTTGGTTGAAGTATGGACCCTAGGAGCTGGGATCCAAAATTGGCGGGAAAAACAGGCACCATTGATGTACTTGATGAAGACTATGAGACGTGGGACTCCAATGAGGAAAAATTCCAATTATGCCTCATAGTAAATCAGACACCGGAGGACCTAAAGGTCGCAACACTTCATAGCTCAGTTGGGCATAAAACATTAATGCTGCTACAAAATTTATTTCACCCAGCAAAATCAGGAGATTAGTCCTACCTCAGATTAATCAAAATCAAAAAGAGGGACATTTTTCTCCAAGGCTGTTATTGATTACGGAAAGGTTTCAGTAAGGCTCAGAAACCTCTCCTACAGTTGACCGGAAACACTATAGTTCAAGTACTTTAGATGGGTCCGTTTTTGTCCAAAGTGTGCAGGACGGTTTCCTGATGTAGTATGTAGATAGGCCAATGAGAGGCGAGGCCGTATTGGATTTGGTACTGGTAATGAATCAGGACAGGTGTCAAATTTGGACGTAGGTGAGCACTTTGGTGATAGTGACCACAATTCGATTACGTTTACTTTAGTGATGGGAAGGGATAGGTATATACCGCAGGGCAAGAGTCATATCTGGGGGAAAGGCAATTATGATGCGATGAGGCAAGGCTTAGGATGCATCAGCTGGAGAGGAAAACTGCAGGGGATGGGCACAGTGGAAATGTGGAGCATGTTCAAGGAACAGGTACTGCGTGTCCTTGATAAGTGTGTACCTGTCAGGCAGGGAGGAAGTGGTCGAGCGAGGGAAACGTGGTTTACTAAAGCAGTTGAAACACTTGTCAAGTGGAAGAAGGAGGCTTATGTAAAGATGAGACGTGATGGTTCAGTTAGGGCGCTTGAGAGTTACAAGTTAGCTAGGAAGGCTCTAAAGAGAGCTAAGAAGAGCCAGGCGAGGACATGAGAAGTCTTTGGCAGGTAGGATCAAGGATAACCCTAAAGCTTTCTATAGATATGTCAGGAATAAAAGAATGACTAAGGTAAGAGTAGGGCCTGTCAAGGACAGTAGTGGGAAGTTGTGCGTGGAGTCCGAGGAGATAGGAGAGGTGCTAAATGAGTATTTTTCGTCTGTATTCACACAGGAAAAAGACAAAGTTGTCGAGGAGAATACTGAGATACAGGCTACTGGACTAGAAGAGCCTGAGGTTCAGAAGGAGGAGGTGTTAGCGATTCTGGAAAGTGTGAAAATAGATAAGTCCCCTGGGCCGGATGGGATTTATCCTAGGATTCTCTGGGAAGCTAGGGAGGAGATTGCTGAGCCTTTGGATTTCATCTTTAGGTCATCTTTGTCTACAGGAATAGTGCCAGAAGACTGGAAGATAGCAAATGTTGGTCCCTTGTTCAAGAAGGGGAGTAGAGATAACCCCGGTAACTATGGACCAGTGAGCCTTACTTCTGTTGTGGGAAAAGTCTTGGAAAGGTTTATAAGAGACAGGATGTATAATCATCTGGAAAGGAATAATTTGGTTAGAGATAGTCAACATAGCTTTGTGAAGGGTAGGTCGTGCCTCACAAACCTCATTGAGTTCTTCGAGAAGGTGACCAAACAGGTGGATGAGGGTAAAGCAGTTGATGTGGTGTATATGGATTTCAGTAAAGCGTTTGATAAGGTTCCCCACGGTAGGCTATTGCAGAAAATACAGAGGTATGGGATTCAGGGTGATTTAACAGTTTGGATCAGAAATTGGCTAGCTGATAGAAGACAAAGGGTGGTGGTTGATGGGAAATGTTCTGATTTGTGTCCAGTTACTAGTGGTGTACCACAAGGACCTGTTTTGGGGTCGCTGCTGTTTGTCATTTTTATAAATGACCTGGAGGAGGGCGTAGAAGGATGGGTGAGTAAATTTGCAGATGACACTAAAGTTGGTGGAGTTGTGGACAGTGCAGAAGGATGTTACAAGTTACAGAGGGACATAGATAAGCTGCAGAGCTGGGCTGACAGGTGGCAAATTGAATTTAATGTAGAAAAGTGTGAGGTAATTTATTTTGGAAGGAATAACAGGACGACAGAGTACTGGGCTAATTGTAAGATTCGTGGTAGTGTGGATGAGCAGTGAGATCTCGGTGTCCATGTCCATAGATCCCTGAAAGTTGCCACCCAGATTGAGAGGGTTGTTAAGAAGGCGTACGGTGTGTTAGCTTTTATTGGTAGAGGAATTGAGTTTTGGAGCCATGAGGTCATGTTGCAGTTGTACAAAACTCTGGTGCGGCCGGATTTGGAGTATTGCGTGCAGTTCTGGTCGCCACATTATAGGAAGGATGTGGAAGCATTGGAAAGGGTACAGAGGAGGTTTACAAGGATGTTGCCTGGTATGGAGGGAGATCTTACGAGGAAAGGCTGAAGGACTTGGGGCTGTTTTCGTTAGAGAGAAGAAGGTTAAGAGGTGACTTAATTGAGGCATACAAGGTGATCAGAGGATTAGATAGGGTGGACAGTGAGAGCCTTTTTCCTTGGATGGTGATGTCCAGCACGAGGGGACATAGCTTTAAATTGAGGGGAGATAGATATAGGACAGATGTCAGAGGTAGGTTCTTTACTCAGAGAGTAGTAAGGGCGTGGAATGCCCTGCCTGTAACAGTAGTGGACTCGCCAACACTAAACGCATTCAAATGGTCATTGGACAGGCATATGGACGATAAGGGAATAGTGTAGAGGCACTTTAGAGGGGTTTCACAGGACGGCGCAACATCGAGGGCCGAAGGGCCTGTATTGCGCTGTAATGTTTTATGTTCTATGTTCAAGAATTTGTATCATAAGAAACACATCTAAACAGACTAGTCATGTCTAAAGATCAACAGATGAAGTTCAAGATCACTCTGACAGCTGGATTCTCCACTGTCAGGATTCTCCATTTTGCCGGCAGCCCAGGGGTTTCCTGATGGCGTGGGGCTGCCCACAATGGGAAACCCCATTGGCCGGCTGACAAGACGGACAACCCCACCCAATGTAACCGAACTACTGCAGGAGTTAAAGCTCGGTGTCTTGTCAATGCGGAGTTATCAACAATGTTTTTGGGCCTATTCAAAACTTGAAGGGAATGAAATTAAAATGGAAGTGGATACGACTGCAGTAGTATCGTTAACGACTGCAGTAGTATCGTTAACACCTGAGACAATTTATCATCAAATTCTGAAACATCTGCCTTTAAAACTGTTAAATGTGATCCTAAGGACATGCAAAAGGATGCATTATGGTGAAAGTAGAAGCAAATAAGTGGACAGTGAAGTTGCCTACTCACGTTGTTCGTGGAAACCTTTCTGCTCTGTTTGGCAGAGCACGGTTGGCAAAGATTAGACTTAACTGGGAAACAGTCATCATCCAATGGATTCAAAGAGCAACTTGCAACAACTTCTTATTACGTATGAAAGGTGTTCAAAGATTCACGAGGCTCTATGAGTGGACTTGAGGTACACCTAAAATCAATCCAGACAGCACACCCAAATGTCTCAAAGCTAAAACCGTACAATATGCCATTGGGCCAAAACTTTAAAAAGAACCTGAAAGACAAATATAAACATGAGTCATTGAACCTGTTGAACGTCGGAATAACATCTGCTCCTGCTCTTTTTCAAAGATCCATGGATCAAATTCTAAGTGGGCTGAATGGAGTGCAATGTTATTTGAATGACATGCTCATCACTGGTTCAAGTGAACAAGAACATTTGGAGAATTTGGAAGTTACTCTGAAGTATTTACAGAGCCACAATCTGAGAGCTAAAAAGGAAAAGTGCGACTTTTTCAAGTCATCCATAAACTACCTGGACCATATAATTGACAAAGATGGCTTACACAAGGAGTCGAAGAAAATGTCAGCAATCTTAGAAGCACCGCATCCTCAAAATGTGACACAATTAAGGTCATTTTTAGGACCTTGATCAGGTGGAGGCACAAAGGATTGATGGATGGAGCAGCTGTTTCTCCAACAGGTACAGTCGCCAAATGTTCCGACAAAACTGGAAAGCTCAAAGGATCTATTTTCATCTCAAGACACCGTGTCACTTCCTTCCAGCACGACGTCCACCAAGACCAATACACTCACATCGATGGGTTTTGTTGCACATGTAGAATGGGAAGTACAGTATGGTCTGCACTTCACAGATTTATAGGAGACGGTAACAGAATCTGTGACAGCTATGTGTACTTGCCGGTGGAGGAATGCGGAAAGGTGCAGCGATTCTCCGCTTCATGTAGCTGCTGAGCCTCGGGATTCATCAGAAAAGCAACAGATGCTTAAGCAGCAGTGTGAAATGTGTGAACATCTGTAGAGGTTTCCAGCAAACAGTGCAGTCCCAGGTGCAAATGGATGTCAGGATTGGTGTCGATTTCCTGGCATGTGCATGCATAACATCCTCCATTGAGAATTAAAACATCTTTTGTTATTATTCGCCCATTGGATGTGGGCATCGATGGCTAGGCCAGCATTTACTACCCATCCCTGAGGACACTTAAGAGTTAACCACGTTGCTGTGGGGCTGGAGTCACATGTAAGTCAAACCAGGTATGGACCGCAGGTTTTCTTCCCTAAAGGACATTAGTGAACCAGATGGGTTTTTATGACAATCGACAATGTTTTCATGGTTCTCATTAGACTTTTAATTCCAGATTTTTATTGAATTCAAATTCCACCAACAGCCCCAGCTGGTGTTGTGTTCTGTGGTGCCATCGTTAACAAGGGTGTGTTCAACTGACACGATGATTTATTGTCAAACATGTGAAAGCATAACTAACAGAAATATATATAGACAAAGTTAGTTGTATTCCTTGGGAGCTACTCTAAGTGTGACTGTCCTGTTGTATGTCCAACTGAGTGTCCCACGTCACGTGACCAAGATCTGACGCCACCAGCTGGTTGGAGGTCACATTGCTAACTATGTTAGTGGGATTCAAACACAGGTCTCCAGAACATTCTGCTGGGTCTCTGGATTACTAGTCCAGTGACAATACCACAACACCATTGCCTCATCTAGAATGTGGTGATCCTCATGGAGAGGCACGTGGAACATATCACTGGATGGATCCAGTGAATATACATAGACCTCCATTGGCATGAGATGTATGGAATGATGGCTCAGTGAGATGGGCCACACACACATCTCCCCATTGCCACTAGGTGACATAATGCTGGTAATCAGGGCAGAGCATATGTAGTCAGAAAGGGCTGAGTAAGGGTAATTGACGGAAACTGGGGATCCTCTTGAAGTGCTTCACTCCCTGAAGGCAAAACCTTGGTTTCTTTGACTATGCTACATGGTGGTCTGAGAACTGAGGTAGCCCCTGCACAGGTACAGGTGTTCCCTAATGTGCCAGCCCCCAATAGCCCCAATGACTCTCATGTAACCAGGGAATGCAAGTAATGGCCATCTTTTGCACCAGGGCAAGACTGCCCTACATTAACTCCAGGTGCAAGGTGAGTACTCTGTCGGAGTGACTGTTAGCAAGCATGTAAGTTCATAAACTAGTACTTGGGGTTTTACAGGCTGATAATTGTTTATTCAATGCAGAAGCCTTTAAAGTGTCATGAGAGTTAAAAGTCTTGACATGCAATGTATAATGATTGGTGTATTTTTGTGCACCAGTTGACAGTGACCAGATGTGGAATCAAATATATGACACTCAGTAAAGGTAAAGGTAATGGGAACCTATATGAAAGAAGGCTTTGGTATATACTTCTGATGGGTACAGAGCTATAGTAAGTGCCTCTTGTGAAAGGTCAGCAAGGCTGACTCTGGAAGCGAATTTCTTTTTTAGTCGCCCTTTGTAATTGATCTCCTGTGAAACATCTGTTGATTAGAGAGTCGTGAATCTCCCCGACATGCATGTCACTGCCCAGTCAGCCATTTTCATTGGCTGAGATCTGATGAGGCAGCTCATGCTCATCCTCCTCGTTTGAGGATGCCACTCACTTGGTCTCTTCTTCTGACACCTGTGTTACCTTTATCTGCAGTGTCAGTTTGTGCAATGTGCAGCAATAGTATTTTAAAGATATTTTTATTCGAGGCTTTTTACATATATATACAAAAAATCAGAAGATCAGCACATAAACCTAAGCAAGCAACCACAAATCCCCAACCTCCCCGATACTCACGCCCTACCACATCCCGCCTTCCCCATTTTTATCCCATTGTTCCCCCCCATGACCCCCCCTCTTGCTGACCCCTCAATCTTCCTTGAAGAAATCAATAAACTGTTTCCACATCAGGGTGAATCCCTCTACTGACCCCTGCAAAGTGAACTTGACTTTCTCCGACCTCAGGAATTCTGCCGGGTCGCTCACTCACACCCATGTCTTCGGTGGCTCTGAGTCCCACCAACACAACAGAATCTGACTTTGGGCCATCAGGGAGGCAAAGGCCAATACGTTATGTGGACGTGATTTGCGGACACACTCGCATACCGCCCATACCTGTCACCCCTGCAAAGAAGCTGCTCACCCTTGCCATCGTCATGTGGGCCCAATGCACCACTTTAAACTGTATGAGACTTAATCGTGCACACAACAAGGGCCATTCACCCTCTGCAAGGCCACTGCCCACCTCCCGAGCAGCACCTCCCCTCCCAGCTGCTCTGCCCACTTGTGCTTGGCCTGCTCCACTGGATTTCCATCCCTCTCCATCAATTCCTTGTATCTATCCAACATCCTCTCCTCTCCTATTTTGTCCTCCGACCGCAACTTATCCTGCAGCACCGGAGATGGTAGCCCCGGAAAGCACTGCGTTTCTCTTCTCATGAAATCCGTCACACATTTATCAAAGCACATGTGGGTTTTTGTTGTTGTGTACAATGTCTCTTTAAGAACCGAGTCACGTGACTTGTGTGACATCATTGGCTACTTCGCATACTTTTGAGGAGTCTAGTGCCAAACCTTGCACAGTGAATAAACCTCTGTTGATATTGCATATTAAACCCAACGGCTACCTTAATCCTATTTCTTCTGTACTTTTAGTCCAAAGATACAGCACAGATCTTGTATAATTGCTCAGCAGTAGGAGGACATTAGGGAACCTGCCCAATGCAGACCCACTCAGTATCACCAACCCTCAAATCTTGTTTCTGTTGTCATGGAGCCAGTAGAATTCTGCCTATAAGACCATAAGATATAGGAGCAGAATTAGGCCACTTGGCCCATCGAGTCTGCTCCGCCATTCAATCATGGCTGATAGTTTCTCATCCCCTTCTTCTGCCTTCTCCCCATAACCCCTGGTCCCCTTATTAATCAAGAACCTATCTATCTCTGTCTTAAAGACACTCAGTGAATTGGCCTCCACAGCGTTCTGCAGCAAAGAGTTCCACAGATTCACCACCCTCAAGCTGAAGAAATTCCTCCTCATCTCTGTTTTAAGGATCGTCTCTTTAATCTGAGATGGTGTCCTCTGGTTCTAGTTTCTCCTACAAGTGGAAACATTCTTGCCACGTTCACTCTATCCAGGCCTCTCAGTATCTTATACATTTAAATAAGATTCCCTCTCATCCTTCTAAACTCCGAGTACAGACCCAGAGTCCTCATATATTCCTCATTCGACCAGTTCTTCATTCCAGGGATCATTCTTGTGAACCTCCTCTGGACCCTTTCTTTGGCCAGCCAATCCTTCCTGAGATACGGGGCCCAAAACTGCTCACAATACTCCAAATGGGGTCTGACCAGAGCCTTATACAGCCTCAGAAGTACCTCCCTGGTCTTGTATTCTAGCCCTCTTGACATGAATGCTAACATTGCATTTGCCTTCTTAACTGCTGACTGAACCTGCACATTAACCTTAAGAGAATCATGAGCAAGGACTCTCAAGTCCTTTTGTGCATCTGCTTTCCGAAGTATTTCCCCATTTAGAAAATAGTCTATGCCTAAATTCCCCCTTCCAAAGTGCATAATCTCACACTTTTCCACATTGCATATAATTTGCCACTTCATTGCCTACTCTCCTAGCTTGTCCAAGTCCTTCTGAAGCCCCCTTGCTTCCTCAATACTATCTGTCCCTCTACAGACCTTTGTATCATCTGCAAATTTAGCAACAGTGCCTTCAGTACCGTCTTCCAGATCATTAATGTATATTGTAAAAAGTTGTGGTCCCAGCACAGACTCCTGAGGCACACCACTCGTCACCGGCTGCCATCCTGAAAAAGATCTCTTTATCCCCACTCTTTGACTTCTGCCAGTCAGCCAATCCTCTATTCATGCCAGGATCTTACCCTGAACACCATGAGCTCTTAACTTATTTAACAGTCTCCTATGCGGTCTTCTGGAAATCTAGATAAATCACATCCACTGGTTCTCCCTTGTCTAACTTGCTTGTTACCTCCTCGAAGAACTCTAACAGATTTGTCAGGCACAACCTCCCTTTGACAAAGCCGTGCTGACTCAGTCATATTTTGCTATGCACTTCAAAGTGCTTTGCGATCTCACCTTTAATAACAGACTCTAAAACCTTCACTTTAGTAATGGTCACTGCACTCACCTCTGCCCCCTGGTTCTGCTGGAGCTCTGGCATCTCTCTGGTGTCTTCCACCATGAAGACTGATGCAAATTAACTATTCAGTTCATCTGCCATTTCTTTGTTTCCTATTATTACTTCTACAGCCACCTTTTCCAGTGGTCCAATGTCTATTTTTGTCTCTTACCTTTTATATATTGAAAAAATCTCTTCCTATCTTCCTTTATATTACTAGCTAGCTTGTACTCATACTTCATCTTCTCCCCCTTATTGCTTCTTTAGTTGTCCTCTGCTTGCTTTTAAATGCTTCTCAATCCTCTGGTTTCTCACTAATTCTCTCCACTTTGTATGCTTTTTCTTTAGCCTTTACGCTGTCAATGACATCCCTCGTCAGCCATGGATGCCTTGTCCTCCCCTTAGCATGTTTCCTCCTCCTTGGGATGAATTTCTGTTTGTGTCTCCCTAATAACCCCCCAAAAACCCCTGCCATTGCTGTTCCACTGTCTGCCCTGCGAGGCTCCTTCTCCAATCAACTCTGGCTAGCTCCTCCCTCATGTCTTTGTAGTTACCCTTATTTAATTGTAATACCCCTAGTAAAACTAAATGGATTGTCGACAGCTATATAGAACTTACTGAGTTCCCTACCGAACATTGTCTTAATGAAAGTTACTTTGTGATTAGTATAATTCCTCATATTAAGACTGATTGCAAACAGTAAGAGATTCTTTGAACCAGAAAACATGTGACATTTCAGCGGGAAGAAAATTAACCTCAATAAAGGCACAAAGGAATATTAGCATTTCAGCTATAATAAGAAAACATGAGGGGTCCAGCCAGGCATTTTTAATCTAATTTCTTTTTCACTCTTCCTAACTGATGTATTTCAGCACACTCAGCTGCTTTGATTCAATGAACAGCTCAACCCACTAATGCTCATCACCCTCTCCGCCCACGACTCGCTCTTCACACAAGTGAAAATTGATGGAGCCTTTTTTGAATGATGAAAATACTATTAAGAAAAAAAATGTTCCCCCTGCTGTTTCCATTCATTTCTCAAATATAAAAATGGTGCGCAGTGACCTTGACCTATGCTCATACTTTTTTCAATCTTTGTGAATTTATCAACTGAAAACATTCATTATGTCAATGTTGCACTGAAAAGGGGTGAAACGTTATTATCTGATTCAGGACCATAAAAGCAAAATTCATTTGGGCACGGTGAAAATTTATTCATGACCTTTTACTATAAAAGTCAATTAACAAGAAATAGTTTTTTTAAATGTAAAGTTCCCAATTCTTTTTCCTCAATTTAGCATGACCAATCCACCTCACTGCACATCATTCGGTTGTGGGGGTGAGACCCACGCGCACACGGGGAGAATGTACAAACTCCATAAGGACAGTGACCAGGGGCCAGGGTCGAACCCGGGTCCTTGGTGCCATGAGGCAGCAGTGCTAACTACTGCGCCCCCATGTCGCCCTGTAAGATATAGTTTCTTAAAAAATCATTTTAGAGTACCAAATTATTTTTTCCCAATTAAGGGGCAATTTAGTGTGGCCAGTCCACCTGACCTGCACAAGTTTGGGTTGTGGGCGTGAAACCCACGCAGACATGGGGAGAATGTGCAAACTCGTGCAAAGCTGGGCGGCTCGTTGGTCTTGGGGTATGATTCTCGTTTAGGGACTTATGTTAGGGCAGCACGGTAGCATGGTGGTTAGCATCAATGCTTCACAGCTCCAGGGTCCCAGATTCGATTCCCGGCTGGGTCACTGTCTGTGCGGAGTCTGCACGTCCTCCCCGTGTGTGCGTGGGTTTCCTCCGGGTGCTCCGGTTTCCTCCCACAGTCCAAAGATGTGCGGGTTAGGTGGATTGGCCAGGCTAAATTGCCCTTAGTGTCCTAAAAAATAAGGTTAATGGGGGTTGTTGGGTTACTGGTATAGGGTGGATACGTGGGCTTGAGTAGGGTGATCATTGCTCGGCACAACATCGAGGGCCGAAGGGCCTGTTCTGTGCTGTACTGTTCTAATTCTAATTCCACATAGACTATGACCCGGGGCCGGGATTGAACCCGGGTACTCAGTGCCATAGGGCAGCAGTGCTAACCACTGCACCACTGTGCCTAAGATATAGTTATACACAGAACTACAATGCCATTTGATTAAGTTAATTGAAGACTGGATATACTTGGACAACTACTAACATTGTAGCAACTGTTCAGTATTTTGGCCAAGTGAGATGGACAAACATTAGACAGAATCTCACAAGAGAACATACAATGGAAAATCATCAGTAGTGGCAGTCATTTCTTTTGCCATTTATATGGATGTTAGGGGGTAGTAGCCAATGAACACCTTATTCAAAGCAACACCATCAACATAATTAAAATGCTAGTTTCTTTGAAGACTGGGTTGAATACAGATGTTAGAAACAGAGAATAGCAGAATCATGGGAGGTCTAATGTGAAATATATTGCAGTTTTGCATCTTTCTGAATCAGATGACAATATTACTTTGTTATTGAGATGCCACAGAAAGTGATTCTCACTTCTGAAAATAATCAGATTATTTCTAATTCTTGCTACTTCAAGAAAACAGCAGATGATGTATAAAAAGCAAAGTCGATGACATGCTACAAGTCCCAGAATTCCACATTTTTTACAAAGAATCAGCTTAAAAATTGTTATGTATCAGAGTAATATTCCTGGCTGGTGGAATGTCATATGTTATGCAATTACATCATCAGAGTGTTTTGTGGCTTTTTGTGGAGTTTACCAGTGTACCCTGCTTGAGCAGCATCTTGTAAATAAACCCTTTGCTCCATGTTATATGAACTCACCGTGTGCCACCTCTGGGCCGTGATTCTCCCCTACCCGACAGGGTGGGGGGTCCCGGCGTGATAGAGTGGCGTAAACCACTCCGGCGCCGGGCCGCCCCAAAGGTGCGGAAGTCTCTGGGCCCCAGAGCCCATCCGCGCCGCCAGTCCCTCCGGTCAGGTAGGTGTTTTGATTCCCACCGGCGGGTGAGGCTTGACAGCGGCAGGACTTCGGCCCATCGTGGGCCGGAGAATTGCCGGGGGGCCTGCCGACCGGCGCGGCGCAATTCCCACCCCTGCCGAATCTCTGGTGGCGGAGAATTCGGGACACGGCGGGGGCGGGATTGGCGCCGGCCCCCGGCGATTCTCCAACCTGGCGGGGGGTCAGAGAATCCCGCCCCTGATTCTTTCTCTTTCCGGTTATAACAAAGAATATAACAAAAGAGAAACTGGTGACGACATCTGGGCCGAAAACAAAAAATAGGAGAAAAACAATTTTAGACGATGAGTTTGTGAGCCAGAAGAAGGGATCGTCGATGGAGATCCAGGCCCATTCACCATTGGGAGCGAGGTCGGGAGAAATATCGTCAACTTTCAAGGTGAAATCATCGTTGTGGCAAGTAAAAACAACTCTCGGGGAAATATTTGGACACTGCACAGTTTGTAATGGGGTGTCGGTGAATCATACAGTTGATTGCGACAGGTGCTGGTGCAAGTAAAAGGTTTTCAAAAAGAAAACAAGGTTACCAGACAACAACGGATTGCTGAGGCTTACTTCAAATGGAGGATCAAGATTTTCAGTGCACTTACCATTGTGGTGGGTAGAGCCATGAAGACTGTGCATGAGGCACTGAAACAGACCATGGGAACGTGAACCTATGGCGCTGCCGACTCTGCAACCTACTGCCAGTGAATTGATAGAGAGGTACAGAAACAGCTGGTCTGCTTGTGGCCTGCGAGTTTGTCTGCTTTAAACAGAAAGAAAATAAATGGCAGGGAAGACAGGCCAAAGGCTGAGTAGCACCGATTAGGGAGCTGCAATCCAAAAATGGTGGGAAGAAAAGGCGATACGTATGTGCTTGATGAGGAGGAGGAGACATGGACCTCTTAGGAAGAAAGTTTCCAGTTGTTCCCTCAAGCCAATCAGACACCAGCAGGCCTGCATACAGGGACCTTTCTCAGCTCAGTTGGGAGGAAAACATTCATATTACTACCGAGCGCCCACAGCTAAATCTGGAGACAAGCCTATGATGAGTTAATTACTGGCTTGCAAAAATATTTCTCCTCCTGTCCATTATTAATAGCTGAAAGATTCCACTTTCACCGTCACGCACACGAGGAAGGGGGAAAACATTTCACAATTTGCTGCATAATAATATCACTGCAGAAGTGAGCAAAGTACTGCAAATCTAGCCAGAATTTTGGATGATACACTTTGCGACTGATTAGTTTGTGGTATCAGGAATGAAGCCATCCAAAGGAAATTGTTGACTGAAGGAGCATTAATCTTAAAATCTGCTATAGTGCTATAGAAATTGCAGTTCATATCTGATGAAAACTTTCTTTTTTTTCTAATAAATTTAGAGTACCCAATTCATTTTTTCCAATTAAGGGGAAATTTAGCATGTTCAATCCACCTACCTTGCACATCTTTGGGTTGTGGGAGCGAAACCCATGCAAACACGGGGAGAATGTGCAAACTCCACACAGACAGTGATCCAGAGCCAGGATCGAACCTGGGATCTCGCCGCCGTGAGACTGCAGTGCTACCACTGCGCCACCCTGCTGCCCTATGAACACTTTCAGTGGCATATTCTATTTGTCTCGTGTGGAAAATGTTCCGATAATGTCTTCTCAGGTGCGAAAATTTACCCAAGCAGATCCGGTGATGAGGAAGGTGTTGGGCATAATTCAAAAAGGCACTCTTACACAAGAGCACAGGAAGAATCCAGACCTTAAACCCTATCTTACCAGGCATCTTGAGTTGACAGTATAAAATGGAGTATTGTTGTATTGTAGTATCAGAGTAATTATTGCACCATGTCTCTGAAGTACAATCCTGGAACAGCTGCATTAGGGCCATCCCAGTTTAGTGAGAATGAAGGAGTAGCAAATGGAATTTAATCTTGGAAAGTGTGAGATGATACACTCTGGAAGGAGAAATTTGACAAGCAAGTATGGCATGTCACTGGGATGTTGCCTGGAACATTTAAGTTATGATGAGAGGTTGGACAGGCTTGGGTTGTTTTTGTTGGAGCAGAGAAGACTGAGAGAGTGACCTAATTGAGGTGTACAAGATTATGAAGGGCCTGGACAGGGTGGATAAGGAGCAGCTGTTCCCCTTAGTTGAAGGATCAGTCACGAGGGGACACAAGTTCAAGATGAGGAGCAGGAGGTTCAGGGGGGATGTGAGGAAAAACATTTTTACCCTGAGGGTGGTGACGGTGTGGAATGCACTGCCTGGATGGGTGATAGAGGTGGGTTACCTCACATCCTTTAAAAAGTACCTTGATGAGCACTTGCCGCGTCACAATATTCAATGTTATGAGCCAAGTGCTGGTAAATGGGATTAGGTAGGCAGGTCAGGTGTTTTTTATGCGTTGGTGCAGATTCGAAAGGCCAAAGGCCTCTTTTGCATGGTATTTTCTGAGATTCTGTGGAGGTGGGGTTACGCCAATCCTCCGCTGCGTTGAGAGATATATCTTCACTACAACATTAGCAACCATGGGAATGACCTGGCATGTCCATGGCAAAGAATCCATCTTGGGACCAGTTGAAGGACACGTGTTTTGGTCGTGATTGATGCGCATTAGAGGTGGCCGGAGGTTGCCATCATGAAATCGATAACTACAAAACAGACCAAAGAAGTGCTTGACAGGGTATTTGCAAGATTCAGGCAAGCTGAACAATTAGTGAGAGATAATGGTACGCAATTCACATCTGTTGAATTTGAGGACTACCTCAATCCATTATATCAAATTTTCCCTCTACCATACAGCTACTAACAGCTTAGCTGAATGTTTGGTCCAGTCGCTCAAGCATGCAGTGGAGGTCTCGAGGGGTAAAGGTTCTCTATCTAAATGTGTCAATAGTTTTCTGATGACATACAGAAAAATTGCACATTCCACAACACAAAGCTCACCGGCACTAAAAATGTTAAAATGGAAGCTGTACACAAAGTTTGATCTTTTGCCTCCCCCTTCAACTTCAGCAAATGACTAGAAGGGAACAATATTCCAAAAGCAGTGTCTTTGACCATGGTGAATGTGATCTTGTGAGAAATTACACATCAGATGCCTGTACAATCTGACAATGAACGAAATTGGCGTCGGTATGTTGACCAATTATTGTCTGCACGCAGTGAAAGTACAACACCTGTACCAGATGTTGACACCACAGAGAGTATGGCTAGAGATATGCCAGACTTGAGGACTACAACTGCCGAGATTATGGAACCTGTTACGACAGCGCCATCCACACAAGAGAGAGTTCCTGAGTTGGATTTGTCAAATGTAACACTAACCAGTGCACAGGAAGATACTCCTAGTACCCTAAAAGCCAAGTTCCTGAAAATCATGTTCTGCCAAAACGAGCCAGACATCCACCCAAGAGACTGTCCTACTAATGTACATATCCATCCTTAACAGAACATTGTTATTATTTGCATAATGTGTTGGATCTGTGTTAAAGTATTTGATTATGTGAAAATGCCGGCGACACTAAAGCAGTAAAGGAGGAGGGGTGCTGTGTATCAGAATAAGAAGTCGTATAACACCAGGTTAAAGTCTAACAAGTTTGTTTGGATTCACTAGCTTTCGGAGCAACCTCCTTCATCAGGTGAATGAAGATGTGGGTTCCACAACCATGGACATCGCGTGACAATCGGCAGGCAGGAATGTTCCCTTCCAGCCAGGGAACACTTCAGCAGTCAAGGGTATTCAGCCTCTGATCTTCGGGTAAGCGTTCTCCAAGGTTCACTTCAGGATGCATGACAACGCAGAATCGCCGAGCAGAAACTTATAGCCAAGTTCCGCTCACATGAGTACGGCCTCAACCGGGACCTTGGATTCATGTCTCATTACATTCACCCCCTACCATCTGGCCTGGGCTTGCAACATCCTACCAACTGTCCTGGCTTGAGACAATTCACACCTTTTTAACTTATGATTATCCCTCTCCATCTGGACCTGGAAAGACTTAGTTACCTGCAAAGACTCGCATTCAAAGTATAATTTTGCATCATTGACTTTGTCTATATATATGGTTGTGGAACCCACCTTTTCATTCACCTGAGGAAGGAGCAGTGCTCCGAAAGCTAGTGAATCCAAACAAACTCATTGGCCTTTAACCTGGTGTTCTAAGACTTCTTACGGTGCCTACCCCAGTCCAACGCCGCATCTCCACATCATGTGTATCAGAATGACACCATTGGCTGGTGTAATGTCATACGTTATGCAATGACATCATCGGAACATTTTGTAGAATTCACCATTGTACGTTGTTTGAGCAGCATCTTATAATAAACCCCATGCACTGTGTTATATAAACTCAATGTGTGCCACCTCTGATCCTTCCTCTTTATGACTAGAACAAAGAATATAACAAAAATCTATTTGTAAAAAATGATTTAAGGATGTATTATGAAGTAATTTCAGTCGATCCCAAGAAGGGAATAACTGGGTGTAACTTTAATCTTGGGGTGGGTGTGGTGGGGGGGGGGGGGGGGGAGGAGGGTGCTGGTGGTCTGTCGACATCCACTGTTTGAATTTCATTGCTGTAGTTTATGGAATCATCAAAGCTGTTCTGTTGAATTACACTGAAACATTGCTCCTTCCCAAGAATCAATTATTCACTGTCATTTCCTAATGGTTAATGCAATGCTCTAGACCTGAACACAAATGAAGTAGATTGGAGTTCACAGAAGAATTCTTTCCTGAAACATTTTTATTTGATAAAAATGGACAAGGTAGGAACAGGTTTTATAAGGGTATTTGACATTCCGAAGGGCAGGAAGAAAGGAAAAGAACTGTGGTATCTCTGTTAATAAAGGATGAGATCAGAACAATAGTGAGAAATTATCTTGGTTTCGAAGGTCAAGTTATAGAATCAGTTTGGGCCGAGATCAGGAATAGTGAGGAAGGAAGTCACTGATGGGAGTAGTTTTAACTACACAGTAGGACAGGGTATACATCAAGAAATGATGGAAGGTTACAAGAAATACTGCAATAATCATGGGAGATTTTAACCTTCAAGTCATTTGCAAGATTTACAGCACTTGGGGCACTACGCGAGATGACAAGATCTCATGAGGCGTCCCGGGCATTGGAAATTTCGGGAAAGGCCTCTTGCGAGATTTAACTGTCTCGTCACTGCGTCAGGTGCGATCAGCCGTTTGATCACGGCTTCTGTTTGATTTCATATGACCAGGTCCAAAATAACCTGTTCCCTGTTAGGTTCCAGAACTCATCGCAATCTGGATCTCGGACTTAGTGGGTGCCGTCCAGATTTGCATATTTAAGTGAGCAGTTTGCTTCACTTAAATATGTCTATGCGCTTGGGAGACCTTGCCATGGGCCCGTTTAGTAAAGTTTTCCACAGGACCACGCATGACAGTTCTTGTGGGTGCCTCCAAGCGATTGTAGGTCCCCAGGTGGTTGAGCTCTGGGCAGGGTGGAACTCTGGCATCCCCAATGCCACCCAGGCACCTTGGCATTGCCTGACATTGCCACCCAGACACCCTGACACCCCCACCCTGGCACTGTCAGGGTTCCCAGGTGACAATGTCAGGCTCGCAGGGGTCACTATCAGGGTGCCAGGTTGGCAATGCCAAGGTGACCTGGTGCCAGGAATTGGGCTCTGTCCTTATGAGGTGGTGTGAGGGGGGCTGAGGACCCCCCCCCCCCCCCAACTAATCAGTAAGTTGGGCGTTGAACGCCACAGTGGGGGGTCGAGAGATCGGGCAGCATTTAAAACGGTGCCCCATCTCACCCTGCACTGAAGAACATGACCAGCATGAAGAGGCAACCAGGTCTGGAGTCACATGTGGGGCCAGACCAGATAAATAGATTTCCTTCCATAAAGGACATTAGTGAACCAAACAATGGTCTCACGTCCATCTTTTTATTCTAGCCCCACTTGACCTGGGGGTCACAACTGGAATGAAATTACCTTTTATTTTACAATATTCAAGGTTTTTATCAGCCCAATAATTACAGTCACCAGGCTTGTAACTTTAAACACAATTAACTTTTTATTATCAACAGAAACTACAATTAATTAACAACAAATACAATTGGTTAACTACCATCTAATCTCTCACCCCTTCCTTTTAACTCACTCCACAATCATCACACACACAGACACACCCACAGATAAACCAACACAGAGGGGACAGAGGGATAAAATAATGATGATAGAGAAAAGGATAAGCGTCTTTGTTTCTGATTGACGTCTTCCAGTTAGTTTCTTCTTCAGTCTTAGATAGATTTTATCTTTTCTTTTAACTTGTAATCGTTTTCACTGTAGACTCACAGAAATACTAGGCAGCTAGCATTCGACAGAGAGAGACAGCTTTGTATTTCAGGGTCTATAAGCTTCTGCCTTCAGACAATAGCAGAGCAGAGAGAGAAAGAGAGAGAGCTGCTTCCACCTTGAGGGTCCAGTGCCTTCTCCAGGGCACTCTCCGCAAAACCCCATCTGACAGGAACCAATCGCTGTTGGTTGCCGAGCAGAATACTATCTCTGGCCAATCCATTGGCCACCAGCCAAGGAACTGAAACAAACCACTCCAATTTGCTGGTAGCCATAAAGTCTAGGTTCTACTCTCCAAAGTAAAACACTTTATATCATAATGTGCTATTTTGACACTTTGAGTTATTTACTTCCGCTGCTCGACTTAAAGGTATGTCTCCATTAACGATCCAGGGACCAAATGCGATAAAGACAAATAAAATAAAAAGAACTAAGGGAATCAACAGGAAGGGCCCTTGCCCAGCCCCATCAGTCTACTATCGATCATCAGTAAAGTGGTGGAAGGAGTCATCAACAGTGGTATCAAGTGGCACTTGATTTGAAATAACTTGCTCACTGACATTCAACTTACAGCCTTAGTTCAAACATGGACCAAACAGCTGAACTCCAGAGGTGAGGTGAGAGTGACTACCTTTGATATCAAGGCAGTATTTGACCAATTGCGACATCAAGGAGCCCTAGCAAGACTGGAGAGAACATAAATCAGCTGAAAAACTCTCCGCTATTTGGAGTCATACGTAACACAAAATAGGATGTTTGTGGTTGTTGGAGGTCAATCATTTCAGTTCCTGGACATCACTGCGGTTCCTTAGGGTCCTAGGCCCAACAACCTTGAACTGCTTCATCAATGGCGTTCCCTCCATAATAAGGTCTGATGTAGGGATGTTTTCTGATGATGACATAATGTTCAACATCTTTTGCAACTCGGAATATGATGGAATGATGGGATGAGTGCAGCTCTAACAACATTCAAAAAGCTTGACACCATCCAGGACAAATCAGCCCACTTGATTGGCAACCTTTCCACATTCACTCCCTCCATCATCGGTGTGCAGTGTCAGCCGTGTGTACCATCCACAAGATGCACTGCAAGAACTTACCAATGCTCCTGAGACAGAAATTCTGAAGCCCACAACTGCTACCATCTAGAAGGACAAGGGCAGCAAATACATGGGAGCACCACAACCTGGAGGTTCCCCTCCAAGTCACTCACCATCCTGAATTGGAAATATATCGCCGTTCCTTCACTGTTGCTGGATCATATTCCTGGAATTCCCTCCCTATTAGCACTGTGGGTGTAGCTACACCTCAGAGACTCCAGTGGTTCAAGAAAGCAGCTCACCAGCACCAAGGGCAACTAGGGATGGGCCATAAATGCTGGCCCAGCCTGCAAAAACCACACCCTGTGAATCAATACAAAAACATGTGCACAGAGCATGGTTGAGACAACAACTAGAGTATTGTGGACAGTTTTGGTCACCTTACCGAAGGAGGGATATTCTTGCTTTGGAAATAGTTCAGAGCAGGCTCACTCAACTGATTTCCGGAATGAGGGGTTTGTCTTATAAAGAAAGGTTGAGCAAGTGTACCTAAACTCATCCAAGTTCAGAAGAATGAGAGGTGATTTTATTGAACATATCTGGAGGGGTTTGACATGGCAGATGCTGAGAGGATATTTCCTTGTGTGGGGGAATACAGAACCAGAGGGCCTCGTGTCTTCCATTTAATATGGAAATGAGGAGAAATTTCCATATTATATGTTTTGAATTCTTGAGGCTGGGTTATTCAATATATTCAAGGGTGAGTTGGAAAGATTTTTGATTGACAAGGGAGTCAAGGGTCATGGGGGTTCAGGCAGGCGCAAAATTGGTGTTAAGAGGGCAGCACGGTGGCCTAGTGGTTAGCACAGCTGCTTCACGGCGCTGAGGTGCCAGGTTCGATCCCGGCTCTGGGTCACTGTCTGTGTGGAGTTTGCACATTCTCCACGTGTCTGCGTGGGTTTCGCCCCCACAACTAAAAAATGTGCAGAGTAGGTGGGTTGGCCACGCTAAATTGCCCCTTAATTGGAAAAAACAATTGGTTAATCTAAATTTTTTTTAAAAATTGGAGTTAAGGCCATAACCAGATCAGCCGTGATTTTATTGAATAGCAGAGGAGACTCGAGTGGCTGAATACTAAATTCTTCTCCCTATTTCTTATGACCTTATGTTCTTATAACAACGTTAACCTTGATTTGTGTTTAGAACCTATCATTACTCCTTTGAAAATGAATTATAGTTCATAATTGTGAGATCAATATTGAAAATTGAATGTTTTTTCTTTTTATTTATCCCATTGGGATAGCATCACATATGTCAGAGGACATTGACTAGGAATTTCCATTGTAAGTTTGTTTCAGTTTATGGTGCAAAGTCCTAAAACTAAGGCTTACGCTCCGCCATAACTTTCAAAGAATGCGATTCTCCGGTCTCGATGCGCTCTCGCTCAAGCGTAATGAGGCCAGTGATGAGCGGGAGAGGCCAAAAAAGAGATCCATGTCAGGTGTCAAACAGTTTGCAATGCAATCAGCCCGCTCCCATAGACGGAATCGGGATCTTGCCATAGCAAGGTGGGAAATCAATTATCGCCACTTAAGCCTCAGTTCCATACAATTAACGAGAGCGACCCAATATCCAAAGGGCTCCTGTCAATCAGCGGCCTCCCCAGCAAGTGGTTACACTGGTACTGTTTAGTACTCCTTTTTTAAAACGTGAACCTGGCGGATGGGCTTCTGTGGGCCCCCGAGGAGGTGAGGAGCCATCTTTGCTCACAGGCAAAGAGCCCAGGGATGCTGGGATTGCCACCCCGGTGCTCAGCAGGGGGTGGCCTCCATTGGGGGGAGGGGGGGAGGTGCTGGGGGGGGGGGGCAACTGGGGTTTATGACCCGTGGCACTACCATGCCAACCCCTGGATCCTAACCCCATTCTGGGAGCAAACCTTGTCCCTGCCTGTCTGCCTTACTGATTATCTATAACCCCCACCAACTTCTGAGGCCTCTGGCTGCACGGCTGAAGGCTATTGCTAATAGGAAATAGGCAATTGTGATTATGTGAGCACTTGACACATGCCGGGTGGATTCCCATGGGTGAGCAGGCCAATGACTCATTGTCTAGCATTTGAATCGCACCTTGATGCCTGGACACTGTGCTTGAACACTGCAGGAGGCAACACCACACACGCAGCAGCCAACATCCAAATACCCAGGGAATGGGACACAGCTCCGGGGACATGCCCATGGCCGGAGGGTGGGTGAGGGACGAGGGGGAGGGACGAGGGGGTGGATGCCTGGAGAGATGAGCAAAGGGTTCAGGAGTCAGTCCGAGTTGCGGAAGAAAGTGACAGAGGCATCAAATTGGTTGTGCAAAAAGCTGTTTAATTTTCTGTACGATACCTCACTCCCAATGGTGCCACCCTCCACTACCTCCCTAGCTCCAAACCCCCCCTCCCCACCCCCTACCTACCCCCCTCCCCTCCCTAACCTGGTGCCCTCAGTGATCCTCAACGTGCTTGGCCCTCCTAGCTCTGCCACTAGGTCTCGGTGTTTACCCAGGATGCATATCAGAGGAGGAGGCAGCCAGCTGCTTATCTCACCCCATGGCCCTTGATGCCCCTGACGGGCGTCCTCTGAGGACTCTGAGGCCGGAGGGCACTGGCTCATTTGGAGGCGGCACGTGCTTAGCCGTGATACCCTGTCTCTTGAGCTGACTGCGATACGCAGTCTTGTCAGAGGGGTGGAACTCGGGAGAGTTGGTGGCCACTGCCGCTACTCCCTTGGGCAGGTCCGGCCTGGCAACCAGCGGCCCTCCTCCTGATCGGTGCCAATTGGGCCCTGGGGTTCACCTTGGGATTGAGGGACAGCTGGTTTGAGCCCCGTCTGCCTGTGCATTGTCTGGCTCTGCCAGCCTGTCGGTTCCCCATGGTCCGCACCATGGTGTTGACACCCTCAGCAATGTTCCTCAGTGACCGGGATATGCTCTGCAGTGCCTTGGCCATGCCAATCTGAGAGCGGGACACGTTCCACAGAACCTCATCAAGGTGAGCCTGGTGCTAGGTGACATCCCCCAGCAAGTCCGATATGCTGCTGGGACCCTCAGCCATGGCCATCACCGACAGCGCGATGTCTTGGACACCTTCACTCATGGTGCCGACATCGTGAACCAGGCACTGTGAAGCAACAGTGCTAACCACTGTGCTACCATGTCGTCCATCAGCTCTGGGTAGCCCACTTCCAGAGGCTCAGCATTAGTCTATGACCCAGCTGTGCCCTGGGATCCAGCAGACCTGTCTCGCCTGGGGGTTCCTGCCTCCACCTGATGTACATCAGCAGCAGTGTGGTGCTCACCACATTATGCTCCAGAAGCCTGTCCACTAACATTTCCCATCAAAGTGCGTGTATCTGTGCTGGTGGAGGGTGGGGATGACAGCTGTGCCACGACCATAGTGGCGTCCTCGTAGCTCACCTCCAAGGTGTTCTCCTCTGAGTCAGGCGAGAGGGCCACCCGGGTTGGGCTGGCACTATTGGCTGGTGGACCTACGGGAGGATGGACATGTGGTCAGTGGGAGGGATGGGTCAGTCAGTAAGGCAATAACAACTCACATTTGACAGGTCCCCCGGGCGGAGCCCGATTGTTCCTCACCTCTGCAGCGTCCGCCACCCTCCACGTGGGAGACCGAACTGTCCTCAGCCACAGCACTCACCTCCAAGGCCCGCTCCTCAAAGGAGGTGAGGGTTCTTTTCTCAGGCACCCCTCCCCCAATCTGGGCCCTCTTCTCCCCATTGTGGGAGAACTTTTCCTGAGAGACACAGAGAGGGCATCGTTAGCCACATACATGGTTCAGTGGTGGGGGAGGGAGTGTGAAGGCTGGGTTGGGGAGGGAGGAGGGAGGCCTGGGGTCACTTGGAGAGTTGGGGGGGTGGATGACCTTCTTCATGCACTTGTGGCCAATCCTCTTGATCATACTGTTGGAACGAACGGTTGCCGCCACCTCATCCCAGGCTGCACTGGCGGCCTTGTGGCTCACCCTCCAGGACCCCTGGGGGAATAGGACGTCTCTCCTGGTCTTCACCGTGCCCAGGAGCCTTCCCAGGTCAGCATTCCCGAATCACGGGGCCAATCTCCTCGGCGCCATTATTGTGAGCTGGATGGGGTTGGCTGAGCAAGTGCAGTTTAAGTGCTGCTCGAACTTGTTAGTTTGGGGCTGGTGAACGCGATCCTGGCGAATCAGTTGGCTAGGTGTTATTTGCAGTGAGAAGCCAATGAGGCCTTGTTAAGTGGACAAATTAACATTAATTGCATTGCTGGTTTCGCTGGGCCGAGCGCCAGGAAGCTCACGGCTATTCCCGTTCGCTACCACACTTGGATATTTTTCCAGAGAATTCTGCCCGAAGCCTTTTGTGTTGTCCCGTCATTTCACTCAATTATTCTAATTATCAAAACACCGCCTTGGCATTACATTCACTGGCGAGATCAAGTTCAATGATTTAAAGCCAATCAGCCAACATGCTCCTGGGTAGTTGCCCAGATTCTCCCCTCCATAAACCTAAACTCATCCAAAGCGCTGTTACCCATGTTCTCGGTTGCACCAAGTCCTGTTCACCCGTCATCCCTGGGCTCACTGGCCTGAATTTGTTCCCAGTCAAGCAACAACTTGATGTTAAAACTCTCATCCTTATTTGCAGACCTCTCCCTATCTCTCTCCACTGCTTGAGCCCCACAATCCTCCTCCAATTCTGTTGTAATAATCCACAGGATGCAGGAGTCCCGTCACCACACCACTATTTATTGCCAATAACTAGATACAAGAGCAGCTCCAACCGGTGCTGCTAGCATTCCAGTCAACTTAAGACCCTCACAAAGCCTACATAGGTGCTTATATGGACCCCCTCAATGAGCTATCATTGAGGGAGCTCATACTCCAATTGGCCAACCAATAATGCTAATTGGAGGTCATTACACCTGTCCTCTTGACCATCCCCAATTTTAATCCCTTCACCAGTAGCTCTGCTTTCCTAACTCATGTCCTAAACTCTGGAATACCCTCCCTACACCTCTCCACTTTCTCTACCTCATTTTCGTACTTTAAAGCAGTCCTTAAAATCTACCTGCTCGACCTAATATCTTCTCACGTGATTTGGTGTCATATTTTGTTTTATAATGCTCCTGTGAAACTTCTTAGGATATTTTATTGCATTTAAATACATGAATACGATGGGGATAGAGGGATCCGGACCCTGGGAGTGCAGAAGGATTTAGTTTGGACAGGCATCATGATTGACGCAGGCTTGAAGGGCCAAAGGGCCTGTTCCTGTACTGTACTGTTCTTTGTTCTAAAGTTGTGATATGACTATAATAATAATAATCTTTATTGTCACAAGTAGGCATACATTAACACTGCAACGAGGTTAATGGGAAAAGCCTCTAGTCGTCACACTCCGCCGCATGTTCGGGTACACGGAGGGAGAATTCAGAATGTCCAAATTACCGAACAGCACCTCTTTCGGGACTTGTGTGAGGGAACCGGAGCACCCGGAGGAAACCGACGCAAACACAGGGAGAACAGTCAGTGACCCAAGCCAGGAATTAAACCTGGGACCCTGATGCTGTGAAGCCACAGTGCTAACGACTGTGCTACCGTGTTGCCACTTCCACTTAGATTATTGCAAAATGGCAGTGGTTGTCAGAGTATACAGAAATCATAATTGGCCATATTTAAAAGAGGCGGCATCAATTACAAAACATTGTCTCTCTAAATTCTACATTTTCTACAGCAGCTTGATCAAAGCAGAACCCAAATTAATGAAGGTCTAATGTAATGCAGATCATATTTCTACTTATTTCTTGCACGGCTGGGCACAGTAATTTAAAAAAAGGGCAATCTGGGAAATTCTGGGCAAATGTTTCTTGAGGTGATTATTTTCACCATTGCTTCTGAAATCATTTTCTTACATCCATCAGGGATGAAATACAGCACTGCCTCAGAATTCACAACTACCAGACATTGCCTCACAATATTCGCTGAGACGCTCCGGCCCTGCCACAGCGAATGCTTTTGGCGGGACTGGAATATCCCACCAGTGGGAGGAAAATCGTGCCTCCTGAGTGAGAGTTACAGAAGAACTGTTATTTTCCTCATGACCTTTATTTGTATACCAATTTGTATTCATGATGTGGAGATGCCAGCTTGAACTGGGGTGGGCACAGTAAGAAGTCTTACAACACCCTTAAAGTCCAACAGGTTTATTTGGAACCTCGAGCTTTCGGAGCATAGCTCCTTCATCAGGTGAGTGAAGAGGAACAACCATAGCATGTATAGACAAAGCCAATGATGCAAGATGATACTTTGAATGCAGGTCTTTGCAGGGAATTACGTCTTTACAGGTCCAGACAGTGTGACTGGAGAGAGAGATAATCACAGGCCACATCCAGGCTGTAGTTTGAAATTATATTGGCATTAAAGGCCAAAACGTTGAATCGATCTGGGTGGAAATAAAAAACAAGGAAAAAACTCCTTGATACAACAAGCTTAAGGCCCCCGAGCAATACTTTCCCCCTCCCCGGCACTCGCCCCCCTCCCCGGTACTCGCTCATTGTAACATGCATATTGACTGAATTAATCAAATTGGCAAGGGTAGCCTTGAAAGAGATTTCATAGAGTGTATGGAGGATTGTTTCTTAGAGCAATATGTTGTGGAGCGAATCAGGCAGCAGGCTATTTTAGATTTAGTATCATGTAATGAAGAAGGGATGATAAATAGTCTTGGTGTGAAGGATCCTCTTGGAAGGAGTGATCACAGCATGTTCAAATTTCAAATTCAGATTGAGCCAGAGAAGACAGAGTGCCATACTATAGTTTTAGCGTTGAGCAACGCATTTGCTCAAGTAGACTGGGCACAAATAATTAAGGGTAGGACAGTTGAGGAACAATGGTGGATGTTCAGGGAGATACTAAATACCTTTCAATTAAAGTATATTCCGGAGAGGAAGCGGAATTTAAAAGGGAGGCAAATGTTCCATGGCTAAACAAGGAAGTCAAGGAATACGAAAGGCAAAAACTAGGGCATGCCATACTGCAAAAGCTAGTGGTTAGTTGGAGGATTGGGAGAACTTTTAGGTTCAGCAAAAGGCTACTAAAAATAGAATCAACTGAGAACAAGAGCTTCTATAAGCATATAACAAGAAAGAGAATAGCTAAAGTAAATATTGGCCCTTTCGAGGACGATACTGGTGAGGTAATAATGGGGAACACAGAGATGTCGGAGGCGCCAAACCAATATTATCGCTCTGCCTTTATGCCTTCACAGTAGTGGGTAATAAACATTTTCCAAAAACTGACTGTAGTTAATGCAGAGGAACTTGGTGCAATAGCCATCACCAGGGAGATGGTATTGAAGAAACTAATGGATTAAAGGCAGATAAGTCTCCTGGACGTGATGGACTGCATCCTATGGTATTAAAGGAGGTGGCAGCAGCGATAATGGATCATTGGTTATGATGTTTCAAAATTCCCTGGATTCTGGAAGGGTCCTGGTGGATTGGAAACATGCGAATGTGATGTCCCTATTCAAAAAGGGAGAGAGGCAAAAAGTAGAAACTATAGTTTAGTTTGACTTCTGTGGTGAGGAAGTTGCTGGAATTAATCATTAAAGGGGAGATGACTGAACATTTAGAAAGACAAAGCTCAATCCACCATTGGCAGCATAGTTTATGGAGGGTAAGTCATGCTTGAAAAACTAGCTTGAGTTCTTTGAGGACATAAACAGCAAGATGGAAATTGGGGAACCTGTGGATGTGGTATTCCTAGGCTTCCAGAGGCGGTTGACAAGGTGTTGCATAAAAGATTTATCCAGAAGGTGAGATTGCAGTGGATTGGGGGTAGTGAAGTAAATTGGCTTGAGGATTGGTGACTGACAGAAAGCAGAGGGTCGGGATAAACGGGTCCTTCTCTGGATGGCGAACTATAACTAGCGGGGTGCTGCAGAAGTCAGTCCTCAGACCTCAATTGTTTACAATATATCAAAATGATCTGCAAGCAGGCACAAAGTGTAACATAGCAAAATTTGCAGATTATATTAAAATAGGTGTGAAAGCAGGAAGTGAAGAGGATATACAGATTTTACAGATGGATTTAGATAGGCTAGGAGATTGGGCCAAAATTTGGCAGATGGGAGTTTAATGTAGTGTGAGGTTATCCATTTTGGCCAAAAAAACAGAAATATTAATTATTATCAAAATGGAAAGCAGATTCAAAATGCATCTGGGCAGAGGGTTTTAGATGTCTTTGTTCATGAATCGCAGAAAGTCGGTATGCAGGTACAGCACATAATTAAAAAGGCAAATGGCACTTCTTCAGGGGGCTGAATTTCCCGTCTCAGGACAGGGGATTGGTAGAAGGGCTGGGGGCCCCGATCGGGTTGGAAGAGATAGCGGAGGGTCTGAAGGCCATGCAGTTGGGTAACGCCCCGGGGCCGGACGGGTACCCAGTGGAGTTCTATAAAAAGTTCTCTGGGACATTGGGGCCGCTGTTGAGGAGGACATTCAATGAGGCAAGGGAAAGAGGGGTGCTTCCCCCGACGATGTCACAGGCCATGATCTCATTGATCCTGAAGCAGGACAAGGACCTGGAACTATGGGGGTCCTACAGGCCGATATCCCTGTTGAATGTGGACACCAAACTGCTGGCCAAAATCTTGTCCTCTAGGATTGAAGATTGTGTTCCGGACGTTATTGGGTAGGACCAGACAGGGTCTGTTAAGGGAAGGGAGTTGGTGACCAATGTAAGAAGATTTTAAATGTGGTCATGATGCCCCCGGAAGGTAGGGAAGTGGAGGTAGTGGTCGCAATGGACGCAGAGAAGGCTTTTGATCGGTAGAATGGGAATATTTGTGGGAGGTACTGGGACATTTCGGATTTGGGCGGGGCTTTATTGACTGGGTCAGGTTGTTGTATTAGGCTCCTGGTGCGAGCGTACGGACAAATAGGACAACATCAGACTATTTTAGGGTGCAATGGGGGATGAAACAGGGATGCCCCCTCTCCCCACTGCTGTTTGCGTTAGCCATAGAGCCGCTGGCAATTGCGCTGAGGGCCTCAAGGGGCTGGAAGGGGCTGGTCTGGGGGGGGGAGGGGGGGGAGTGGAACACAGAGTCTCGCTATACGCAGACAACCTGCTCCTACATGTATTGGACCCATTAGAGGGGATGGAAGAAATTATGAGGATTCTGGGGAATTTGGCAGGTTTTCGGGGTACAAACTAAATATGGGGAAAAGTGACCGGTTTGCGGTCCAGGCAAGGGGGCAGGAGAGGCGACTGGGGGAACTGCCATTTAGGGTGGTAGGGGGAAGCTCTCGGTACTTAAGCATCCAGGTGGCACGGGAATGGGAATTGCTGCACAAGTTAAATCTGGCCCGACTGGTAGACCAAATGAAGGACGATTTTCGGAGGTGGGGCGCACTCCCATTGTCATTAGCTGGGAGGGTACAGACAGTGAAAATGACTGTCCTCCCAAGATTCCTGTTTGTGTTTCAGTGTCTCCCCATATTTATTCCACGGTCCTTCTTTAATTGGGTCAATAAGGTGATCACTGGCTTTGTATGGACGGGTAAGACCCAGTGAGTTAAAAAAGGGATGCTTGAGCGGATCCGGAGGGCAGGCTGGCGCTGCCGAACTTCAATAATTACTATTGGGTGGCGAATATAGCCATTATCGGGAAGTGGGTGGTGGGGGGAGGGTCGGTATGCGAGCGTGTGGAGGCGGCTTCATGTAAGGGCATCAGCTTGGGGGCGTTGATAACAGCGCCTCTGCTGTTCCCGTGGTGGTGGCGTCCCTGAGGTTCTGGGGGCAATGGAGGAGGCATGTGGGAACGGAGGAAGTATTGGTGTGGTCTCCAATCTGTAATAATCACCGGTTTGCCCCGGGACGGATGGATGGAGGGTTTCGGAGATGGCAGAGGGCAGGGATTGAGAGGATGGGGGATATGTTTATAGAGGGGAGCTTTCCTAGCCTGAGGGAGCTGGAGGAGAAATTTGGATTGGCGAGGGGAAATGAATTTAGGTACCTGCAGGTGCGGGACTTCCTGCGTAGGCAGGTTTCAACCTTCCTGCTCTTACCACCAAAGGGGATACAGGACAGGGTAGTTTCTAGAGTGTGGGTGGGAGAGGGGAGGGTCTCTGACATTTACAAGGAACTCATGGGGTCAGAGGAGACGCAGACTGAGGAGCTGAAACACAAATGGGAAGGGGAGTTGGGAGGAGAGATAGAGGATGGTCTCTGGGCGGATGCGTTGAGTAGAGTCAACACATCCACAACATGTGCCAGGCTCAGCCTGATACAATTTAAGGTCGTTCACCAGGCTCACATGACAGTGGCCCGAATGGAGTAGAAGATAGGTGTGCAAGTTGTGCGGGAGGACCAGCGAACCATGTCCACATGTTCTGGACATGCCCAAAGCTTAGGGGATTCTGGCACGGGTCTGCGGATGTCATGTCCAAAGTGTTGAAAACCAGGGTGGCGCCGAGTCCAGAGGTGGCGATTTTCGGAGCGCTGGAAGATCCGGGAATCCAGGAGGAGAAAGAGGCAAACGGTCTGGCCTTTGCTTCCCTGGTATCCCGGAGATGGATATTATTAGCTTGGAGGGACTCAAAGCCCCCAAAGTCGGAGACCTGGCTATCTGGCCTGGCTACCTTTCTCTGTTTGGAGAAAATCAAGTTCGCCTTGAGAGGGTCACTGTTAGGGTTCGCCTGGAGGTGACAACCGTTCGTCGACTTCTTTGCAGAAAATTAACTGTCAGCAGAAGGGGGGGGGGGGGGGGGGAGGTGATGGGGGTTAGCTTAGTTTAGAGTAGGGGGTTAGTAAAGGTGGGACCTGTAAGGGAGGAAGACTATGTTTATAAATTCATGTACATTGTTTATTTTGTTGTTGTTGTAAATACATAAATACCACAATAAAATGTTTATTAAAAAAAAGGCAAATGAAATATCAGCATTTATTGTCAAAGGGCTGGAGTATAAAAATAGAGAAGTGTTGTTGCAATTGTATAGAGTCATAGAATTTACAGTGCAGAAGGAGGCCATTCGGCCCATCAAATCTTCACTGGCTTGGAAAGAGAACCCTACCTAAGCCCACACCTCCACCCTATCCCATAGCTCAGTAACCCACCTAACCTTTGCGACACTAAGGGGGATTTAACATGGCCAATCCACCTAACCTGCACATCTTTGGACTGTGGGAGGAATGTGCAAACACCACACAGACAGTCACCTGAGGAGGAATTGAACCCGGGACCCTAGAGCTGTGAGGCAGCAGTGCTAACCACTGTGCCGCCCTGGTGCTAGGTATTGGTGAGACCACATCTGGAGTATTGTTTCCAGTTTTGGTCTCCTTATTTGAGGAAGGATGTGGTGGTATTTTCAAACGCCTTCTGGAAGTTCACCAGATTGATTCCAGGGATGAAAGGGTTGACGTTTGAGGAGAGGTGAAACAGAGAGGCTTATACGCGCTGAAGTTTGGAAGGATGAGAGGGGATCTGATCGAGATAATAAAATACTAAAAGGGATTGATAAAGTAAATGTAGACCAAATGTACCCCTTTGTGGGGCAATCTAGAATGAAAGATGACAGATATAGGTTTAGGGACGATACATTTAGAACTGAGATGAGGAGGAACTATTTCTCACAGAGGGTGGTGAATTTGTGGAACTCGGTGCCCTATAGAGCGGTGGATTCTGAACCATTAAATGGTTTCAAGAAGGAGGTAGATATATTTCTGATAAAAAATCAAGTTAAACGGATATGGGGAACAGGCAGGGAGGTGGATTTCAGACCAGGAAGAGATCAGCCATGATCTCAGTGAATGGTGGAGCAGGCTCAAGGGGATAAATTGCCGACTTCTGCTCCTAGTTCCTATGTACCTACATGACTATGGTCCCATTACTTGAGTTCCAATATCTACTCGTAATGTTTGCCATCTCCTGCTAGCCTCCCTCCCAGACCTACTCTGAACCAGCTTCCTCTGCTATCTAGAAGAGCAAGGTGAGTATACTTTATTACACATACTTGATAGTGAATACTGGTTCCAAGGACCTCTGCTCAACACTTAGACAATAATCAGCCTACCATGACCAAGAATTAAGATCCTGCACCATCTTAACAGGGCTTTGAGTGCACCGACAACAGTTCATTGATGTTGCTGGGACATTGTGCTTACCTGACTGTGCTCCCAAATCAGGGCGGCATGGTGGCACAGTAGTTAGTACTACTGCCTCACAACGCCAGGGACCTGGGTTCAATTTCATCCTTGGATGACTATCTGTGTGGAGTTTGTATGTTCTCCCCATGTCTGCATGTGTTTCCTCTGGTTTCATCCCACAGTCCAAGGACAAGCAGGTTAGGTGGATTGGCTATGTTAAATTGTCCATTCGTGTCCAAAGATTTGATGGTGTTATGGGGCTAGGGTGGGGAAGTGGGCCTAGGTAGGGTGCTATTTCAGAGGGTTGTGCAGACTTGATGGGCCGAATGGCTTCCTTCTGCACTATAGGGATTTAATCATTCTAAATGCCCAGTGACCTGTGTGGGTGTTTCTGAGAGACAGATGATGGTGCATCCTTTGAGTCAGTGGTATCATTGCTATCAAAACTGAATCTTCAGGCTCCTGCCATGGCTGTGGCCAGGGCTTGACATTGCAAAGACCTGAATAGAGAACGAAAATAACTACATTTAAGGACCAACACAGTTTATAAGTGCTTCACATTTCCTTGCTTGCCTCCTGTGTGTCCATATGCCAACGCCAGGGTGAATGTATTCTCATTCTTATACCTGTCTATTCCAGTCTCACCATCTGTGATTGCTTGGCTGCCCTTCTCTCCTACAATCTACAATGTCTCTTCCTCGGCAGGGGTGAGAAGCTTCAGGTCAGACACTCCACCTCTGGTCTTTGACCTCTCACTTACATTGTGGGTCTCCTTCTCCTGCATAATAGCGTGCAGATTTAGTGACAGGTTTCCTGAGGCAGCATCTTCCGAACCCATGACCATTACCATCGAGAAGGACAAGAACATCAGATACCTGGGAACCCCACAACCTGGAGGTTCCCTTCAAAGTCAGTCATCATCCTGACTTAGAAATATATCGGCGTTCCTTCACTGTCACTGCGTCAAAATCCTGGAATTCCCTCCCTAACAGCATTGTGGGTGTACCTACACCTCGTGGACTGCATGGGGTTGAAGAAGGCAGCTCATGACCACCTTTTGAAGGGCAACTAGGGTTGGGCATTAAATGCTGGCCTAGCCAGTGACGCCCATGTCCTGCAAATGAAAAGAAAAACATGTCAAGTGACACCTCCCCCTTCCCCCTACTGTCTGCACGCCTTTCATACTGATTCCTCTGTGGTACGCATACACCCCCCTGGCCTAGCTAACCATTCCAAAAGATGCAGCTCTGAAGAAGAGTCTCACAGACTTGAAAAGTTAACACTATCTCTCTCTCCAGAGATACGGCTAGGCCTGCTGATTTATCCGAGTGTTCTCTATTTTATTCCAAAAGGTACATTGCTTGATAACCTCATACGAGACCCTCTGGTAACATGCACCTGTGCTACTTACCCTGGTGGACTGGAGCAAGTTGTTGACCCTTTTACTGCACTGGTCCAGGATCTTTGGAGACCCTATGGGGCAGCAGGGTAGCATGGTGGTTAGCATAAATGCTTCACAGCTCCAGGGTCCCAGGTTCGATTCCCGGCTGGGTCACTGTCTGTGTGGAGTCTGCATGTCCTCCCCCTGTGTGCGTGGGTTTCCTCCGGGTGCTCCGGTTTCCTCCCACAGTCCAAAGATGTGCGGGTTAGGTGGATTGGCCATGCTAAATTGCCCGTAGTGTCCTAATAAAAGTAAGGTTAAGGGGGGGGGGGGGTTGTTGGGTTACGGGTATAGGGTGGATACGTGGGTTTGTGTAGGGTGATCATGGCTCGGCACAACATTGAGGGCCGAAGGGCCTGTTCTGTGCTGTACTGTTCTATGTTCTATGTTCTATGGTTACTCACCTCCTCTGTGATCTGCGTCTAGGTTGTCTTGGTCAGGCAGGAGGGTCTTCTATTGCCATTTGTAGGAAAACACATCACCACCATTCCCTGATGGCCTGGAGGAGAATCTCTAGGGAGGAGTGGCTAAACCATGGAGTGTATCTCAGTCCAGGCTCAAGCACATATGCAGTTGATGGGGCTTGGACGTTGGCTGAGGTGGGGGGTGGTCCCAGCTAGGGTACAAAAGAATAATAAATGGGGTAATGATGGGGGTTAGGGAGAAGTTTGTGGTGGAAGTGAGCGTGATAAAGGGTTTCAACAGGCAAGTGAACAAAGTGCTAATAGAGTGAAGGTGGACAGAAAAATCATAGCTGTGATGCAGCATCTCCCTGTCTATCCAGGAGGTTCTTTTATAACCCACCAGCATGTGCTGCATTGTCACCTGATGGTGATATCCACCAGTGAATATCCACTCTGCTGTGTAATCGCATGTGTCTCCTGTTCCCGGTGTCAGCCCCTTACATTCTAATTATAATTTCATGTATGCTGGTTCCTGAAACGTACGTAGAGGTAGCCCTCACTTCTTGTTTCTTCATCAGAACCTTCATCCCTTTTACTAAATTAAATATTTTTTTCAGGGAATCAAGGTGTCATGGGGGTGGGTGGGCGGGATGTGCAGTTGAGGCAGATCAGCTATGGTCCTATTGAATGGTGATGATCTAACCTTGCACCTACTGCTCATGACCTTAGATTCAATTGTGGCTGCCAAAACCGCACTGACGGAATTTGGAGGGCCATGGCAAAAGGGCAGAGGTGAGGGATTAGCTGAGTTACTCTTGCAGAGAGCCAACATTGGCACAACAGGTTGAATGCCCTCCTTCAGTGCGATAGCCATTCTATGATTCGATGAATTTTACAATTTATTGGGTGGATGCCCATGTTGCAGCTGCACTGGAACAGTTTGGCTGGGGCATGGCTAGATCAGGAGCACAAGTTTTCAGCACGACAGCCAGGATGTTGTCAGGGCTCATTACCTTTGCTCTATCCAGTGCACACCGTTTCTTCATATCTCATGAAGCTAATTGAGTCATCAATTATTAGTAACTTAAGTTTAGTCTACGTGCATGTTGTGCTTTGTATTTGTCTGCATTAATAAAACAACAGACTGCTAAAATATCTTCTTTAGAGAACATGAGAACATTACTAAAATATTACATGAAAATTACTGAGAGCAGACATTAGAACATTAAAGAAAGATTAAATATCAGCTTTTCAGAAAGCACAGAAACTTTATAAATATCCTCACGGTAGCATGGTAGGGGCCTCACGGTAGCATGGTGGTTAGCATCAATGCTTCACAGCTCCAGGGTCCCAGGTTCAATTCCCGGCTGGGTCACTGTCTGTGTGGAGTCTGCACGTCCTCCCCGTGTGTGCGTGGGTTTCCTCCGGGTGCTCCGGTTTCCTCCCACAGTCCAAAGATGTGCGGGTTAGGTGGATTGGCCATGCTAAATTGCCCGTAGTGTAAGGTTAATGGGGGGATTGTTGGGATACGGGTTACGTGGGTTTAAGTAGGGTGATCATTGCTCGGCACAACATCGAGGGCCGAAGGGCCTGTTCTGTGCTGTACTGTTCTATGTTCTATCCTAAACTTTCCATTCAGGCTGTTCATTCATAATGGTGTATTTCTTCCAGTACAAATGACATTTTTGAAAGGACATAAATTGAATTCTATATAAGTGAGTTATCATTCTTCCATTTAAATTCAATTACACTCACCCATTATATTATTAGTAATCTTGAGTTCACTTGGACATCACTAGCAAGAGGCCCCCTATATAAATAATCAGTGAGTGGTTTGTATAGATGATGATATCAATTATTTTACCACACAAGCCTCTAACCCGTTGCAAGAAGCCATTTGCACAATTTTACAGCACTCCTGCTTCATGCAGTTAATGCTATCACAGGACTATTTCAAATGACTGATAGATTCAGAGTCATTAATGATCCCTGTGAGTCACTCAAGCCAGCAAACCATAAAAAGCAATCCTGTCGATGCTACCGTTACAATGACATGATTCCCTCAACTCTGTGCAGTGACCTAACAGAGGTCTTTAAGGTTATCAATTGTTTGACAAGGCACAGGTTCCACGTCTGGGAGAAGCCAAAACTCGTTAGAAATAAATTAATAAGGAAATTCAGGAAACACTTCTTTAGCCAAAGAATGGTAACAATATGGAAAACCGCTATTACATGGAATGCATGAGACAAAAGCTGGATGAGCACAAGAGGGAAAATCTCTGTCAGGCTCTAATGAGCGTCCGAAGCACAGACTGTGTGGGAAACATTCTCTCATGGCATCATGGACTCATTGAATGGTTACAGCACAGAAGGAGGCCATTTGTCCCATTGTGTTCATGCTCACTCTCTGCAGGAACTATTCACCTACTGCTTTTCCCTGCCTTGGGCGAAATTCTCCGACCCCCCGCAGGGTCGGAGAATCGCCCGGGTACGGCGTAAATCCCGCCCCCGCAGTGGCCGGAATCATCGTGCCAGATCATCGACATGGGTACTACCATTACACGTGAGAACACCACCCACCAGGTACGTGGTACATATCGTGCGACTCGGCCTACATTGTCTACCTCATACGCTGCAGGAAAGGATGTCCCGAAGCATGGTACATTGGCGAGACCATGCAGACGCTGCGACAATGGATGAACGGACGTCGCGCGACAATCACCAGGCAGGAATGTTCCCTTCCAGTCGGGGACACTTCAGCAGTCAAGGGCATTTAGCCTCTGATCTCCGGGTAAAAGTTCTCCAAGGCGGCCTTCAGGGCACGCGACAATGCAGAATTGCCGAGCAGAAACTTATAGCCACGTTCCGCACACATGAGTACGGCCTCAACCTGCACCTTAGATTCATGTCGCATTACATTCATCCCCCACCATCTGACCTGGGCTTGCGAAATCCTACTAACTGTCCTGGCTTGAGACAATTCACACCTCTTTAACCTGGGGTTACCCCTATCTCCGAATCTGTAAAGTCTTAATTACCTGCAAATGCTCGCATTCAAAGCATTGTCTGGCATCTTTGACTTTGTCTATATATATGCTTCTGGAACATACCTCTTCATTCACCTGAGGAAGGAGCAGTTCTCCGAAAGCTAGTGATTTGAAACAAACTTGTTGGACTTTAACCTGGTGTTGTAAGACTTTTTACTGTGCTCAAAATATATATTAGTGTTTTGGATGAGGGAACAAAATGTAACATCTCAAAGTTTGCAGACGCTACTAAGTTAGGTGGGAGGGTGAACTGTGACGAAGAGTAGTAAGAGCGTGGAATGCCAGCCTACAACAGTAGTGGACTCACCAACACTAAACACATTCAAATGGTCATTGGATAGGCATTTGGACGAGAAGGGAATAGTGTAGATGGGCTTCAGAGGGGTTTCACAGGTCAGCGCAACATCGAGGGCCAAAGGGCCTGTACTGCGCTGTAATGTTCTATGTTCTATGTTCCAAGATGCAGAGATCCACAGCATGATCTGGACACGTTGGGCGAGTGGGCAAACCAATGGCAGATGCAGTATAATTTGGATAAGTATGAGGTTATTCATTTTGGAAGCAAAAACAGGAAGGCAGATTACTACCTGAATGGTTGTAAGGTGTGCAGCGGGTCCTGGATGTCCTTGTGCACCAGTCGCTGAAGGTAAGCATGCAGGTGCAGCAGGTGGTAAAGAAGGCGAATGGTATGTTGGCCTTCATTGCGAGAGGTTTCGAGTATAGAAGCAGGGATGTGTTGCTGTAATTATACAGGGCCTTGGTGAGGCCACACCTGGAGTATTGTGTGCCGTTTTGGTCTCCTTCTCTGAGGAAGGATGTTCTTGCTCTCGAGGGAGTGCAGCGAAGGTTTACCAGACTGATTCCAGGGATGGCGAGACTGTCATATGAGGAGAGATTGACTAGGTTGGGATTGTTCCTGCTGGAGTTCAGAAGAATGAAGGGAGATATCATACAGATTTATAAAATTTTAACAGGCCTACACAGGGTAGATGCAGGGAAGATGTTACCAATGATGGGTTTGTCCGGAGCCAAGGGTCACAGCCTGAGGATTCAGGGTAAACCATTTTGGACAGATATAAGGAGACATTTATTCACCCAAAGAGTGGTGAGCCTGTGGAATTCATTACCACAGGAAGTAGTTGATGCTAAAACTTTGAATATATTCAAGAGGCAGCTGGATATAGCACTTCGGGAGAATGGGATCAAAGGCTATGGGGAGAAAGCAAGATTAGGCTATTGAGTTGGATGATCAGCCACGATCGTGATGAATGGCGGGAGCAGGCTCGAAGGGCCAAAATGCCACCTCTTGCTCCTATATTCTATGTATCTATGTAAGTAAGGATGGCAAGTGGGCTCTCAAAATCCGAGAGCCATTAAAAAGCCCTCCAACTTGGAAATAGAAGCAGGCTGCCATGACAGGTAAATGTGGTGTCCTCTCTCCAACTTTTTAAAATCTTCAATAAAATGACTTTTGCAGCTAGGTCACCTCAATGGAGGGAGTACCTCTCTGCAGGGCCTATAGCTGCAACTGAAGCCAAGAATGCAGGGAGAGCCTCTAAGTCAGCCTGGAGTTGGTCCCTTGATCTACCATCAGAGGGAAGCCTCCAGACAAGATGGCCTATTTCCTACTGGAGACTGACTGAAAAATTCCAGTTGATAATAGGCTTCAAAGGGCCATTAATTATCTGAATCGCTGCTTGCAAGCATGTACTTGTGCCGTACTGTATTGTACACCCCTCCCCCCCACCCGCTTCCTGCCTTTAGGAAAATGGTCCAGGGGCGGAATTGAGCCTGGGAAGTGGAACACGGACTGGTAGCATGAAATTCTGCTACAAAGTGGCACTTAACTGCTCACAACTGCTCAGTTTGGGTTCCGCCAGGACCATTCATCTCCTGACCTCATTACAGCCTTGGCCAAATTATGGACGAGAGAACTGAACTCAAGAGATGAATTCAATTACATTCCCATCACGGAATCCTGGGGGGGTTAACATTTACCAGAAAATTAAGTATCTAGTCATATAAATACTGAGAATACAAGAGCAAGTGAGACACTGGGAATTCTGTGATGAGCTGCTCATCTCCTGACTTGCCTTGCTTGTCCACCATCTACGAGGCACCAGCTAGGTGTGTGATTGAATACTCTCCACTTGCTTGGATGAGTGTGGCTTCAAAAGAGGCTTCGCACCTTCCAGGACAAAGCAGTCTGCTTTCTCATCACCCACCCACTACTTTAAACATTTACACTCGTCACCAACAAAGAGTGGCAGCAATTGTACCATCTACAAGATAAATCACCAAGGTTCCTTCAAACGTATCTTTCAAATTGCAGCCTCCACCACCCAGAAGGCCAAAGCCAGCAGACATATGGGAATGCCACCATGCAATGAGAAAGTACAGATCAATGTTGTAGGTCCTTCGTCAGGATTGAGAAATGAAAGGCAAGCAACTCTAGCAACTGCAAATTGCTGAAAAAAGACACATGTTGTTAAAGCTTTTTGTCTTGCATTCATCAGGACATTTTACGAGAATACTAAATGTAAAGGGAACAACAATTTATACTTCATGAGAAGAAAGTGCTGATTGGTTGACATGGGTCTCTGATGTTTAAAGGCGTTGCCACGGAGAATGTGCCAGTTAACTGACGACGGACAGTTAACTGCAAAGCTTTGTTTAAATTCAAACCAGACATGATTACTCTGATTTGTCAAGGCTTTTCCCTCAGGAGTGAACCACAGAATGGCTGTCGCCTATTTTGTTGAGTTGAAACAAACACAATCGACGCGATCCACTGGCCGCATAGTGCCTGAGTGAGAACACAACATGGCCGGTAAATGCCGAGAGAGGCCTCTCGTGGGATTTCTGGCAGCCAGTATGTATCATGAGATCTACCCAGATCTTGCGAGGCGCCCCGTTCGGGACATGCCCATAATGGGCAGGACCAAGGTCGCACACTTAAATAGAATTAAATCCTGCTTAGCCATGCTGACCCGGGATCTGTCAGGCTCCCGGCATCTAATGGCCTCCCCAGGGAGATCCCAGCCAGGTGACATTCAGCACTAATCCACACAAACATGGACCAGGTGGAATGGCACCTGGGGATCTCCTGGACCAATGGAGTCACCTAGGTGGTCAGGGAAAGAGCAGGGCTGCCCCCTGCTTCTCACCTGGTACCTTGGCACTACCAGGCTGGCATCTTAGCACTGCCAAGAGTCAGGGTCTGAATAGGGCCATGCTCATGAAAGGAGGGTGGAGAGGAAATATGGAGGGTGGGGGCTGCAGGGAGGTTGGTGGCATGAAGGTTGGGGGACCTGGAAAGGTGGGTCCTGAAAGTGGGTGTGGGAAGACCTGAAAAGAGGGAGCTCCTCAGCAACTCCATAACGGGGTGTCATCATGTGGGGGAGGTGGGGGGGTGAGTGAGAAAATGCCATGTGTGTTTGGGGGTGGCATTGCCCATAGACGGAGGGTGTGGGAGACCCTCAAGCTCTCTTAGAAATCAGGGCATCCTTTCAAAAGGTTCGCCCTACCTCTGAGGAACCCGTCTGATCAGCGAGTTCAGCAACCCACTGATGAAAAGATTCTTGGGCTTGACCGAGGAGAAATTCCACAGGGCCCAAAAAGTGACTAAATGTGGTTAGATCGCGGTGGGGAACTCGCTGACAGACCGGGGAGAATCTTCCAGAAAAACCTGCCACAAATCACACTTAGAAACATTTCCATTAGATCCCGCTCAATGTTTATATATGTTGGACGGGATTTACCGACCACCCCTTAGATGTTTTTCGGATACGAAGGATTTCGCATTGACTGCACCCCTTGTCACTGGGAAATCCGTGCGCCGGCGTAGGATCAGAATTTCCTGCCTGCGTGAACAGCCGGTAAATCCCGTCCGTTCTTTCTGTCTGTGTGAATATAGTGGCTTCTAGAATGAGTAAGTGAGCTGCACTGCAATCCGACTGATAATCTTAAATTGGTTGTCAGCACAATTTTTAGCACCTCAGGATTGTTTAAGATATGTTGTCCAATTGGAGAATCAAATCTAATGTTGGAGACTGTGAGTTTTGCACGCGCATGCACAGTTGACACCTTGCCTGTTGCGAATAGTCATGCTATTTGATATGATCCACCAGTCTTGGGAGATATGTCCACATACCTAGCATCACACCGGCACTGAAGCTCATAGACCACATTTGTTGTGATAGGCAGAACGTCTTTTTAGATTGACAGCAGAATCTTGTTAATGACGAATACTACTCATGTTGCTACTGCATATGGCAGCATGAAACCCCTAACTCAGCAAGGGGTTTGGAACCTGAATTGTAGCTCCAGTATACAGGAGGTTGAGAGTAGTGAGGTCATGACCAAGGTTTCAAGGTTGCAGGAGTGTACCGGCAGGCAGGAAGGTGGTCTAAACTGCGTCTACTTCAATGTCAGGAGCATCCAGAATAAAGCGGGTGAACTTGCAGCATGGGTTGGTACCTGGGACTTTGGTGTTGTGGCCATTTTGGAGACATGGCTAGAGCAGGGACAGGAATGGTTGTTGCAGGTTCCGGGGTTTAGATATTTCTGTAAACTCAGGGAAGGTGGTAAAAGAGGGGGAGGGGTGGGATTGTTTGTCAAGGACAGTATTACGGTGGCAGAAAGGACGTTGATGAGGACTCGTCTACTGAGGTAGTATGGGCTGAGGTTAGAAACAGGCGAGGAGAGGTCACCCGGTTGGGAGTTTTCCATAGGCCTCCGAAAAGTTCCAGAGATGTAGAGGAAAGGATTGCAAAGATGATTCTGCATAGCAGCGAAAGTAACAGGGTAGTTGTTATGGGGGACTTTAACTTTCCAAATATTGACTGGAAACGCTATAGATCGAGTACTTTAGATGGGTCCGTTTTTGTCCAATGTGTGCAGGAGGGTTCCCTGACACAGTATGTAGTTAGGCCAACAAGAGGCTAGGCCGCATTGGATTTGGTACTGGGTAATGAACCAGGACAGGTGTTAGAATTGGAGGTAGGTGAGCACTTTCGTGATAGTGACCACAATTCAGTTAAATTTACTTTAGCGATGGAAAAGGATAGATATATACAGCAGGGCAAGAGTTATAGCTGGGGGAAAGGCAATTATGATGCGATGAGGCAAGACTTAGGATGCATAGGATGGGGAAGGAAACTGCAGGGGATGGGCACAATTGAAATGTGGAGCTCGTTCCAGGAACAGCTACAGCGTGTCCTTGATAAGTATGTATCTGTCAGGCAAGGAGGAAGTGGTTGAGCGAGGAAACCATGGTTTACTAAAGTAGTTGAATCACTTGTCAAGAGGAAGAAGGAGACTTATGTAAAGATGAGACGTGAAGGTTCAGTTAGGGTGCCTGAGAGTTACAAGTTAGCTAGGAAGGACCTAAAGAGAGATAAGAAGAGCCAGGAGGGGACATGAGAAGTCTTTGGCAGGTAGGATCAAGGATAACCCTAAAGCTTTCTATAGGTATGTCAGGAATAAAAGAATGACTAGGGTAAGAATAGGGCCAGTCAGCACAGTAGTGGGAAGTTGTGGGTGGAGTCCGAGGAGATAGGAGAGGTGCTAAATGAATACTTTTCGTCAGTATTCACGCAGGAAAAAGACAATGTTGTCGAGGAGAATACTGAGATACAGACTACTAGACTAGAAGGGCTTGAGGTTCATAAGGAGGAGGTGTTAGCAATTCTGGAAAGTGTGAAAATAGATAAGTCCCCTGGGCCGGATGGCATTTATCCTACGATTCTCTGTGAAGATAGGGAGGAGATTGCTGAGCCTTTGGCTTTGATCTTTATGTCTTCATTGTCTACAGGAAAAGTGCCAGAAGACTGGAGGATAGCAAATGTTGTCTCCTTGTTGAAGAAGGGGAGTAGAGACAACCCCGGTAACTATAGACCAGTGAGCCTTACGTCTGTTGTGGGCAAAGTCTTGGAAATGTTTATAAGAGATAGGATTTATAATCATCTAGAAAGGAATAATTTGATTAGGGATAGTCAACACGGTTTTGTGAAGGGTAGGTCGTGCCTCACAAACCTTATTGAGTTATTTGAGAAGGTGACCAAACAGGTGGACGAGGGTAAAGCAGTTGATGTGGTGTATATGGATTTCAGTAAAGCGTTTGACAAGGTTCCCCACGGTAGGCTAGTGCAGAAAATACGGAGGCAAGGGATTCAGAGTGATTTAGCAGTTTGGATCAGAAATTGGCTCGCTGTATGAAGACAGAGGGTGGCGGTTGATGGGAAATGTTCAGCCTGGAGTTGAATTACTAGTGGGGTACCACAATGATCTGTTTTGGGGCCACTGCTGTTTGTCATTTTTATAAATGACCTGGAGGAGGGCGTAGAAGGTTGGGTGAGTAAATTTGGAGATGACACTAAAGTCGGTGGAGTTGTGGACAGTGTGGAAGGATCTTGCAGGTTACAGGTGGACATAGATAAGCTGCAGAGCTGGGCTGAGAGGTGGGAAATGGAGTTTAATGCAGAAAAGTGTGAGGTAGTTCATTTTGGAAGGAGTAACAGAAAGGCAGAGTACTGGGCGAATGGTAAGATTCTTGGTAGTGTGGATGAGCAGAGAGACCTCGGTGTCCATGTCCATAGATCCCTGAAAGTCGCCACCCAGTTGATAGGGTTGATAAGAAGGCGTACGGTGTGTTAGCTTTTATTGGTAGAGGGATTGAGTTTCGGAGCCATGAGGTCATGTTGCAGCTGTACAAAACTCTGGTGCGGCCGCATTTGGAGTATTGCGTGCAATTCTGGTCACCGCATTATAGGAAGGATGTGGAAGCATTGGAAAGGGTGCAGAGGAAATTTACCAAGATGTTGCCTGGTATGGAGGGAATATCTTATGAGGAAAGGCTGAGGGACTTGAGGCTGTTTTCATTAGAGAGAAGAAGGTTAAGAGATGACTTAATTGAGGCATACAAGATGATCAGAGGATTAGATAGGGTGGACAGTGAGAGCCTTTTTCCTCAGATGGTGATGGCTAGCATGAGGGGAGATAGCTTTAAATTGAGGGGAGATAGATATGGGAAAGATATCAGAAGTATGTTCTTTACTCAGAGAGTAGTAAGGACATGGAATGCCCTGCCTGCAACAGTAGTGGACTCGCCAACATTAAGGGCATTTAACTGGTAATTGGATAAACATCTGGATGATAATGGAATAGTATAAATGGGCTTTAAAGTGGTTTCACAGGTCGGCACAACATCGAGGGCCGAAGGGCCTGTACTGCGCTGTAATGTTCTATGTTCTATGTTCTAACCTCACCTATTGATCAATTTTTTGAGATAACTTATCCTTCCAGGTGATCAAGGAGTGAGGTATGTGTCATGCCCACAATATTGTGTTTTTTATAATGATATAAGGCACCAATTGCTCATTAGGGTTTGTGCAAACAAGTTGTGGATTCATTTATTGAAACTACACACATGGGAACTTCTATTTAGAGACATAAAGCTTGAAGATATCAGAGTTGCAGAGCTATGTGTGTGCTCTGTGAAAAAACTGGTTCGCAAAACACACTTCCTTTCTCATGATGTCAAACTCCTATCCCTTAAAGGCATATTACAACATAGCATTTGATAAATGCCCAGTTTTAGGCTACTATCTTTATCCCACTTAGCACAGTGGTGCTGCTGCACTAGACATTGTCTTCACATTTAAAATGTTAATTTGTCTTCACAGGATTGTGCAGTGGTCACTTCCAAAGCCATTGTGGGCATATATATGTGTCTAGCACCGATAGATAGGTTCTGATGTGATTTTTATATTTGATCACCATTCTTTCCGATTTGAAGTCCATCAAGCCTTGCAATGAGAAAGGACAGATCAATGTTTATGGTGCAGATCCTTTATCAGGATTGAGAAATGAAAGACAAGCAACTCTAGAAATTAGACTGTAACAAAATGAGAAAAGAAGAGAGTAAACTAGACAAATGGAAGTCATGATGAATAGTGGAGGAAAATATCTCCTGGGTTGGTATTCTGAGAAATGGCAATAAATCAATCAGCAGAGATAAAATTGAATTTAAAAATGCTGGAAAACTAAAATTAAAGCAGACAAAAACTGGAAATGAGCAACAGGTCAGTCAGCATTTGTAAACGGAAAAGATATTGGGGTAGATTTTCCATTGCCCGATGCCAGTATTGAGATTCCCAATCGGCTGGAGACTGGCCGGTCACCCGGAAAACAGGGTCAGTGCCAGGTGCCATACCCATTGCAATGCTCCCCTGCCCCTCCATCAGCCCAGCCAATCTGATTAATGGACTGGTAGCCCAAATATCCACCCTCCCATTATGCTTCACCCCTCACAGCCAGGAGTGGGCATGATTTGGTACAAGTATTTACAAGCATTGAAGGGCAGCAAGGAGGTCATCAAACTTTGAAAGTTTCTGGTCTTGCTGTAGGGTGTATGCCTGGACTCAGGGAATAATGGGGAATGACTTGGTGGCAAAGTCATGACGGGGGACTGGTTTAGCACAGTGGGCTAAGACAGCTGGCTTGTAATGCAGAACAAGACCAGCAACGCAGGTTCAATTCCTGTTCCAGCCTCCCCGAACAGGTGCCGGTGACTAGGAGCTTTTCACAGTAACTTAATTGAAGCCTACTTGTGACAATAAGCAATTATTATAAGTGCACTGGATCTGCTCTTGAAACTTTCTCTCTCCAAAAGTCTCTGGACAGATAAGCAAGTAGTCTGTTTGTTAATTTTGTACAGGCAGCATGGTAGCATAACTGGATAGCACTGAGGCTTCACAGCACCATGGTCCCAGGTTTGATTCCCGGCTTGGGTCACTGTCCGTGCGGAGTCTGCACGTTCTCCCCGTGTCTGCGTGGGTTTCCTCCGGGTGCTGGGGTTTCTCCCACAGTCCAAAGACGTGCAGGTTAGGTGGATTTGCCATGATAAATTGCCCTTAGTGTCCAAAATAAAGGTTAGGAGGGTTATTGGGATACGGGGATAGGGTGGAAGTGAAGGCTTAAGTGGGTCGGTGCAGACTCGATGGGCTGAATGGCATCCTTCTGCACTGTATGTTCGATGCTCTAAATGCGTGGATTTGGAGGTTCCCCCTTGGGATCGGGATGCCCTGGTTGAGACCCCCATTGCTGCGTAAATTCATTTAAACCCATCCCCTAGCTGCAACTTGCAGACTCCTAGATATTGAGATTGCTGATTGCTGACAGTATCCTGCAAATGTTTTGAAGGCTTCTGGTCATGTGACAATGCATCTAGCCCACCACCCATCAGCCACCCCCATCATCCCCAATTCCCCCATCAGACCCCCAACTAATCAGCGCCATCAGACACTCTGGCTATGATTGACAGCTCCATGCCACATCAAATACTTCCTCTTTTCTCACAGCAGAAAGCACTTGGCTGCTTTTGATGTGGTGTGGAGCTGTCAATCATAGCAAGAATGTTTATAAACATTGTTGCTAGAATCAAAGCAGGTGCTTGATGTGTATTCAAGAGTAAAGGGAAAGATTGGGGCAGCAGGGTAGCAATGGGCAGCAGGGTAGCATGGTGGTTAGCATAAATGCTTCACAGCTCCAGGGTCCCAGGTTCGATTCCCGGCTGGGTCACTGTCTGTGTGGAGTCTGCACGTCCTCCCCCTGTGTGCGTGGGTTTCCTCCGGGTGCTCCGGTTTCCTCCCACAGTCCAAAGATGTGCGGGTTAGGTGGATTGGCCATGCTAAATTGCCCGTAGTGTCCTAATAAAAGTAAGGTTAAGGGGGGGGGTTGTTGGGTTACTGGTATAGGGTGGATACGTGGGTTTGAGTAGGGTGATCATGGCTCGGCACAACATTGAGGGCCGAAGGGCCTGTTCTGTGCTGTACTGTTCTATGTTCTATGTTCTATGTTCTATAAATCAAATATATGCATGGCGGAGAGCTCGCCGGATTCCGTTGGTATCTCGCTATCAGGCCACCATTTTGAGTGGGTGGCCATATCCAAAGATCCAGCAACAGACCCCTCTCTTTTCCCGTAGTGGTTTCAAACCAAGTGGTTGACTGAACCATTAAACTATCAATCACAGTTTAGTGAAAAGTTTTTATCAGTGAAGTTGAATGGGAATTTTGCATTTCAAAGGCTGTTAAGGGATTTGAAGCTCTTTCAAGTGTTCTTGCCTTTCACGGAAGCCTCTGACACTTGTAATGGCAGCTGCTTTAAAGTTTTTTTGTCTGAGGCAGCTGATGTTCGGAAAGCGAAAATGTTTCTGTAGTGATATTTCACTGTTCTGCGTGCTCTTCAGATTTGGGTGTCTGATGGGGGTTCTGATGGGGATGTCTGATGGGGATGTCTGATGGGAGGGTGGCTGATCGGGGTGTCTGATGGGCGTGTCTAATCAGCGGTCTGATGGAGGGTCTTATGGGAGTGTCTAATTTGGGATTTGATGGGAGAGTCTAATGGGCGGATGATGCAAAGGTCTGAGGGGGGATCTGATGGGGGGTTTGAGGGTGGATCCATGGGGGGGTGGGAGGCTGGGGGCCGGGTCACCTTCATGTGTGCATGCTATCAGGGGGCAACCCATTATTCCCGTTGTGGGGTGAGGAGAATGCCCCTCTTTGTCAGTGGGGCTGGGGGGACAAGATTAGTATCGTGGAAAGGAGAGGGGTCTGTTGCTGGATCTTTGGATATGGCCACCCACTCAAAATGGTGGCCTGATAGTTAGATACCAACGGAATCCGGCGAGCTCTCCACCATGCATATATTTGCATGGTTAAAGAGTGAGACTCACATTTGAGCCTGCTCCCAGCGCCAAAGGGACCAGTCCCGATTCTCCAGCAGTGGGAGCACTTAGGTTCCAGAAAGGGGAATCCCGGGGCTGGATTCTCCAAAAATGGGGGCAATGTCCCCATGCCAGCATAAAAACGCTGGCGTTTCACTCTGAACTTTCCTTAAGAAAGTCCTGAGTGATTCCCCTACCCGCAGGGGGCTGGCAGGGCCCCGGAGTGCTTCTTGCAGCTCTGGCTGCGGATACGGGGCCCCGCACTTCCAGTCGGGAGTCCACGCATGCACACGGCGGCAGCCTGCGGCGACCGCGCCGTGTGACATGGCGACTTGCGCCACGGACCGGCATCAAAAATGTAGACTCCTCCGAGATCGCGCACGCCCGCAGATCAGTGCTGCCTGATCACTCCCCTGGCAGTCCATGAGGCAGCCCCCCCACCGGTGATCGATCCCCCCATCCCCCAACCAGGGTGGCCGCAGACTCCTGAGCAATTCTCCAGGGACCGGAGAATCGCTTCAGTGGTACTGGTCCTGATTTCTGGGTAAACAGGTAAATTGCCATCTTCCGCCCCTACACCGAACACAATTTCAGCATGGAGGCTCGGAGAATCCAGCCCCCCGGTCTTTGAGTGTAGATTCTTAATCAGAACTGAAAACAATTGTTTTTCACACTTGCATCTTTACAAATGCTGGTACAGCTGCTGATTTTGGTTTTGAGCTGAATTTTCCAACAAATGCAGATTTTTCTTTTTTTAAACTTTTATTTTCATTTATCTATTTTTTTGCACTTTTGGTTTGGAAACATGTAAGATATCTATCATTCAATTATTTTTTTGTCTTCTGAGATCAAAGAAGGAAGGCAGGGTTCTATGCTAAAGGGAATCAATGCTCACTAGTTCAGCTGTTCGATTGATGTAGAATTATTTCCCAAAGGTTTTACTTGTATTATAGAACAGGGTCAGGCTCCATATTATTTGGAGTGTTTATTATTTGTGCATTGAGGGAGTATAATTTATAGGTTCTATTATTAAATGAAATCTGCTGTATTGATTTTCTCCTACTGTTTTATTTTTAATTTGAATAAACCTAATTTGTTGTTTGTAATTCAAGTCCCATTGCCTGGTAGAATGTAATAATCTTACACTTCCAATAGCCAGGAGAACATGAAAGGACTTGTGTCATTTCCAGTAAGTTATATCCAATAACAAGGTTGTTATAATGGACAAGGTGCAAAGAAAACATCTGGTAAATCTTGAAAATGATAATAGGATGAACTATAGGAACAGGTGGTGACTCTGAAGCTGCCTGATTATTCATGTGACGACATATGTTCTGGAGGACATGTCCTGCCTTTGTCCCCATGAAGACACCATTGAGAGCCATCTGAATCTTTATCAAGCACTGTTCTGGTGCATTTCCAAACATTTCAAAAGTGACTTCATACGTGGAGGCATACCTGAGAAATGAAATAACTGCTCACAGGACATTTTCTCTGTGTCCTGGCCAACAATGCTCCATTAATCTATGCTACCAAAAACAGATCCCAATATTGATTGTGACATCCTTCCATATGTAAATGAGTTGCTATTCTTGCCCACATGATACTATATTTTCAAAGAACAAAGAACAGTACAGCACAGGAACAGTCCTTTTGGCTCTCCAAGCACGCGGCGATCATGATGCCTGTCTAAACTAAAACCTTCTGCACTTCCGGGTCCATATCCCTCTATTCTCATCCTATTCATATATTTGCCAAGAGGCCTCATAAACGGCACTATCATATCTGCTGCCAACACCTCCCCGGCAGCACATTCCAGACACTCACCACCCTGCTTCGCACATGTCCTCTAAACCTTCCCCCTTGCACCTTAAACCTATGTCCCCTGGTAATTGACTTTGCCACCCTGGGAAAAAGCGTCTGACTATCCACTCTGTCCATGCCGCTCATAATTTTGTAAACCTCTATCAGGTTACCCCTGAACCTCTGTCATTCCAGTGAAACGAATCTGAGTTTATCTAACCTCTCCTCATAGGTAATAGCTTCCAGACCAGGCAACATGGTAGTAATCCTCTTCTGTACCCTATTTAAAGCTTCCACAGAATTGTAAGCAATATTCCAAATGGGGCCTAACTAAGGGTTCTGTACATCTGCATCATGACTTGCTAATTTTTATACTCAATTCCCCCACCATGAATGCAAGCATTTCATATGTCTTTTTGACTGACTTACCCCCCTGCGTTGCCACTTTCAGTAATCTGTGGACCTGTATGCCCAGATCCCTCTGCCCGTCAACATTCCTAAGGATTCTGTCATTTACTGTATAATTCCCACCTGTATTAGACCTTCCAAAATGCATTACCTCACAATTGTCCGGATTAAACTCCATCTGCCATTTCTCCACCCAAATCTCCAACCGATTTATATCCTGCTGCATCCTCTGATAATCTTCTTCACTATACGCAACTCCACCTACCTTTGTGTCCTCCGCAAACTCACCATATTTTACACCAAATCATTTATATATACGACAAACAACAATGATCCCAGCAATGGTACCTGTGGAACACCACTAATTGGATAATTGGGGCTCATTCTGGGGTAGGTGGGACCTCTACAAACGGGATGGTCTACACCTGGACCAGAGAGGTACCAATATCCTGGGGGGAAATTTGCTAATGCTCTTCGGGAGGGTTTAAACTAATTCAGCAGGGGGTTGGGAACGTGAATTGTAGCTCCAGTATACAGGAGGTTGAGAGCAGTGAGGTCATGAGTAAGGTTTCAAGGTTGCAGGAGTGTACCAGCAGGCAGGAAGATGGTTTAAAGTGTGTCTACTTCAACGCCAGGAGCATCCAGAATAAAGTGGGTGAACTTGCAGCATGGGTTGGTACCTGGGACTTCGATGTTGTGGCCATTTTGGAGACATGGCTAGAGCAGGGACAGGAATGGTTGTTGCAGGTTCTGGGGTTTAGATATTTCAGTAAGCTCAGGGAAGGTGGTAAAAGAGGGGGAGGGGTGGCATTGTTAGTCAAGGACAGTAATACGGTGGCAGAAAGGACGTTTGATGAGGACACGTCTACTGAGGTAGTATGGGCTGAGGTTAGAAACAGGCGAGGAGAGGTCACCCGGTTGGGAGTTTTCTCTTGGCCTCCGAAAAGTTCCAGAGATGTAGAGGAAAGGATTGTAAAGATGATACTGGATAGGAGCGAAAGTAACAGGGTAGTTGTTATGAGGGACTTTAACTTTCGAAATATTGACTGGAAACGCTATAGTTTGAGTACTTTAGATGGGTCCGTTTTTGTCCAATGTGTGCAGGAGGGTTCCCTGACACAGTATGTAGATAGGCCAACAAGAGGCTAGGCCGCATTGGATTTGGTACTGGGTAATTAACCAGGACAGGTGTTAAATTTGGAGGTAAGTGAACACTTTGGTGATAGTGACCACAATTCGGTTACGTTTACTTTAGCGATGGAAAGGGATAGGTATATTCCGCAGGGCAAGAGTTATAGCTGGGAGAAAGGCAATTATGATGCGATGAGGCAAGACTTAGGATGCATAGGATGGGGAAGGAAACTGCAGGGGATGGGCACAATTGAAATGTGGAACAGCTACTGCGTGTCCTTGATAAGTATGTACCTGTCAGGCAGGGAGGAAGTGGTCAAGCGAGGAAACCATGATTTACTAAAGTAGTTGAGTCACTTGTCAAGAGGAAAAAGGAGGCTTATGTAAAGATGAGACGTGAAGGTTCAGTTAGGGCGCTCAAGAGTTGCAAGCGAGCTAGGAAGGACATAAAGAGACAGCTAAGAAGAGCCAGGAGGGGACATGAGAAGTCTTTGGCAGGTAGGATCAAGGATAACCCTAAAGCTTTCTATAGGTATGTCAGGAATAAAAGAATGACTTGGGTAAGAGTAGGGCCAGTCAAGGACAGTAGTCTGAGGAGATAGGAGCAGTGCTAAATGAATATTTTTCATCAGTATTCACGCAGGAAAAAGACAATGTTGTCGAAGAGAATACTGAGATACCGGCTACTACACTAGAAGGGCTTGAGGTTCATAAGGAGGGGGCGTTAGCAATTCTGGAAAGTGTGCAAATAGATAAGTCCCTTGGGCTGGATAGGATTTATGCTAGGATTCTCTGGGAAGCTAGGGAGGAGAATGCTGAGCCTTTGGCTTTGATCTTTATGTCGTCATTGTCTACAGGAATAGTGCCAGAAGACTGGAGGTTAGCAAATGTTGTCCCCTTGTTCAAGAAGGGGAGTAGAGACAACCCCGGTAACTATAGACCAGTGAGCCTTACTTCTGTGTGGGCAAAGTCTTGGAAATGTTTATAAGAGATAGGATTTATAATCATCTAGAAAGGAATAATTTGATTAGGGATAGTCAACACGGTTTTGTGAAGGGTAGGTCATGCCTCACAAATCTTATTGAGTTATTTGAGAAGGTGACCAAACAGGTGGACGAGGGTAAAGCAGTTGATGTGGTGTATATGGATTTCAGTAAAGCATTTGACAAGGTTCCCCACGGTAGGCTATTGCAGAAAATACGGAGGCAAGGGATTCAGGGTGATTTAGCAGTTTGGATCAGACATTGGCTCGCTGTATGAAGACAGAGGATGGTGGTTGATGGGAAATGTTCAGCCTGGAGTTGAGTTACTAGTGGTGTACCACAATGATCTGTTTTGGTGCCACTGCTGTTTGTCATTTCTACAAAAGATCTGGAGGAGGGCGTAGAAGGATGAGCGAGTAAATTTGCAGATGACACTAAAGTCGGTGGAGTTCTGGACAGTGCGGAAGGATGTTGCAGGTTATAGAGGGTCATAGATAAGCTGCAAAGCTGGGCTGACAGGTGGCAAATGGAGCTTAATGCAGAAAAGTGTGAGGTGATTCATTTTGGAAGGAGTAACAGGAATACAGAGTACTGGGCTAATGGTAAGATTCTTGGTAGTGTGGATGAGCAGAGAGATCTCGGTGTCCATGTTCATAGATCCCTGAAAGTTGCCTCCCAGGTTGATAGGGTTGTTAAGAAGGTGTACGGTGTGTTAGCTTTTCTTGGTAGAGGGATTGAGTTTCGGAGCCATGAGGTCATGTTACAACTGTACAAAGCTCTGGTGCAGCCGCATTATAGGAAGGAGGTGGAAGCATTGGAAAGGGTGCAGAGGAGATTTACCAAGATGTTGCCTGGTATGGAAGGAGGATCTTGTGAGGAAAGGCTGAGGGACTGGAGGTTGTTTTCGTTGGAGAGAAGACAGCTAAGAGGTGACTTAATTGAGGCATACAAGATGATCAGAGGATTAGATAGGGTGGACAGTGAGAGCCTTTTTCCTCGGATGGTGATGGGTAGCATGAGGGGGCATAGCTTTAAATTGAGGGGAGATAGATATGGGACAGATATCAGAGGTAGGTTCTTCACTCAGAGAGTGATAAGGGCGTGGAATGCCCTGCCTGCAACAGTAGTGGACTCGCCAACATTAAGGGCATTTAAATGGTAATTGGATAAATATATGGATGATGAGGGAATAGTGTAGATGCGCTTTAGAGGGGTTTCACAGGTCAGCGCAACATTGAGGGCCGAAGGGCCTGTACTGCGCTGTAATGTTCTATGTTCTATGTTCACTATTCACAGCCTTCCATCCAGAAATGTATCCTTCTACTGCTACCCTCTGCCTTCTATGACTGAGCCTGTTCTGTATCCATCATGCCACCTCTCCTCTGATCTCATGTGACTTCACTTTCATGTTTAAGTCTGCCATGTGGAACCCTGTCAAAGGCTTTACTGAAGTTCATATAGACAACATCCGCTACCCTTCCTTCATCAATCATTTTTGTAATTTCCTCAAAAAACTCGATCAAGGTAGTGAGACACGACCTCCTCTTCACAAAACCATGCTGCCTATCACTAATATGTCCACATGATTCGAAATGTGAGTAAATCCTGCACCTATGAATCTTTTCCAATAATTTCCCTACCACTGACGTAAGGCTCAATGGCATATAATGTCCTGGATTATCCCTTCTACCCTTATTAAACAAAGGAACAAGATTGGCTATTCTCCAGTCCTCTGGGACCTCACCTGTGGCCAAAGGATACAAAGATTTCTGACAAGGTCCCAGCAATTTCCTCCCTTGCGTCTTTGGGGACTTATCTACCTTAATGCTTTTTTAGATGCCCAACAGCATCTCCTTTTTGATTTCTACATAACCCAGAATATCTACACACCCTTCCATGGACTCATCATTCACCAAGTCCTTCTTTTGGTGAATACTGATGCAAAGTATTCATTTAGTACTTCGACAATTTCCTTTAGCTCCATGCATAGATTCCCTCCTTTGTCCTTGAGTGGGCCAACCCTTTCGCTGGCTACCTTCTTGCCAGGATCTCGGTACCCCTCCAGTTTAGGTGCAACCCGTCCTTCTTGTACAGGTCCCATCTGCCCTGGAAGAGATCCCAATGATCTAGATATCTGAAACCCTCCTGCCTACACCAACCCTTTAGCCACATGTTAGCTGCACTATAGTCCTATTCCTAGCCTTACTGGCATGTGGCACAGGGAGTAATCCTGAGATTACAACCCGAGGGGTCCTGTTTGTTAACTTAATACCTAACTCCCTGAACTCCCCTTGCAGGACCTAACCACACTTGGTGCCTATGTCGTTAGTACCAATGTGTACCCCATGACCGCTGGCAGTTCACCATCCTACTTCAGAATGCCCCAGGCCCATTCAGAGACAACCTCGGCCCTGGCATCAGGAAGCCAACATACCATCCTGGAGTCTCTTTCACGGCCAAAGAAGCACCTATCTGTGCCGCTGACTATAGAGTCCCTATAACTACTGCTCTTCTGTGCTTTGACCTTCCCTGCTAAACAATGGAGCCAGCCGTAGTGTCACTGTTTTGGCTGCTGCTGTTGTTTTACCCTCATAGCCCCCTCCTAAAACTATCTAACATGACCTATCTGTTAGAAATAGGGACAGTCACAGGGGATTCCTGAACTGACTGCCTGCCCCTTCTAGTGGTAACCCATATAATTGCCTGCACCTTGGGTGTGACCATATCCCCAAAACTCATGTCTATGATGCTTTCCTACACCTGCATGCTCCTCGGTGCATTTGACTGCTGCTCCAACCAATCCATTCAGTCTGTGAGGAGCTGCAATTGTACACTCTCTGCAGATGTAGTTGTCTGGAACATTTCAAGTGTCACGGATTTCCCACATCTCATAGGTGAAGCACATTACCCTGCTGACTGACATTTCTAGCACTAATTAATTAATTTAAAAATGAATACTTAATACATTCTTATTAAATTAAGTTACAATTAACTATCCAATGCCTGGAACTAGATTTCCACTTTAAATATCAAATGTTAAATATGCTAATCCCCACTCTCTGGTCAGTCGAGTCCCAGCCAGATAGGCCCTGCAATGGAAAAATTAGACCGTGAAAAGCTCCCCCACCAAATGTTATACCTTATCCTGGAGTTCCTGTCCCAGCCTCTCTTCTCAGGTAGGTCCTGTACTGAAAGATTAGGCCATGAAAAGCCTTGCGCTAAATTTTATATCTTAGCCGGGATTAGTCTCCGCCCTCCGGTTGGTCGAGTTCTGATCCCCACCTCTCCTCTCTGGTAGGTCCTGTGACTCAGGGAAGAAGCCATTGTCGATACCGCTGTTGATGTGAGTCACTGGCTCCGGGAAAATAATTAATTGTATGTGAAGAATTTGAGATGTTTCTAAAATGTGATAAATCACAAAATAAATGTAAGTCTATCCTTTCAATGCCTTCATGCCTGACGTCTCTCCTGTAAATGTCACTGAATCTGTACACTGTTCAGTGGCATTTTACAGGTACCCATTGCTTCATGGCATTACTTATCTCTGGCTGACAGAATCTAAAAGCCTATACAGATCAGCTTGCATTATGTTGCACGAGAAGGCAATTGTTGTGCTCACAAGTTCACACTTCTGTCTATTTCACCAGTGGCTCAGTGAATCTTGAAACAGGGATGCACTCTAGCCACAATCAAGATGGTGATGGCCAAAGTGCCAGAGTAAATATTGCAAATATTCCATTTATGCCAGGGGAAGGCAGGTATAATCAGCCACACTGATGGTTAACTGTGACCTATCTGAATGCATCTAATTGCAAAGGATACACCAATTTCATTTAGCTGACACACCCAGAGGTGAAACTGCACTCGCTGAGTGAATGGATCAGAAATATGACTGCCACCCTAATTTGGACCAGCATATCTTCTGAGTGTGGTTCCGCACAGGAGTGATAGATCATAGAATAACCCTTCCAAGTAAAGCAGTGTGAGGGGAAAAAATATATCTCATTGGCTGTGCGTGAATTAAACCACTGGGGTGGTGATGGTTATAATTTGTAAATTTATGAAGCCATCAGCATGGAGCCTAGCTACTGTCAAACAAAGTAAAATAATCTTGTGATTTAAATTGAAGGATGAAGCACAAATCAAAAGAGAGAAACTACAAATCAGGTTTACTCACATTTGAAAAATAAACACTGGTAGAAAATCAATGTAGCAGATTGCACTTGGTTACTGGACCTATAAATATTGTTATTTTATGAGGCGTTGGTCAGATCACATCTGGAATTGTGTTTGGATTTATCGTCAACTAATTATAGCAAGGATGCTATTGCTTCTGAGAGGTTACAGGTCAGAGTGGCAAACAGAAACATTCCAGAAGCTACTATTATGGATGGTTGGCATTTCTCCATTTTTTTGTTAACATGGATTGCATTTCCACCTTTCCCTACAAAATCCTGGAACCAGCCCCCATAACCACTACCATCCCATCCCATTGAATCCCCAGCCTCAGCCCAGTCATCTCTCATGTGTGTCTGCCTGTGACTGGGCTCCCCTGTCCTGTGCTGCAGCCATGGACAGTACAGTGTGCCCATGCCTTGGATGTCCTGACACGTGGTTCTGACGTCTTGCCCCAGGTCTTCCACCATGGCTGCCATCCTTTCAGTCTTTGCCTGGGTGCTATGCATTGTCGGCACCAAGTCCTGGGCCTGAACATGGCTGGACTGCTCCAGAAACTTGTCCACACACCCCCCTCCCCCCCCCCCCCCGAAGATTCTGGCTCTGCTTCTGCACATGAACCAGTCATGGGATCATCTTTTCCAGAAGTGCAACATCTGTGTGGGCGACAGCTGTTCTGTGAGATTGGGCAGCCCTCCGACTGTCCTCTCAGTCTGGAGTCCCTGACTCCATCTGATGCGCTGCATCATGTGTGTGGCGCTCACCAGGGGGTGACCCAAGAGTCTGATCACTAACATAACCCACCGAGGCGATAGTCTCTGCAATGTGGATGGTGCAGGTGAAAACAGTGCTGAGACAGCGGTGTCTTCCCTGTAGTGGTGCTCCGGGGTGTTCTGAGGTTCTGGATGAGGGGAGCGATGGCCCAACCTTGGATGATGCCGATTCTGCAAGACAAAAGACATGGGGTGAAATCTTGGGAAGGACTGGTCTGTGGGAGAGGGTGACTCACTTGCTATAGTGACATCTGCGTTGCATTGGACTCTTACTTGTTTGGTGCATGCCAGTCCTCTTGGTGAGGCTGGCAGCACTCACAGCCTCTGCCACTTCATTCCAGGTCTGATTCAGTATAGCAAGCTTGAGTCTATGTCCCACCCTGGGGAAGAGGGTGTCCCGCAATGACATCCAGCATACGTTCAGTTTCTGAGTCCAGGATCTTTGGTGCTGGTCTTTTCGCTGCCATTTTCTTGGCTGGAATGACAGTTTGTCAGGCCCTGAACGCAAATCCTGCAAATCTCAACTCCAGAAAACCAGACGCCTGCAAGGCTTGGAATTGGGTGGGTTGCACGTGGGCCCATTTTCATGACATGAGTCGCTACTGGCCAGCGCTCCTAGTGGCAGCGCACAGTTCCCAGGATTCTCCACCAGTGGCAGCACTTCGTCTCCAGAAGAGAGAATCCAGCCCCTGATATAGAATCATAGAATTCCTACAAAGTAGAAGGAGGCCATTCGGCCCATTGAGTCTGACCGACCCTCTGAAAGAGCACCCCATCGAGGCCCACTCCCCCGTACAATCACTGCAACCCATAACCCCACCAAACCTGCACATCTTTGGACTGGGAGAGGAAACCAGAGAACCCAGAAGAAATCCATGCAGATATGATCATGCTCAACTCCACCTTCCTGCTTTATCCCCATAACCTTGATTTCATTACTATTTAAAAATCTGTATCTCAGCCTTGAACATACTTAATGGACCAGCCTCTACAGCTCTCTGTGGTAAAGAATTCCACAGACTCACAACTTTCTGAGAGGAAATTCCTCCTCAACTGTGTCTTAAATGGTCAATGTTGGTGTGCATTCTCACATGAGCCTTCTCTTACTCCCAATCCCCCAGGACCTCAAATCTGTTTCCACTAATTTATGCATAATTTATTTTTGCATACTTGAATACAATTTGTAACAATGTGGACCTGATAACAATTTAATTTAAGATATATGACATCTGTTCTTATTCCAGCTTGTAGTTCATCTAAATGATTACTTAAGGTGCCATTTCACTACTTTTCCTTTCATTGTATAGAAGACATTACGTCAGGATCTCTGCATCAGCATCGTCTCTGTGCTGAAGCTGTACAGTTAGTCAGAGAGATGAAGATTGTTCATTCTTTTGTTATACTAATATTTGGATGCATAAATTTAGAACTAAACTGAAATTTAATATTCTTGTACTTGAGTTTCAATCCCCCCATAGCCGTATCCCTTTCTATCTTCATGACTTTCTTCTGGCCTATAAACCTGGCACCACTCCTATGCCTGTCCCCCACCACAAACACTCTATTCTATTATTCTAGCACTTTATGCAACTACTTCCCTTCATCCTATCGTTGGAATCTGTGTCATTAGTCACATAGATCCGACACTCTATAATTCCATCTCCTTTACTGCATTTCCCGGTCCTTATTTAAGGTCCTACAAACATACTTCTTTGATCATCCCCTTCAATCTCACTTTATTTAGTTCAATGGTCATTTTCTTCACAGCTTTGTGAGCTTCATTGGTATCTCTTTGAACGTGACGATGAGGCAAGTTTTTGGTAACTAGCTTAAAAGTTAGAAAATATTTGGTGATTTTTCACAACCTATTTTCTTGCAGAATGGATCTCTTGGTCAAGAGGGGACATTTGCATGAGGACAATTAGTTGCAGATTGGTGATTTCAAAACACTGCTGTTAATGCTTGGAAGACAACTGGTTAAACTGAAGAATTTTTATTCTTGGTCGAAGTGCTGAATGTGCTAGTATGCTTAAAAACCCCAGGGAGTTTCTGGTGCTGAAATATCCACCTTAATTAGGCTAGATAATCTTCCTAGACTAACTAATATGTGTTAGCCTTGTGAATATATAAAAAGAAAATGTACATGATATCAATCATTAATGATAATATACTGTATTTCATTTATGGAAACAAAGTTTCTTTCCAATTACTCCATTCTAATTAGTTTCCAGGGGACCAACTATGTTTAACCATTGAATGCAATCAAGCTCACTGGATAAAAACTCTCTTGAAATTCAAATGAATAGCCAAAAATGGTACACTGAAAGCTCATACCATCAATTCTGCAAGATGCAAAAGGTCATCAAAACCAACTACATTTGCAGAAATGAGATGGAACTGAAATGCATCATGCATGCAACTGACTTAATAAGTGGTTTTATTACTTTCTTTCACTGAAATTTTAAGCCTTTTCAAAATCAGTAAGTTAATAAAGGAGAAGTCGTTCACCAAATTTGGATTCAAATAGATCAATGTGATTGAAATAGTTCTTCATTTTGCTGAAATATTTCTTTGTTTTGCATGGGATTCTCTGATTTCCCGGGTAAGTCCGGAGGATCGTGGCATTTTACGTCAAAACATCACGCCGCCTCAGCATCAATCCTCCGACCAATGAGGGGCTAGCAGCTGCGCCATGTAAAACGCCTGGCCTCCACGAAATAAACGGCCGAAGAATTGTCGGGTCCGTGTCTGTGCAAGCGCATGGCAACAACCTGCAGCTGTCCTGCCATTCATGGCACCGGCTGTCGGCGGACACAACCTGCCAGATAGTGTCCTCCTGGACCTCCACTCGCCACCCCCCCCCCTCCCCCCCCCACCCCCAGTCTCCCCTTGCTGAAGCCACCCCGGCTAGCAGCATAGCTCCTGCCCGACTGTGGCAGTACTGGACACAGTCTGCAGCCGCCATACTGAGTTCCCGTCTGCTGAAATGAAATGAAATGAAAATGAAAATCGCTTATTGTTACAAGTAGGCTTCAAATTAAGTTACTGTGAAAAGCCCCTAGTCGCCACATTCCGGCGCCTGTTCGGGGAGGCTGGTATGGGAATTGAACCATGCTGCTGGCCTGCCTTGCTCTACTTTCAAAGCCAGCGATTTAGCCCTGTGCTAAACCAGCCCCGCATAGGGCCATGAGTCAACTGTGCGGTTGGGAACTCGGCCCATCGGGGGCGGAGTATGGAGGTGGGCCTTCAGGTGACGTCCTGAGGCCGTTTCAATGGCGTGCGGTGCACGCAGCAATAAAACTGTTTTGGAGGGGGCGGAGCTTCCAAAAACAGGCACCGCCCCCGATTCCATCGTATAAAGGGATTCTCCACCCAATCGCCGATTACAAAATCCGATTATGATTAGACACCCGATTATGTCTATAAAGATAGTAATCATCTTAGTAAAGCAGAGGGCAGCACGGTGGAGCAGTGGGTTAGCCCTGCTGCATCACGGGACCGAGGTCCCAGGTTCAATCCCGGCTCTGGGTCACTGTGTGGAGTTTTCACATTCTCCCCGTGTTTGCGTGGGTTTTGCCCTCACAACCCAAAGATATGCAGACTAAGTGGATTGGCCACGCTAAATTGCCCCTTAATTGGAAAAAATTAATTGGGTACTCTAAATTTTAAAGAAAAGTCTTAGTAAAGCATCTTCTCAGCAAATGGCTATTTAGCACCTCCTTTAGTCCATTAAATTAACTTCACAGAGCACCAAATTATCTTCCAGCAGAGAATTTACTTGATAATATTTGAATGCTGGGTAAACTTGGGTTACCAACTCTGTCTGGTCATATTCCGAGAGATGATGACAGAAGGGATGCCACGGAAAGGGTAACTTTCAGAAACTGGGTCCACTTCTCAATGGGCACCTGCTTTCTTATGCAGTTTGTTTTGAGAATTTCCCAGTGAAAAGGGGATTATTTTAAAGTAAGAATTTTGAAGAAAAAGAAAAGATTTAACAGCTCATCGTCAGCAGAGAGATTGATGCCAATTCCAGGAGGCTCACAGCCAGGCTGGGAAGCTGACAGCTCGAGGAGAAACCAAAAAACAACCTGCATGACACAATCTAAAGAGCTGGTTCAGTAAAAGAACAGCGTTGGCACCTATCAAAATATAAAATAAAAATGATGGAAATACACAGTAGTTCCCTGTTGGGAAATCTGTATCAGTTTTTGACCGTACAAAGGGCAGAAAGCCAAATGAAAGTGTGAAATCCATGTGATGTAGAAAAATTTACATCTTTAGTGTTTTAAAACTGAGGGATATATCCAGGTTTATCTTTTGAGCAATCAACCAGCAGAGAGCTAATCAACTCACTTCTCATTCTGCGGTGTGAGTTTAGAACAGTTTTAAAGCCTGGATCTCATTTAAATGGAACCGAGGAGATGCGTTGATCAAGTAGTCCAAACATAGCAGCCGGGATTCTCCGAGCCTCCGCATAGAAATCCCGCTCAGCGTGGGGGCGGAGAATGGGGTGTCAGAACCGCGATAGGGTCCGACGGCGGGACTCAAACCTCTGCCGACTGGAGAATCAGCGGCAATCACGAGTGCCCACGTGCCGATTCTCCACGGTCGACCGGACGGGTTTCCGCCGGCATGGTTCACATATGGTTCCACCCAGTGGGAGCTCGCCGTCGTGGCTGCGGTGGCTGTCCTGGTGGGGGGCGGGGGATCAGTCTCGTGGGGGGGGGGGGGGCGCTTTCACGACGGCTAGACCCGTGATAGGGTGCCACCAATCAGCGGGTGGGCGTGATCGGGGAGAGGCCACCTTCTTCCGTGCCGGCCCGCTGTGTCGCTCTGCCATGTTGCGCGGCACCGGCGCGGAGGCGGCTGCACGCATGCGTGGATCCGCGGCCGGATCTGCAGGGCCATGTTTCGGCAGCTGGAGCTGCGTGGAGCACTCGGGCGCTGTGCTGGCCCCCTGTGGGACGCGGAATCTCTGGGCCAAGAGGTTCGTTGACGCCGGCATGAAACACTCCGATGTTTACGCCGGCGTCAACACTTAGCTGCCGTTTTGAAGAATCCCAGCCAGCTAGTTTTGGGCCTAAGGAATACCAATGGGACTGGTGGGTGGGGAGGCAAATTAAACAGTGCAGTAGGCCCAGACTGCGTTTACAATATTGAAAGTTTTTTGACCCTGTATGGAGCAATCAGCAGAACACTCAACGTCAGAATAGGATGTGGAGCATGCAATCTGTACAGTCTGCCTCCATATTTCTCAAAATTGCAATTAGGGTCCTGACTATGTCACAGTGCTCTGAACGGCTGAGGGATAGGCCATTTCAAAATGGCAGCTACTGCGTCAATTGGATTGACCAAGACAGTAAACCTACTGATCCTATTTTGAGACATTTAGCAGGTGGCTTAACATTTCTCCACAACAAACATTGTACTACCTGGATTGGAATAGAAACATAGAAAATAGGAATAGGAGGAGGCCATTCGGCCCTTTGAGCCTGCTCGCCATTCATTATGATCATGACTGATCAATAAGCTCAGTAATCTGTTCCTGCTTTCGCCTCCATACTGGGATTTGGATTTGTTTGTTGTCACATGTACCGATGTAGCCCCCCCGCTGTCCCCCGCTAACAAGGTCAAGGAGCAGTTAAGCAGCTCTTGCTCAGCCAACCCCAGCCAGCTCGCAACAATGGCGCCCAGGATACCAACCCGAAGATTTGAGGATGCAATCTGGGAAACTCCTAGACACAGTGGAGGCCAGGACAGGTGTCCTTTTCCCCCGAGGGTCCCAGTGGGTCAGCCATAGGGCAGCCAGTGATGTCTGGGACATGGTGGCGGTGCCTGTAAGCACTGGGAATGTGACCAGGAGGACTGGCCTCCAGTGCCAGAAAAAGGTCAACAAGCTACACTGGGCAGCATGAGCGAATAGACACCAATGCCCACCACCCCCTCCCACTGACCCCCGGGACCTTTCCACCCCAAAGCGAGCATCCAACCCCCAACTCTCTATGCGGCCCACAACCCACCCTCTACCCCCCTTTCCCTTCACCCCCCAACCATCCTTTCACACCACTCCCTCCACCATCACTGTGAACCATGCATGTTGCTAACGATGCCCTCTCTGGTCTCCTCAGGAAAAGTTTTCCCACAATCGCTTGGAGAGGGCCCAGACTGGCGGTGGTGTGCCATACATACGAATCTGCACTACCTTCGAGGAGCATGCCCTGGAAGTGACTGGGGTGGCCAAGGACAGAGAAGTCACCAACATGGAGGCTGGTGGAAGCCGCAGAGGTGAGGAACCACCCGGGGGACCTGTCAAGCGTGAGTTGTTATTGACTCCCAGTGACCATATTTCTATTCTCCCGCAGGTCTTCCAGCCATCGGAGCCGGCCCATCCCGGGTGGTCCCCTCTACAGCCTCCCAGGAGAACACCTCGGAGGAGAGCTCCAAGGATGTCACCATAATAATTTCTTCACAGCTGTCGTACCAACCTTCACCAGTGCAGATACCTCGGTGGTCAGTGGTCAGGCTACCCGAGGACAATCTGGTGACCACCACACTGCTGCTGATGCACATCAGATGGAGGCAGTAACGCCCAGGCGAGACAGCAGTCGAAGGTCTGCTGGGTCCCAGGACCCAGCTGGGTCCCAGCCAGATGCTGGGCCTGTGGAACATGCTATCCCAGAGCTGATGGAGGCGTTAGGGTGTGGCCAGGACATTCAGAGGGGGTTGTCAGCAACACTCCAGCAGGTCCATAGCCGCTTGGAGGAGTTTCAGAACCTACATGCGTAGGAAATGGTGCTGGCAATGCATGGTAACGAGACCAACACTGCCAAGGTGGCGACCGCAGAGGAGATCCTGGTGCACGACATCGGCACCATTAGTGAAGATGTCCAATGCGTTGCACTGTCAGTGACAGCCATGGCTGAGGGTTTTGACAGAATGTCTGCCTCGCTGGAGGATGTAGCCCAGTACCAGGCTGACCTTGATGAGTTTCTGTGGGACATGTCCCGCTCTCAGGTGGGAATGGCCGAGGTGTTGCAGAATGTGTCCCAGTCACTGAAGAGCATTGCCGAGGGCGTTGACACCATGGTGCAGACATTGGGGAGCCACTAGGGCTGGCAGAGCCAGATGATGCAGGGGCCCGCCCACCCATGGGAATCCACTTGGATTGTGTGAAGTGCTCATTTAATCATGATTGCCAATTCCGAATTAGCAATCGCCTTCCGCCGCACAGTCAGAAGCCTTGGCAGTTTGTGGGATTTATAGGCAGTCGTTGGGGCAGATGGGCAGGGACAAGGGTTGCCCCTGGAATGGGTACACACGATCCAGGGGTTGGCATGGTGGTGCCATGCCCCCTTTGCCCCCCCAGCGCCTCTCCCCCCCACCCTCCCATGACGGCCCACACCTTAAGTGGGTGTCCCACCCCCAATTGAGGTTTCCCACCCCCCCCGCCAAGCACGGGGTGGCAAGCCCAGCGCCCCTGGGCTCTTTGCCTTTGAGCAAAGATGACCACTCACCTCCTTGGCTCCCCACAGAAACCCTTCAGCCAGGTTCACGTTTTTCATAGGGAGTACTAATCGGCCCCAGCTTGACCACTTACTGGGGAGGCCACTGAATGACAGCAGGCCGTTGGATATGGGGTTGCTCACGTTAATTGTATGGAAATAGGGCTTGCATGGTGATAATTGGTTTCTCGCCATGCTATGGCATGATCCAGGTTTCGCGTATGGGAGCGGGCCAGTTGCATCGCAAACTCTTTGGCGCCTGGCGTGGTTCTAATTTTTGGCCTCTCCCGCTATTCACCAGCCTCGTTTCACTCGAGCGAGAGTCCATCGAGGCCGGACAACTGCACCCACAATGTTTTGCCCTCAACTGCTTCCTGTGGTAGCGAATTCCACATGCTGACCATTCTCTGGGTGAAGAAATTTCTCCTCATCTCTGTCTTACATGAGGATGCAGAGATCCTGCAGCGTGATTTGGATAAGTTGAGTGAGTGGGAAAATGAATGGCAGATGCAGTATAACTTGTAAAAGTGTGAGGTTATCTACACTTTGGTAGCAAGAACAGGTAGGCACATTATTCAATGGCCAACATACCATTTGCCTTCTTTACTGTCTGCTGCACCTGTATGCTTACTGTGTACAAGGACATCCAGGTGTTGTTGCACATTCCCCTCTCCTAGGTGGATTGGCCATGCTAAATTGCCCGTAGTGTCCTAAAAAAGTAAGGTTAAGGGGGAGCGTTGTTGGGTTACGGGTATAGGGTGGATACGTGGGTTTGAGTAGGGTGATCATGGCTCGGCACAACATCGAGGGCCGAAGGGCCTGTTCTGTGCTGTACTGTTCTATGTTCTATGTTCTAACTTGTGGCCATTCAGATAATAATGGTGCCTTCCTGTTCTTGTTCCCAAAGTGTAGATAACCTGACACTTTTACAAATAATACTGCATCTGCCATTCATTTTCCTACTCACTCAACTTGTCCAAATCACGCTGCAGGATCTCTGCATCCGCCTCACAGCTCATCCTCCCATCCAGCTTTATGTCATCTGCAAATTTGGAGATATTACATTCAGTACCCTCATCTAGATCATTAATATATATAGTGAATACCTAGGGTCCCAGCACCAACCCCTGTGGTACTGCCTGCCATTTGGAAAAATCTTTGTTTTCTGTCTGCCAAACAGTTTTTTATCCATCTCAATACACTACCCCTAATTCCATGAGCTTTAATGTTACATGCTAAACTCTTATGTGGGACTTTATAGAAACCCTTCTGAAAGTCCAAATTAACCATATCCGCTGGCTCCCCTTCATCAACTCTGCGAGTTACACCCTCAAAGAATTCCAGTAGATTTGTCAAGCATGATTTCCCTTGCATAAATCCATGCTGACTCTGTTCTATCCTGCCACTGGTTTTCAAGTGCTCTGCAATTTTTGATAATAGATTCTAGAATTCTCCCCATGACCAACGTCAGGCTGACTGATTTATATTCCCTGCTTTCTGTCTACCTCATTTTTAATATTGGGGTGACATTAGCTGGCCTCCAATCTGGAGGAACTCTTCCAGAGCCTATAGAATCTTGGAAGATGATCACCAATGCATCCACAATTTATTGGGCCACGTCCTTAATTAATCTGGGATGTAGATAATCAGGCTCTGGGGATTTATCGGCCTTCATTCCCATCAATTTCCCCAATATAATTTGTCGACTAATACTGATCTCCTTCAGTTCCTCCCTCTCACTAAACCCTGTGCTCCCCAACATTTCTGTTATCTTATTTGTGTCCTCCTTTGTGAAGACAGAATCAAAATATGTATTTAGTTGGTCAGCCATTTCTTTGTTCTGCATTATAAATTCCTGTTTCTGACTGTAAGGGACCTATATTTATCTTCACCAATCTTATTCTCTTCATATACCTAAAGAAACTTTTACAGTCTGTTTTTATGTTCCCCACAAGCTTATTTTAATCCTCTATTTCCCCCATCTTAATCAATCCCTTGGTCCTCCTTTGCTGAATTCTAAACTGCTCCCAATTTCTCAGGTCTGTTGATTTTCTTGGTCAATTTGTATGCTTAATGGAGAGTGTTGTAGCAAATGTAGAGAGTGGGGTTAAATAAAGGGTAATGCAATTTGCATTTGTGTGAAAACTTCAAAAAAGGAAGAGATTATTTTTTTCTAAAGAGATAAAAATCATGAAAACCTTTGGATTTTGATACGATTGCCGTGTAACACATGATCAGAAGCTGTCTATTTCTGTTGAAAAGGTGGAAAAATGATACTGTAGCACGACGTGGAAAGGGCTGAACTTGTAAGAATAAGAGCTGGCAGCTGTAGTGTGCGGTAAATAATACATTAAAGCTACTGTGGTTCACCTGCAAGTCAGTAGATTTCCAGAAGCAAATTTAGAAAAAAAAGGTTTCCTTTCAAAGCTGAATCGCGAGCTGGTGGAATTTCCATGAGAGACAATTGTTCAATGATGAACTGCCACTTCTCTGGATGAAATATCTTAAGCCTTTGCTGATTCAGAGGAGACATGCTGACAATGTATAGACAGAAATGTTAAAAGCTTAACTTCCCATCTTGATAGAAGGAATAAAAACTGACAAGTTCAAATAACATTGCAGATTACACATTAATTTTCCCAATGATGTGATGTCATTAGGAGGAACCTTCAAGTTCAGCGAATGTGTGAAATGGTGTTGATAGTGGATCTTGCTGCCTGTTACACAATCTACCTCCAACATTAACTTCAGTGTAAAGGAAAATTCGGTAGGTTCTGTAAGAGCAGCTGATCTTTCTTTTGTGTTTTCATTGTATCTTATCCCACAAGCATATTATGACTGATGTAAAGAACTAGTGGCGCAAGGTATGCTCTTTACCCATGTCAAATTAATCTGCAATTTTAACATCAGTGCGGGAAAAAAGGCCACTATATCAACACTAGATGTGCTGGATGACTTGGTACATTGAGGATTGCTTAACCATGCCAACTTCATGGACATTAACTTCAGTGTTTTTAAGTAGGAAGTAATAGTCTAGATAATGGATTGTTTTAACCCATAGAAATTGACTCATACTAAAATAGGGCAGAATTTACTGCTCTCTCCCTCTGGTCAGGTTGGTGGTGCGGGAGCATTTAATTGGACTAGTGGGTGGGAGGTGGTGGCACTTCCATCTTTCTGCCTCTGCTCCATAATAGTCCATGGTGAGAAGGCTTGTAGATGGCCTTCCTACCCTACCATCAATTGATGTCATTAAGTGGGCAATTAATGCCAGTTAAGGGCCTCATTTGCCACCACTGGTTTTCACCCAGCAGTGGGTGGTGGATTTACCCTGTCAGAAGGCTGAAAAGCAAACTCTGTCTGGGTTTCTTTGAGCTTCCAGAGGGGTTCCCTCATTCAAATGCACTCAGTGCCTCACCGAGAGACCCAGCAATGAAAAAGTGATGGTCTACTAGGATCCCCCCTAACACACAGCTCCCTGTGCCAATAACCCCTCCCCCGCCATCACTCACCTGTGGCCTGGGTCCCTCAGTGACCCTGGGCCTTGGGTGGATGTTTACTGACAACGTACACCATTTGATTGGGTGCAGTGCCAGGAAATGAAGTTGCCAGCCTCTGATTGGCTGGGAGCTCTCAGTCGGTGGGATCTCCGGACCCAGGGTGGTTGATCGTAGGGAAGGTCCGCCGTTGCCCAGTTAGGTGCCTGATTGGAACCTAATGCAGCAGTCCTTCCTGAAAAGAGGGCTCTCATTGGCTCTCCAGTTGGCGGACACAACTCTGTTGTCTACAATAAATTCTGTGCATAGCTTAAACTCTGCAGCTACTTAAAAGTTGGCCGCGAATGATCTGTGTGTTTGATAGTTTTGGACAGATTCATCTGGATTATAAACTGTTTGGTGTCACTAGTTAACCATGTGGACAGTAAAAACACCATTGGTTTGGAGGCCCTGTTACTGACATTACTAATGGATAATTTACAGCCACTCCATTTTCAAGCATTGTCCATTTGTACAGTAATGCACAGAAGTACAGATTAACTTCAAATTAGATTTCTTATTCGCTTGAGTTCAGAGTAGACAAGCTGCTATTTTGATATAATACTTTCAATAGGTTTCTACTCAAAAATGGCGATACACATTTCAATAATCTTTATTGTCACAAGTAGGCTTACATTAACACTGCAAAGAAGTTACTGTGAAAAGCCCCTAGTCGCCACTTTCCGGAGTCTGTTCGGGTACACAGAGGGAGAATTCAGAATTCACCTAACAGCATGTTTTCCAGGATTTGTGGGAGGAAACCGGAGCAGCCGGAGGAAACCCACGCAGACACGGGGAGAACGTGCAGACTCCACACAGACAGTGACCCGATTTTCTACATTTACCAGTCGATATGCAGCTGAATCTTTTTGGTTTACTTTTTTGATATTTTTAGACTCTTAACATTTTGATTCTTAATTAGTTCTTATCAGCAAGTAACGCTTAAACCATTATGGCTGGGACTCCCCGTTCCTCGTCGCTATGATCTTGAATCCTGATCGGACGGTGAATAGTGCGGCAGCCAAAATACGGGTTTGGTGCTGGGAGGCACATCCTTCCTCGGTCTTCGCTCCCATGCTGCCTGCCTGCCGTAGCGGGCTACCCGCACCACGCTGGCGGAATATGCATACATTTAAATATGATTAACGGGATGAAAGCCCAAATCGCTCTGCCCCGCAACAAGGAATCACGCAGGTGTGATTTGGTTTGAGTCTTTACCAACAGGATCCAGGCACATGGCCTTTGAGAGGGAGCAAGGAGGTAAGAAAATCTTTAAAATTATTTGGACTTACTGAGCGGTGTATGCCTGGATTTCTGGGACTAGTGTGGAATGATATGGCGGCAAGGGTGTGAAATCCGGGTGCCCCCCTCAGGATCGAGGTATCGTGACTGAACCTCCCATTCCAGCTGTAAAATATATTGTAATCCACCACTTGGAAGCTACTTAGGAGTTCCTGACTGTTGACTGCTGCCAGTATCCTAGATAAGGGCAGCACAGTAGCACAGTGTCTAGCACAGTTGCATCACCGCTCCAGGGTCCCAGGTTCGATTTCCGGCTTGGGTCACTGTCTGTGGGGAGTCTGCATGTTCTCCCCGTGTGTGCGTGGGTTTCCTCCGGGCGCTCCGGTTTTCTCCCACAATCCAAAGATGTGCAGGTTAGGTGGATTGGCCATGCTAAATTGCCAAAAAGGTTAGGTGGGGTTACTGGGTTACGGGGATAATGTGGGCTTGGGTGAGATGCTCTTTCCAAGTGCCGGTGCAGACTCAATGGGCCGAATGGCCTCCTACTGCACTGTAAATTCTATGATTCTATGAAAAGCTCAGGAGTCTCCTGATCATGTAAAAAGCGATCGAGCCTTCCCACCTGGATGCCCTCATCTATCAGCAATGCAATTGAAGGGATGGACATAGCCATGATCAATCGGCAGGCCACAGGTGTCGGCACACCCCATTGCACTCCGTAGGCGCCCAGCTCCTCAGGAGAGTGGGGGAATAAATGTGTCAACCCCACACAAAAGAAACATGCACTGGTGCAGCTAGAACCCTCCCTAGTACACTGCCCCCCTCAGAGTAACAGCTTAACTCGTGAAACTATTGGCTAACCCAAGGATCAGGCAATGTTTCCATGCCCTACAGGTCAAACATGCCCCATTGGTTTCATATGGTATGAGCCCATGCATCCTGGACACACCCAGGAAACCTGACTAGCTCCCTGCCACGACCTCTGTGTTGAACCCAGGCTCCATATTACACTGCAGCCAAGCGGAGGAACACATCCCTCAGTTACCCCCACCTGTAGGGCGTGCCCACACATCAGTCTCTTAGCATGGAGCCGCATATCTCCACCACATAAACAGCTGCCACCATTCTGGTAGGATGGCACAAGGCTCACTCAATGAGGACCCATAGTAGATGCCATTGGGAGACCAGGACAGGTTCCACAGAGCCCATCACTGCCAATGTTGTGGCAGCCACCAGTACCCCAGTTGGCACGGATGGGTGGTGGGGATTCGGGACTCGGTGGGGTGCATGTGGGGGTCATACCATGAATTGTGCTTGCCAGAACTCCTTGAGGCAGCATGATTCTCCCCTGGCTCCAGCACTTAGAACATGAAATGGAGAATCGTGCCCATACAGCTTTAGTACGTGAAATTTGGATTGATGTTGCTTGATTCTTCTTTTATTGGCGGGTTAACAGTGGAGAAGGACAGACTGTTGCCCATGGGTGGCATGGTGGCACAGTGGTTAGCACTGCTGCCTCACAGTACCAGAGACCCGGGTTCAATTCCGGCCTTGGGTGACTGTTTGCACTTTCTCTCCGGTGTCTCCAGGTGCTCAGGTTTCCACTCACAGTCCAAAGATGTGCAGGTTAGGTCAATTGGCCATGCTAAATTGCCTCTTAGTGTCCAAAAATGTGGTTACAGGCATAAGGCGGGGGAGTGGGCCTAGGTAGGGTACTCTTTCAGAGGGTCTGCGCAGACTTTCTGACTGTGGAGATTCTGTGCTTTAATGCGGCTCCTCTACTTTGCTGCGATATTTGTTTATCAGTTCTTAAGATTGGTGCGTTGCTGGCAAAGCTATATTTTGGAGGGAAGCATGCAAGAAATGATGTAAGAGAACAGGAAATCACATGATTCACAGAATTATTATGGTGTAGAAGGAGACCTTTCGGCCCATCGCGTCTATATTGGCTGTCCAGACAAGCATTATTACATGGTGCCATTCCCATGTACCCTTGGACATTATTTCTATTCAAATAATCATCTAATGGCCTCTTGAATGCCTTGATTGTACCTGTCTGCACCACACTTCCAGGCTGTGTATTCCAGACCTCAACCACTCGCTGTGTGAAGAAGCTTTTTTGCACATCTCATTTGCCTCTTTAGCAAATCACGAGAAATCTGTGCCCTCTCATTCTCGATCCATTTACGAGCAGGTACAGTTTCTCTCGATCGATTCTGTCTCATGCCCTCATGATCCTGAACACCTCTTTCAATAAAGTGCTTCAAATGTATCGATGGAGGTTGCAGAGATAATCAGTTCAACTCTATCACCTATGAATTATCACACAGTGCAGGAAGAACGTTCAATTACTCCACAAGGATACATTATCTAGGCACTGGTGGCTGACTTTTACCACTTTTACCTTCACTCGCTTTCTTAACTAACATACTCCTTTCTCTCTCAGCATTGGCATTTCAGGGAAACCTATTAATTTTTTATTTATTCTTTCATGGCATGTGGCCATCAAGGGTAAGGCCAGCATTTGTTTAGAATCCCTAATTACCCATGAACTGAGAGGCTTGCTCTGCTATTTCACAGGGCAGTTCAGAGTCAACCCCACAGGGAAGGAAGTGGCATAGTGGTATTGTCACTGGACTAGTAATCTGGAGCCCAGGGTAATGCTGCGTGTGTGAGAGTGAGAGAGTGAGGGTGTGGGTGTGTGAGAGAGTGAGGGTGGGTGAGAGCATGAGGGTCTGTGTGTGAGAGCATGAGGGTCTGTGTGTGTGTGAGAGAGTGAGGGTGTGTGAGAGAGTGAGAGTGAAGGTGTGTGAGAGAGTGAGAGTGAGGGTGTGTGAGAGAGTGAGGGTGTGTGAGAGAGAGGGTGTGTGAGAGAGTGAGGGTGTGTGAGAGTGAGGGTGTGTGAGAGAGTGAGGGTGTCTGAGAGAGTGAGGGTGTGTGAGAGAGTGAGAGTGAAGGTGTGTGAGAGAGTGAGAGTGAGGGTATGTGAGAGAGTGAGGGTGTGTGAGAGAGAGGGTGTGTGAGAGAGTGAGGGTGTGTGAGAGTGAGGGTGTGTGAGAGAGTGAGGGTGTCTGAGAGAGTGAGGGTGTGTGAGAGAGTGAGAGGGCGCAATTCTCCGCTCCCGGGAAAAATCGTGAAGGCCGTTGTGAACTCGGCCGAGTTTCATGACGGCCTCGGAGCCCACTCCTCTCACCGAATGCACCCCCACCCGGGGGGCTAGGAGCGGCGCTCCTTTATTCTCGGCCGCTGGGCCTTGACGCTTGCGTCAAGGCGGCGCGCCTAGAATGACGCGGCGGCGGCGCCTATGTGACGTCAGCTGCGCATGCGCAGGTTGGCCGGCTCCAACCCGTGCATGCGCGGCTGTCGTCACGACCGCTGACAGCTCGAACCCGCTCATGCGCGGTGGCCGTCTTTCCCCTCAGCCGCCCCGCAAGACGTGGCAGCTTGATCTTGCGGGGCAGCGGAGGGGAAAGAGTGCGTCCGATTGAGACGCCAGCCCGATGATCGGTGGGCACAGATCGCGGGCCTGTCCCCTCCCGAGCACGGTCGTGGTACTCATTCCCCACCAGGCCCCCTACAAGCCCCAAAACGGGCATCTCATGGTGATTTCACGACGGCAGCGACCAGGTGTGGTTGCCGCCGTCGTGAAACGGTCGCGAACGGCAGGTCGCTCGGCCCATCCGGGTTGGAGAATCGCAGGTCGCCGTGAAAAACGGCGACCGCCGATTCTTCCGAGCGTGGGGTGGGAGAATCGCGGGGGGCGCCAGGGTGTCGTGAAATTAGTCGGGGGGCTCTCCCCCGATTCTCCCACCCGGCGTGGGGAGCGGAGAATCGCGCCCAGGGTGTGTGAGAGAGTGAGAGTGTGTGTGAGAGTAAGAGTGAGGGTGTGTGAGAGAGTGAGGGTGTGTGAGAGAGTCAGAGTGAGGGTGTGTGAGAGAGTGAGGGTGTGTGAGAGAGTGTGGGTGTCAGGGAGAGTGAGGGTGTGTGAGAGACTGAGGGCGTTTGAGAGAGTGAGAGAGTACTGGCGTGGTGGGGTGGGTGCACCCATATGGTCGGTGTCACTTTGCAGAACCAGGTGCCAAGGTTGGTGTACAGTTGGTGAACAGCAAGGTTGCTGCCTTGCAGGTTGTGGCAATGGCGGCTGTGCCTGGACACTCTGGTCCCTTGGGGGGGGAGGTGACGCCCGTCTCCCCCGTCACCACTCCCCTGCCCCGGCCCTGGCAGGGCCCCCCACCCCCAGCCAGCCTAACTAGTGTCCGGCCTGGCAGCCCATGGTCGTGCCTCTCCGTGTCCTCCCTGCTCTCTCTCCCTCATCAGCCACGGCGCCTATTTCCAGATCTTTTAAAGCACAAATGAACCTCGCTGCTTCCTCGCCAGGGGAGGCAGAGAATCGCAGAGGCTCCGGTGAATACCGGGTCAGGCCCACTAATGATAAGCCAAAGATGTTTATTGTACATGTGGGAAATTGTGATTTGACGTGAAACCGGCACCCACCACGATTTCGGTGTCAAAACCGATTCTCCGCCAATCGTGTTTCCCCATTCTAGCGTTGGCCGACAGAGAATCCCGCCCCATGTATAAGTGCCACGACCAACAAGGTAAGTTACTAGAAGTTGTATAGAAAGTGCTTCTTCGACCTTACATTGTCACCATTCTGGAAGTGCATAGCAATAAGCAAAACAAGGGGCTGGATTCTCCGCACCCTCGCGCCAAAATCTCGGTCGGCGCGGGGGCGGAGAATCGATGTTGCCGCAAGAATTCGGGATCAGCGCTGGGTCGTCACCGATTCTACGGGCCCCAAAAAGTGGCGTAATCAGGGAGTACGCCGCGCCGCCTGGGGATATTGCCAGAGGCCCGCTCCGCCATCCTCCGCGCCGACCGACCGAAGTCCCGCCGGCGTGGAACTAATGTTCTCCAGCCGGTCGGGATACTCGGGTGTCGGCTGTGGACTCAGTCTACGGCTGCCCTGGTCAGGGGGCGGGTGGATCGGAGGCCGGGGGGCTTATAGGCGGCTGGGGAATGTTCGTGGGGGGAGTTGAGGGTCAGGCGCGCGGCCGACCGGGGGTGTCTCTTTCTTGGGTCTAGCTCCGCGGTCCGTGTCCACCATGGGGTTTTTCTGGCGAGAAACTCTACCGTTCTGAAGCCGGCGTGGGGACATGGTCCCAATAATGGAGAATCCAGCCCAAGAACTTTAAAAAGTCAATTTTATTTTGACAAAGGAGGTTTATTCAACACATAACATTTGCTGAACAGTTTTTAATGTAATTTTGCAGCTCGAAAGCTGCCTTTTTCACAGATGTTAATTTATCAAGTTCTGGACCAGGTACAAATCTTTTTTGACTTAGTCTGGCTGTCATTTGAGCCTTTAAATCGTATTATCAAGGATGCCTCAATTTTTCATAGCTGTTCCCAAATAGCATTAAATATTTTAAGGAACAGATAATTTCTTTGAAAATGAACAATTTATTTAACAGATTTCATCTGAGGTACTGCAGTCATTTTATTAAACACAAAATAATGCTTCCTCGTAGAATAAAATGTAGCTGAAAGCAAATAAGCTCACAGATCCTATGAAATGAATAATGATGTTCTTTATATAAAAACTATACTTCACTGACAACAAAGATGGATGTATTATCATGGAGATATGAAATTACTTTGGTGTATTCAAGGAGATATGGATCACAGTGATAAGAAAGGTCATCAAGTACAAAGGCTAAAAAGAAAGAGTGTCATTAAGGCACTTTGCGAAGCAGATGGTAAATTATGCTTCGAATGAATGGTCAGATAGGGGGTTCCATCTTCAATATCCAATGGTGCTTAAGTTGACAAAAAGGAACCATCTCTGAAAAAAGTGTTAAATCAAGGATATCAATTATCCTCCACCCATTACAATCGCTCCTGCAGGGCACGAAATTGAGAGCATTTCTCCAAAACAATTTCCCCATGTGTCTGAGTGGAATACAAGGCAATTTCATAATCACAAGACGAACAATTTCCTGGCCCGAAATGACTGATGAGAATAAAGCAAGATAACGAGCCCTGAAAATGGCACTGCATCAACTACACTGCTGTGAATGGGAGAACTTACGGACCATATAATTTAAAGAGACAGCAGACTTCTCTACACTATATATATTTCTTGTCTATTTTCACTCTCTTCTTTGTCTTGCCTGTCTTACATTAGTCCCTCACATCGATATTATCTTCCCAGGTCAGCAGAATGAGCAGTGGTCGCCAGGGACATTTTTAGGGGTGCCATTGATCCTGCTCCAGTTAACATGTAAGGTGGCACATGTTGCCCACAGATAAAAGGAGTCTTGCGTCCCAGTCAGCTTCTCCTCACTTCTCTCAATGATCCATCCAACAATAGTGAAACTGGCCCCACAGAGAAGGTCATTTCAACTGTGATTGAGGTTTAAATCCAGGTCTCCAGTGCTGGAACTATTGGGCTAGCCAAATACAGCTGTCAGTTGCACAACAATTCCATTTCATTTTAGCTCTCGTTTCTAATGGTGAAACTGTTTGGACATTTGGCTGTAGGTCAGAAGTTTATAAATTCAAGTTGAAGTTCCAGTTGTTGATTGTCTAAATTTTTCTACAAGTATCAGATACGTGTTATAATCCGCACGAGATCTACGGGGATGGATCCATTTGCCTCCCCGTGAGCATTGTTGAACATGAGCTTCCCCGCTGCGGGCCGGGGCCCATCAGTGGAGAAAATGGACTCTAACATTACAGCCGGCCCAAAGAGAAGCAGGGATATGTAGCCCCTGATGGGACCTCATGTGTACTATGTATATTGTTTACTTTGTAATAAACCAATTTTCTTTACACCTCTCGTTGGAATCCCCTGTGACCACTAAAATACAGGATTAGAAATGTTATTTAAATTTAAACCAGGTTGATTATTTGATCATGCTGTGTGTGCACAGTTTTGGTGCAGGCTGTGCCAGAAGCCATTTTGCTAATGGTTAAAGAAGACATGCCCTTCACACACATCAGAAGGAGGTGATAGTCCATTTTTCAAACGGTCGGTGCAGACTCGATGGGCCAAATGACCTCCTTCTGCACTGTAGGGATTATATGATAAGCAAATAGCAGCCTTACACCTGCTTCTGTTCTTTCTTGCAAATTAGGGTTGTGCCTGAGGGAGCCAGGTGAGCACAAATGCTGATTGCCCCAGGGAAAACCAATATTGAACAGCACGGAATGAATCAAGATTTAATATTCATCACATTTGCCTGCTCAGAGTCCTGAGACGTCCAACCTTATTTGCGAATCTAACCTCAACACCGCAAATTCCCCATTCACCTTGCTCCGCCAACCCAGTCATGGCTCAGACTCTGACCTCCAATCAACCAACCCATGCACCTCCCCCCCCCCCACCCAATCACACTCTGAGGCTCTCCAACAGTACTGAAAGCCACTACAATGTTTTTGTTTCTCTTATTAATTCATGTAATGTAACCATTGTGTGCTAGACTAGCATTTTATTGCACATTCCTAATTGTCCCTTGAGAAGCTGGTAGTGAGCCACCTTCTTGAATCCCTGCAGTCCACATGGTGCAGCCTCACTTGTAATGTGTTTAGGAAGGGAGCTGTGGGACTTTGACTCAGCAATAGTGAAGGAACAGCAATGTAGTTCCAAGTCAGGATGGTGGGTTGCTTCGAGGGAAACTTGCAGATGGCGGTGTCCCATGTATCTGCTGCCCTTGTCCTTCCAGGCGGTGGAGGTCACAGATTTGGAAGGTGCAGAAGGAGCCTTGGTGAGTTGTTGCAATGTGTATTGCCAATGGAACACACTGCTGCCACTGTGCATGGGTGGAGGGAATGAATGGTCAGCATTATGGATCAAGCAGCAACTTTTCTGAAATGGCACTTGGTAGCATTGTCGAGCTTCTTCAGTGCTGTTGAGTTGTACTCATCCAGGGAAGTGTAAAGTACTCCATCACACTCCTGACCTGTGTCTGGTAAACGGTGGACAGACTTTAGAAAGTAAGGAAGCAAACGTCTGACCTGCTTTTGTAACCATAGTATTTATGTGGCTGGTCCAGTTAAGTTACTGCTCTATGGTGGCCCTCAGAATGATAGTGGTGGGGGATTCAGGGATAATAATGCTTTGTTCTTTCATGGGATGTGCCACCATTGGCAAGGCCAACATTTGTTGTCCATCCCTAACTGCCCTAGAACAGTGTGTTGTTAGGCCATTGCAATGGGCAGGTATGAGTCAACCATATTGCTGTGTGTCAGAGTCACACAGGTAAGGATAACAGATTTCCTTCCCTAAAAAGAGGTTGTCATAATATGCAGCTATGTATATAATGGAGTGCAGACAGGCAGTGATTGGCACACAGGATGTCCAGTAAGCACACAGAACAGAGCAGCCAATCACCAAACAGGACACAACCACTATAAAGCCAGAGGGCACTAGGTTTCCCACTCTCTCTGGACCCAGCCACTGAGACAGTCAGAGTTCGTGAGCTAGTCAGTGTAAACACCGTACGGTAGCTAGTAAGTCTGGTCGGCTAGTACTAGGTCTCCAGTCAAGTCAGCATAGTGTCAACCCACAGTTGAACATGTATAATAGTTAAGACGTTAAATAAAATCGTGTTGGATCTTATCCAGTGTTGGAGGTCTGTCTCTCGCTACACTGCATCAAGTGCAGTCCACGTTGACCCATCCTGCCCAACACATCATGGTACCAGTGAGTGATGCTGAAATTTGATGGACCTACCTTGAGTGAATCAGCGTTGACCAGCAAACAGCCATCCGGTGACATGGAAAACATCCGCCCTCCTCTGCAGCTCCGCATCGCCGGCAACCTCGGTGCAAATTGGAAGATCTTCAACAAAAGTTCCTCCTATACATCGAAGTCACCGACCTCGAGGCCGCATCGGACGCCAGGAAGATCGCACTATTCCTCTCCACAGCCGGGGACCACGCCATCCACATCTACAACTCCCTTACATTCGCTGAAGGCGAAGACAAGATGAAATTTAAAACAGTCCTGCTGAAGTTCGACAGCCACTGCGACATTGAGCTGAATGAGAGCTTTGAACGGTACGTTTTCCAGCAGAGGCTTCAGGGTAAGGATGCACCTTTTCAGTCCTTTTTGACCCATCTCCGCATCCTCGCGCAGTCATGTCACTATGACTCGACAGTTGATTCCATGATCCGGGATCAGATCGTTTTCGGGGTCCAGTCCGATTCCCTTCACCAGCAGCTCCTGAAAGTCAAGCAGCTCATCCTCACCATCGCCATCGAAAACTGCGTTCTCCACGAACATGCTAACAATCGGTACTCCCACATCAGGACGGCAGAGAATGCAAAGCTAGCCTCCCACGAGGCAGAACGGGTGCAGGCTAGCGCACAAATGCAGGGCCGAAGTATCGACAAGAGTGGCCATTTTGCGCGCTTTTCCCGAGCCCCTGCGCATGCGCGCCATCGCCGAGGGGACGGCGAGACAGATGACCAGACTGCGCAGGTGCATAAGTCGTTCGACCGCACTGTGCATGCGCGATGGCGCATGGAACGTGCTGACTTTGGCGTCATGACGTGTCCGAATTGTGGCTCTGCCCATTTAAAGCGGCAATGTCGGGCAAAATCACGACAGTGTCTACAGTGTGGCAAGCTTGGCCACTATGCAGCCCTTTGCAGATCTGCTCCACTGCCCAGCAGCCAGCGATCCCAGCCACAGTGCAGAAGCGTCCGTTCAATACAGCAGGGCATGCCAGATTCCGACCCCGACAGTCCAACAGACCCTGATGCTGAGTGCCTCAAATCCCCATACCGGGTGGGCATCATTACGAAACATGCGCTGCCTTTCTCAAAGATAGCGAAGCACCTCTTGATCCTCAGCGTGGATCCCGACGACGAGTGGTGTGCTGTCCTCACAGTTAACAAGGCTCGCATCCGGTTCAAACTGGACAACGGCGCATCGGCGAACCTCATCTCGAAATCCGATCTCGACACCATCCGCATCAGACCAAGTATTCTTCCACCGGCCTGCCAGCTCCTTGACTACAATGGCAATGCCATTGCTGCCAGTGGCAAGTACCAACTCGGAGTGTCCAATAAGTCAATTAAAGTGACGCTGCGGTTTGAGATCGTAGGACCTGATAGAGCATCTCTGCTCGGTGTTCGGGCCTGCAAGCTCCTGAACCTGGTTCAGCGAGTCCACACCATGTCATCTTCACAGGCAATGGCCTTAACTGATGAAAGCTTCCAGGCTGATATTGATGACATAATCATGCAGTACCACAGCGTGTTTGACGGAATGGGCACGCTCCCATACCGATACAAAATCCTGCTCAAACCGAACGCAACCCCTGTAATTCATCCACTACACCGGGTGCCGGCACCCCTCAAGGATCGCCTCAAGCAGCAATTACAGAACCTCCAGGACCAGGGCATCATATCAAAGGTCACAGAGCCCACAGCCTGGGCCAGCTCCATGGTCTGCGTCAAGAGGCCGTCAAGGGAGCTTCGGATCTGCTTTGATCCAAAGGATCTAAACCGCAACATCATGCGGGAGCATTACCCAATACCAAAACGAGAAGAGTTGACCAGCGAGATGCCAAATTCTTTACGAAGCTGGACGCCTCCAAGGGGTTCTGGCAAATACAGCTGGACGCATCTAGTTGCAAGCTATACACATTCAACACCCCGTTCAGTCGCTATTGCTACAACTGGATGCAGATGGAACAGATGATGGAGGGTATCGAGTGGATGCGAGTGTATGTTGACGATGTCATCATCTGGTCCACAACTCCCCAAGAGCACACCGCTCGCCTCAAGCAGGTATTCCAGAGAATCCATGAGCATGGTTTCCAGCTCAACAGGGCCAAGTGCTCGTTCGGTGAATCAGATATCAGTTCCTTGGTGACCACATCTCGCAGCAAGGCGTGCGGCCAGATGCTGACAAGGTTTCGCCGATCAACGCCATGAAGACCCCGGAGGACAAGAAGGCGGTCCTCCGCTTTCTTGGGATGGTCAACGTCCTCGGGAAATTAATTCCCAATATGGCGTCCCACACCACAGCCCTCCGCCATCTCGTCAAAAAGTCATCGGAATTCCAGTGGCTGCCCATGCATGAAAAGGAATGGCGTGAGCTGAGGGTGAAGCTCACCACAGCCCCGGTTCCGGCATTCTTTGACCCAACCAAGGAGACCAAGATATCTACTGACGCAAGCCAGGACGGCATTGGGGCGGTGCTCCTCCTCCTGGACTCCAGTTGCGTATGCCTCCAGAGCCATGACGCCCACTGAGCAACGGTACGCTCAGATTGAGAAGGAATGCCTGGGCTTCCTAACGGGAATCGACAAGTTTCACGACTATGTTTATGGCCTGCCAAAATTCATGGTAGAGATGGACCACAGGCCACTAGTCCACATAATCCAGAAGGATTGAAATGACATGACGCCTCGGTTACAGCAAATCCTTCTCAAGTTACGCTGCTATGACTTTGAACTTGTCTACACGCCAGGCAAAGAACCCATTGTTGCAGATGCCCTTTCCAGTTCCATTACCACATCCTGTGAACAAACGGACTTCATCTGCCACATCGCCACGCAGGTACAATTGTGTGCCACCAACCTTCCGGCCTCTGATGAGCGGGTCATCCAAATTCGTGAGGAAATGGCCAAGGATCCTCTGCTACAGCATGTGATGCAGCACCTTACAAATGGCTGGCAGAAGGGACAGGGTCCCTAGTTCTACAACGTCAAGGACGACCTGACGGTGGTGGACGGCATCCTCATGAAGCCCGACAGGATCGTGATTCCTCAGAGCATGCGAGCTATGGTGCTCGGCCAACTCCTTGAGGGTCACCTGGGGGTCGAGAAAAGCCGACGCAGAGCTCGGGAGGCAGTCTATTGGCCGGGCATCAGCCAGGATGTTGCCAACACGGTCCTCAACTGCCCTACATGTCAGAAATTTCAGCCAGCTCAACCCAAAGAAACTTTGCAGCAACATGAGATAGTGACCTCCCCATGGTCCAAAGTCGGTGTCGACCTTTTCCACGCCAAGGGGCGTGACTACGTCCTCCTGGTCGACTACTTCTCCAGTTACCCAGAAGTGGTGAAACTGTCCGACCTCACATCAAAGGCAGTGATTAAAGCCTGCAAAGATACATTCGCCAGGCATGGGATACCGCTCATGGTGATGAGTGACAACGGTGCCTGCTTTTACAGCCAGGAGTGGTCTGATTTTGCACGGTTATACAACTTCCGTCACGTAACCTCCAGCCCCCACTCCCCACAGTCAAACGGGAAGGCCGAAAAAGGGGTCCATATTGTTAAGAGGTTGCTATGCAAGGCTGCAGACTCAGGCTCCGGCTTCAACCTGGTGCTGTTGGCGTACAGAGCAACACGCTGTCCACTGGGTTGTCTCCAGCGCAGATGCTCATGAATCGCACTCTGAGGACCACAGTTCCATCCATCCATGTTCCAAACCTTGACCACCTCACGGTCATACAAAAGATGCAGCAGTCTCGGGCCCAACAGAAATCAGCATATGACGTTCATGCCAAGCTGGTCCTAACTGATCGTATTTGTGTCCAGTTGCCTGACAATGGTTGGTCAGCCATAGCTGTGGTGGCCAAGCAAGTGGCCTTGAGATCTTTCCTCGTCCACCTGGCTGATGGCTCCTTGCTACGACGCAACAGAAGGGCATTGCATAGAGTTTCACGCTCGCCTCCTGACCGAAATGCCCCACCACCCACAATGCTTCCTCTGGACGTACCCTACCATGAGGCTACCGATCTACCAGCAATCCTGCTGACGCCTGCGACCACTGCATTGGTGGCGGTCCCGCCTATCCAAGTGCAGGCGGCCCCTGATCCACCCTTGCGGCGATCAACAAGAATTTGTCGCCCACCACAAAGACTAAATTTACAGACTGAACTTTTGTACATCTTGTTACCTCGTCGTTTTGACCTCTGTAAATATCGTTTTACCATTTCATCTGCCCTATATCTGCACTAGCGACACCTTCCTATGTATATAAGTTCATTTTAGCACATTCAGTATATAGTCACGCACATATACACATCCCCACGCACACGCACCTTAACATTTATTATCTTAAAAAAAAGGCGGGGAAATGTCATAGTATACATCTATGTATATAATGGAATGCAGACAGGCAGCGATTGACACACAGGATGACCAGTAAGCACACAGAACACAGCAGCCAATCATCAGACAGGACACGACCACTATAAAGCCAGAGGGCACCAGTTTTCCCGCTCTCTCTGGACCCAGCCACTGAGACAGTTAGAGTTCGTGTGCTAGCAAGTGCAAACACCATGCGGTAGCTAGTAAGTCTGGTCAGGCTAGTACTAGGTCTCCAGTCAAGTTAGCATAGTGTCAACCCACAGTTGAACATGTATAGTAGTTAAGATGTTAAATAAAATCATGTTGCATCTTATCAAGTGTTAGAGGTCTGTCTCTCGCTACACTGCATCAAACGCAGTCCACATAGACCCAGCCTGCCTAACACATCAGAGGTCAGTGAGCCAGATAATAGCTCCATGAGGCAGGATTTACTGACCATCCCGCTGCGTGTTTTATCGGTAGGGGAGACAGCCTCCCAGTGAGATCTACCAGTCCCACTGGTATCAATGGGAAATCTCATTGATAGCACCTCTCGCTGCCGGGAATCCCCTGCGCCGGCATGAGACCGGAAAATCCCGCCGGCATGAACAGCTGGCAAATCCCGACCAATGTCAGCGTTACTGAGATATTCCAGGTTGACTAATTGAATTTAGCTCTATCAGCCACTGTGGTGGGATTTGAACCCATGTCCCGAGAGCATTAGCCAGGGTCTCTGCATTACTAATCATGGGACATCTTCACTACACTACTGTCTCTCCATGCTGAAATTTGTGCACTGAGGGGGGGAAATATAGACAAATTGCATAAGTATTGGAATCGTGTCATGGATGAATCTTTCTTTCAGGCAGTGGCAAACCATGAAGCATTGTTCAGATGCCATGGACATTGTCTTGTAATATAAAAGTATTCTGCACATTCAATAGATGAGCAGGTCCGTAAATCGAAGCCTTAGTGAACCCCACTACCTATAAAAAGCGAATAATTCAGCTGAGATGCAAAAATATTCTGCAAACACAAGCTCAGAGCAGTGTTCGGTTCAGGATTTTTCAGTGCTTCTTGAGTGCGAACAGAGGCAAATGGGGGTGAAAGTACCAGTGCCAGTCAATGTGCAGATTGCAGCCCTGGCAATTTTCACCAGGGTGGGGTGGGAGGGGTGACCCCAGAAACCACCACCACACTCTCTCCCGCACCCCTCTCCTTCCGTGCCATTCCCCATTTGCTGCATAATGATCGCTCAGACAGAGTGGCTAAGGAGGCCACTGATAATGGTGACACCGAATGAGGGGTGGCTCCCTCAGACTGTCTCTTGACTGCCATAGCCCTAAGATGATGTACCAGATGGCTGGAAGGAGCCATCACTTAGGGCCCAACTGGCTTTGCCTCCAAATACTGCATCATTAAGGTCACTGGCCGGTCAAAATTAAATAGTGTGGAATGCATCCTCTGGATATCAGTACTCAGTTCGTGCATACACTCCAAGTGCTGCTGTATATGACCTCCATCAGGGTGGTCACTCTCTTAATGGAGGAGCTCATGCGTTCATAGCCTGAAGCCATGGTGGTGAGTGTGAGCTGAATAAACTCTTCCATTCTCAGCTCATGACTCCACACTGCTTCAGGAAACTCTGAAATCTGCCAACACACCTCCTGCTCCTACTGTAGGTACAGCCTTATTTCCTGCAGCTCTGCATCTGTGCCCAGCTGAGCTGGACTGTGGCTATCCTCCATCCTCCGAGGGGTCTACCCACATCTGCAGCTGTCTTTCTCACCTCTTGCAAGCATGTCATGTACTTATCATCAGTACATCTTTTCTGATTGAGCACAAGGACCCAGCAATGTAACTGTGTCTACCTTGGAGAAGGGTGTGTTTGTAAAGTATGGTAGTGTTTGGTTGAAGCTCTACCCTTGGCTGGATCATGGTGAAGGAGTCAATCTTATTGTCTAAATGTCTGCACTTGTGTGAGATGCAAGAAGAGATCATACAAACTAACCTTGGAGAGCAGAAGCCCCCGCAGTGCTTCCCAATGTAGCTGAGTCTTTTGCATTCTGTTGGATGGGCTACAGTTTAGTGCATCCCTCCACCTTTAATGTATGCATTGCAGTCTTTAATCACGTTGTCCAGCAGGGATAGCCATCACCTTGCCCAACGTACTCAAGGCCATCGACAAGGCGGATGCCGTGGCTCCTTCTTCCATTGTGATGATGATGTGCAGGAAGGGATACCTTCCCTTTGATGGGCATTGTGTGCCAATTTCTCCTGCAAGGACTAAAGGAGAGACATCAGGCACTGGCCAATGCCAATGCTCATATACATGTGCTGACAGGACCTCAATAGCACTATGGCTCAAGGCCTTACTGAGGGGTCAGTATAGGGCCTTAGGCGCACATTCATTCCCTGTTCAGGAGCAGCCTGCACCCTCAGGCACCACATGATATGTTCTCCGAGCCATGGCCCTGATGTCTATTCCCATGACTAGAAGGAAAATCCTCGCCAGTGTTTCCGAACACTTAAACAAAATGCTTCGACATTTTTGGAGATCTGGCAAAAGTGGACATGGTCAAGATTCAGATCTGAGTCTGTCTTCTATTTGTCCCCGAATCAGACTGCCTACACTAAATATTATTTGGGTAAAGACTCGAGTCCAGCATGAGCAATCACAATCTGATCTTCAGAAAATTTAAATATGATAAAACATTCTGACATAAATTTGTGTTAATGGCTTCTATTTATTTATGCTTTCATATTTTTATTATATGTAAATTTATTTTAAAATGTTTAATGAAAATCACTACCATATCAGGAAAAGCCTCTTACTAATCACAGGTGCTTAGTAACTACCTGCTCTCATTAAGTGTTATTAGCAATTTAGGTCACGAATGAAATTTTTGTCTATTTGCTGCTTACTTCAATATTTATTCCAATACATATCAGTGTTCTCATATCATTCTGGTCAACTTTAATGCACAGATTCATGTGATTATTGGCAGAGTTTTTGTCATTGTCTTGAAGTTAAGCTTCCCTGATCTGATCAGTAATCACCCGAGGAGTCTTCAATTTTTCACCGTAGCTAGTTAATTGGTCTGCTGGGGATTGAGTAAACTCCCTGACCTCCCTGTGCAATAAACTAGTAAAAGTCCTCCAGGCTGGAGCTGAAGTGCGGAGAGCACCACATCTTTGTGCTTCTGCAGCGTTGACACAAATTGCTTTATACGAGGCAGAGCCACAATCAGTGCTCTTCAATTGACAGGAGTGGAATTACAGGATAAAACCTTGTCCTTCTTAATCCTGGATTACAGATAATTTTTACCATCTCACAGTTGCTGAGTGGCAATGCTGCCTGGAGCTGTCATTCAAGTAGAGCACAAGAGCATGTTATCTGTAACTTTTCAGAAAGGCCGTTTGCAGCTGCCACTTGGAGAATGAACACATTTTAAAGAAGATTACTACTGCTTAAAAGGAAGTCTTTGACAAGTAGCTATCAATTTGTTTCCGTGTAACACTCCAGTGTTGCAACATGAAGGATAGACCATGGGATTTATAGAATAATCTTTTTTTGTCTACTTACTGCACACTCCTAAAAAGAACAAAACCATTATAGAAGTTGAAGAAAGTACAAAACATGTTATGGGGATTAAGAATGGTTAGTGCATTTCGTGATGTAGAGAACAAGTGGCAGGATTTATGGAATTTTGTTTCTAAATTGAGAGTGTAATTACTTCCTTCCATTTCCAAAGTAACAAAAAGCTATTACACAAAGTGCAAGATATGTACTGTGGTTGATTCAAACTGTTTCCACCAGATAAGATATGTGGGATAACCTATATGAGAGCCACGGGACCAGGTCAATTAGGTTCCTTGAGACTCTCGAGGAATACGAGTTCCCCCGCTGAGAGGGTGGAGCTCTCTCATTAGCAGAGAACAAACCTGGACATTAAAAACCCCGGCCCAGGTGTGGGCTGGTCACGGGAGTCCTTTCACGGAGTGGTAGTGTATGGAGTTTTCGTTTAATGTTTAAAATAAACCTTTGTATCCTTTACACTCCTGTGTGGTCACTGCAGTGATCTCTGTATATATTAATATACATGATCAATGTGTGGAAATGTAATACAGTTATTTCAACACTAGGGGCGCGATTCTCCCAACGGGAGATTGAGTGCCGACGTCGGAGTGAAACCCGGAGTGTTTCACTCCGGCGTCGGAGGCTGCTCCTCGCCACCTATTCCCCCCCCCCCCCCCCCCCCGGGGGGGCTAGGAGCGGAGGCGCGTGAATCCCGAGCGCCCGCCTTGACGCTTGCGTCAAAGCGGCGCGCCGGGAATGAGGCGCCCGGCAGCGCCGAAGTGACGTCAGCCGCGCATGCGCAGGTTGGCCGGCTCCAACCTGCACATGCGCGGTTGCTGTCTTCCCCTCCATGAGTAGTGGGAGGGGGGGAGAGCGAGTAGTGGAGGGGAGGAGAGAGGGAGTAATGGAGGGGGGGAGAGAGGGAGTAGTGGAGGGGGGAGAGGGAGAAGTGAAAGGGGGGAGAGAAGGGGTAGTGGAGGGGGGAGAGAGGGAGTAGTGGAGGGGGGAGAGGGAATAGTGGAGTGGGAGGGGGAGAGAGGGAGTAGTGAGGGTGTGAGTGGGGGGGAGGGGGAGAGGGAGTGAGTGGAGTGGGTCGTCCACCCCCGGATGCAACATCTCAGCCGTCCTGCCACGGCAGGACGGTGACGAGGACACGGCCGCTGGTTGCCCTGTGGCTGATGGGCACAGCCCACTGACGCACCGGTGAGGAGGACGTTCTTAACTGCCCGTTGGACGCAGAAAGTGACCAGGGGTTAGGCTGGCCGCGTGTCAGCAGCGCGACCAGGCCACCAGGACACACAGGTATCCCGTGGCAGGCGGCTGCCGAGGTGCCGAATAACCTCCGTCTAACATGACGTTTCTCTGCCCCCCACCACCCTTCTCTAGGTGACCATAATGTATTCGAACCGAACGGCGATGTTCAGCGCAGTGCTTGGGGCCACTGCACTGCAGTTGGACATCCAGCAGCGTCCACAGCGACATCCCACAGTGGATGCAGGGGCAGCTGCTGCAGCCTGTGTGCCCGTCGTCGCCGTACAGGCCGCAGGTGCTCATGGCCGGTATGTTCAGGGGGATGCCGAGGGGAACATTGACCCCCAAACGTTGAGGACGGCACAGGATGCGGGCATTGATGTCGAGCAGCATGGTGGGGAGGAGGGGATGGAGGAGACGCTGATGGTGGAGCCAGGGCGCCAGAGGCGACAATCGAGGCCTATGGTGTACGGTGACCGGATCTCTTTCGAGGCACTGCCGGACATCACCTGCAGGAGGAGACTCCGGTTCAGCAGGGAGACGGTCGCAAATATCTGCCACCTCGTGGCGCTCCTCGCCCCATGTGGAACAGGAGGAGGACACGCGATACCGGTTGCCGTCAAGGTGACGGTGGCACTTAACGTCTATGCTACCGGTTCCTTCCAGTCTCCGAGTGGGGACCTATTCGGGATATCGCAAGCATCGGTCCACAGGTGCATCCGGGACGTGACCAACGCCCTGTTCGCCATCGCTGACCGCTACATAACCTTTCCCGAGGACCGAGCAAATCAAGAAGCACGAGCCCGTGGATTTGCCAAGGTGGCCGGGATACCGATGGTCCAGGGAGTGATTGATTGTGTTCACGTCCCCATGCGCCCGCCTGCAGGCAACAGGGAAGTGTTCACTAACAGGAGGGGGACATACTCCATGAACATCCAGGTGGTATGCGACCCCCACATGAAGATCATGCACGTGTGCGCAAGGTTCCCTGGGAGTGTGCATGATGCGTACATTCTCGCGCAGTCGTTCATCCCTGCTATGTTTGAGGGATGGCCCCCCCGGCTGAGGGGCTGGTTGCTGGGCGACAGGGGTTATCCACTGAGATCTTGGCCCATACGGAGGCCTCAGACCAATGCGGAGACCCTTTACAATGAGGCCCATGCAGCAACCAGGGGTGTGGTGGAGCGCTGCTTCGGTCTGCTGAAAATGAGATTTAGGTGCCTGGACCGCTCCGGAGGGGCCCTGCAGTACCAGCCCGACAGGGTCACTCGCAATGTTGTGGTTTGCTGTGCGCTGCACAACATCACAATGCAAAGGGGAGATGCCCTGGTGGAGGAGGCGGAGGGGGAAGCCACTGGCAGTGGTGCCAACACGGAGGAGGAGGAGGAGGTGGAGGAGGTGGAGGTGGAGGACGTTGGTGGTGCGTCGGACGCAGCACACATACATGACCTGGGTGCTCATAATGTCCAGGAGGCTGCATGAGGACAGCGGGCACGCAACGCGTTGGTGGCTGCAAGATTCACACAGCGCGTGCGACGGCATCGCTGAACACCATCACTACCACCTGCATCGCCAGTCATGCAGACGGACAGCACACAACTCCCAGGGGACAGAGGATGGGGGGTCCAGTGGGTAGAGTGTGAGGGGACAGAGGATGGGGGGTCCAGTGGGTAGACTGTGAGGGGACAGAGGATGAGGGGTCCAGTGGGTAGAGTGTAAGGGACAGAGGATGGGGGGGTCCAGTGGGTAGAGTGTAAGGGGACAGAGGATGGGGGGGGTCCAGTGGGCAGAGTGTGAGGGGACAGAGGATGGGCTGGGGAGGTGGGGGTGGGTTGTCATGCAGGGTTGTCTCACTTGGTTCTGTATCTCCAACCTCGCATTGCGCGACCTCCCGGGTGGCAGATCCCCCAGCGAGGTCCAGTGCCCTCTGCTCAAACACTGTCGGGGGTGCATAATAGGTGAACCCCCTCCAGTTCTGTTGCGCTCCTGGCTGTTGTGAGCAGTCTTGTCCTGTTGGGGGGGGGGGCATAGATAGAGCATCACAATTAGGCAGGTGTCATCAGGGCGTTCAGATATTGGCACGGGTTGGGGGAAAAGTTGCAGCGACACCATGGCATCTCTCCAGGGGGTCGCAGCGCTCATGTGGGTCTGTGACAACTTTGTTAACCACCCTCCACTCACTCTCGCCCCCCCCCCTCCCACTCATGCCCGTGGGGGGGTTGGGGGGGGGGTGATGAGGGACATGGGGGGGGGGGGTTGGTTGTGACCCGGGGGCACCCTCATGGCACTTACCATGGCAGCCCTGGTGAGGTCGTGGAGCTTCTTGCGGCACTGCTCCCCAGACCGAGGGGTCTGTCCCACAGCACTGACAGCCGTGCCCACCTCACGCCAGGCCCGTCGCACGGCGCTGGAAGGGTGGCAATGCCCTCGTCTTGGGCAGAGGATGCCCCTGCGCTGCTCCACCTCATCGAGGAGGGTCTCTAGGTCCGTATCACGGAACCTCGGGGCGGCCCTCCATGGCTCCGACATTTCCCCCCCTCCTTTGTTTTTGTGGATCGCACCCTTTTATGACGCGGAGTGGCGCCATTCGGGCGTCGCCGCTGACGACGCGGTTTCGACGTCACCCCTCCCATGTTCCTCGCGGCCCCGATGCTAGCCCATTCCCGGGGCCAGAATCGATCGCGATCGGGGCCGTTTTGCGCCGTCGTTGAACTCGACTAAGTTCACGACAGCTTTCCCGATGCGGCGCGGCATCGGAAAATCGCGCCCAAGAATCTGTATGGGTCCGAAGGATCTCAATCGCAACATACAAAGAGAGCTTTATCCAATACTAAAGAAGGAAGACATTACTACATTACTGCAGAGATGGCCAATGCCAGACTTTTTGCCAAACTTGATGCGTCTCAAGGTTTTTGGCAGATGCAACTAGAAGGCTCCAGTAAACATCCCTGTACTTTTAATACACCTTTCGGAAGGTGTGGGCGCGATTCTCCGCTACCCACGACGGGTCGGAGAATAGCGGGAGGGCCTTCCCGACAATTTTCACGGCCTCTCGCTATTCTCCCTCCCCCCCGCTCCGGCCGTCCACGACATGAATCGCTGCTCGCCGTTTTTTACGGCGAATAGCGATTCTCCGCAGGCCGATGGGCCGAATACCGCGAAGTTTACGGCCGCGATCACACCTGCTTTCAGCGTTCGTGAAAACGGCCGCAAAATGCCCGTCCCGGACAACCATGGCACCAATTGGCATGGCCGCACCACGGCCGTGCCAAGGGTGGCATGAGCCTGCGATCGGTGGGCACCGATCGCGGGCAGCGGGTCCGATACCCGCGCACTATTTGTTCTTCTGCCGCCCCGCAGGATCAGTCCGCGGGGCGGCTGAGGGGCATGACAGCCCGCGCACGCGCGGGCTTGACACGTCTGCGTGATGACATCATCCGCGCATGCGCGGGTTGGAGCCGTCCAACCCGTGCATGCGCGGCTGACGTCATCGTGCGCGCCAGCCGCCATGACTCTTGGCGGAATGAGTTAGCGACGTTCGCTAACTCCACGTTGCCGTGATTCCCTGGGCCCCGATACTAGCCCGCCCGGGGGGGAGAATCGGGTCCCGGGACGGAGCTCCGAGGCTGGCATGAAACACGGCCAGTTTCACGCCAGCCTTCACGGCATGCCGGATTTGCGGAGAATCGCGCCCACTGTTTTAACAGGATGCCCCTTGCAATTATCTCAGCTTCGGAAATTTTTCACAGAACGATGGAACAAATGACCGAGGACATACAAGGGGCGCGATTCTCTGCAAATGCGGAGAGTCGTAAAGGCTGCCGTGAAACCGGCCGTGTTTCAGCGGGATCAAGATCCAGCGGGGCGGCGGAGGAACAAAGAGTGCGCGGGTTTCGGACCCGCTGCCCGCGATCAGTGCCCACCACTGTGAAAAACATGGTGCGGCCGTGCCAATCGGTGCCATGGTTGTCGGGAACGGAACTTTGCGGCCGTTTTCATGAATGGTGAGAGCAGGTGTGTTTGCGTTCGTGAAAACGGCCGTAAAGGCCTGGGAACTCGGCCCATCGGATAGGGGATTCGTGTCGTGGGGCGGAAGGGGGGGGGGTAGAATAGCGGGAGGTCGGGAAAAAATAGCGGGAGGGCCCTCCCGCTATTCTCCGACCCGTCGTGGGGGGCGGAGAATCGCGCCCAAGGTATTCGGGTTTATGTTGACGACATCATTGTCTGGTCAACAACACCTGAAGAGCATATGAAACGTCTTCGGGAAGTATTCAAAAGGATTCATGAATATGGTTTGAAGCTAAATAAAGCCAAATGCATGTTTGACGCAGCACGGTAGCATCGTGGATAGCACAATCGCTTCACAGCTCCAGGGTCCCAGGTTCGATTCCGGCTTGGGTCACTGTCTGTGCTGAGTCTGCACATCCTCCCCGTGTGTGCGTGGGTTTCCTCCGGGTGCTCCGGTTTCCTCCCACAGTCCAAAGATGTGCAGGTTAGGTGGATTGGCCATGATAAATTGCCCTTAGTGTCCAAAATTACCCTTAGTGTTGGGTGGGGTTACTGGGTTATGGGGATAGGGTGGAGTTGTTGATCTTGGGTAGGGTGCTCTTTCCAAGAGCCGGTGCAGACTCGATGGGCTGAATGGCCTCCTTCTGCACTGTAAATTCTATGAATTCTTTGAAATTCTGAGGTGCCAACATCACAGCTGAAAGGATAAAGCCAGATCAAGATAAAGTGCAAGCTATCAACCCAATGCAAATTCCTAAAGACAAGAAGGCAGTCTTACGCTTTCTCGGATTTGTCAACTGATTAGAAAGAACACAGATTTCATCTGGACTGAAAAACGTACTGAAGAATGGACAGATTTAAAACATCAATTGATACAAGCTCCATGCTTATCATTTTTTGATCCTACAAGAACTACTAAAATCTCAACGGATGCTAGTAAAAATGGCAAAGGTGCTGTTTTACTTCAACAAGACCATTTCAATAATTGAGTTCCTATTGCTTACACGTCAAGATACATGACTGAGACTGAGCGCAGGTACGCCCAAATTAAGAAGGCTAGTTACTGGGATTTCCAAATTCCATAACTATGTTCATGGTCTACCCAATTTCACAGTAGAAACTGACCATCGCCCACTTGTACACATCATTGAACAAAACTTGAATGATATGACTCCCAGTCTTCAACGTCTGATGATGAAATAAAGAAGTTATGATTTCACACTAAAATACAGGCCAGGTAAAGAGTTAGTAATTGCTGACACCTTGGGCGGGATTCTCCCCTATCCGGCGGGGAGGGCTGTACTGGCGGCGGGGAGTGGCGTGAACCACTCCGGCATCGGGCCGCCCGGAAGGTACGGAATCCTCCGCATCTTCAGGGGCTAGGCTAGCACCAGCGGGGTTGGCGCCGCGCCAGCCGGTGCTGAAGGGCCTCCGCTGGCCGGCGCGAGTTGGCGCATGCATGGGAGCGCCACCACGTGCTGGCGTCATCCCAGCACATGCGCAGGAGGGTTCTTCTCCGCGGCGACCATGGTGGACCGTTACATCGGCTGGCGCAAAGGGAAAGAGTGCCCCCACGGCACAGGACCGCCCGTGGATCGGTGGGCCCGATCGCAGGCCAGGCCACAGTGCCCCCCCGAGGACTCCGTAGGCCGCCCGCAGAGTAAGGGCCTGGTGTATTTCATGTCAGCGGGACGCGCAGAAAACAGGCGGCCACTCGGCCCATCATGGGCCGGAGAATCGCCGGGGGGGAGGGGGCCACTGCCAAGGGCCCCTGACCGGCGTGGCACGATTCCAGCCCCCGCCGAAAAACCGGCGCCGGAGAATCCGGCAGCCGGCGTCGGGGCGGTGGGGTAGGATTCACGCTGCCCCCCCCGGTGATTCTCTGGCCTGAGCGGGGGTTGGAGAAGCCCACCCCTTATCTAGATCAGTCAACACTGACATTATTCCTGAAGAATCGATAAATGATGTTGATTCTCAACTGCAATTATTCAGAAAGCTACTTCCTGTCTCTGATGTCAAATTTCAGCAAATTCACATTGAAACACGGAAAGATGCTACTTTGATCAAAGTCATACATCATCTTCAACAAGGATGGCCTAAAGGTAATTGTCCACTATACCAAAGCATCCAGTCAGAACTGACTATTGTAGATGGTGTACTACTAAGACAAGATCGCATTGTGATTCCACAAAGCATGAGGTCTGAAATGCTTTCAAGGCTTCATAAGGGTCATCTAGGCATTGAAAAATGTAAATGTCATGCTAGACAGTCGATCTATTGGCCAGGTATCAACAATGATATCCCGGACATGATATCATCGTGTTTAATGTGCCAGTCACATCAAAATCATCAATGCAAAGAACCCCTGCAACCACATGACCTTGTAACATCACCATGGACCAAGGTTGGTGCTGATCTCTTTCACTTATTTGGTAAGGACTATCTTACAGTCATTGACTATTTTTCCAATTTTCCTGAACTAGTGAAATTGAATGACATCACATCCAGTACTGCATAAAGGCATGCAAGGAAATATTTGCCAGGCATGGTATTCCTCATATTGTCATGTCTGACAATCGCCCATGTTTCTCAAGTCATGAATGGCAAGAATCTCATTGAAGTACAATCTTGCACATGCAACTTTAAGCCCTAATTTTCCACAGTCCAATGGAAAAGCAGAAAAAGGTGTTCACATTATGAAACAGCTACTTACTAAATCCAAAGATTCTCAATCTGATTTTCATCTAGCTTTACTCAATTACAGGACATCACCTTTATCTACAGGATTATCTCCATCTCAAATATTATGCAACAGAATTTTGAGGGCGACTCTGCCTCAGTTACATTTTCCTGATCCTGAACAACATTGCACTGTGAAGAAAATTCAACAACAGACAATGAAGCAGAAAAGATACTTTGATCAACATTCAAAAGAATTGTCTAATCTATCTGAGAATGATACTGTTAGATTACGACTTCCTGACGGAGGTTGATCTGACATTGCTCACATAATTAGGCAGTTTTCTCCAAGATCTTATCTGTTAAGAACTTCAGATGGAAACATTGTGAGAAGAAATAGAAGAGATCTACTTCAAGTCACAGATACTGCGAAGATTTTTCCAAATCTTGATTTGAACCAGACAATCTCAAAACAAATTGAAACAGCAAATGCATTCAAATTTGATGACCAATAAAGACATTAAATCCTCTTCATTACCTTTGGCGTTAAGAAGAAGACCCAATCGTCTGAAACTGTGAACTTTTTCATGATTCTAGTGATTACACTACACTATATACACTGGATTTCAAATGTAATTAAATTTTCTTTTAATATTTCTAAGAAAATGTAAAAAAAGGAATGTAGTGATCTCTGTATATTAATATACATGATCAACGTATGTAAATATAGTACAGTTATTTCAACACTAGATGTCTCACTATCAGATGGTATGAGAAAGACTTTCCCGCTCTTTCTGAGAGAGTGTGCTTCAGGAGAGTGAACAGACAAGACATAGAATCGCTAGAGAGAGAGGGAAGTTATGTTATTTCATTATTACATTGCATAATTAGTTCGTTATCTTTACAGTATTTTATTTATTTTACTAGTTGAGTATTAAGTAAAAAGGACTCAGAATATTATTTATATTGTGCATTAATTTAGTTCATCTTTAAAATAAGACGAGTGTTTATTTCATCAACTCGGCTAGTTCAAAGAGTAATATATATATTACGTAAAGTAATATAATAGTCGCTTCCTTGGATCCAAAATTGACGCCGAGGGTTAAGTGGAGTTGCAGACGGTACCATTTCCTTCGTACTCGACCACCAGAGATGCCTCTGGAAGTTGTTTCAACGATTGGCAGCAGGTGTTCTGGATGAGTTCCAGGGCCCACACACAGTGTTGCCAAAATACCCTGCAGGGCCTCCGCGAGGATTTACATGGACTCTGAAGTACAGCCAATGCACTTCCATGCCCACCCGGTTCCTTATGCACTGCATACTAAAGTTGATGCAGAGGTGAACCGCATCAAAGGCTTGGGCATTTTCCGCCCCGTGAAGTTGTGGTCCCAGCACCCATGAAGTTGTGGTCCCAGCACCGACCCCTGAGGCACACCACGAGTCATTGGCTGCCATCGTGAAAAAGACCTCTTTATCCCCACCCTCTGCCTTCTGCCAGTCAGCCAAACCTCTATCCATGCCAGGATCTTACCATAAACACCATGGGCTCTTAACTTATTTAACAGTCACCTGGGTTCTTTACTTACTTAACAGTCTCCTATGCGGCACCTTGTCAAAGGACTTCTGGAAATCTAAATAAATCATGTCCACTGTTTCTCCTTTGTCTAACTTCCTTGTTACCTCCTTAAAGAACTCTCACAGATTTGTTAGACATGATCTCCCCTTGATGAAGCCGTGCTGACTCCGTCCTATTTTATCATGCACTTCCAAGTACTCCGCGATCTCATCTTTAATACTGGACTCTAATATCTTACCAATGACCGAAGTCAGGCTAACCGGCCTATAATTTCCCGTCTTCTGCCTCCTTCCCTTCTTAAACAGTGGTGTTACATTAGCCACTTTCCAGTCCTCTGGGACCCCTCCTGCCTCCAGTGATTTCTGAAAGATTACCACCAATGCCTCCACAATTTCCTCAGCTATCCCTTTTAGAATCCTGGGGTGTAGTCCATTCGGTCCAGGTGATTTATCCACCTTCAGACCTTTCAGTTTCTACAGAACGTTCTCCTTAGTGATAGCCACTGCACTCACCTCTGCCCCCCTGATTCGCCTGAAGCTCTGGCATCCCACTGGTGTCTTCCACCGTGAAGGCTGATGTAAAGTAACTATCCCGTTCTTCTGCCATTCCTTTGTTTCCTATTATTACTTCTCCAGCCACATTTTCCAATGTCTATTTTTGCCTCTCTCTTATCTTTTATACATTGAAAAAAACTCTTTGTATCTTCCTTTATATTACTAGGTAGCTTGCATTCATATTTCATCTTCTCGGGGCGGCATGCGGTGCAATGGTTAGCACTAGGACTGTGGCGCTGAGGACCCGGGTTCGAATCCCGGCCCTGGGTCACTGTCCGTGTGAAGTTTGCACATTCTCCCCATCTCTAGTTTGACCCGCACAACCCAAAGATGTGCAGATTAGATGGATTGGCCATGCTAAATTGCCCCTTAATTGGAAAAAATTGAGGACTCTAAATTTTTTTTTAAAATGTCATCTTCTCCCCCTTTATTGCTTTTTTAGTTGTCCTCTGCTCGCTTTTAGTTTCCCAATCCTTCGGCTTACCACTTATACTCACCACATTGTATACTTTTTCATTAGCTTTTATGCTTTTATGCTGTCCTTGACTTCCCTCGTCAGCAATGGATGCCTTGTCCTCCCCTTAAAATGTTTCCTCCTCCTTGGGATGAATTTCTGTTGTGCCTCCCAAATAACCTCCCTAAACCCCTACCGTTACTGTTCCACTATGTTCCCTCCTAAAAGGTTTCTTTTCCAATCACCTCTGGCCAGCTCCGCCCTCATGTCTTTGCAGTTACTGTCATGAGAATGTCACTTTAAGAAATGGTTAGCTGCTCATGTTACTGCAGTGATGTCAGAGTGTGGGTGGAGCTGAGCTCTGGTTCTGCTTTTTAGTTTCACTTTGAAAAAAAGCTTAGGTGTGTCTGGGTTTTCCAGTGCGTTGCAGCTGAAGTTAAACAAAGAGCTGTCCTGTTGATATCTGCCATCCAAAGACTATCTCTGGATCATTTGGTGAATTCAGAATTATAAATGTTCTCAATAGTGAATGTGAACCTAATGTGCTCCTGTTTAAAGGTTTGTTATGTCTTTTGGATGTTAAAAGGACAGCTTAAAGGATTACTTTGTGTTGTGTTCTTTAGGGGTTATCTTTGAATTAATGGTTACTAAGATATTCACTGTTTGTTTTAAAAAGGCTAACTTGAGTTCATAGAATAAACATTGTTTTGTTTTTAAAAAATACTTGTCCATTTCTGCTGTACCATACCTGTAGAGTGAGCTGTGTGCTCCACAATCTATTAAAAGTTGAAGGGCAGCACGGTGGCACAGTGGGTTAGCCCTGCTGCCTCACGGCGCCGAGGTCCCAGGTTCAATCCCGGCTCTGGGTCACTGTCCGTGTGGAGTTTGCAGATTCTCCCCGTGTTTGCGTGGGTTTCGCCCCCACAACCCAAAGATGTGCAGGGTAAGTGGATTGGCTACGCTAAATTGCCCCTTAATTGGAAAAAATGAATTGGGCACTCTAAATTTAAAAAAAAAGCTGTGGGTCAGGTAAACTCCATGATACACTTTGGAATTCTCTAAACCCTGGCCCATAACATTACCCTTATTTAATTGTAATACCGTTACATCTGTTTGCAGCTTCTCCCTCTCAAACTGCAGGGTAAATTCTATCATAATATGGTCACTGCTGCGGGAGGGTTCCTCACCTTAAGTTCCCTAATGAAGTCTGTCTCATTAAACATCACCAAATACAGAATTGCCTTGTCCTTAGTAGGCTCTGTCACAAGCTGCTCCAAAAAAAACATCGCTTAGACATTCCACAAATTCCTTTTCTTGGGATCCACTACCAAACTGATTTTCCCAGTCCACCTGCATATTGACGTCCCCCATGATTATTGTAATATTACCTTTTTTATATTCCTTTTCTATCTCCTGGTTTATTTTCTGCCCCACATCCTGACTACTGCTGGGGGGACTGTACATACCTCCCATCAGGGTATTTTTCCTTTGCGATTCCTCAACTCTGCACAGAGATTCTATGCCTTCTGATCCTATATCGTTCCTTGCTATCGATTTAACTTCATTCCTTGCTACCAACGCAACCCCGCCCCTCTTTGCCAATCTGCCTGTCCTTTTGATAGGACACATATCCTTGTAAATTTAGGTGCCAGCCCTGATCCCCTTGCAGCCACGTCTCTGTGATGCCCACAATATGTGCTGGAGCAGCACCCCAGAATACAGATCACACATGTGGACGTCTAGAGTAGGCTCCCACTTCCGCCTAAGCCGCCAACGCCATTTAACACCAATAAAGTCAATGTCACCATGCTCCTCATGCACGTGCTGTCTGTCACGACAGCCCAAATTTTTGTGTGGGCCCAGATCGATCCCCTACTGTACCGGTGCCCAGCATCGTGCGTTTCCCTGTGAACTGAAGGCTTTTAGGTACAAAATCGCGGAATTCTGCATCAAAGACAGGGGCCGGGAATCTCCCCTACCCGGCGGGGCGGGGGGTCCGAGCGGTACGGAGTGGCGTGAACCACCCCAGCATCGGGCCTCCCGGAAGGTGCGGAATTCTCCACACCTTTAGGGGCTAGGTCTGCGCCGGAGTGGCTCCCTCTCCGCCGGCCGGCGCGAACGGCCTTTGGCACGCCGCCAGGCGGGGCCAAAAGGCCTTCACCGGCCTGTGGAAATCCGCGCATGCATCGATGAATCAGCGGCCGCTAATGTCATACCGGCGCATGCGCAGCGGAGGGGGTTCTCTTCCGCCCCTGCCATGGCTGAAGAAAAAGAGTGCCCCCATGGTGCAGGCCCGCCCGCCGATCGGTGGGCCCCGATCGCGGGCCAGGCCACCATGGGGGCACCCCCTGGGGTCAGATCACCCCGAGCCCCCCCCCCACCCCCCAGGACCCCGGCGCCCGCCCGCGCCGCCAATCCCGCCGGCACCAGACATGCTTTGATTCCCGCCGGCGGGAACAGCCTGTCAGCGGCGGGACTTCGGCCCATCGCGGGCCAGAGAATCGCCGTGGGGGGCCCGCCGACCGGCCCGGCGCGAATCCCCCCCGCTGATTCCCGGGGGGTCAGAGAATTCTGCCCAGGGTCTTCCTGTAGGGGACATGCGTGGCCATTCCACACAAAGGGCAAGATTCGATCCTCGCAGAACTCCTCGAGGGGCATCTCGGGCTGTCGAAGCTAAAGGTGCTTGCCTGCAGTTACGTGTGGTGGCCGAGCATGAACGTGGAGATTGAGTGGTTCGCCCAATGCTACGGGTATGTCAGGAGCAGCAGAAACTCCAACTTCAGGTGCCCCTCTACCTGTGCGATTGGCCGGGTCCCCCATGGGCACAGCTCCACGCCGACTTTGTAGGACATTTTCAGAAATCAATGTTTCTTCTCCTCATTGATGCCCACTCTAAGTGGCTGGATGTCCACCGCATGCAGTCAGCAACTTCTAAAGCAATGGCTAGGAACTCCGGCTGTTGTTCAGGATTCACCGCATCCCGGAGGTCTTGGTTTCGGATAATGGACACATTTCACCATCGCAAAATTCGGGACATTCATGCGAACTAATGGGGTTTGCCACTTGCACGCCATATCACCCCATGCCCAACGGGTCAGCCGAGTTGGCAGTCCAAACATTTAAGCGTGGGATGTTCAAACAGATGATAGGGTCCCTCTACACGCATTTAGCGCATGTTCTCTTCAGTTACCAACACGACCACCGGTGTGGCGCTAGCAGAGCTACTTATGAGTCGTCGACTCTGGACTCTTTGCAGCCTCTTGCTACCCAATATAGGTGGGAGGATCCACTGCAGGCAGGACTGGGTAGAACATGGTCCAGGTGGACATACGACATCTTGGCATTTATGCACCAGAGGATTCATTGCATGTGCGAAACTTTGGTGATGGGGCGATGTGGGTACCGGGCACTGTTGTCTGACAGACAAGGCTGGTATCATACTGGGTTCGCATAGGAGAAGAAGTCCAACAAGCACCTGGACCATCTCCACAGAGCATCCGTATTAAGCGGTGCCCTTTTGGAGGGCCCTGCACAGCGGTTGGGCATGCTACCGCCGCTGCCACCATCACAACCACCACAATCCAAAGAGGATTTTGACACTGAGATGCCTGATGCTGATGACTCAGATTCTGAGGTGGAGATACTGCCACCGGATAATGCTGGGAACGCTGGTTCGAGCGAGCAGCCACCGGAGGTGGTGCCACCGAGATAGTCAACCTAAAAGATGCGGCCTCCTGACTGTTACACGCTGCCTGACCCCGCCCTGTCCACTCTCAAACAGCAGCCTTGAGCTAAGAAATATAGAGGTTCTCCCTGCACCCTTTTTTGGTGGACACATGTTTGGACTTAGGAGGGGGTGGGGGTGAAGTGTTAAAACCTATATGAGAGCCACGGGACCGGGCTGATTAGTTTCCCCATGTTACCTTGCTGAGGGGGCTGAGCTCCCTCATTAGTGGGGAACAAACCTAGGCATAAAAATCCCAGCCCGGGTGTGGGCCGGTCACAGGAGTTCCTTTCGGGAGTGGCGGTGTATTGAATTTTCATTCAACTAAACCTTTGTATCTTTTATGCTCCCATGTGATCGCTTCTTTGGATCCAATACTGTGGAAAGCAAGAGGCTGGCTGCCTGCTTACATTCCACTTCATTTCCGTTTCAATGAGCAATGCTTAAAATGGATGGCCACCCAGCCTTTATCCATTCACAGCCCAGTGGGAATAAATGGATTGAACTCCATTGCTGCAGAATATTCAGAATCATTTTTTTGTTTTTAAACAGAATGATGTGACAGTGTGTGTATGCTTTAAAATTTGCTGAGAATATTTTAAAATCATTACTCTTTGGCTCTTTTAATCTGTCTTCACCAGTTTTATAAGTCTATTAAAATAAATCTTGTATTGTTCAATTTTTTTTTAATGAAAGCCCATGTAGCTGCTTTGTCCAAAACAGAACAGGATTTTATGCAGCTTCAATGCAACAACAACAATAACCTAGCAGAGTAAAATGCCCCCAAGGTACTTGGCTGGTGGGTTATCAAACAGAATTTGGCATCAAGCTAGATAGTGAGGTGTTTGGGCAGATGACCAAAAGCTTGTCAAAGAAGAAGGTTTAAGAGTAAATAAAAGCTCTGAAGAAGCGACATATGGACCTGAAACATTAACTCTGTTTCCTCCTTCACAGATGCTGCCAGCCCTGCTGAGTTTTGTTTCCAGCATTTCCTGTTTTTATTTCAGGTTTTCAGGGGTGTTTTGAAGGTGGAAAGAGAATTGGCGAGGGAGGGAATTCCAGAGTTTATGGCCTTATAGTTGTGAGCGTGGTTGCCAATGATGGAGCAATAAAAATTGGGAATGTTCAAGTCATCCAAATCAGAGGAGCACAGTTTGCAATTCAATAGGCCATAGGCTCAATAAATTATAAGTAATACCATCTTTTCTCTTGACAAGCACAAATTACATCGCATTAGAACAGTGCTTGCCAAACTGTTTTCCAATAGGACCCCATTTTAACATTTGAAAGTAATGCAACCACAGACACCAACAGAAACAAACAGCAATAAATCAGCATATCAACACTCAATATATAATGTTTAAAGCGTTCTCTTATAGAGCAACATATATTAATATAAAAATCTGTTTTTAAGATCCTTTGTAAAAATGTTGTTATTTTGTGGCTTACATCATGTAGCTTGGGAAGGAAGCAGTAGAAACATAAGTTGAGGGCCTTCAGGGGACTGATGTGGGAGCCCAGATAGTTTTGCAGTGCCAGGGTGACAGGGTTGGACTCAGACAGACCACAGCTCGGCAATAGTTCACTGCCCAGTTCATAGCTGGGGCTGGTCTTCAAAACACGCTGATGCAGGAGCTCATGGCCTGGAGAAAGAGACTGAGAGACGAGCAGGAAAAGGGCAGTGCTGGTTTCCACCCTGGGCCTCAGTGCTGATGTGGGGCATAGTTTTGGAGGAAAAGGAGTTTGCAACCCCATCTGCACGCCTACTTCGGGTCACAGTCCACAGTTTTGGAAACATTGCGTTAGAATTTAAATCCACCTAAAAATTATATATGTTTCTATCAAGGCTTCGTGTTTCATCTCATATAGTTACCAAAGGGTGTCAAATAACATTATTTTAAAATCACAATTCTATAATTATGTTCATTATAGTTGCTCAGACTTTAAAATTGTTTAATTAACTCATTCTGCCTGCATGTTCCTCTCAAGGCAGGTGAAGCAGTTCCCTTTCTTCCAGTGCTTCTAATAGGGCAGTCAGTCCTGCCACTGCTGACATCCATTGTGCAGTAAAGTTGCATCACCCTCCTTAGAACGTAGCCTGGGTAACTTACTGTACATAATGATATACTGTACCATACATACACATTCTGGGAATGTTTTGCTTTTGTTTGCATGAACAACAATGGAATTATAATGTTAGTTGATTGCAACTGTTTTGCCAGTACTTAGGAATATTTTCATAGCCTTCAGCTTGCAGTATTACAAATGACTAATATATTGATTACAATGTAAATGATAGTAATACATTTATTATTGCACATTATTACACTGTAATTTCAAAGATAACAATGTAATTACCCCACGTTAATAGATGGATAATTGCAAATGATTTGGTTGGCTAAGAGCTGCATTAATGCATGATAAAAAGCCCATATCCATTACCTAACTAAATAGTTTCATATGTTTTATAATTTGAGTCATCCAAGCATGGTAATAATGATCCTTCCATTCTGGTTTCTGCTGCATATGGAACATTAGATATTTCATTCCAACACAGAAAGCACTGCAGTGCTTATAAAACTATACTATAAGGTGCATTCTCAGTGTCAAGTAATCCAATTGCCCAATAAACCAGTTTTTAATAAGAGCTAAAAGATCTTGGGCGCGATTCTCCGCTCCCCACGCCGGGTGGGAGAATCGCGGGAGGGCCGGGCGAATCACGACACGCCGCCCTGGCACCCCCCGCGATCCTCCCCGCTCGGAGAATCGGTGCTCACCGTTTTTCACGGCGACCGGCGATTCTCCGGCCCGGATGGGCCGAGCGGCCTGACGTTCCCGGCCTGTTCACGCTGGCGGCAACCACACCTGGTCGCTGCCATCGTGAACATGGCGCCAAAGGTTCGTTTGTGGCTTGTGGGGAGCGAGGAGGGGAGTGAGCACCACAGCCGTGCTCGGGAGGGGACTGGCCCGCGATCGGTGTCCACCGATCGTCGGGCCGGCGTTTCCAAGGGACGCAGTCTTTCTCCTCCGCCGCCCCGCAAGATCAAGCCGCAACGTCTTGCAGGGCAGCGGAGGGGAAGACGGCAACCGCGCATGCGCGGGTTGGAGCCGGCCAATCTGCGCATGCGCGGTTGACGTCACTTAGGCGCTGCCGTCGCATCATTCTCGGCGCGCCGCTTTGACACAAGCGTCAAGGCCCGGTGGCCGAGTTTCTCACAACGCCGCTCCTAGCCCCCTGGGGGGGGGAAGGGGGGGGGGGTTAATAGGGTTCGAGGAGCGGCCGCCGACGCTGTCGTGAAACTCGGCCGAGTTCACGAAGGCCTTCCCGATGCCGCGCGGGAGCGGAGAATCGCGGCCCTAATGCCTTGAACAAACTTGACATTCAAAAGCAAATGTAATAATTTCTAAATTATCACATGTGAGGCATGCGGACTTTTGTTTAAAATGCTTATGGTTATAATGAACATTTTAAAGTGTTTTATACTGGAATAGGGATCTTAAGATTTTTAAAACATCTACATGTTAGTTGTAATTTATTCTTTCCCCAATGGAACACCCACTAGATCTTTTTAAATATGTTATTCGAAAAAAATGTTAGCAAAGTCTTTTATCTTGCCTGGTATTTCTGAAAATTAAATGTTTGGAAATGACATATTTTTTCAATTAAAACTTGCAGATTTTCCAGTCTTTGTGTATCCTTGTAGAGGAGATAATGCTTGTGATGTAACGTGTTTAATGGTCCAGACTTTGTGATAGCAAAAACTGTCAGCGTTTACGGTCTTTACTGGCCTAAAACTGATAGCAGCTTCTGTAGTCTGTGCATAGCATAAGCTAAACATGGGCCTGAATTTTCAGGATAGCGAACGCTCAGCGCGTGGCATCCGGAGTCAATGGGGAATGCACCCCGCCGAAAGAGGCAGCACAGTGGCACAGTGGTTAGCACTGCTGCCTAACAGTGCGAGGGACCCGGGTTCAATTGTGGCCTTTGGTGACTGTCTGTGTGGAATTTGTACGTTCTCTCTGTGTCTGTGTGGGTTTCTTCGAGGTGCTCCAGTTTCTTCCCACAGTCCAAAGATCTGCAGATTATGTGGATTGGCTATGCTAAATTGCCCCTGTGTGTCCACATATGTGTCGGTTAGGTGGGGTTCCAGGGATAAGGGCGAAGGAGTGGGTCAAGCTAGTGTGCTCTTTCAGAGGATCGCCACAGACTCAGTGGGCTGAATGGCCTCCTTCTGCACAGGCTGGTTTAGCACACGGCTAAATCGCTGGCTTTGAAAGCAGACCAGGGCAGGCCAGCAGCATGGTTCAATTCCCGTACCAGCCTCCCCGAACAGGCGCCGGAATGTGGCGACTAGGGGCTTTTCACAGTAACTTCATTTGAAGCCTACTTGTGACAATAAGTGATTTTTATTCATTCTTTTTTTAATTTCAGTAGAGATTCTATGACTCCAGCAGGCCTGCTGATACTTTACGCTCAAACCCAGCTCTCCAGCCCATCCAGGCACAGTGCTGCAGTGGTTGGAAAAGACATTGCAGCACTGCGCCTGAGATTAAGTCCTGAAAACCGCATTGCTGGTAAGTAATTCTGTAAGGATTCTGCAAACCCGAGCAGTATGGTGGGGGTTACAAGTAATGTGTCAGGAACCCAAGATCCTGGTTGAGGCCTTTCTCATGCGTGCGGAACCTGGCCCTCAGGCAGGAGTGTTCCCTTCCAGTCAGAGAACACTTCAGCAGTCAAGGACATTCAGCCTCCGATCTTCAAGTAAACATTCTCCAAGGCGGCATTCAAGACACACGACAACACAGAATCGCCAAGCAGAAACTGGTTCCAAGTTCCACACACATGAAGAAGGCCTCAACTGGGATCTCGGGTTCATGTCACATTACATGTAACCTCCACCATACTGCCCGGGTTTGCAGAATCCTACTAACTTTCCTGGCTTGAGACAATTCACACCTTGATTACCTGTGATTATCCCTCACTCCACTCACACTGTTGGTCCTGTAAAGACCTGTTTACCTGTCTCACATTCTAACCATTCTTCACATTCCAATCTGTAATTAATCTTTCATTATGTCTCTGCCTATATATGCTGTGATTGTGAACCTGACTCCACTTCACCTGATGAAGGAGCAGCGCTCCGAAAGCTTGTGATTTCAAATAAACCTGTTGGTCTTTAACCTGGTGTTGTGAGACTTCTTAATTGGGAATGGTTGGGTTTCCCATCCAAGGCCTGTCCGCCCCACTGTTCAATCATATCCAGGTCAGGGCAGCCAGGATTCAGGAAAGAGTCCTGTCCATGCTATTTTATGCTCCCCGCCCTGGCCTCAGAACCCACCGGGGGAGTGTAATGTTCTGGTCTTGGAAGTGAAAAGTAGTTGGTAATTCCATGCATCCTCATTGGGTGGGCTTTTGAAGTTTGCCAGACTGCAATCAAGTAGGAATCATTGATTGAATTTATTTGCTGTACAATACCTGGAAAAAGTTTCACCTTGTTTAAAGAAATGTTAATGAGCTTTTAACAGCATACTAAATTCCTAATTATTGCTGTAAAACCTCAATGAATAACAGATTTTTATTTGTGGAGTACCAAATTCTTCCAGTTTGATCAAAAATCACATTTTATAAATTTTGTAAAAGTTTGTTACAATAGTTCAGCTGGTATCTTATATGTATGTCCCAGTAATTTAATTCTGTAAAATTATAGTTAAATGTGAAAAAACAATGCACTTTAATTCCTGGTCTATGAGAACACTTGAATCTGAATGGTTATCCTTCTTAATGTTGCTGGGAGACTGAAGATCCCCTTGACTTTGTAACAGATTCAGATTCTCCGCTGGGTCACTATTTGTGAGGCGTCTGCACGTTCTCCCCGTGTGTGCTGTTGCTCTTTATGCTTTCCCTTAATTTGCTCTGTTTTAATTACCTTTGCTCAAGAGTCGCCAGGTATCTTTTTGATACCACCACAGGGTTCAAAACTGAATACTGATCAATGACTCGATACACCAGTTAGTAAGTTTGAAATCAATACACGTTTATTTACACACACAGTCAATTATTACTCATGCATAAACTCTTCTCGCTAAACTACAACTACGACTAAAAGCCTATACTTAGCTTCGAGTGGCCCACTCAGTCAGAGGAACAATGGCCGTTGTCCGGTTCTGATACTGCTGGCTTCGAACTGGTACAGGATAGTATCTAGGAACGCCTATCTCGTAGTGTGCATTGACCTTAGACTTACTTGGCTGGTGCTTGGCGGCCTCTCGTCACTGAGAGCCAAATGCCAAGGTGAAGGTGACGAAGAGGAGTGGAGATCTTCCAAGAGATTCTAAGAGTTCTTCCAAGAGAGCGAACTGATCTTGGGGACTCTATTTTATAACCCCCAGGGTTTCACGCCATTCTGGGCGGACCCTGGACTTGGTCCCAATTAATTGGACCATGTCCCAATCGTTCATATCGATTCTCTCCAATAACGGAGTTATTCCCTGATCGTTGGGTGGGCTCTATGTAACCGTTGGCCTGCCTTTGTTTTAGCTTCCAAGGCGCCGGGAAGTCTGTCCTGGTACCGATTGTTTCAATGTTTCTTTTTGTCCCCGGAGTTAGCTCATTACTATGCTAATGGCTTGTAGTTTCAGTTCTGTCTGGGTTCTGCAGGTTCCAATACACAGGAAACCTTGCACCTGCTTTTTTTTCTAGTGTTGTCCATTTTTCCCTGCACTCTTTGTGAGTATCCATTTTGAAATTGGGACGCGGCCACCCCAGGTGGCTACACTCCCTCCTTGTGATCCTCAACGCGAAGCGTGAAGGATCACGCTACTACGATGTCTTTGTTCTCTGACCAAGTGGGCACTCATGACTCGGCTCTACTCTGAACCTAACTATGCAACATATCTTCAACTAGACAATTTTACATACACACATCATCAGAATTCTATGGGGGTGCTATGTCATTAAGGACATGCATTACAAAATAAAAAACTGGAACCTCTAACTATTCTCAATAAACTATCCTCACTTAAACAATTGAAAAATATACTAACATCCTAACTGTACAAAAATAGCAGCATTCAAATTTCTCTGGTTTGGCAGTCAAACACAGAGTTCACATTTCTTTATTCAACAAACGAGCACATACAAACAAAAAAAAAACAAATGTACTTTAATTCATGTCAAGGGGTTCGGGGGCCTGGTGGAAACCGAAAATAGGGGATCTAATTCTGTATACCGGGGTGCAAGAGTGATAGGCTCTCTTTCGCCATTTTTCATGCGAATGGTCTGCACGATACTGCAAGGTATCGCCAGTGCTAAAAGTGCTTCAACGACATACGAGAGGGAATACCAAGTGATAAATTTATCACACCAGGTCGGGGTACTGTTGACTGTTACTGGGCTCTGTGTACTGTGGAGGAGTGAATAATTGACGGCTTGTGGGGTGGGGGTAAAGGGGTTAGCGTTCGCGCGCAACCAAAGGGATCCTGCTAGTGTCCATATAACAAAGATGGAGGTCGTCTTCATCTTCTCTTCTCTTCTCTACTTTCTTCTCATCTTCTGGAATTCTGTGAACACAAGCATAATATCTGTCATTATCTTGCTTAAGATCTCGTGTGTTTGTCTGTCTTTCTTGTATTGCCAATTACCCTTTATAATCAGTCACCATCTGTGACTCCCTCATTTTTTTTTAAACCGAATTTCTGGACAAGACATTCTTGAAAAATACTGACACAGTGCGAGCCGTCTCGCAGCCTGTGCGATTTACAATCCCAATGTTTGAGGATGTAAATAGCATGAGGGAAGCAACCGAAGGGTCACTATAAACCAAATCAAAAACTTTTGAAACAAAATAGCCAAAATGAGGTGCGTATGGGCCGCGGCGGGTAAGAATTGGATGGAATCCCCGGGTAGGACGGGATGTGCTCTACCCGAGCTTAGCTGACCAGAGGGGGGTCCTCAGGCAGGGCGGGGATAAGTGCCTGAGTGACCGGCAAGAACGGGCAAGAATGTAGTCGTCGTGGGGGTTGCAGTACTGCGTCTTCTGAACTCAAATTAGAAGAGCAGTTATGAACTGTTTTCGGGCAAATTCTCAAAGGTTTCGGCTGATAAACTAGGCGGCTGTCCGTGAACAAACTTGTTCCATTAACTGCCAGGGGTTGTTAAAGGAGTGGTGGCGTGGGGCTGTGAAAAGCTGTTTAAATTCTAAACACTGAACATTTAACAAACACATACAACGAATATCGTGCAGGTTCCATCAGAAAGGACACCGTGGGCGGGATTCTCCTCTACCCGGCGTGATGGGGGGTCCCGGCGTAGGGGAGTGGTGCCAACCACTCTGGGGTCGGGCCTCCCCAAAGGTGGGGAATTCTCCCCGCCTTTGGGGGCTAGCCCCGCGCCTGAGCGATTGGCACCAGAAGACTGGCACAAAAAACCGGCGCCAGCGGCCTTTCAGGCCCGCCGCCCGGCAGCGGGACTGGCCGAAAGGCTTTCGCCGGTCGGCGCATGCGCGATGTGGGTTTCTCTTCCACTTCCGCCATGGCGGAGGCCGTGGCGGCAGCGGAGGAGAAAGAGTGCACCCAGGGCACTGGCCCGGAGTCTGAGCGGGGGGGCCCCGATCGCGTGCCTGGCCACCGTGGCGGCACCCCCCGGGGTCCGATCGCCCCGCGCCCCCCCCCCCCCCCAGGACCCCGGGGGCCCGGTTGCGGCTCCGATCCCGCCGCCACCAGAGGTGGTTCAAACCTCGGCGGTGGGAGAGGCCTCCCAGGGGCGGGACTTCGGCCCATCCAGGCCGGAGAATTGCCGCAGGGGCCTTGCTGATCAGAGTGGCGTGATTCCCGCCACCACCACTTCCCGGGTGGCGGAGAATCTCTGCCACGGCGGGGGCGGGATTTTCGGCGGCCCCAGGCGATTCTCCGACCCTGCTGGGGGTCGGAGAATTTTGCCCCGTATCTCTCTAGCGGTTCCTTTTAAACATCATCTGGACACCTCAGTTTTCAGTTGCGAACAGGGTCACAAAGGGATTCGCGTGGTGGGAGTCAGACTCAATGTCATCATCTTCTCCTGGCTGCCATACTCTTGACTGTGGAAGTCGTGCCAAAGTTGCATGGGGTGACTTGTGGTCCATCTCATCGTTCCTGATGAGCCTGAATGAATTGTCGCGGTGCCAGATGCATGTGTCTAGTTGGGAGCTACTGGAGATCAGTCCGTAATCATCGGGTGGTGGGTCTGGGTCAGGGGCTTTAATGTATGTGATCTCGAAGGGATCATTTGAATTGTTCTCAGAGTCGCTGGGAGTGGGGCCTGGTGCAGGGGGATAGTATCGTGGTGTGCTGTGGCTGTCTTCAGTGCTTTCGCAGGCACTGTCACTGTCGCTGCTGTCTGGGGGTGGGGAGAGGCAGAGTCATGTGTCAGGGGGCGGAGTCGAAGTTGAGTCTGTGGACAGGCTGGACTGGCTGGGGGAGGGTAGGAATGCATTTTCTGTGGGCGGGGCGAGCTCGTCTGCTGCTGTGAGCAGGATGTGGTGTGTGTGGTTGTTCTGTGAGCCATAAGCCTTAAACTGGTTTATGTGAAACCATGCAGACTTTCCATTGGGGTACTTTATCTTGTAGACAGAGGGCCTTACTTTGTCCGAAATGGAGTACGGACCTGAGAACTTAGGTGACAGGAATGTGCTGGGGTTGTAAAGGGAAAGCATTACTTGCTGCTCTACTTCAATCTCAGTGGCATGCACTGTCTTATCGAAACAAGCCTTGCTTTGTTCCTTCCTTGTGCCCATTCGCACAGCGGCTGCTAGGTGGGCCGCCTTCACATTTGCTAATAACTGTTGCACAGCGTTTTCATGTGTGAGGGTTGTCACTGCGGAGCTGGTCAAATCTAATCCTAATAAATATTCCATTCCTTTCATGGGGCGTCCGGTCATGAGAGTGTGGGGGGTGTATCCTGTGGACGTGGATACCATGTTCTGTAAAAACATCATTGCAAATGGGAGAACTGAATCCCAGGTGCTGTTGTTCTGCTGAACATTTTCCTAAGGGTGGCTTTTAGTGTCCTATTCATGCGTTCGACGATACCACTTGACTGGGGGGGTGGTACGCGATATTAAACTTCTGTGTTATTCCGAAAATTGTGAGAACGTTTTTCATAACTCGTCCTGTAAAATGGGAGCCCTGGTCGGACTCTATGCTATGGGGGAGTCCCCATCTTGTAAAGATGTGGTGGGTTAGTATTTTCACCGTGGTCTTTGCCGTATTAGTGCACGATGGAAATGCTTCCACCCATTTTGTGAAGGTGTCGATGACCACCAACGCATACTTATATCCGTTTCTGCAAGGGGGTAGGGGTCCTATGAAGTATATCTGGAGGTTAGTCCATGGGCCATTAACGGGGTGGGTACGGCTAAGTTGAGCCTTCTTTGCGTATCTGTCCGGATTGTTCTGGGCACAGATCAAGCAATTCTCAACGTGGTGTGTTACGTCGTCTTTCAGATTTGGCCACCAACAGAGCGGTCTGAGGTGGGCTAAAGTGGGTTCAATTCCCTGATGTTCATGATTTTCATGGAACAAACAATTGAGTTGGTTCCTATCCTGCTCGGGAACTGCATAAAGGCTGTCTTTAAGAATCACACCGTCATGTGTGGTCATGGAATTCTTAAATTTGTCATAAGGGGCTGGGAAGGTTCCCTTTAAAACTTCCCTGAGCTTCTCATCCTGTTTCTGTGCCTGGGCTAAATCCTGTATGTTGGTCTGTGAGACCTGAACTGCTTGTAGTGGGGCGCTTTCGGGGGGGTTCCAAAAATAACCATGTCTAGAACCTACTTTAGCTAGGGCGTCTGCTTTAACATTGCCAGGTGGGGAAGAACGGTGGTGACTGCGAACTTTTACAATGCCGTATTTCCTGTCCTTTGCCTGCTTTGAAATATGGCGGAGCAATGGGGCTGATGGTAGGGGTTTTCCGTCTGCGGAAACAAATCCTCTTGTTTCCCACAGGGGTAGGAATTCGGTTAAACTATTACAGACATACAGGCTGTCTGAATAGAAGTCTGCTGGGGTGGAGAACGAATCAGGGTGATCTACAATGTAAGCTATCGCTGCCAGTTCTGCTGCCTGCGAGTCTAAGTGTCCTGGCAACTTCAGGGAGATCTCTTCTAGGGCGCGTCCTTGCGCGCCCTCTACATAAATGCCACAACCTGTTATACGTTTGCCATCTAACACTGTGGAGGAGCCATCCACATAGATTTTCAGGGGTGAGCACGTGTCTGTGGGCTGGGGTCTCTGGGGTGAACTACCTATCTTCCTGGGAGGTGTCTTCGGAATGAATGGGCCTGTGTTGTGCTGTGTGGAGATAATCTCACATTCATGAGGGGTGCCTGGGTACTGTAAATTGTCTGCAAGGAAAGTGTTTGTCTTCGTTCTTTTAACTGTGATGTCCCGTCCCTGTAAAAGAAGGGTCAACGGGCTGCTCAGATTTGGCTGACTGTGCCATCTTTAAGTCGGCCGTCTAATAAAAGCTGTGTTGGGGTGTGTTCTGTGAGGATGGTGATGGGATTGAGTCCTGTTATGTATGAAAAGTACTGTAGTGCCCAAAAAACTGCGAGCATGTGCCTTTCACAGGCAGAAAATTCTCGCTCGACAGGATCTAATACTCGGGATGCATATGCTACGGGTCTTAACTGGTCATGCCGTTCCTGGAGGAGCACGGCCGAAAGGGTTCGGTCGGTGCTTGCTACTTCGCTGGTGTACGGGGAAAGTGGGTTTGGGACCTGTAGTGCGGGGGCTGTGCTGAGGGCTATTTTTAAAGCATCCATGACATCTGTATGCTGTGGAAGCCATTCCCAAGGTGCCTTTTTCTTGAGAATGTCGGATAGGGGCGCTGCTTTAGTGGCGAACCCGTCGATGTGCTTTCGGCAGTAGCCAACCAGTCCTAAAAAGGACCGGAGGGCTGATACATTGTGGGGAAGGGGCAATTTGACAATCGAGTCAATCCTTTTCTGCTCGATCTCACATTTACCGTGCGTGATAACTGTTCCCAAGTATATCACTTTTACTTCCAAAATCTGGGCCTTTTTGGGGTTAACCTTACATCCAATTTCTTTTAGGAGTCCTACGAATTCTGCTAGAAGCAAAATGTGCTCTGCCTTTGTGTCTGTCTGTAGTAGCAGGTCGTCTACATACTGAACCAGACATTCGGGGTGGGAAAATTTAGCTAATCCATTTACCAGCTGTCTGTGGAAAATGGAGGGGGCGTTGTGGAAACCTTGTGGAAGACACGTCCACGTATATTGCTGTCCTTTAAAAGTGAAGGCGAATTTGTACTGGCACGCTTTAGCCAATGGAATGGACCAGAAGCCGTTACTAATGTCCAAAACCGTAAAGAATCGTGACTGGAGTCCCTGCTTGAGCATGGTCGCGGGACTTGTGGCTACAGTGGGGGCTGCTGCTGGGGTTACTTTGTTCAGTTCCCGGTAATCAATGGTCAGTCGCCATGATCCATCGGGTTTCCTGATGGGCCAAATCGGGGCATTATTAGTGGAGGATACTGATCTCAGTACGCCCTGTTCTAATAAGTTGTCTATCACTTTTGAGATTTCTCCCTCTGCTTCCTGGGGAAATTCGTACTGTTTCTGGGGTCTGGGGTCAGGACTTATAATCTGCACAGAGCCAGCCATTCTGCCACAGTCGTGCTTGTGCTGTGCAAATGCTGCTTTGTGTTCTTGCAGGACTGCCCTAACCTGTTTATTTGCACTAATTGTTCTCGGATCAAACCAGTATTCTCCAACTGAGCTGATCCTATTTGCATAATCTCCTACTATGAGCGTGGCGGGGGCTCTTGCTGCTTTTGCCATTCTCCAGACACATTTGTTGACTGGATCAAATGAAAGGTTGTGGGAGCTCATAAAGTCGATTCCTAAACTGTGTTCTGCTGTGTGGGGTAGATCAACTAACACTATGGGATGCTTGGTTGTTATATTGCCGATTTGTATGGATACAGGGGCTGGGATGTGTCTCTGCTGTGAGTGGCCTGTAAAGCCGCTGAGGGTGATGGTGTCTGTAGTGGGCCACGTGTCCTTATGAAACATTGTGGAGGAATTGAGTGTGGTGCGGGACCCTCCTGTGTCCCAAAGAAATTCAACAGGCTGACCCCGTACTTTGCCTGCTATGACCAGTCGGCCGGCCCTATCCCAAAGGGTGTCGCAGACCCAAGTTGGGGAGCCCAAACACCGTCAGTCTGTGCCGTTCATGTCTCCCTGTTCTGAACGGGCGCTAACACTGTGAATAGGCCTTGCCCTATTCCTATTTAGGGTGCCTGTCTGTTGGGCTCTCTGTGGTTTCTGTGGCGCGTTGCACTCTCGGGCAAAGTGTCCTAACTGACCACAGTTGTAACACTCCTGCGATTTGGGCTGGGTTGGGCTGTTTCTACTCTCATTTACCCATGAGGGGTTCTGGGGCACTTTAACTGTATCCATATCTGCATCTGCCTGCTCTTCCTCGGGTTTCCTAAGACTGGTCTTGTTCTGAACGGATTGCTCCCAAGCGCGGGACAACCTTTTCAAAACCCATTTCTCATTGTGGGCCTCATCTGAGGGGTCATAATTTGTGCAAGCTCTCTGTCCTACCTCTGTGGCATGAGAGATCAAGATTTGAGTCCATTTTGCCATGTTAACTGGGGACAAATGGGCGCGGGCTAATTCTCCAAAAACTGCAGTGAAATGGATCCACAAGCGTCCAGCAAACGCTGTGGGGTGCTCTGTCTTCTTTTGCCTGCATCTATTCAGGCCTTCTACCGGGTCTCCTCTGTTATAGCTGATCGCATCAAGGATCGCTGTGTGCATCTCTGCTAGGGTGTCTCCTCCTACATTCTGTGGGTTGGGAAGGGCTGCTACGACTGAAGGATCAAAGCTCAAAACTGTGAGCTTTCCCTGCTCTCTTGTCCAGGCCGTACATGGTGGCCTGCTGTTTAACTTTCGCAAAGAATTGGTGGGTGTCTGAAGTGGGGAGGAACGGTGTGATTTTCTCGCACGCGTCCCGTAATTGGGTCACGGTTAAGGGGGTTGTATACAGGAAATCCGTGTCTCCTTCTGTTGCTGCCCTGCGGTGTGCGGTTACCGGATTCATGGGGGTGTGTTCTGCCTGCTCAGTGAGGGGTTGGGGTGCTCTCCTTTTCTGGGGTTTCTCCTGCGTACGTGCTCCATGTACGTATCTATGGGCTGTTTCGTTTAATTCCTGCCAATCGGGGATGTTTTCCTGATCTAGTTGGGGTCCGAATGTACTCTGAAAGCCATTTTGAACTGAAAGCAGGGATTGCAATTCTGCAATTTGATTCCGGCACTTTGCGTGGTCTACCGAGCTCTGCCTTTGTTACGTTGTGGAAGCGTGGATTGCTCGTAGGGCTGCTTTTAAATCATTGCACTGTTTCTGCAATACCTCTACCTGCTGTTCTGTTTCTTGTCTTACCAAGACCGCACGTTGTGTGTCCTGGTAGGCTTTGTCACACTGGGTCTGGAAGCTGCTTAGGTGTGCCAGACAAGACTGGTGTGCCCTCTTGGCATCATCCACCTCTCTGTCTTTTGCTGCTAACTTCCCTCTTCACTCTCTGTTCTCTCTCTCTATCTCGCTCACATCTACCTTACTCGTTCTATCTCCCTCCTCTAATTCTCTACGGAGCATCCTAACGACCTCCTCTGTGCCTCGCAATTGTGCCAGACAGGACACGATTGCCATCGGCTTGCGAGCTTTTCCCAAGCTCTTCTTGTGAATCTCTGACAGGTTCTCCCACCAGGTATGTCCTATACTCCCGGGACCTGTTTCTTCATTCGCGCAAAATTCGCTCCAAAGGGGCCATCTTTTCCCTTTGAGGTACTTCCTTATTTCATCTTCCCAAACGGAACACTGTCCTACTCTGCTGGTCGCTGCGACCTCGAATTCCTGGGGGTTCATAAGGCGTTTCATTGCCTTCATTGCCATCTTTCCTATATCTGGGTTCTCTATTAAATTTGGAACAGGGGGTGATAAAGCGGTGATGTAAACACGGGTACGGTTCACGCTAATTTCCGGCCTACAAAACTCACGACAGTTTTACGCAACAAAATCTCTCAGGTTTACCTTATATCCCTGTTAGTACGCATGCATTAACACACTTCCAAATTCTAGAGGATTGATCAGTACTGCTTAAACTCTTGTGGTTCTTCTGTTTCCAATTGGATTTCTAATTCAAATTTTGGGTTCTGTCGGAGTGGGGGGGCTACTTCTAAGTCGAGTCCCACCAGAGTCGCCAGTAAATGTTGCTCGTTATGCTTTCCCTTAATTTGCTCTGTTTTAATTACCTTTGCTCAAGAGTTGCCAGGTATTTTTCTGATACCACCACAGGGTTCAAAGCTGAATACTGATCAATGACTCGATACACCAGTTAGTAAGTTTGAAATCAATACACATTTATTTACGCACACAGTCAATTATTACTCATGCATAAACTCTACTCGCTAAACTACAACTACGACTAAAAACCTATACTTAGGTTCGAGTGGCCCACTCAGTCAGAGGAACAATGGCCGTTGTCCGGTTCTGATACTGCTGGCTTTGAACTGGTACAGGATAGTATCTAGGAGCGCCTATCTCATAGCGTGCGTTGACCTTAGACTTAATTGGCTGGTGCATGATGGCCTCTCGTTGCTGAGAGCCAAATGCCAAGGTGAAGGTGACGAAGAGGAGTGGAGATCTTCCAAGAGCTTCTAAGAGTTATTCCAAGAGAGCAAACTGATCTTGGGGACTCTATTTTATAGCCCCAGGGTTTCACGCCATTCTGGGCGGACCCTGGACTTGGTCCCAATTAATTGGACCATGTCCCAATCGTTCATATCGATTTTCTCCAATAACGGAGTTGTTCCCTGATCGTTGGGCGGGCTCTATGTAACCGTTGGCCTGCCTTTGTTTTAACTTCCACTGGCGCCGGGAAGTCTGTCCTGGTACCGATTTTTTCAATGTTTCTTTTCATCCCCGGAGAAAGCTCATTACTATGCTAATGGCTAGTAGTTTCAGTTCTGTCTGGGTTCTGCAGGTTCCAAGAAACAGGAAATCTTGTACCTGCATGCTTTTCTAGTGTTGTCCATTTTTCCCTGCACTCTTTGTGAGTATCCGTTTTGAAATCGGGGCGTAGCCACCCCGGGTGGCTACAGTGCGTGGGTTTCCTCCGGGTGCTCTGGTTTCCTCCCACAGTCCAAAGATGTGCAGGTTAGGTGGATTGGCCATGCTAAATTGCCCTGTGTCCAAAAAGATTAGGAGAGGTTATTGAGTTACGGGGATAGGGTGGAAGTTAGGGCTTAATGTGGGTCGGTGCAGACTCGATGGGCCAAATGGCCTCCTTCTGCTCTGTATGTTCTATGGGACTAACACCAAGGAGAAATCCATGTTTTTTTGATTCATGCGGGGCCAGCATTTATTACCCACTTCTAATTGCCTCTGAACTGCTTGCTCGGCCATTTCAGGGAGTATTTAAGAGTCAACCACATATAGGCCAGACCAGATAAGGATGGCAGATTTTCTTCCCTAAAGGACGTTAGTGAACTAGATGGGGTTTTACCGCAATCGACTGTGGTTTCATAGTCATCATTAGACTTTCATTTCCAGATTTATTTAAATGGAATTCAAATTTCACCATTCGTTCTGGTGGGATTTGGATCACTGGTCCGGAGTCACCACCTCCCCGTGTAAAAAAAATTACTGATAAACATTCAGCGCTGTTGAAAATAGTCCAATCTATGGTTAAGCCAATCTTGACAAGTATGATATTGCAGTCTGACCTTGCACTATGCACAATTCAGAATGTGCATATTTACTTTGTGACATTTTCTCACCAAAAAATTGCATTTTGTGCCACCTTTCCAAGCAGTGAGATAAATGTAATAATTCTGCCTGCAGCGCATTCATGAACTTCACCGAGACACATTACAATTATTTCAATAGCAATCACCATGAGCTGAAATTCAAATTTTTACTCATTAACACATGGAATATTCAGTCCCACTGAGAGCCAACTGTATTACAGCATATTCACACACACTCTACAATATGATAAGCAAATTGCCAAGGAGGACTTAATGATCCTCACAATTGCATTCACAATATGGAGTGCAAGGAAGCAGATGTGTTCATGATTACACTTGAATATGTTAAGTTCCCAAATCATCAGTGCTTTTGGAAGAAATTCAGGGTGAAATCAAGACATTTGCCCAGAAGAATAATGAGAGGATAGTCTGATAAGGAAATAGCAGAAGACTGCACAGCAGTCCTGACAGGGGTTTTGGAGGAAGTCTAGGCCCACTCGTTTGGCTGAGGTATCAAGGAATCTCGAGGGGACAGCATGCAAAATAATTTAGAGGAAGAAAAACAAAATAAAATCTGTCTTCTGGACAAGGTGCTTTGCCATTAAAAGGATTTTGGATGCTGAATTTGGCTGGTGCAGCATTGCCTCCATCCAGATAAATCTGTTCAACACATGTCAAGAGGTATGGTATTAAGAATTTTTCAGAAATCAGATAATTTTGAAAGCTGGTTAGGCTGAGAAGATTGAGAAAGAACAAAGGAACCCTTTCTTTCTCGTATTCTTTTTGTGTCTTCATGATGCACAGCAGTACCTCATTGAGGACAAGAAACCACAGGTAGTAAGGTTAGTGCAGACTGACAAAGCGACAAGGGGAAAGTCTCTGTTTCCTGTCCTATTCTACCTAACTGCCTCACAAATTGCTGGAACTTGAGCTTGGTTCACTGAATGCTGATTGTCTGTGACATGAGTAAGCACAGAGTAGTGGGAGATTAAAACATTGAAAATATTGAATCAGTCTGTACTTTTTTTTTCTCTAGAATATGAAATGGCATGTTTTCTGGGGTTTGCTGCCTTTGTGTTTCAATTAAATGTGTTAGCGTCCAAAACGCATTGTTGGGAAAATCGTTCTTATAAATATCATAGAATTCCAGTCAGAATATGGTCAGGCAGCTGCTATCAATTCTAATTTTCTTTGTGTTATACACCTTCTGACGCTACACAGAAGCTAACAAGATAATGGAGAAGCACTTTGTGAAATTTAAAAGTTGAATTTAATCTTTTCTCTGTATACTGCTGCCAACATCAATACACAGTGCAGTCTTTTGTGCCACAATTGTAATCTATTCTTTGGGATAGAGAACAGCTTTGGGCAGCAAATTAATATTCATCAACTAACCTAAATGGGTTTCTGGCACTCATTCATGTAAACATGCCAAAATACTGGGACTACACCAGTAAAGAACTGGCTTGATGTACTGAGGCAAGGTTAAAGAGACTATTTCATTTTTGGTTGTGCAGGAGAGACCATTGGATAACTTAAGTTAAGCAGCACCAGGCCAATTAGTAACAAATTAGCAGACAGACAATATTTTTGTTTTATTGTGAAAGATTCTTTTGATGCCATTAGTGAGATTGGTTTGTGTCCTATGCTTAAGGGGCATAAGCGCTTCTGGTAATGGGTAGGGTAAAAGTAACCACCCCAGAACAAGGCCTAGGTTCATAGATCATAGAATTTACAGTGCAGAAGGAGGCCATTTGACCCATCAAGTCTGCATCGACTCTTGGAAAGAGCACCCCACCTATCCTTGTAACCTAGTAACCCCACCTAACCTATTCTTTGGACGCTAAGGGCAATTTATCATGGGCAACCCACCTAACCTGCACATCTTTGGACTGTGGGAGGAAACTGGAGCACCCGGAGGAAACCCACACACACACGGGCCGAACATGTAGACTCTGCACAGGCAGTGACCCAATCTGGGAATCAAACCTGGGACCCTGATGCTGTGAAGCAACAGTCTAACCACTGTGCTCGACAGAACCCTCAGAGCTTCATCCGGAGTAGAGATTGCCAGAATAGATACCTGAACGCCCGGTGGGTGCTGGACGGCGGGAGACTATGTGGCTAGGAACCAAAGGTTACAATCTCTGGGATTAAAATAAGGAAATCAGGAGGCGATTGTGGGCAGGGATGAGGGGGGTGCCTATGGCAAAGTGAGGATTGCTTTGGGTGGTCCAGTGGAGCCAATCTGGCCCCCCCTGTCCCACAAGGAATCCTGTAAAACCTCAAACCGTACCTATACTCTATCTGCTGCTAGCTTTAATTGGCCACCTGCAGCTTCTGCAGCTGGGGTTTAAAATCCTGGCTTGAGAATATTTATGAGATTCTCGGCTGCTTCTGCAGGTGAGGGGTCACATGCCATCCAAACCATGGGTGTTAAAATAATGACTGACAGCATTTGGCCAAAATGGGAGTTATGCACACTGCCCCTATTTTAACTGTCTGCGCAGTTCTCGTGTGTATGGATGGATGGAATTTAGGTGAGAACAAGTTTGGTCTCAGCTTGGGTGCCTCTGTGGTTAAGTGGCTGCTTGGGAAGAATGTTTGCCTCGGTGAGCTAATGGAAGTCTATTAGCAAGAAGCAGCAGTTTTTGAAGATGTGTAAAAACTGGGAAATAGCTAAACAGAATACCTTATGGCAGTGCGTAAGGGGGCATTGCTTCAGGATTATAGGGTTGGGTCTTCTGTGTAGTAGCAATTACTATCAGAATGTCACTCCGCTTCTATTTTCTTACCTTAGGCTGGAGTTTCACCTTTCTCGAACAGACATCCGACCCATGTCGGCTGAGGAATATGGAGCTGGTCCTGGAGTATTTCAGTGCCATGAAGGAGCATCGGGGAAAACAAAGCCACATCCTCTGTATGAGGCACTAACTCCTGTATATGGGTAAATGTGCAGTCACGTTGAGAAGCTAGGAAAGAAGATACGTGTGTGAGGGGGTAGATGGGTCTGGGTGGCTGGGCGTGTAGTCGAGGTGGTAGGTGGATAGTCAGGAGGTGGGGCCTAGTGAGGGGGTGTTGGGGGTCTTCGGGAGGTAGTGGAAGGGTTGTTGGGTGGTGGTGGCCTCGTCAGGGGTGTAGATAGTCGTGGGCAGGAGATGGAGTTGGGGATGGAGGTAGTTAAGTGGTCAGGGGGTTTGGGGAATGGGGTGGTAGAGTGGTGGGGTGGGGGAGGTAGTCGGGTGCTGGGGGGTAGTTGGGTGGTCGAGAGTGTTTTGAGGGGGTAATAATAATAATATTCTTTATTGTCACAAATAGGCTTACATTAACACTGCAATGAAGTTACCATGAAAAGTCCCTAGTCGTCACATACTGGTGCCTGTTCGGGAACACAGAGAGAGAATTCAGAATGTCCAAGTTACATCTTTCGGGACTTGTGGGAGGAAATCTGAGCACCCGGAGGAAACCCACGCAGACACGGGGAGAATGTGCAGACTCCGCCCAGACAGTGATCCAAGCCGGGAATCGAACCTGGGACTCTGGCGCTGTGAAGCTACAGTGCTAACCACTGTGCTACCGTACTGCCCCATGGTGGGTAACCACCAGCCAATCACATTCCTATTTCCCTGTGATCTGACACTGAGATAATGTTTATCCCAAATATGTTTTGGTTACAAGACACGCCTTGAATATATGGATCACAATTCAATACTTAGCTTCAGAGAAATAATAAAATCTTACCTAATTAAAGACATGAACAGTTTGAAGTGTTCGCATTTTGAAATGTGAGAACAATTTTTCTCATTGTTTTCAAGCACGAGCAACATAAAGCAATCTACCTCTTTAAGACTCTGTAATTCCAGGTAGGTCTCATCCTGCTCTGCAAACAAGTCTACTACAGAATGATTTATATTGGGCAATAAATATAACTCACCATTTTATTTTCACAGTTTCATTGTTTCTACAAGTAACCAGACCCATTAATTCCAGTCGCCTGATTTCTGTTCAGTCTTGGACTGTTGAGCACCCTGTTATTTTAAGAGTAAACAATGGTAACAATTGCTGTTTCTCAATCAATGTTTTGCAGTGTCTTGGATCTGAGGGGTAAGATGCTTTTGTTATTTTTCTTTCAGCAACTGCCATAGATGCAGAATTTCAGTGGTATTACTCCCACTGTGCGTCATTTCTCAGAGATGTGCCACAGAATCCAAACCGCAGAGGGATCAGACAGAGAATCTTTTGAAGCCCCCACTTGCACCCTCCTCTCATCTCCAGCTTCAGAACAGCAGTTGGCTTTGCCATAAAAGAGGATGCCCTCCTGCAGCTGTGTGACCCTGGCTTTTGGTTCTGGAAATCTCTTTTTAACTCACCCCTCCCTCGCTTGAAACATGACCTATTGATAGAACGGCGGTTTCTTTCTAAGTGACACAGTCGGAAGATTTTAGCTGTACACTCGTGCAAACAATTTGACATTTCAATGCGCTAACAACATCAAAACGAGCCTACTCAGAACCATTGCTCTGATATGATAAGCTTCTTAGGGACTAAGTAGATTGATCAAAATCCATTTTAAATAATATTAGCTGATTCAACAAAACCATGAGAATAATTACAAGAAGGATTAAATGTTTAAAAAGTGGATGAAATTTAACGACCCTCCTACAAAAATACTCTTTAGCCCAATTTATATTTCTGCCAAAGGTTTATCCCACTCACTCTTTGTGAAGAGTGGTTTACACAAATTTCACTCAATCATTTCCATTGTTAGGTTAAACTTGGTGACACATATTAAATGCATGATTTGGTTGTTTGGTCTTAGTTCCACACTGACGTTATTTTTGGTAAATTATTTATCTCCCTGCCTTCGAAGTAAATCTCACCACACTAGGCATTGTCTGCCAATACTCAGTGCTGGAACCCTTGATTCCCCCAGCCCTCCCCCTCACATTCTTCAGGTGCCCAGAATTGGGAGCCATAATCACAGTGGGGTCACATTGTTTTATTTAGGTTTAGCAGTAAAACTGCTTGTTTTTTGTACTCTATCCCTCTATTTATAAAGCCTGTTGATAGCTCAGGTTTGAGTATGATTCACGCTATAACCACTGCTGTCAGACAATTACACAAAACTTGGTCATTCACATTATGCAACCAGTTCTGCTTCTTTGAACCTGGCTCAATGCAATATGCTGACAGAAATTTCCAAGAGGCTTAAACCTCACAGGCACCTCAAACAACAATCCCATGTACAAATGAGAATGTTTTGCACTAACAGTGACATATTGTAGTGGAACATGACTCCTGGTTTCACTTCCAAGTTTAAAAATGACAAAACCTTCTGCTAAATTAGCACCACCAGTTCACCTATAATAAGGTTCTGTTTCTATCTACTTATTTCTTTAAACAAAAATATTTTTATTTGCCATATTTTCATCATTTTTGCCATACAAAGAAAGAAAACAAAAACAGAACAACATCAACAATACTTCTCTGGATGAGTGCAGATGCACTGATGCACTGCAGTAACTCATCAAGATTCCTTAGACAACTTCCAACTCATGACCACTACCATCTAGAAGGGCAAGAGCAGCAGATACCTGGGAACCCCACCACCTGGAGGTTCCACTCCAAGTCTAGTCACCCAGCACCCTGACTTCACTGCTGCTGAGGCGACATTATTGACCTTCCTCCCTAACAGCACAATGAGTGTACATCAAGGCTTGTAGCGGTTCAAGAAGGCAGCTAACCATCATCCTGTGAAGGGTAACTAGGGATGGGCAATAAATGTTGGCCTAATCAGTGACAGCCACATCCCGTAAAATTAATTTTAAAAATATAAAACCTAAAGCATAGACTCATAGAACAAAAACAAAAAAGACCCCACCCCTCCCTTTAACATCCAATGACAAACAACTCCCGAAAGTGCATAATGAACAAATCCAAGAATTGTAGAACCCCTCCTTCACAGCCCACCCTCAACTCAAACTTCACCTTTTCCAGGGTCAAGAACTCGAGCAGGTCCCCCTGCCTCACCGAGGCACAGGGCAGAGAGGCTGACCTCCACCCCAACAGGACCTATCTACGAGCAACCAGAGAGGTGAAGGCTAAAATATCTGCCCCCGCACCTGCCTGCAATACGGGCAGGTCCGACACCCTGAAAATAGATTCTAGGGCCACATACATATGGAAAATAGCCAAGATAGCGCTAAATACTTCCTGCCAATACCTTTCCAGCTTAGGGCAGAATCAAAACATATGAACATGGTTTGCGGGGCCCCTCCCACATCACTCACAAACATCCTTCACCCCTGAAACAGCCGGCTCATCTTTGATTTTATGAGATCCGCCCTATACTCTACCGTCAATTGTATCAACCCCAGCCTCGCGAATGAGGTTGAGGCATTCACCCTTCGTAGCATCTCATACCACAGTCCCTCTTCCATACCCCCCCCCCCCCAGCTCTTCCTCCCCATTCACCTTATCCCCCTCCATGGACACCCTATCTACCTCCAGGATCCACCCGTACATCGCCGACACAACCTCCTTTTCCAACCCCTCTGCTGACAGCACTGCCTCCAACAATGAGGGGCCCGGCGCTTTCGGGAAGATTGGGAAAATGCAACCCATCCTGTCCTTTTGTTGCTGTCGAATCCTTCCCCTCCTCCCAGAACCCCCTATCCACTTCCTCTTGAAAACATCTCTCCCAGTATCGATCCCATTCCCCCACCTTTCACATTTCCCAGAATCATCAAAATCTGTTCAACCAGCTTCCAATGAACGCAGCTCCTTCCCCACCACTCTCCCATTCACTAGCCAACCTTCGCTTGCTAGTGTAGAGGCCCCTGCCCATGCCCCTCTTATCCCAGGCCCATCCCCATGAGCCAATCCCTGAAAAACAAAGACACTTAACATAACCAGAGCCCCCAAAAACCGCCATTGCACTCATACCCAGTATATCCCATAGCAGAGGGTACACTACCCTTCCCCATCGACCAACCCAAAAACAAAACCCCAACTGTCCCCCACAAATATAAAACAAATAAACATCCTGAAACAAAAAACAAGAGATAAGGTTATACACAGCTTTTCACCCCCCTTCCTTCAGTCCGAAGCCAAACCCCAGTCCCATCTCTCACTTTAATCCCAGTCCTTCAGCCTTCACGAACACCTCCACCGTCTCAAAGTAAAAGTCCCTCAAATTATTGGTCACCCTCAACTTCGCCGAGTAGTCCAAGCCGAACCTCACACCATTACCGCCTTCAACCGACCAAAGGCATCTCGCCTTCTCGCCAGCTCCACAGTTAAGTCCTAGTATATATGAATACCAGCTCCATCTCACTTCACCTCACGCCTTTGTGTTGCCCAACTCAGGACCTTTCCTTGACATGGAATTTATGGAACCAAAGTATTATCATCCTTGGCGGCTTGTTTGCCTGAGCGACCAATGAGCCCTGTCCAGTTCACACCGAGAGGGTTTTGTCCCCTCCCCTGTGGTGATATGCAACACTGTAGGTACATAATGTAAATACACTAAGACTAAATAAACACTAGAGGGAGCACCAGAGACATTATGACATGCAGTCACACAGCTAATGAACGCATAAAATAGGACATGACCAATGGGCAGTCAAGACACCCAGAGGTGACACTACCATAAGGGGGCAACCCATATAAAAGGACAGGGCACACATGCTTTTCATCTTTTCACAGGCGACACTCAGAGACATAGGGGCAGATCAGAGCATCACACCCACTGCATGGCTTGGAGCAGACTGGCTAGTTAGATTGAGTTACTACAGTAAGATCAGCAGGAGAGTCGAACTCAAGGGGGAGAATTGTTAACTGTTCAATAAATGTGTTAAACCTATCTCCAAGTCTGAACATTCCTTTGTCAGAGTATACATCAAGGAAGCAGCTTATGCTACATGAAGAAGCATAACACAACATCCCCCAACAACTCCGCCAACATCTTAGTGTTGGGTGGGGTTACTGGGTTATTGGGATAGGGTGGAGGTGTTGAACTTGGGTAGGGTGCTCTTTCCAAAAGCCGGTGCAGACTCGATGGGCCGAATGGCCTCCTTCTGCACTGTAAATTCTATGATCTATGATCTTTGTGAAGTACTCAGTCGGCCTCTGGTCCTCCACCCCCTCTGGTAAACCATAATTCTCAAATTCTGCTGCCTCAATCTGTTCTCCATGTCCTCTACCTTGGCTCTAAGTCCTTTGTTGGCCTCCACCACGCTCCGCAGCTCCTAATCCGAGGTGAACTGGTCACGTTGTTGTGACAGAGCTTCCTCCACCCCCTTCAACTTCTCTCCTTGCTCCTGTACCTTGGTCAATATCTTCAACACCGCCGCCTTCACTGGGGCCATCACCTCCTCCACCAGTTCCTTCATCGCAGCCATCATCTCCTTATGCATCACCTCTATGTTTGGTGAACTGCCTCTTAAACTCTCCAGCCATCACCTCAGTCAAAGTCTCTACTGTGAAGTGTGCAGCCCCAGCCAGCGACCCAGCCTCTGCCATCTTTCATGCTGCCGGGCTGACCCGTTCACTCGACGGTGAACTTTCACTCGGCCCATTTCTTCGCAAAGGTTTTTGTTGTGGGTCTTCAACATTCTCCACCTTCCTTATGTCTTCCTGCATCAGCTTATCCATAAACTGCCCCTGGAACCGGACATTAAACTCCAAAACCAAGAGCCTCAAGAAGGAGCCATCCAACGTGCAACTTCCTACATGCCACCACTGGAAGTCTATCTACATATTTCTAACAGAAAAAGTACACTTTGCATCGAGTGATAAATATTATCTCATTTTAAACTGCAGCGGACCACACTTACAAGCATCAGCATGGCACCTATAAAAGGAGACCAAAGTACTGCAGATGCTGGAAATCTGAAATATAAACAAAATACGCAAAGTCCAGGCAGCATCTGTGGAGAGAGAAACAGTTAATGCTTCAGGTCCACGATCTGCACCTGTTCTGACAAAGAGCCACTGACCTCTGTTTCTCTCGGCACTAATGTCACCAGATGTGCTGAGTATTTCCAACACTTTCCATTTCCATTAGAGCAAGAATAATCCTTTTTGCCTGCCCTCCAGAAAGCAATCAGACTTCTCGTGAGCCTCTCATTCTCCTTCAGCTCGAAACCAGCAGCAGCTGTCTGAGATCTGGGGCAGGATTCTCCGCAGCCCCTGCGGCAAAATCGTACCTCACCATTCACCTGAGGAAGGAGCTGCGCTCCGAAAGCTCATGTTTGAAACAAACCTGTTGGACTTTAACCTGGTGTTGTAAGACTTCTTACTGTTCCCTATCTCACAAAGCAGTTTTGGAGCATAGACCTTCAGTACCACAGCTGGGATGTTTAAAGTGGCCTCTGATGACTAGTTCAATAACTGACAAAATATAAGCCTCATTCCTAAGATATCACTTGCTCCCTCAACCAACAGCACTAAATAAAACAGATTATTAATTTATGGGATGTAGACGTCGCTGCCTAGGCCAGCATTTATTGCCTAGCCTTAATTGCCCTTCATTGGCTGTAGTGTTCTGAGCCACCATGAGGTTGTGAAAGGTGCTATTTAATTCGAAGTTTATCTTTCCTACAATGTACAAGTTATGGGACTCCAACTTTCTTATTTTATGGTTAACCTCCCAAAATTGTTAAGAGTCAATCACATAAGGGAGCTCAGCAGTCATTTGATGTTCAATTGTCACATTTTGGTGAATTCGTAACCCTGAGGTGAATTTGTAACCCCATCCCACTATCCTGCACCAACCACGTGACCACCATCCACTCCACGCGTGTTAACTAGCCCCCCCCCCCCCCCCCCCAGCTAGCCTGGCAGTCCCCGCCCAAGGCCTCCATGCCTCCTACCACCCACTGATTCACTCCCTCCCCCATTTGCATTCCCCCATGAAATAAAAAAACAGAAAAAAAGTGCACTCACCCTTGACACTCCCCAAGCATCTCGCCACCAAGCCCAACAAAACATTTCAAAGGAGAAAAACTCTCCAAGAACCGTCAAGAGAAAAATGCTCCTTGTGCACCCCTACCGTCTCCTCCATTTTCCGAATAGCCTGGACCTGGGACCCCAGCGGTCAATCCCCGTTTTAAGTGGCTCTATCACCCTGAACTTCTCATTGAACAATTCCACCAGCTGCTCTGTCGACCACTGGGTGGGTAGGACAGGCCCTTTACCCTCCACCATCTTCACCTGGCTCATGGAGATTTTCTTGTCCCAACAGCTTCCTTCTTCTCGACCCACATCTGGTCCATGGATGCATCCACCAGCCACACCAGTGGAGTCTCACTTTCTCCTGTCACACCTGCACCATTTTTCAATGAAACATTCACCCTACAAACGTGGAAAGGTAAAAAAAATCCGCCTTGAGCGGAAGCTGCCAAATATGCGACCACTCACCCCATGGCCGCCATAGGAGGTCCCAGGGAAAGCTTACTGATGAGAGAAGATTTAAAAGTGTGTTTTTGGGCATAGAGTTTGAAAACATACACATAACAATTATCTGGGGGGGATTCTGAGGAGACATTCACAAACATTCACTTGGGGTTCAGAGTGGAGTGTGTATTTGACCACAGTCGTCTTGTGTGCTTAAAAGGATTTGTGTTAATGAGACTATTGTAGATTAAGATATACTTTGTAATTCATGTTAATCCTAAAACCTGTGTGTAATTGTTAAGGTAAAGGGAGAGTAAAGGTATATTGTATCATAATCCAAGTTTTTTCATGATTAATAAACATTTTTCCATGTTGTTACTCTGTTCCTCCATGTTTTATTAAAAAAAAGTTACAGGCCGGATTCTCTGTCCCACTGCACCTGTTTTCTGGTGCGCTCGTCCCCACGGCAGAGGATTTCTCCTTCCCGGTAACCGCCAATGGGGTTTCCCATTTTGCCCCCCCCCCCCCCCACACTCTTGGGAAATCTGCGGGTGTGAGTGTGTTGCCGACGAAACGGAGGATCCCACCGACGGAGCGTCGAGCCCACAGTCTTTTGAGCCAGGAATGCATTCTGGGATCTTCCTGTCCAGGTATGGAATCATCTGGGATCCTAACATCTGCGAAAATATTGTTCAGGTCAGAAACACATTATATTAGGGAATTCTGGTTTCAAACAGCCACAACAAACATTGTTGCTTTGCCCTTTCCCTTTTCCGTAATGAGATTTGGACTTGTTGGCATCAATTTTAGAAAGCTATCATTTTAATGACCCCTATTGTTTCTCTTTCGCATGAATACAGCTGACATTGACTACATTCTTAACCAAAAGCATGTCCAGTGTCCTCTCACATTCCTCCACACTGTACACTATTGAAATTTGACAAATGTCTGAATGTCTGAACTTACCAGCAGCCATACGTGAAAAAGTTAATTAGAAATGATCAGACAGTCAGCAGTATGTTGTACAAGACTGATGGCAGTTACAAAGCCTTTAAACCCTTTCCCACAGCACAGCCAAATCACTTTGCACAATACCCCTGATCAAATATTTACTAAAGCCATTCATCTAAAAAAAGTCAGCTTAGCATATTTTCAAATGCTCTTGACATATTTTCCACATGGCTGAAAAAGCTATGGATAGCTAGCCGTAATGTGTAACCAAAAATGTTTCACTTTAACCCATGACCAATGAACGAACAAATGTTTGAGGTGATCTGAGCACCTTTAAGCGCATATGCTAAACTTTAAAAAAACAATGGGCCAATGGGTTTGCTCATTGCCCTTCAGCACCTGTGACCTGACAAAAACTGATTGGAGAAAAGTCTCCTTTATGGCTGTATAATGTTTGAAAATGTATAACTCAGTTCAATGTGGGTCCATGAGCCCATAACAAAAAATAGCTTCTATTTTGGCTCTTTTTGCCACTAAAATAGGCATCCTTTGATAACCCACAAGGATGGTTGGTGTAGGAAAGAGTAATGTTACATTGATGATGTAAGGGGTGTCATTCTCAGATGAGGTACGCAATCTAACGGAAACGTTTCGAAGTGTGGTAGCGAGCAGGAATTGCCAGGTGTTTCTCGCTGGCCGACCCAGCGAGATTGATACTGGTCTCTAACGCCAGTTAGGGCTGGCAATGATGCCCCACGGACTTCATGTCAGAAATGACTGTCCTACCAGCTGATTTCCCTGGACTGTGGCTGGCAGCTTCCCGCTAATGAGAGGAAGCAGCACTTAAACCGATCCCACAGAGTAAACCACAGGCAGCGCGCAGACCAGCTCCACGATTCGGATATGCCAACCTGGCCAGACAGTTGGACGTGATGCAGTCCAGACGGATACTCTGTTCCCCCAAGGTGGTCAGCCACAGGGCAGCCAGTGCCACCTGGGAGACAGTGGCAACGGCCGTCAGCACGGAGAGTGTCACAAGGAGGACCTCCATCCACGCCGCAAGAAGCTGAACAACCTCCACTGGGCCGCATGAGTTAGTTGATTCAGCAACACTCCAGCGGGTCCATAGCTGATTGGCTGATTGGAGGCATCCCAAAGGCCATGGGCACAGGAGATTGCACCGAGGTCAACACTGTTAGGATGGTGACCGCAGTAGAGAGCCTGGAGCACGACATCAGCACCATAAGCATTGCTCAGTTAGTGACGTCCATGGCTGAGGTCCTTGACTGCATGTCCCAGTCCCTTGGGAGATGTGTCCCTGATGCAGGTTGACCTTGCCAAGACGCTGGGGAGCATGTTCCATTCTCAGGTGGTCATTGCCGAGGTGCTATGGAACATTTTCCAGTCACTGAGGTATGTGTCCCAGACAGACGCAGGTGGACATTGGTGAGGCACTGCAGGCAGAGCATGGCTCGGTCACAGAGGAGCATCGCTGAGGTCGTCGACACCATGGTGCAAACAATGGGGAGCCACCAGGGCTGGAAGAGCCAGTTAATGCAGGGGTCTCTGGATCTCAATGCAGCTCTTCCTCCACCCCAAGTTGACCCCCAGGGACCTACCAGTTCCGTCCTCCTGGCCAACCCAGAACCTCCCTACGTGGAGGTGACAGCGTTCACCAACTTTCCCGAGTGCCACCTCCTGACAATGGCGCATTTCGGGGTCAGCGGATGGAACAGGGTTGCACAGTGAGACAAGTGCTACCGGCAAGTTGGCCGGGGCCATCCGGAGGACGCCCGCCAGGGGCATTCACAGCCACAGGTTGTGGTAAGCAGCAGGCTGCCTCCACCTCTGATGTGCATCCTTTGGACACACTAGCGGCAGAGCACGGAGGGATAAGCAGATACAGGATCACTGAATGGGCTGCACCATCGGTAGCTACGGACAATTAGGGTCATGATTGTCCACCATTAAAACACATTATACCCAAGACATGTGAAGCCATTGTCATGTTATTTTGCACTGTGGGCTGGCCTGCACCCCCCCCCCCCCCCCAACCCCCCCGGTTGCCCTCTGCCCTCCCCGGGCCCAGCCCTACGGCCACGGTGGTCCTGTATCTTGCAGGGAATGGGTGGGTGGCTGGGGAAATGGTTGGGGGGGAGCAAGGGGAGGGGACAGGTGGTTCGAGTGAGGGGACAGGACAGATAGGTGGGGTGAGATGACAGACGAAGCCTCATCCTCTGAGAAACGGGCGAAGATGAGGTCCTCCCTGGCACTCCTGACATGCTGCACCCTCGCTGTGCCTGCCTGTCTTCCTTCCTCTGGCTGCTCCCATGGGTCCTTCCTGGCCTCATCCACCAGCCCCTTCTGGTCCGGCTCCGCCTTGACCTCCTCCTTTGATGAGGCAGCATGTTCCTCCTCCTGCACCTCCAGCATGTTGCCCCACTGCTGTGCCAGGTTGTGGAGGGCACAGCAGACCACTGCAAAATAGGCGACCCTCCAGGGGGTGTACTGCAGTGCACCACCAGAGCGGTCGAGGCATTGGAACCGCCCTTTAAGTAGTCCAATGCAACGCTTAATGAAACCCGGGTGACCACATGGACCTCATTATATCGGTCTCCGGCCTCCGTACTGGCATCATTAGCCAGGACCTGAGCAGGTACCCCTTTATCCCCCAACAGGCAACTGGTCATCCTGGGGTGTCCCTCAAAGACCGCCCCAGGATGTAGCTGTTCTGCACACGCCCTGGGAAGGGTGCACACACGTGCATGAACTTCAGGTGGTGGTCGCACACAAGTTGAAGGATCAGGGAGTGGAACACCTTCCTGTTAATGAAGGGCGCTCCCGGACTGCCCAGTGTGCTCAAGGTGACAAGCGTGCCATCTATTACCCCCTGGACCTGGGGAATCTCGGCGATGGCGGAGAATCCTGCTGCCCAGGCATCTTGATGGGCCTGGTCCAGGGCAAAGTTTATGCAGTCAGCTGCCTGGGTTAACAGGGCATCTGTGACTTCACGGATGCACTTGTGGGCTGCAGGTTGGGATATGTCACACAAGTCCCCTTTCTTGCCCTGGAATGAACTCAAGACACAAAAGCTCAGGCTGCGGTGACCTTGACGGCCACTGGGAGCGCATATCCTCCTCTTCCATGTGGTGTCAAGCCCGCAAAGACATGACACAGGTGGCGCACCATTCCCTTGTTGAGGTGGAGCCTCCTGCAGCACATGCTCTCCGACATCTCTTCAAACGACCTGAGATGCCTATACATCTTGTGCCATTGCCGGCCTGATGGGCGGCTGAGTCCTTAGGGTGTGGGGAAGGTCCCTGCACATACGCTGCTGCTTGAGCCTCTGTCGACACTGCTGCTGTTGCATTCTCTGGCGTCTGGCCGCCTGGTCTGCCACCACCAGTGCAAAGGCAGCTGCTACGGGGTCCACAATATCATCCAACCAGCCAGTTGTGCTGGGGGACCACGACTGCACAACCCCAGCCAAAGCAGGGGCCCCTGGGCACCGGACACCAGACCGTGGACTCCCACCGGAACATGACTTGGACCGGGCGCAGGTCCCTTCCCCAATTCACACATTCACACAGACACCCTCTGGTCATGGGGGTATCCCCAGTGCTGCGGCCCAGCTCTTGGGTGTTTTATTGTTGACAGCTGCCCCTGTGGTGTTGAAGCCTCCAGTGTTCAGGCAAAGAGTCATGGTCACATGGTCTGCTTGGGATGCTAGGCAGTAACACCCACCTGCGACATGGCGCATCTACCACGGGAATCCATTTGGGAGCTGTGATGTGCTCACATTACTAACATTGCCAATTCCCTAGTAGCAATAACCTTCAACTGTGTTTCCAGAGGTCAGTGGGAGTTAAAGTGACCTTCACCATATTACCATGGGCGGGGCAAATGCTGAGGTTGCCCCCGTTATGGGAATGCATGATGTGGGGGAATGGCATGTCGGATCTGTGGGCGCTGAGCCCTCACCCCCCCCCCAGTCCAGAGGCAACCACCCACCGATGGCGGGCAACCCTGCAGACCAGGCCCGGGACGGTGGGGACCACCTGGGGGCTCCCTCACCCACTCCGAGCACTTTGGCAGCAGCCCCCGGTCTGATTGCCAGATCTTGAAGATGGCTTCTCAACTCCTCCGATCCCCATAGCAGCCCTTGCTTTATGTTTTTAAATAGCTGTGCTGATTCTGGGTAGTGTCAATGGGAAAATTGTATTTTCCATGGCTTGAACATCCGTTTCCAAGGTATATATATTTTTAGAAGTGCAGATCTTATTGTTCAAACAATTGGATATCCCTAATCTCATCATAAAAGAAAAAAATGACCTATTTTATTTTATCATCTTTTCTGTTACTGTGTGAGCAACAGTTCTTCGAAAAAGGTAATCCCTAAGACCTCAATGTATGCCCAAGTATTCTCCATCGCCATCAGCATGCAGAAGGTGCCAATTGGCTGACAGTCACAATGTAAAGCAACTTGTGTAGTTAGTTTCAATTTGACCTTATTGCACTTGGTTAAGATTGGTTGACCATCATAGATTCAAGCGAAATACTGAACTTTAACTGTGAATGAAAGTGAATAAAAAATCATAGATCCATAGAATCGTAGAATCATAGGAAAGTTACAGCATAGAAGGAGGCCATTCGGCCCATCTTGTCCATGCCAGCCCGAGGACACCCAGGTGCCTTTCTAATGCCACCTTCCTGCACCCGGTCCATTGCCCTGTAACTTAGAGCATTTAAGGTGCAAATCCAGATACATATTAAAAGAGTTTGGGATGTCTGCCTCCACAACAACTCATTTGAACTTTGTTGCAAGGAAAACAACCCCAACCTATTCTATCTCTCCTTGTAGCCACACCTTTCTAGCCCTGGCAACATTCTTGTAAGTCTCCTCTACACACTCTCCAGAGCAATAACGTCCTTCCTGTAATGTGGCGGCTAGAACTGCACACAATACTACAGTGGCCTGACCAGTGTTTTATCCAATTCTAACATTATATCCTTACTTTTATATTCTATACCTCAGCTAATGAAGAAGAGCATTTCATATGCTTTCTTAACAACTTTGTCCACTGAACTGCTGCCTTTCAGGACCTGTGTACCTGTACATCAAGATCTCTCACTTCATCTACCCCTCTTAGTATATCCCCAATTATTGTGTACTCCCTATGGCTGCTTGACCTCCCTAAATACATGATCTCACACTTTTCTGTGTTAAATTCCATCTGCCACTTTATCACCCACTCCACCAATCCATCTGTATCATTTTGGAGGTTATAGCTATCCTCTACACTATCCATCACTTGGCCAATCTTTGTGTTGTCTGCAAATTTCCCAATTGTGCTCCCCATGTTCACGCCCAAATCGTTAATATATAACACGAACAGTAAAGGTCCCAACAACAAGCCCTGTGGAGCAACACTTGAAATAGCTTTCCAATTGCAAGGGCAGCCATCGATCGTTACCCTTTGTTTCCTGTTACTAAGCCAACATTTTATCCAGTTTGTCACATTGCCCTGTATCCCATGGTCTCTCACTTTCTTGACCAATCTGCCATGTGGGACTTTGTCAAACACCTTGTAAAATCCATATACACCACATCCACTACACAATCTTCATCAACTCTTCTTCTCACTTCCTCAAATAATTCAATCAGACCTTCCTTTAACAAATCTATGCTGACTATCTCTGACTAGTCCACGTCTTTCTATGTGACAGTTAACCTATCTCTCAGGATTGATTCTACTAATTTGTACACCACCGATGTAAGACTAACTGGCTGTTAATTTTTAAATAATGAAACCACGTTTGCATTTCGCCAGTCCTCGGGTACCTCCCCTATATCTAGTGAGGATTAGAAAATCATCCTCAGATTATCTGCTATCTCCTCCCTGATCTCCCTCGTTAGCCTTAGAAACAAACCATCTGTCCCTGGCAACTTATCAACTTTCAAGGATTTCAATCCTTCGAGTACTTCCTCTCTCTTTATTATTATCCGATCCAGTATCTCACAATGTTACTATATCTGCATCATCTATTTCTTTTGTAAACACGGAGACAAAATATCCATTTAAAACCCGTCTCACAGCCTTTGCATCTACTCACAAGTTCCTTTCTTAATTTCTGATAGGTTCCACTCTTATTTTTGGAGGGGACATGTCTACTTTGTACATTTAGGATCTCTCCTTTTAGTGCTTCCCACTGGTTTTCCCCAGATTTCTCAATGCCAGCCAGTCCCTTCTTATTTCTGCAATATTTGCCTTCCCCCAGTTCAAAATTTTTACTCTTGCTTTATCTCTGTCCTTTTCCATGGTAATACTGAATTGTGATCACTATCCCCGATATGATCAGCAGCTGTTACTTCACTCACATGCCCTTCTTCGTTTCCCAAGACTAGGTTTAGAAGTGGATCTTCTCTCATTGGATTTGTTACTAATTGGTTGAAAAAATGTTCCTGGACACCTGCATGAATGTTTCTCCCTCAGTTCCCCTTATATTGTTTGAATCCCAGTTGATGTTGGGATAGTTAGTCTCCTGCTATTTTGTTTCGTTATTCGTCCACGGGATTTGGGCATCACTGGCTGGGCCAGCATTTATTGCCCATCCCTGAGGGCATTTAAGGGTCAACCACATTGCTGTGGATCCATAGTCACATGTAGGCCAGACCAGGCAAGGACACCAGGAAGGGCTGGTTTAGCACAGGGCTAAAGAGCTGGCTTTCAAAGCAGACCAAGGCAAGCCAGCAGCACGGTTCAATTCCCGTACCAGCCTCCCCGAACAGGCGCCGGAATGTGGCGACTAGGGGCTTTTCACAGTAACTTCATTTGAAGCCATTTGTGACAATAAGCAATTTTCATTTCATTTTTCAGATGTCCTTCCCTAAATGACATTAGTGAATCAGATGGGTTTTTACAACAATTCATGCACGGTCACCTTTTAGACTTTTAATTCCAGATTTTAATTGAATTCAAATTTCACCATCTGCCATGGTGGGATTCGAACACTGGTCATCAGAGCATGATTCTGGGTCCCTGCATTACTAGTCCAGCACTAGTACCACTACGTCACTGCCTCTCCTTATTTCCCTCTTGTTCTTACAGGCAGAAATTTGCCTACATGCTCTTCTATTTCCCTTTCACAATTTAGGGGTCTGTAGTATACTCCCAGTAGTGTGACTGCCCTTTTTTATTTCTAAGTTCAACCCATAAAGCCTCACTTGTTGACCTGTTTAGTATATCATCCCTTCTGACAATTGGAACTGACTCTTTAACCACTCTTTAAGTGCTACTTCCCCTCCCTTTTTATCTCCCAGTCTGTCCTGCCTCAAAACTCTGTATCCAGGGATATGGAACTGCAAATTTTGCCCCTCCTTTAGCCAGGTTTCTGCTTTAACAATGACATCCTGCTGTCATGTGTCTACCTATGCTCTTAACTCATCTACCTTGTTTTTAATACTCCTTGCGTTGAAGCATAAACAGTTTAACCCCACCATTTTCCCTTGCTGGATACATTTTAAACTTTGCTTCTCCTGTAATTCCAATTCTACCACTACATCTTCCACATCACTAGCTAATGTTCTACCTCCATTTACCTGATATGAATTTGACCTATCTGATCCTACTCCTGGGAGCCCATCCCCCTGTCACACTAGTTTAAATACTCCCCAACAGATCCAGCAAAAGCCCCAGCAAGGACAATGGCCCCAGTTCTGCCTGGGTGCAACCCATCTGGTTTGTACCGATCCCACCTTCCCCAGAACCGGTCCCAGTGCCTTAAGAATCTGAATCCTTCCCGGCTACACCATGTCTCCAGCCACACATTCATCTGTTCTATCCTCTTATTCCTGTTCTCTCTAAAGTGGAACTGGGAGTAATCCTGAGATTACTACATTTGAGGTCCTGCATTTTAGTTTATCTTCCTGTAGCTGTACCTGGCTTGCAGTTCCTCATCCTGTAGTTTAACTATGTCATTGATACCAATGTGTACCACGACCACTGGCTGTTCACCTTCCCTCCCCAGAATACCCTGCAGCCTCTCCGTGACATCCCAGACCCTGGCAACAGGGAGGCAACATTCGATCCTTGATTCACGTTTGCGGTCACTGAAGCATTTGTCTGTGCCCCTAACTAGTGTATCCCCTATGAACTATAGCCCTGCCACTAGTTTTTCTCCCACCCATCTGAGCAGCAGAGCCACCCACGGTGCCATGAACTTGACTGTTGCTGCTTTCCCCTGAGAGGCCATCACCCCCACAATGTCCAAAGTGGTATATCTGTTTGAGAGTGGGGTAAAAGGAGCCTTTTACTGTTCCTAATGAAATACCTTTCTATATTTGGAAATCTGCCAAAGGAACATAGTAATAGCATTAAAATGATCTCATCCAACACCATTGAGCTTTTAAATATAATTTTTAGAGCTATAAAAGTGGAAAAGGTAAGCAGAGCTATAACCTCCAATAGGTAATCATAATGAATTGGAGAGGGGAAGGGTGAGTCAGAAGAGTTGTACTTTATCTTATATTTCTCACACACAAATGATGTCCAGATATTGGGCTGAATAATACGTGCAGTCATGGTGGGTGGGCTCGCACTCGGATGTGGGCGGATTCCAATTCCCACCCCATCCTCAAAGTACACCATATAAAATGGCAATTATGCAAATTAGGACCAGGTTCTCCAGCAACAAAGCCAAAAATGTTTTTAATTATTTTTATTGAACATTTTGATTTATGGCAAACACACATAATCTGAGCACACAATTGTATCTACAAAAGTGACAGATATAAATAAAGTCCTTGAACTGAACAGACAAGGATTGTTATACATAATTTACATCTCTTGCTATAAAAGTGGTCAAAATTTACATTAGTATTATCAAGCATATATGGAGAACAATGAAAAAATATAATAAAAAAAACCCAAATAAACCAACGCGATAAAACAAAAATGATATAGTAAAAAAAATGTGGTCTATTTACATTGCATATACTGTCGTGAGTGTAAAAGTGGACATCTGGCTTCATTTTCTGAGCCAATTTTTGAGGCTATATACAATTTACATTTTATCTGGGACTTCTGTGTGCAGGCACCTTTGTCCCTCAGTGCATAGGGCTGATTTCCCTATTTCCTCTCTGTGGTGTGGATGTTCCCTCCTCCCCGCCCTCATCTTTACTCAACTCCCCCCTCCCCCTTTTCTGGTTGTTCCTCCCTTTCCCCCATTCCCCCTGCTCCGTTCTCCCTCTCTTGCTTTCGTCACCCCTGCATCGCCATCACCCCTCCTCCCTCCCCTCCTCCCCCCCCCCCCCCCCCCCCCCCCCCCCCCACACGCAGGTTGCTGGTCATGAACAGTTCTTTGAAGAGGCAGGGGAATTGTTTCCATGTATGGTAGAATCCTTCATCTGACCCCCAATTGCAAATTTTATCTTTTCTAACTTTAGGAACTCTGCTAGGTCAGAGAGCCAGTCTGAGGCTCTGGGTGGTGCTGCCGAGCTCTATCCAAGAAGAAGTCTCCGCTGGGCAATCATGGAGGCAAAGTCCAGGGCATCAGCCCCATCCCCATAATGAGCTCTGGATGCACCGATACTCCATGGCAGGGCATGGCTCCATCTTTACTCCAAATCCTCTAGACAGGCTCTCAAAGAAGATGGTCCAGAACCCGATGGGTTTGGGACAGGACATAACATGCCAGTGTAGTTGGCCGGACCCCTCTGACACTGCTTGCAGTAATCCTCCACCTCCCGGAAGAACCCGCTCATGAGTGTTCTGGTTAGGCGTGCCCTGTGCACCACCTTTAGCTGTGTTAGGGTCTGCCTTGTGCATGAGGAGGTGGAGTTGACCCTGTGCAGAGCTTTGATCCATACTCCTCCCCCTATCTCCATGTCCAGTTCCACCTCCCATTTTGTTTGCGTCATGTACATTGGGGCCGTTGCCTTTTCTCACAGTCATCCGTATATTTCACCACATTTACCTCCCCCCAGCAAGTCCAGTGCTAGGAGTTTGTCCAGCAGTGTGTGTCCGGGTACCTGGGGAACGACGTGGCCTCCTTGCAGACGAGGTCGCGCAGTTGCAAGTACTGATGCTTGTTCCCTTTTGGGAGTTGGAGCTTCTTTGTTAGCTCCCCCAAGGTCACTACTCTACCATCAACATACACGACCTTCACCATCAGCGACCCTCCATCCTTACTCCACATTTTGAAAGTGGCGTCTATTTTTGCTGGAATAAATTAATGATTCCTGCAGATGGGGGCTGCAGCAAGCATACCGCTGAGTTTGAAATGGTGTCTGAGCTGGTTCCAGGTCCTGAATGTGGCTACTACCATCGGGTTGCTTGAGCATTTGGTTGGAGGAGCTGGGAGTGAGGTGGTGGCTGGTGCCCGGAGGGATGTCCCCGTACAGGAGACCTTCTCCATCTGCCTCCATACATATCCATTGATGGCTTGTGACATTCTTTCGTAAAAAGCCTTATTGGCTAGGATAGCCTCCATCTGGGGCATTGGGTATGGCCTGTCTCCAACCTCAAATCCATGTGGTGTCTAGCTAGGTCCAAGATTACTATTGCGGAGTATTCCACCCCTATTACAACTGGAAGCATGATTTCCCCACTATGAAGAAGTCTATGCAGGAACAGGCTTTGTGTCGGCAGGAACAGAAGGAGAACTCCTTCTCGCTCGGGTGGTTGAATCTCCACAGAACTATCCCCCTCCCCCTCCATCTGCTCCATAATGGTCATTCCTCATGTGGCTTCTGTTTTAGGAATGGACCTTTCTATTTTTGTTGGGTCCTGTACACAGTTGAAGTTCCCCACGCCCCGTGAAGAGTTGGTGGGAATCTAGTTTGGGGATTTCTGCCATTGTTTTCTAAATGAATTCAGCGTTGTCCCAGTTTGGGGTGCATATATTTACAAGTACCACTGTTGCCCCTTCCAGGATCCCGCTATCATGTATCGTCCCCCTGGGTCCATCACCATGTTCCTCGCTGTAATATTTTAAAATTCATTTGCGGGATGTGGGCATCGCTGGTTAGGCCAGCATTAATTGCCCATCCCTAGTTGCCCTTCATGAGGTGGTGGTGAGTTGCCTTCTTGAACCGCTGAAGTCTTTGAGGTGTAGGTACAACCACTGCGCTGTTGGGGAGGGAGGGAGTTCCAGGATGTTGCCCTACCAACAGTGAAGGAACGGTGATATATTTCCAAGTCAGGGTAGTGAGTGACTTGGAGGGGAACCTCCAGGTGGTGGGGTTCCACCCAGATATCTGCTGCTCTTGTCCTTCTAGATGTTAATGTTTGTGGGTTTGGAAGATGCTAAGGAACCTTGGTGAGTTACTGCAGTGCACCTTGTAGATGATACACATGGCTGCCAATGTTCTTCAGTGGTGGAGGGTTTGAATGTTTGTGGAAGGGGGAGCGATCAAATGGGCTGCTTTATCCTGGATGGTGTCAAGCTTCTTGAGTGTTGTTGGAGCTGCACTCATCCAGGCAAGTGGAGAGCATTCCACTAATATTGTTATTCTGACGCTGTGATAGGAACTTGCCAAAAAGATCACCCCTGGAAGAAAAGGCACATCAGTCACAGCGATACTTGAACTGTCCTTCAATTCCAAAGGATATCAATATTTCTCCTGTGGAAAGTTCCATTTATCATTCCCTGCAATAGGACAGAAGATGCCCTTTCTATTGCACAGGCTGCCCTGCACAATTGAAAATTTCCCAGGGACCATTCGCAGATTTTTGTTACTGGGATGGAAATTCTCTGACTTGGCAGACCTGCTTCAGCTTAAAAGGCCACATTAGACCCAATTTCAACTCAGGAAGGTGGTGGGAGGATATAGTCAGGCCCAGTAACCCTGATCTGAGGCAGTCACAGGGATGGAAGAGTTGCAAGGTGAGCTGGTTAGAAGGCCTGTCTCAATTAACTGGGACTTTGTCCAAGTTGTTTTAGAAGCTGATAGGCACTCTAGCCCTCACCCCGCACATACCCCCACTGTGCACCCAACTCCTAGCTCTCTTTCATGCCACCTCATTCCCCCAAATCACCTCCATGGCCCCTCACCTACCATCCCCTCTCATACCCCTATGCCACCTCCATGTCAACTAATGATCCACAGCCCTCTCTGCCCCCTTATGACCCACATACCACCTCACCCAACTGGGAGTGGTGCTTAGATGCCTTCAATTACAAATTAAAACAAGGAATTGCCACTCCTTTCACATCTTCGAGTTACCATGCGGGAATCTCTGCCCCGCCGCACCAGATCCCTGGTACGGCGTGCCCCTGTGATTCTCCGTCTCGCCAGCTGGCCAATAGGGTTCCCATTGTGGGCAGCCCCATGCCGTCGGAAAATTCCCAGGCTGCCGGCACAATGGAGAATCCCGACAGCAGAGAATCCAGCCCCATTTTTTACTGCCAAAATTATTAGCATTGTGGTGGTATGATTAGCATAGCTGCCTGCCATTGGTGCAGAACACCGGCTTACCATTGGCCCTGGTCGGTCATGTGCCTCTCGACCGGTTGGTTGAGACCAGCCATGTGACGGCTCCCCGATTGGTCGAGAGGCTGAGTTAACCCCGCCTCCAAGGCAGGGTATAAATACCCAGTACTCCCGGTGGTCGTCCTTATACTGTAATCGACCGCAGGGCTATCATCTAGTAGATTAAAGCCATACTTTTGTTCAGCAACTCGTCTCGCGTTCAATTGATGGTACATCAATTTAATCAGCTAGAAATTTGAAGATGGAGCTCCGGATCAAGCCCGAATGCCTCAGCATCAGCCCACAAACTCAGAACGCATCGGAAATCTTCAAGCATTGGCTGGTGTGTTTCGATAGCTACCTGGCGACCGCAAGTGGCCCCCCCACCATGGCACAGAAGCTTCATATTCTCCATTCCAGCATGGGCATGGCGGCCACCGCGATGATAGGGGAAGAAAAGGAATACGACGTGGCCATGGATAAGCTAAAAGGACAATTTCTTAAGCCAGTAAACCGAGTGTTCGCCCGACATCTGCTGGCTACCAGACAACAGCTTCCCGGTGAGTCCTTAGACGATTTTTACCGGGCCCTCGCTGTCCTGGGGAGGAATTGCGCCTGCCTCCAAGTTTCAGCCACTGAGCACATGGGACTTTTGATCAGAGATGCTTACGTGGCTGGGATGCAGTCCGCCGCTATCCGCCAGCGGATGCTGGAAAAAGACGACCTCAGCCTAACTGAGGCACGGACTCTCTCCACCTCCCTGGAGGTCGCAGACTTAAACGCCCGCGCCTATGTCCCCAGCCGCGCTGCAGCGCCCTGGGCTTCCTGGCACGCTTCCCCACCGCCATCCGCCGCTCCCGACCCCCCTCAGGCCTGCGCCGCGGGACACCCCGACAAGTCTGCGGGGCCCCGCTGCTATTTCTGTGGGTTTGCCAAACACCCTCGCCCATGCTGCCCGGCCCGTTCCGTCCTTTGTAAGAGCTGCGGGAAGAAGGGCCATTTTTCGTCGGTCTGCCAGGCCACATCGGTCGCTGCTGTGCTGTGAAGCGACCAGGGATCTCCTCCTCCGGGTATATCCGGGCCCCTCCAGCGCACCGCGCCAATCTCCCCCACCCGCCCCCGGGCCCCTACGCCCGGCCTGCGTGCCTCTCTGCCCCCGCTCTCAGCCGCTCCGATCGGCCCTCCGGCACTGCTAACCCCACCCCCAGCAACCACGCGGGTCCTGGGAGCCGCCATCTTGGGGCCCCGACTCCACGTGCGGGTTCTGGGTGCCGCCATCTTGGGGCCCCGACTCCATGTGCGGATCCTGGATGCCGCCATCTTGGGGCCCCGACCCCACGTGCGGGTCCTGGGCACCGCCATCTTGGGGCCCCGATTCCACGTGCGGGTCCTGGGCGCCGCCATCTTGGGGCCCCGACTCCACGTGCGGGTCCTGGGCGCCGCCATCCTGGAGCCCCGACTCCACGTGCGGGTCCTGGGCGCCGCCATCCTGGACTGGCTCACAAGGTCCTGCCAGCACCCACTCGGCCGACGACAACTACAGATCTTCTGCACGGCTCGCGGCCATTCAGCTCGACCAGTCACGTCCACGCACACTCACCAAGACGACGACGCAAATCCACCTCAACGGGCACGAGTTGGGCTGCCTGCTGGACTCCGGGAGCACGGAAAGCTTCGTTCACCCTGCCACGGTAAGACGCTGCGCGCTCCCTGTCCACCCTGTAAAACGCAAAATCGGGTTAGCCTCAGGTTCACACTCCGTCCGCATCACCGGGTGCTGCATCGCGGACCTCACGGTTCAGGGGAAGGTTTTTAAAAATTATAAGCTCCTTATCCTCCCCGACCTTTGCGCACCGGCACTCCTAGGACTGGACTTCCAGTGTAACCTGCAGAGCTTGACCTTCCAATTCGGCGGCCCTATACCCCCGTCACTGTCTGCAGCCTCGCGTCCCTCAAAGTGGACCCCCCCTCCTTGTTTGCTAATCTCACCCCCGATTGCAAACCCGTCGCGACCCGGAGCAGACGGTACAGCGCCCAGGACCGGACCTTCATCAGGTCCGAGGTCCATAGGTTGCTGAAGGAAGGGGTCATCGAGGCCAGCAACAGTCCCTGGCGAGCCCAAGTGCTGGTGGTCCGGACTGGGGAGAAAAACCGGATGGTCATCGACTACAGCCAGACAATAACCGGTTTACGCAACTGGACGCGTATCCTCTCCCCCGTATTTCCGCCATGGTAAACGAGATTGCGAAATACAAAGTCTTCTCCACGGTGGACCTCAAGTCCGCTTATCACTAGCTCCCCATCCGCGCGAGTGGCCGCAAATACACCGCGTTCGAGGCTGATGGGCGCCTCTACCACTTCCTTAGGGTTCCATTCGGTGTCACAAATGGGGTCTCGGTCTTCCAACGGTAGATGGACCGAACGGTCGACAAGTACGGATTACGGGCTACCTTCCCGTATCTCGATAATGTCACCATCTGCGGCCACGACCAGCAGGACCATGACACCAACCTCTGAAAATTCCTCCAAACCGCAAAACTCCTTAACCTAACTTACAATAAGGATAAGTGCGTGTTTAGCACCGACCGTCTAGCCATCCTCAGCTACGTAGTGCGTAACGGAGTGATAGGCCCCGACCCCGAACGCATGCTCCCCCTGATGGAAGTCCCTCTCCCCAATACCCTCAAATCCCTTAAACGCTGCCTGGGTTTCTTCGCTTACTATGCCCAATGGGTTCCCAATTATGCCGACAAGGCCCGTCCCCTCATTCAGTCCACGACCTTCCCGCAGTCGTCAGAGGCCTGCCAGGCCTTTAGCCGCATCAAAGCGGACATCGCAAAGGCCACGATGCGCGCCATCGATGAGTCCTTCCCCTTCCAGGTCGAGAGCGACGCATCAGAAGTAGCTCTGGCGGCCACCCTGAACCAAGCGGGCAGACCCGTGGCCTTCTCCTCCAGAACCCTCCAGGCTTCCGAACTCCGCCAGGCCTCAGTGGAAAAGGAAGCCCAGGCCATAGTTGAAGCAGTGCGACATTGGAGACACTATTTGGCCGGCAGGAAGTTTACCCTCCTCACAGACCAACGGTCAGTAGCCTTCATGTTCGATAATGCACAGAGGGGCAAGATTAAGAACGACAAGATCTTGCGGTGGCGGATCGAATTGTCCACGTACAACTACGATATCTTGTATCATCCTGGGAAGCTCAATGAGCCTCCTGATGCCCTGTCCCGCGGTACCTGCGCCAGCGCGCAGATCAACCGCCTCTGCTCCCTCCACGAGGGCCTCTGCCATCCAGGGGTGACCCATTTCTATCATTTCATAAAAACCCGCAACTTGCCCTACTCCATCGAGGAAGTCAGGACAGTAACCCGTGATGCCACATTTGCGCAGAGTGCAAATCGCACTTCTACCGCCCCGAGCGAGCGCATCTGATCAAAGCATCCCGCCCCTTCGAACGTCTCAGCATTGACTTCAAGGGGCCCCTTCCCTCTAGCAACCGCAACATTTACTTCCTGATGGTGATCGATGAATACTCCCGCTTCCCCATCGCCATTCCCTGCCCCGACATGACCACATCGACCGTCATTAAGGCCCTCCTATCCATCTTCTCCCTGTTCGGCTACCCCGCGTACATACACAGCGATCGGGAGTCCTCCTTTATGAGCGACGAGCTGCGTCAATTCCTGCTCAGTGGGGGCATTGCCTCTAGCAGGACGACCAGCTATAACCCCCGGGGTAACGGACAGGTCGAGCGGGAGAATGGTACCATCTGGAAGACCGTACTACTGGCCCTCCGGTCCAGAGATCTCCCTATTTCCCGATGGCAAGAGGTTATCCCCGATGCCTTACATTCTATACGCTCCCTCGTCTGTACCACAACAAATCATACACCTCATGAACGTCTTCTTGTTTTCCCCAGGAAGTCGTCCTCCGGATCCCCTCTCCCGACGTGGCTGGCTGCCCCCGGACCCATCTTGCTCCGGAAGCATGTGCGGGTGCACAAGTCCGACCCATTGGTGGAACAAGTCCAGTTACTCCACGCTAACCCGCAGTATGCATACGTGGAGTACCCCGGCGGGAGGCAGGACACGGTCTCCCTCCGGGACCTGGCACCCGCCAGCGTGTGGCCCTCCCCCCCTTCACCACAGACCCCCCTCCTGTCCCTTTTCCCCCAGCGCCCCACCCAGGCCACCCCTCCCCCATCCATGGCATCTCCCCCACCATCCCGGGGTATGGAGACAGTTCAAGGAACATCGCTCCCGGAGTCCAGGACATCAGCTGAACCACCACCATCGGCTGAACCAACGTCACCAACTCCACTGCGGCGGTCGGCCAGGACGTCACGGGTAACGAAAAGGCTGATCGAGCCCATTTAACTTCAACACCACCACGGACCTTGTATGGACACTATGTACTGGCTAAATGTCTGGGCCAGTGGGAAGCCAAGGATACATTTTTTTTCCCCTTCTCTCCTTACTACTCATACCACCAGTTCTCTCCCCCCCCCCCAGCTCTCGTTAACACCCCCCCCCCCCGGCTTCTTTCTCCGCAAGGGGTGAATGTGGTGGTATGAATAGCATAGCTGCCTGCCATTGGTGCAGAACACCGGCTTACCATTGGCCCTGGTTGGTCATGTGCCTCTCGAGACCGGTTGGTTGAGACCAGTCATGTGACGGCTCCCCCATTGGTCGAGAGGTTGAGTTAACCCCGCCGCCAAGGTACCCAGTACTCCCGGCGGTCGTCCTTCTACTGTAATCGACCGCAGGGCTAACATCTAGTATATTAAAGCCATACTTTTGTTCAGCAACCCGTCTCGCGTTCAATTGATGGTGCATCAAGCATTTTCCTAATAAGTAAATTGGTAAACTGTGAATACATTGACCAATATGTAATCAGCAGCCAAGACCACTCTTTCCCTTTTAACTATTACTACATGTAAACAGGAGCTGTGCTGCATTATCAGTCATTATTCCCAAATTATTACTAGTAAACAAAATATGTGGACTGGGTATCCCTCCACAGCTTCCCCCCTGTGATGAATGATTACTGCACCTTTAATGTAATGATCCCTTTAAGACCAGGTTTGGAACCCTGGGGGACTCCGCCTCCGGCTCCACCCCCCCCCAGGGAGCCATATATAAGGTAAAGATCAGTGGGCCGTGTGCAGTGAGCACACTTCTTGGTAGCTGCCTGGTTCTCTGCTAATTAAAACCTTTCTATTACCAATCATCTGTCTCGAGTTTTAATTGAGGGTATCTAAATTTAATTAGCAGGTTACTTCAAGATGAACAGCGGTCTAAAGCCGGAGAAGCGCAATTTGGACGCTTGGTCGCCGGAGGCCGCAGAAATGTTAAAATACTGGCCTTGGTGTTTTGAGGCCTACCTGAACTCCTCAGACACTCCAGTCGACGGACCTCGCAAACTGAGCTTACTACTTGCCCGGGTGGGCCACAGACTCTCCTCCGCGATCGAAAAGGCCACCACATACGAACGGTGGTCGAAATCTTGCGGAAGCACTTTGTTAAGCCAATAAACGAGGTGCTCACACCGGGGGCACACCATGCTATTTCTGTGGGCAAGGCCAGCACCCACGTCAGCGTTGTCCAGCCCGCTCCGCTATCTGTAACGACTGCAGAAAGAAGGGGCATTTCGCAAAGGTCTGCCTAGCTGGGCCCAAGGTTCGGAAACTAAAGTCTCGTCGGGCCCAAAACATCGAGCTCTCAGGCCCACGGGGACCCGCAATGCGGCAGCGTGATGGCCGGACAGGCCCCCTTCTGACATGTCATCGGCCTCGTGCGAGTCATGGGGGCGGCCATCTTGGCGGCGACCATTTTCAAAATCCGACACGTGCAACCGAAGGTGGCGGCCATTTTGTGACTCCGGGTGGCCATTTTGTGAGTCCGACTCAGCTGAGGACTCTGACGACCTGCAACTGGGAGCGATCACCCTCGATCAATCACGGCCGAAGCACCTACGGAACTCCATGATGCAGGTCCAAATCAACAGGCGCGACACCCCCCGCCTTTTCGACTCCGGGAGCACGGAGAGCTTTATTCACCCAGAAACGGTAAGGCGCTGCTCCCTGCACACCTATCCCACCTCCCAAACTATCGCCCTCGCGTCCGGTGCCCACTCGGTCGAATTCACAGGGTATTGTATTGCGGATCTCTCGATCCAGGGCGCCGAATACGCCCGTTTCGAACTTTATATCCTCCCTCACCTCTGCGCCCCCCTGCTGCTCTGTCTGGACTTTCAGTGTAGCCACCGAAGCCTGACACTGATGTTCGGCGGACCCCTGCCCCAACTCACGGTGTGTAGCCTGGCAACACTTAAAGTTGCACCACCCCCCCCCCCCCCCCCCCCCCGCTTCGTGAACCTCACCCCCGACTGTAAGCCCATCACCACCAGGAGTGGGCGATATAGTGCCCAAGATATGACTTTTATCAAGTCAGAGGTTCAGCGGCTGCTGAAAAAAGGGATCATAGAGGCTAGCAACAGCCCCTGGAGAGCACAAGCATTGGTAGTCCAGTCTGGGGAAAAGAAACGGATGGTGGTGGACTATAGTCAGACCATAAACCGTTTTACGCAACTCGATGCGTACCCCCTTCCCCGCATAGCAGAAATGGTTAACCAGGTCGCCCACTACCGGGTATTCTCCACGGTTGTCCTAAAATCCGCCTACCATCAGCTCCCTATCCGCCCGGAGGACCGCCCTTACATGGCCTTCGAAGCAGCCGGTCGGCTTTTTCACTTCCTCAGGGTACCTTTAGGCGTCACAAATGGGGTCTCCGTTTTTTAAAGGGCAATGAACCAAATGGTGGACCAGTACGGCTTACGGGCTACTTACCCGTACTTGGACAATATCACCATCTGCGGCAAACCTGAAAAAGTTCTTCCAGACCGCCCAGGCCCTCAATCTGACCTACAACAAAGAGAAATGCGTTTTCCACACAACACAACTAGCAATCCTCGGCTACGTCGTGGAAAACGGGGTCCTAGGACCAGACCCCGACCTCATGCGCCCCCCAAAAGGAACTTCCCCTTCCCCTAGCCTCAGGGCACTCAAATGGTGCTTGGGGCTCTTTTCCTATTACGCCCAGTGGGTCCCCAGAGATGCGGACAAAGCCCAACCACTCATTAAGACCACGGTTTGTCCCCTGATGTCTGAGGCCAGGTCGGCCTTCAGTCGTATTAAGGCCGATATCATCAAGGCCGCCATGCACGCGGTGGACGAAACCATCCCCTTCCAGGTAGAACGCGATGCATCAGACATCGCCCATGGTTGCTACCCTCAACCAGGCAGGCAGGCCAGTAGCATTTTTCTCCCAAACCCTCACTGCCTCGGAAATTCAGCACTCTGCAGTCGAGAAGGAGGCACAAGCCATTGTGGAGGCCGTGCAGCACTGGAGGCACTACCTAGCCGGAAGGAGATTCGCCCTCATCACCGACCAACGGTCGGTAGCCTTCATGTTTGATAACGCACAATGGGGCAAAATAAAAAATGATAAAATTTTGAGGTGGAGGATTGAACTCTCCACCTACGTGTACGATATTACATATCATCCGGGGAAGCTCAATGAGTCCCCAGATGCCCTGTCCCGCGGCACGTGCGTGAATGCGCAAAAAGACCGTCTGCGGGCCATCCACGATGACCTCTGTCACCCGGGGGTCACCCGGCTCGGTCAGTTCATGACCAAGGCTTGCCAGATCTGTGCGGAGTGCAAATCGCACTTCTACCGACCAGACAAGGCTCGTCTGGTGGAAGCCTCTGGGCCCTTTGAGCGACTAAGCGTGGACTTCAAAGGGCCCCTCCCGTCCACAAACTGCAACATCTATCTTCTCACTGTCACCGATGAAGTCTCCCATTTCCCATTCGCTGTCCCCTGCCCCGATATGACCTCGGCCACCGTAATCAAGGCACGCCCAGCATCTTCACCCTGTTTGGTTTCCCCGCCTATATCCATAACGACCAGGGTACATCGTTCATGAGCTATGAGCTGCGTCAGTATCTGCTCAATAAGGGCATCGCCTCGAGCAGAACGACCAGCTATAACCCGCGGGGAAACGGGCAGGTGGGGAGGGATGACCACGACAGTATGGAAGGCTGTCCTTCTAGCCCTACAGTCAAGAAGCCTCCCAACCACCCGCTGGCAGGAGGTCCAACCCGATGCCCTACACTCCATTTGGTCGCTCCTCTGCACAGCCACGATCGAGACCCCTCACAATCGTTTGCTTGTCTTCCCCAGGAAGTCCACCTCTGGGGTGTCGCTTCCACATTGGCTGACGACTTCTCCGGGACCAGTTCTACTCCGGAGGCACCCAAGGAGCCATAAGACGGACCCTCTAGTCGAGAGGGTCCAGCTGCTGCATGTGAACCCCCAATATGCCTACGTCAAGCACCTCAACGAAAGGCAAGACACAGTTGCCCTGCGAGACCTGGCACCCGTTGGCTCTCCCACTGACGCCCCTCCCTCTACCGACGCTCCCCTCCCCGCACCGGCTGCCGACTCTGACAGAGCCCCCCCTCTAGCGCCCCCTCCCCCCCCCTCCCCGCCGGCGCTGGCACCAATCACCCTTGTCACCCCGGATACCCCCCATGCTCCAACACGGACAAAGGCTCAGGCCACTGTGCTCCTGAATATACTCCCACTGAAGACGCCCGTGTCCGCCGCACCACCGCCGGAGCTAAGAAGGTCAACAAGGACAATCAAACCACCCAAAACACTGGGCATGTAATTCCACTTCACCCCCGATGGACTCTGTGTTTTCGTTTAAAACAGGGGGGGAATGTGATGAATGATTACTGCACCTTTAATGTAATGATCCCTTTAAGACCGGGTTTGGAACCCTGGGGGACTCCGCCTCTGGCTCCACCCCCCCAGGGAGCCATATATAAGGTCATGTTCAGTGGGCAGTGTGCAGTGAGCACAGTCCTCAGAGCTGTCTGGTTCTCTGCTAATTAAAACCTCTGTATTACCAATCATTTCTCTCGAGTTGTAATTGAGGGTATCTCACCCCCCTTCCCTCCACACTCCAACCCCACCCCTACTGCCATTGTGTTTGATGGTGGGGCAGGGTGTGCTCACTAAAACCTGCAGGTGGCCTGCCTGCGGCCTACCTCCCAGCTCTGTCCTCACTGCAATTAAACCAGCATCAAGAATAATGTCTGGCAGCCTGCCCACCCACCAGTGGGCCAACTGATGACTTTAAGTGGCCAATTAGTTACCCACGGGGCGAGACCCCTATAACTTTTACTCAAATTCCGATTCAATGCTGAATGTCTCTGTACAAAAGTGCTGGAGAGATGCTGGTCTCTGATGGGCCAGCATCTCACTGAGGCATACTTGCCACCCCTTTCTCCAACTATTTTATTTTTGGGATGTGAATATATCTGGCTGGGCCAGCATTTACTGTCGATCCCTAATTGCCCATGAGAAGATAGTGTTGAGCCATCTTCTTGAACCGCTGCAGTCCACATGGTGCAGGTACACCCACAGTGCTGTTGGGGAGAGAGTTCCTGTGGAAGAATGGTGATCTATTTCCATGTCAGGATGGTGAGTGATTTGTAGGTGAAATTGCAGATGGTGGTATTCCCATGTGTCTGCTGCTTCTGTCCTAGATGCTATAGTTTGAGGAAAGCTGTGGGCAGGATCATTCGGAGCTCCCGTTCATGCCCTCAGTGCCAAAATGCCACTTCACATAATCACCAGTAGATACAACTGAGTCACTGTAATATTAACTACAGGATATTAGTGTCGTGTCACGGTTAATTATCGCCTCAGGTTTATACAGCAAATATACTTTGCCGATTTTAACCATACTTATGTTTTTGGCACAAGTCGATGATTCAAGTATTCAGCCTGGCAACTGAAAATGTTGTGTTTTGCTCTACAATAGCTATTATATAATCTCTTCAAAATACTCACTCCTCTTGTTGAGTCTAGAAACGGATGAAATGGAAAGAGGGCAATAGTTGAGGGAGAAGTTCTGCCCACTTTGGCTGCGATGTCCCTGCCTATATTTTAGGTGTTCCTTTCATGGTCACGGTATTTTGTGCTGTGACCCTCTAAAGATGTTGCGATGGATTGATAAAGAAGAAACTTAGATGTACCCTTGTCTGCTCACTGCTTTGCTTGTGCTGCTTCCAATGGCAGCAACTCCAACTACCCTTTTGGAAGCTACATGATAAAGACACACAGATAAGGAATGTGTGAGTGGATTCCCTGCTCACACCTGGTATCTAGTATTCCGAGATTGACAGAGGAGGCCTTTGAGCAAAAGCCAAAAAGGGGTTTGTTTAAGAACCTCTCAGAGCTGTGATTTAGATGTACCCCAAATAAAACATAAATTTATTTTTATAAATAAGGCTTTTTAAAAATCAGACTGCATACTTGCCACCCCTTTCTCTCACTGTGAAAAGTTCCACAAGCAAGGCCTGCTGCAACAATTGTTTCAACCAGACTTGTGTAACTCCTGAATCAAAGCCATGGAGTCCACCTCCCAATGGTTTAGAACGCTAGGGTCACAAATAGGGCTAGGGTCAAGGAGGGCAGCTTGAGAATAGTGGAAGTCCAACATACTGGAAATGCATTTCAAGCAAGATGGGACAGAACGCCTATGTGTATCTTCCCTGAACTTCATTCTGTCTATGTTCTGTGATACATGATCTTCACAAATGGCAGATCACATCCTTTTTCCTCACTTACATTTGAATATCTATATTATCTTCCACTTTAGATACGACAATAGGAAGTTATCCAAATTGTCATTAGATTTAAGATTAGCAATTCTGAACATCTAATTAAGTATTGTGATCACATGAATGTGTACAAGGGCAAAGAAAAAACAACAGGTCAATTAATGTTCATGCTTTCCATCAGGCATTGCCAAACCTTCATTAACCACTCCATGTTAACCACTAGACAGGTACGGGAAAAAAATGACCAGTTTCAGGAAAAAAAAAAGGAATTCCTCCCCAGATCCCCCAGGTACTCAATCACTGTCCAAGAAACCATGGTTACCTATACTTGAATGTGCACCCCTCCCCCATCCTCTATATATATATCCCAGTGACTTCAGGAAAAGAGGAATATAGGATGCACAATCTCTAATGCAGATGTGAGATCATTACAGAGGATGTGAACCCTATTTGCAGTAAAATCCATCAGGAGTTCGGATACGTAAGGACATTTCAGGAAAAATCATAAAACCTGAAAAATTAACCTTACCTTTCTTGCTTTGCCAATATTGCCTGACCCGCTGAGTGTTTCCAGCAGTTGCTGTCTTTATGGTAAAAAAATAATTAATATACTGGCATATGTTAACACAATACAGTGACCTACCCAAATGACATTGGAGAGATAAAACAAAAAACGAAAGGCAGCAAGATCATGTGCATGATGTGAATTATGGTTAATTTGTCAATTTGGCACAGGCAAAACGATCTCAACTTGAAGGTGGATTATGAAATATGAAATGCTGCAAATATCAAATAATTACATTGCGTAACCAGGGAATCAAAGATTAGAATGGTTGAAGGTTATGCTGACCTTTTGGTGTACCAGTATCATAAGAAAATGAAATAACATCATCTCATTTCCACAATAACCAAATCTGGTGCCATCATGTTTTTTCTAAGACATGACTGTTCATTTTCAATACCATGATATTTCTGTACCATTTATGAAAGAAAGGAAAAAAATGCGTGTTTATATCGCAATTTTAATCAGATCTGGAGCATTTTGCAGCCAGGGACACTTTTAAAGTGGAACTACTGTTTTAATACGAGGAAACATAAGAACCACATTGAACACAGCAAGATTCCACAAATAGCAGTCAGCAAATGATCTGATAATCTGTCTTAGTGATGTTAGTTGAAGGATAGATATGGGCCAGGTCATCACGGGGAATTCCCCTTTATTACTTTGAATAGAACAGGAGGGCACCCAATCCAAAAGACCTGACAATAACCAATCCCTCAGTACTATGCTGAGGTGTCACCTGATCTACTATGTTCTGGAGTGGAACTTAAACCCACATCCTTCTACCTTAAAAGCCATGGTGCCAACAAGTTAAATCTGACACAAATGATATCATTATGCATGAGTAGCAAAACAAGCAATCTGTTGATCTGAAATATATTAGCATTTAATTTGGGTAGAACCTAATTATGCAGATACAACTCCATTGTTGGCTATGGAAGATCAGAAAATTTGTAGATCAACTCCCTGACCCTTAGTCAAGCATAAGCAGTCCATGTTCAAATGCAGTAAGACCTGGACAATATCCATGCTTCAGCTGACAAGTGGAAAGTAACATTCACGTTACACAAGTACCAGGCCATGGCCGTCTCCAACAAGAGGGAATCCAAACATCAACCCTTGACATTCAATGACATTACCATCACTAAACCCCCCACTATCAACATCTAGGCATTAACATTGACCAGAAACTGAACTGGACACGTCATATAAATACTGTGGCTACAAGAGCATGTTAGACGCTAAGAATCCTGTAACAAGTAACTCACCTTCTGACTCCCAAAGCTTATCCACTATCTACAAGGCACAAGTCAGGAGTGTGATGCATTACTCTCTACTTGCCTGGATGAGTGCAGCTCCGACAATGCTCCAAAAGCTCAACACCATCCAGGACAAAGTAGCCGATTTGATTGGTACCCCTGCCACAAAAAATCACTCGTTCCACCACCAATGAACAGTAGCAGCAGTGTGTACCGTCTACTAGATGCACTGCAGGAACTCACCAAGGTTCCTTAGACAGCACCTTCCAAATCCACGACTGCTACCATCTAAATGGACAAGAGCAGCTGACATATGGGAACACCACCACTTGGAAGTTCCCCTTCAAGTCATTCATCATCCTGACTTGGAAATATGATCCTTCACTGTTGCTGGGTAAAAACCCTGGAACTCCCTCCCTAATAACACTGTGGGCGTACCTACACTGCATGGAATGCAGTGGTTCAAGTAGGCAACTCACCACCGCCTTCTCAAGGGCAATTAGAGACAGGCAGAAAATACTGCCTAGCCAGTGATTCCCACATCCCTCAAAGTGAATCTTAAAAAGGCTTCAAACATTCACATAGCTAGTTTGAACGTTATTTTTTGTAGTGCTACAGCAACTCACGACATTATTACTTTTATATAGCTTTTCATCTAAAAGAGCACACTGAAATCTTGGCAATACTGATACTGTCCATCTATTTCTTTCCAGGCTGCAGTACTTATTAAAAAAAAGATTTCCTTGCAAATTATTTTTTGCACAATAAATAAATAAATATTTGATATAACATCAAAATGTCAAATATTGCTTTTATTTGGAGCTCTAAATTGTACTTAAATCTATTTGAAATAGTTAGTGAGTGTAATTGTTGGTGAAACATATTGATTGAAAGTTATTAAAACTATATAGAAACTGAAATCCTAAGCTTATTCTACACACTGAATTATTGATAATCTAATATTGACCACATAATCTTATTTCTGTTCAATATATATGGTGAACTCAAATAACAGATTCCTAACTTAACAGGATCACTTTTACTCTATATTTGTGTGCAAAATTAAATCTCACAGGAACCATTGCAATCTTCTTTATTACAGTAAAAGCAATAACATTTTATTTAAAAATTGATTGCAGGGAGACAGAAGAGAATGCAAAGTGTATCTTACACGGAAAGTGAATTTAAAGCATTTATGATGTGACATGGAGTGAATAGCTGAGGAACAGAAGATGCCGTGAAAGCGAATCAAATATGTTTCTGTCCACAGACAGTAATTAAATGTCATTGGAAAATTAGAATGAAAAATTCAGCATTCATGCTCAGCAGGGGGAAGATTGGGTGTGAAATCAAAAGCAGCTGTTGAAAGGATATTATCACATTGTGATAACAGTTGCTAACACAATGAATGCAAAAAAATCAGATTCAAACATTTTAATTCAATGCTGACTTTTGTATTTCTGCAAAAAATGTGTCTTTATAAACTGATAGAACGACTTCAGTATTACCCATTAAATACAATGAAGCCTCCTTTAGGAAATAAAGGGGGGATTCTCCAGGACTGCTATCCCAAGGCAGGAATCACGATTGCCCACTGAATCGACCATGAGGGCAAAAACGGGATTTCTTGCCGCATATCAAACCCATTGCAAGTCTCCCCGCCCACCATACCGGCCCCCGAATAACATTCTCACCCAGATCATGCGGGAACATGCAAACGCAGAATTAAACTTCATATCCATATTATCGGACAGGAAGCACAATTTGCTGGCCTCCTAGGATGCTCCAGTCCCCCAAGCTGGGCATGATTTGGTTCAAGTCTTGACAAGCGGGAACCTGGTGCCTTGCACTCCGAGAGGGGGTGTAGGGGGGAAAAGGGGTGAGTACCCTCTCTACATTTCCCTCCAGGGTATCAAGGGAGTCCTTTCGGGGAGGTAGGGGTTGAAGGTGGTTGGGCTGGGCTGGAGGGGCTCAGGTCGGGAGTTGTTCTTGGAACAGGTCGTTTGGCAGGTCTTCCAATCTGTAGCCTTAAAAATCATTAAACTGTCTTTCAGCGTGTCAAGTTTCAGTTTAAAGTGTCTTTTCATAGCACTACAGGGGTCCATTAACTCTGAAGTGCTTCCTCTTTTGAGCAAGTGTTCCTTCTAAACGCAGTTTTTTAAAAGAGGCTGTCTCTTTGGTCTGAACAGCTTCCTAGAAAGAGCAGATGCAGAGGTAGGACACAGTACCTGCTCTCTCTAGGAAGCTCTTCAGAACAAAGAGACAGCCTCTTTAAAAAAACTACATTTAGAAAGAACACCTGCTCAAAAGTGAAAGCACTTCAGAGTGAATGGATGCCTGTAAAGCTATAAAAATAAGAAATGGTATACCTCCTTTGAGATTGCTTGGACCTGTCAATCAAAAGGCTTGTTAAAGACAATGGGCTGTGAAATTGAATGTAAACAATGCAGTTCAAAGCTTTTAAGCTTCTAAGCATGCACAGAGGCTTGAAAAGTTAAAGAGCAATGGAAATTACTGTGAAACAAGCACACCAAATGTTTCCATCACATTAAAGGGAAGACATTCACTTTCTTCCAAAAGATTGTTGATATTGACATGTTAGGAGAGCGATTAAAGTTTTATAGAAAGAACACTTTCACTTCATCTGGCATATCTTTGAACTTCACATGCTGGAAAAGAGTTTAAAGATTTTAAGACTACAGAGGCTACAGAGATTTTAAGGCTACACTGTCAAATCATTGATATTGACATGCTGGGAGAGACATTATAGTGCTCCAACACATCAGAGGGAATACTTTGAACTAAAATTTGACATGCTGAAAGGTAGTTTAATGATTTTCAAAGCTACAGATGGGAAGACCTGCCAAGCAATACCCATCTCAGGAAAGATTCCCGACCTGAACCCCTCCAGCCCATCCAAGCCAACCCCCCCCCCCCCCCCCCCCCACCCCCCCCCCCCCCCCAACATCCAAGTCCCCTGCAGAATCCCCCTTGGCACACTGGAGGAAAGTATAGAGAGGGTACTCAACCCTTGCCCCCCCTTGGCATCCAAGGTGCCAGGTTGGCAATGTCAAGGGACAGGGACTGAAAGTGGAGACTGACTGGAGCCTGAAGGGGATCTAGAAGGGGCAGTTGAAGGGAAGGGCATTTTGCGAACCCATAACGGGTGTTGCTCACTTTAGGGGATGCCTTTCCAACAAATCGGGGTTGGGGGGGCGTCCTTGCCAATGATTTGGTGGGGAAGGCCTTGCCAGCAATTGAAAGGGTGCCGCTACATTATTCCGAGATTGGGATGCCCTTTAAACAGGATTCCCCGATCTCTGAGCAGCAGGACCTGTGAGCGAGTTAAGGTCCCGCCCTTCTCAAGTCCAAAGTAAAACCCGATCCTCTGAAAAAAACTTTCTAAGTGCCATTGAGAGGCATGGGAGCAGCATTCCTAACGTCAGTGAGAAACAATCCCCATTCCCCACTAGTGAGAGCACTTAGAGTCAAAACAGGAGAATTGTGCCCAAAGACTAATTTTCGTCACGACACAGAGGCTCTGAAAATTGAAAGATCTGCCCCCAACATGGCAAATCACATTTTTCGCAGGAGTGGGAAGGGGGACATTCACATCTGCATGTTTATAGAGACAGTGAAGTGGGATTTTGATAGGTCAGGAGTGTGAAACCTAACATATACGGATCAGAGCAGGTAAGAGCCAGTCTCAACTTGATGTATTCGTTTAGAAAGCCAAGTTACCCCTTTGGAGAGGTAAGGCACCCCGTGTGGATCTGGACATGCAACACCTTTGTTGGAGCTGAGGTGCCCTTTTGGATAGGTCAGATGCCCTTTGGAAGTTCTGAAAGTAGGCATATTATGCAGAAAAGTACATAAACTCATTAATGTCAGGCTGATTGGAACTGTCAACAGATGTGTCGAAATCAACTGTCAAAACTGCCGGAAGCATCTGTCAAAGGGACCTGTCAAGCTTTCAAGGAATTTAAAATGATAGCCCTTTAAATCTTTTAAAAAACTGTCAAGGGTGTTAAAAAAAAAATTATTGCGTGATATTTCACTTTGTCTGTTGAAATATGTCTGAAGGCTCCCATTACTGGATTACTGCTGCATGGCTGATTTCACAACCATACGTTATCACAGTAGGGCGCATTCGATTTCAGTTTGATTCATTAGTAAAAGTGGGTATAGACTTTTGATGTGGGTCTCTGAATTCTAATGCTAGTTGTTAGAAGCGACTGTGCATTTCAATAAAACATTTGTTGTTTTAGGCCTTATCCTCGAAGGAATGCATATTAGTAATTTGTTTTTTTTATGACCCTGTCAACCCTGCAAAGTCCTCCTTACTTTTTTTTTAAAATATAAATTTAGATTAGCCAATTATTTTTTCCAATTAAGGGGCAATTTAGCATGGCCAATCCACCTACTCTGCACATTTTTGGGTTGTGGGGGCGAAACCCACGCAGACACGGGGAGAACGTGCAAACTCCACACGGACAGTGACCCAGAGCCGGGATCGAACCTGGGACCTCAGCGTCGTGAGGCGGTTGTGCTAACCACTAGGCCACCGTGCTGCCCAAAGTCCTCCTTACTAACAACAGTGTCAGCATTGGGAGATCTGCCCCACAAACCTGTCAAGCAACAGTCTGGCATAGTCTTCCTCAGAGAATCATAGCTTACAGGCAATGTCCCAGACACCACCATTCCTGGGTATGTCCTGCCCCACCAGCAGGACGGACATAGCAGAGGTAGCAGCACAGCGGTATACAGTCAGGAGGTAGTTGCCCTGGGAGTCAGCATCAACACTGGACGCCATGAAGTCACATGGCACTAGCTCAAACAGGGGCAAGGAAGCCTCCTGCTGATTACCTCACACAACATTTCTCCCCTGCCTCCTCCCAGCAGATTCAACTGTTGGATCAGTATCCCTCAATATTGAACATTACTTGGAAGAAGCACTGAGGGTGTCAAGGGCACAGAATTTACTCTGGGTGGGCTCTGCAATATCCATCGCTAAGAATAGCTCAGAAGTACCACCACAGCCCTAGCTAGCCAAATCCTAAAGGACATAGCTGCTAGACTGAGTCTGCGACAGGTGGTGAGGGAACCAACAAGAGAGAAAAACATGCTTGATCTCATCCTCACAAACCTGCCTGTCGCAGTTGCATCTGTCCGTATACTATCGGTAGGAGTGACCACAGCACAGTTGTAGTGGAGATGAAGTTCTGTCTTCACATTGAGGATACACTCCATCGTGTTGTGTGGCACTACTACCATGCTAAATAGGTTAGATTTAGAACAGATCCAACAATTTAAGACTGGGCAACCATGAATCACTGTTCGCATCAGAATTGTACTCATCTACAATCTGTAACCTCATAGCTGGGCACATTGCCCACTATACTAATACCAACAAGCCCGGGGATGAACCATAGTTCAATTAAGCGTACTGCAGGGCATGATAGAAACACTACCAGGCATATCTAAAAATGAGGTGTCAAGCTGGTGAAAAGGCCCTTGCTGCCCAGTAAATCCCAGTAGGATGTCCCTCTGAACTCTCTGGCCTGAAGCTGAAAGGCCAACCTCTGTCATTTACAGATTCTATCCATATTTTGGGGTGGGGTGGGAGGCATCTGCAGTCTGCACAGTCCAGATGGCATGTGTAGAGTGCCTTCAATTGTCAGATTAATTGGCCTATTTGGCTACTCGACACTGGTAGGTAGGCAGTCCTTACCCCCAGGGGTCATCTCCCTGAAAATAGATCACAAGTGGAAACATGTCTTCAGACTGGAACACCAACTGATAGCACTAAAAGTTCCAGCATCTGCCTCCAAATCCACCTCTGCTTCAGGATGAATATTCAGCGCATAGAATGGTTACAACATGAAACAAGGCTATTTGACCTGTAAAGTCAGGGCCAGGTATTTACAAGAACATACAAACATGATTGTAGCCTGAACTCCATATTCCTGCCTACCTCAGATATCCTTTGGCTCCTTTGTTAGTCAAGAATCTATTTACTTCTCCCTTTAAAATATTCAATGATCCTGCCTCCACTATTCTCCGGGAAAGGAAGTTCCAAAGACTCACTACCCTTTGAGAGAAGGGAATTTCTTTTTATCTCTGTCTTAAATGGAGACTGTTTTTAAACTGTGTGCCCTAGTTCTCATCACTCCCACATCTTTTCAGCATCCACCCTGTCAAGTCCCCTCAGGATCTAGCTCTTTTCTCTCCCTACAGATGCTGCCAGATCTGCTGAGATTTTTCACCTTTTTCTCTTTCGTTTCAGATTCCAGCACCCTCAGTAATTTGCTTTTATCTCCTCGGGATCTTATATGCTTCAATAAGATCACCTCTTAATCATCTAATCTCCAATGGATACAGACCCAAGCAATGCAGCATTTCTTCATGCAATAACGTCCCCACAGTGTCACAGAAATCAGTCCGGTGAACCTTCTCTGAACTGCTTCGAATCCATTTATATGCTTTCTCAAATGAGGAGACCAAAACTGTACACAATATTCCAGAAGTGTTCTGACCAACATCCTGTCCAACTGTAACAAAACATCCGGGTGGGATTCTCCTTTCGCTGATGCCGAAATCACGAAACCCGATTGGACGGAGAATAGGTTCCGTCACTAAAATTGTAGCGGGCGCCAATTTGATGCCAAATTACAATTCTCCATCACCTCGACAGTGGTGTCAATGCGGTCTGGAACACAGGTACAGTAAACACAATTCACATGTCATTAGCGGGCCTGACCTGGCATTCTCCAGGACCTCCGTGATGATCTGCCTCCAATGGGTCGAGTTCCCGATGGCGAAGTGCAATTGTGCTTTTAAAAATCTTGAAACCGGCGTTGTGGCTCCTGAGGGCGAGAGAGGGGGTACGGAAAGTGTCCAACATCACCATAGTTTACTGACAGTTGTGCCACTGGCTCGAGGGCTTCTGTCAGGCCTGGGGGAGTAGTGGGGTGTGGCCAGGAGGTGGGTTGCAGGGTTATGGTGGACGAGCACAGAACACCATTGCTGCAGCCGGCAAGGCAGCCATGCAGCTACGCACGCCACTGATACCCCACTGTGAACTTAGGGCCAGCGGTCATATAGGTGTCCCCCCGGGGCACCCCCTAGGTGTCCTCTCGCCCCAGCTGACCCATCAGCTGTATGGGCGCACTAGCACAACCATAGCTATCTTGCTGGCTGGGATGAGTGCGTGTGGGGATTGAAATGTGTATATGCGGCTGCAGCTTGTCAGCCTCCCGAGTGTCAGTCATGGACCTGGCGAATCCCGCACCATTTTCATTGGAATTGATTGTGTTCCATGTAGACGGTGCTAGACCTTCCACAGTTGCTGAATTGATCCAGGTTCGGCGCCAGTTTTGCTATGGTGAAAGTCCATGGATTCTGCGTCGGCGTCAACGCTTAGTCTCAGAAATGGAGAATCCCGTCCCCCTACTTTTATATTCTATTCCCCATGCAATAAACAACAACATACCACCTGCCTTCCTAATCATTTGTTCTACCTGCATATTAACTTTTTGTATCAGAGCTCTGCAACATCTTTCCTTTTCAATAGTATACTGCTTTTCTATTCTTCCTGTCCAAGTGAACAAGTTCACATTTTCCCACATTATACTCCATGTGCCAACTATCTGTCCACTCATTTACCCTATTTGTGTCCCTTTGCAGTCTCCTTATGTCCGCTTCACAATTTACTTCCCTACCTAACTTCGTGACATCAGCAAATTTAGAAACTATCCCTTCATCCACTTCTCACATCTTGCCAACACAAAAATGACCCATTTATGCCTACTCCCCCTTTCCTGTTAACTAACCAATTCTCTATCCATGCTAACATGTTACCCCCTACAGCGTGAACTCTTATTTTACAAAGTCACCTTTGACGTTGCACCAAGACAGCTTAGAGCAGCAAAATATCCTGTGCTACTCTTTCTTAATAAATATCTTCTTGTTACTAACAAAGTCTGAAGCCTCTTGCCAACCAATGCCAGAATTGTGCCACACCACATAACATAACCCTATAGATTCAGCATATCTGTTGAATACTTCACCAGCAGATACTACCCTGCTCTTCCTGGAGTGGTATTTAGCCCAGTTGTTCCCGTTGGGAACACTGACACCATTTCTGGTGTAACCTTCCACTGTCCACCTACATACTGCACAGCTGCTGAATGATTCAGGGTTTTGCTCTCCCTCTCCTTGTGCTGCTTACTGGGCTGTCTGCGCTGAAATATTGTGGGCACGTTGCCTGGTGTACAACATTTCTGTAATCAGGATACCAGCAGTAATTGGGGCTGTGGCTTTTGTCTGGGTAGAGCTTTTTACTGAGTGAACAAAGCTTAGCTTGACCTTTGTTTCAGGCCCCTCGACAAGGCTGATGTGGTAGGTCCTGTAGTTTACTCGGACCAGAGGAATAAAATGTAGCTGAGAAATCTTCATAATGAATGGAGAGGTAGGGCAGCACGGTGGCCTAGTGGTTAGCACAGCTGCCTCACAGCGCTGAGGTCCCAGTTTCGATCCCGGCTCTGGGTCACTGTCCGTGTGGAGTTTGCACATTCTCCCCGTGTCTGCGTGGGTTTCGCCCCCACAACCCAAAAATGTGCAGAGTAGGTGGATTGGCCACGCTAAATTGCCCCTTAATTGGAAAAAATCATTGGGTAATCTAAATTTTTTTAAAAAATGAATGGAGAGGAAAGGAATGGGAGTAAGGTAATAGAATTATTGCTTTTACCAATGGAAGTAATTCCCACTTTAATTATGATCATTCATTCAGCATTCAAAAGACATTAAAACCATGCGTGCTATATGAGGTTAAATATTCAACCGTAAGTAATTTAATTGTTAAACATTTAATCTTAATGACAATCTTCAGTTCAGCCCTTCAGTTGTCAATTCATCTCTTAACAAGTCACTAATTGATAATTAACAGTATTTATGGAAAGCTCCATAACATGTTGGCTTACATTTAAACCTCCTATCAAAGCCTGTTAAAATTTCACTAAATGCTGGTAGCTGTCACTAACAGTTACTCCTAACTTCTATTAAACTCAGCACAGTATTGTATAGAGCTGGGTGTCAGCCAGAACAGTTGAAAGGAAGCATTGAGATGTGCTGTGTTCCCCACCACCCCCACCTTGCATATGTCTAAAGAAATTTGTACTCACTCTTATCACGAATGTAGAGCTATATAATTTATGAGTGTATTGGCCACACGTGTGAACTTGGAAATTAGCTAGCCAATTGAAAGATGTCAGATCTGATGATGGTGCCCTGAGGTGTTTTGTCCAGTATTGGTACAGAGGAAATACAGATGATCAAAATAAGTACATCTATCATTCTTCCAACCTCTGCTCAATTTACTAAGATAATACGCACACTGTCTATTATTAATATTGCATTTAGAAGATTTGTTGTCATGTTTCGGAAACAATATGTTGCAAAGAATAATAAATAGCTGGCAGTGAGTTTAATTGAGTTTGAATATTGGTACATTCAAGAATTGCTCATGTTCCATTTATGGTTTATGACATCACACACTACTGCTTGATTGAATTACAATCTTGTAGCTCTTGGCCAGTTATTTATTACCCTGCGTATGTTTTCACATTTATGATCCCAAAGGCACTATAAGAACCAGGCACACCTACATACCACATTTTGTTTTTTCATGTGTATGGGAAGAAACAACAGAACTCCTGTGATGGAGCACCATTTCAAGCTGCAGAGGGATATTACTTTTGACTGGTGTTAAACTGGGAAGTGTTTGCATTCAGAGTGACCTAGCGATCCTTGTAATTGTGCAGAGTATTAGTGAGTAACACATTCAGTTTTGCTTTCCATACCTAAGGAAAGATATACTTGCCCAAGGCGGAGTGCAATGAAGGTTCACTAGATTGGTTCTGGGATGAAGGGATTGTCCAAAATCTGGGAAATTTAGGTATACGTGGCCTATATTTCCTGGAATTTAGAAGAATAAGTGTTGATTTGATTGAAGCATATACTTCTCTTTATAAAGGGGTTTACAAAGTAGATGGTAAGAAATGCTGTGAGCAATCAGCATGCACCTCACTTCACATTCACTTGCTTTACTTGCTTAATACTTCACTCATTGGCTTGGGAATCTGGAACATGGGTGTCACAGTCTTTGGCTGAGGGATCAGTGATCTAGCATTGAGATGAGGAGGCCCTTCTTGATTCAAAGGGCTGTGAATCTGTGGCATTTTCCATCCCAGAGAGATGGAATTCACAAATCGTTGAATATATTAAAGACATGTGTTGATAGGTTTTTGGGTACTTTGGGAATTAATGGATATGAGGACAATGCGGGAATGTGGAATTGATGTAGAAGATTAGCCAGGATCTTGTTGAATGAAAGGGTAGGCTTGCATGACCAAATGACCTACTTCTGCTTCTATTTCTTATGTTCCTATGTTCTACTCTATTTGTATTGCAAGCCTTTGAACGTTGCTCCCCTGTCTCTTTCTTGTTGTGCGCAGCTTTATTTAAAAACTCCCAGCAATGTAATAGCACCCCCTCTGTTTCTTAACTCAAGCCACATAGATTCAGTCCTAAAATGAACGAGAATATCCTTTCAATTTTGAACTGCAATATAATCAATACTGCCATGTCCTTCTACTCTTTTTCATGCTTTATCATTCCTGAATACTTGGAAATCAGAACATTAAAAAATATTTGGAGCTTGTTTTGAGACACATCTCTGCTAATGCAGCCACGAGGTAACTTGTGCCCACAAATCAACAACCTGATTATAGTAGTTACACTTTGGACATTGAGGTACACTACAATTTAAAATAGTGGTGGGCAATCTGTGGCTCAGGGGCCACATGCAACCCAAGTGGGTTCTGAGTATGGCCCACAAGACATTTTGTTGACCATTGCCCATGTCACATTCCGCTGATTTCCTTCCGGGTAGTTTGTTACCTATCGTTATGACTGAAGTATTATGCAAGTAAAGCAAGGGGAAGTGAAGTAAGGTGCATGCTGATTGCTCCCAACATTGACTGCACTCCCTCTGTGTCCAAAGTGTAAATATTTATTTTGTTTTTACCATTTCAAGTTGATGATAGTTCTATTAATATATAAATGATTAAACATATTCTGTAACTTGTTATGAGATATTCAGTGTGCATTAAGTGTACTTAATCTTATTCATGGGGTGATGGCTAGTGAACAAGCCTGATTTCAATCTTGCAGTCAATTGAAATGAAAGGGGCCATTCAAGCGGCCCACGTACTAGCCTAGGTTGTCCATTAAGAACATAAGAACTAGGAGCAGGAGTAGGCCATCTGGCCCCTCGAGCCTGCTCCGCCATTCAATGAGATAATGGCTGATCTTCAATGGACTCAGCTCCACTTTCCAGCCCGAACACCATAACCCTTAATCCCTTTATTCTTCAAAAAACTATCTATCTTTATCTTAAAAACATTTAATGAAGGAGCCTCAACTGCTTCACTGGGCAAGGAATTCCATAGATTCACAACCCTTTGGGTGAAGAAGTTCCTCCTAAAATCAGACCTAAATCTAATTCCCCTTATTTTGAGGCTATGCCCCCAGTTCTGCTTTTACCTGCCAGTGGAAACAATCTGCCCTCATCTATCCTATCTATTCCCTTCATAATTTTATACGTTTCTATAAGATCCCCCCGCCCCGCATCCTTCTAAATTCCAACACGTACAGTCCCAGTATACTCAACCTCTCCTCTTAATCCAACCCCTTCAGCTCTGGGATTAACCTAGCGAATCTCCTCTGCACGCCCTCCAGCACCAGTACATCCTTTCTCAGGTAAGGAGACAAAAACTGAACACAATATTCCAGGTGTGGCCTCATTAACACCTTATACAATTGCAGCATAACCTCCCTAGTCTTAAACTCAATCCTTCTAGCAATGAAGGACAATATTCCATTTGCCTTCTTAATCACCTATTGCACCTGTAAACCAACTTTTTGCGACTCATGCACTAGCACACCCAGGTCTCTCTGCGCAGCGGCATGTTTTAATATTTTATCATTTAAATAATAATCCCATTTGCTATTATTCCTACCAAAATGGATAACCTTACTGACATAAAACTTTGGAACAGGACTAGGCAGCGGGATTCTCCACCGGCAGGATGCTCTGTTTTGTCAGCCGCCCGGGGTTTTCCCGACATGTGGGGCTGCCCCACAAAGGGAAACCCGTTGATCGGCTGGCGTAACGGAGCATCCCACCGCCGACAGGCTGAGGCAGAAATGTGGCGTGGCAGAGTGGAGCATGCTGCCGAGGATATTTAGCCTCTTGAGCCCATTGATATGGATATTTATTGTCACACGTACCAAAGTACAGTGAAAAGTATTTTTCTGCGGCCAAGGGAATGTCTGTAGTACATGCATAGTAGACAAAAGAATAATCGACAGAGTACATTGACAATGGTACATCAACAATTAGTGATTCGTTACAGTACAAAACAAGGGCCAAACAACAGCAGCATAGGGTGTCATGAATAATGTTCTTACAGGGAACAAATCAGCCCAATTGAAATTTTTAAAGTTTCTTCAGCAATTCTATCAGTGGAGTAACCACGCTACAAATCTTTTGCACAAAGGTTTGATCAAATTCATTCATGCTAAGAGATCGCATTATTTCCCTTCGTCTTGAGGGTATCGGAAACTCCTCAAGGAAAGTGATTCGGGCTTCTCCAAATTCACTTTCGGCTAGGTTCATCACCAAACCCGCCTCTTGAAGTTGATCGAAGAACTCCATACGATGTTTTAAATGTTCTTTCCATGTCTGTAAATTGGAAATAAAAGCAGATTGTCCCACTTTCTCAATGCAATCCTACAAACGTTGGATAGGGCAAGAGTCCATTCTTGTAACTGCATTCACCTTTCGATAGTCCACACACAACGTCTGGTTTAGGAACCATCACTATGGGTGGGCTCCATTGGCTGCAACCCACTTCAATTATGCCATTTTTAAGCATACTCTCAATCTCTTTGTTAACCTGTGCCAATTTTAAAGGGTTAAGTCTATATGGATGTTGTTTGATCGGAACAGCATTTCCCACATCTACATCATGTATAGCCATTTTAGTACTTCCCAATTTATCTCCACAAACCTGCCCATGTGATATCAATAACTCTTTCAGGTCAGTTTGTTTTTCCTCTGGACGATAACGCAACAATTTATCCCAATTTTTAAGAACATCCTCATTTTCCAATTTAATTTGAGGTATGTCAAATTCACAGTCATCTGGATTTGGTTTGTCACTTTGAGTTAGAATCATTAAAAGCTCCTTTTTCTCTCCTTCCCTTTCAAAGTACATTTTAAGCATATTCACTGACATACTCGGTGAGTCTTCCTTCTATCTGGTGTTTTTACCACATAATTCACCTCACTTAATTTCCTTTCAATCTGATACGGTCCACAAAACCTAGCTTTTAAAGGCTTCCCTACCACTGGTAACAACAAAAAAACATTATCTCCACTTGCAAAACTACAAACTGTGGATTTCTTGTCCGCTACCCGTTTCATCACATATTGTGCAACTTTCAAATGTTGTCTAGCCAATTCACCTGCTCCATTTAATTGTTCCCTAAAATTTGACATGAAATTCAATAGTGTAATTTCCGATTTCTCATCCACCAATTTTTCTTTGATCAATTTAAGTGGCCCTCTTACCTCATGACCAAAAATTAGTTCAAAAGGACTAAATTTGGTGGACTCATTAGGTGCATCCCGAATTGCAAACAGTACAAATGGAATCCCATTATCCCAATACTCTGGACAATCCCGACAATAAGCCCTCAACATTGTCTTCAATGTCCAATGCCACCCTTCTAATGCTCCCTGCAATTCTGGATGGTACTCAGTTGATTTAACTTGTTTTATTCCGAAGCTATCCATAACTCCTTTGAATAACTTTGAGGTAAAATTTGATCTTTGATCCGGTTGTATTTCTGTTGGTAGTCTATGTCTAGTAAAGAATTTAAGTAACTCCTCCACAATCTTTTTAGCTGTAATATTATGTACTGGAATGGCCTCTGGAAACCTAGGAGACACATTATAGTCAAAAGATATTGATTCCCATTTTTTGTTTTAGGAAGCGGTCCTACACAATCAATTAGGACCCTCGTAAAAGGTTCCTCAAATGCTGGAATGGAATGGGTATTAAGGGCACTGGTTTTATCACTGCTTGAGGTTTCCCTATCACTTGACATGTGTGACATGATTGACAAAATTTAACTACATCTGTAGAGGACCTGGTTTAGCACACGGCTAAAGCAGACCAAGGCAAGCCAGCAGCACGGTTCAATTCCCGTACCAGCCTCTCCGAAAAGGCGCCGGAACATGGTGACTACGGGCTTTTCACAGTAACTTCATTAGAAGCCTACTTGTGACAATAAGCAATTTTGATTTCATTTCATTTTCATGTAGTCCAGGCCAATAAAAATGTTTCTGGATTTTAGCTTGAGTTTTCCTTATTCCCAAATGACCTCCCACTGGTACCTCATGTGCAACTCGCAACACCTCCTTTCTATACCCTACCGGCAATACTACTTGATGAACCTCTGCCCGCTTTTCATCCGCCTGCATATGCGCAGGTCTCCATTTTCTCGTCAAGATATCACTTTTACGGTAATAACACTCTGGTATACTCTCAGATTCCTCTTCCGTATATGCTTTCTGATACATCCATTTTATTTCTACATCTTTCTGTTGTAACTCCGCCAATTTTCCTGAACTAAAAATATCCATCTCATCCTCCACTGTTCTTGTTCTTTTTCAACCATCTGTTCAAAAATTGTTTCTGATAATTGCACCTCAACTTCATCTTCACTCTTTGATTTCTCCTCTTGTCTCAGCCTGTGACTTTGCGACCTTGTTACTATACAATCCGGAAAAATCCCAGGATATTTGCCCTTCAACACTTCAGTTGTCTGATTTTCCACTGGCTTATCAACCACAGTAGGCATCACTCCCACCTGTGATCCAGCTATATCATTACCCAAGATAAACTGTATTCCTGGACAAGATAGTTTATCTATTACTCCTACTATCACTTCACCACTCTTCACTGGACTATCCAACCTTACCTTACCTCTCACCCTGAATTCCACATATCACCACCTTTTCTGGCAACATTCTTCCCAAACTACATAATTCCTCACCTCTTACCATTAAAGATTGACTAGCCCCTGTATCTCTTAAAATTGTGACTTCTTTACCTGCTCCTCCTGATATATACAAGTAACCTTTACCCACTCAAGTAAATTCTTTAAAGACATCTGGCACCTTCTTAACAATTACTTCTTGAACAGGCTGTACAATCGTTTGCACCTCCTTCGCTTCCCTTGGGCTTTCCTTTACCACTCTAACAAATCCCACTGTCTTATCCTGTTTTACCACATCAGCCTTTCCAGTGCTTTTCTTCAACCACCAACACTGTGACTTTACATGGCCTAGTTAATTACAGTGAAAACATTTGAAACTTTTCATTTCTTTTCCACCCTCCTGGATTTCTTTTTTAATCTGAGGTACACTCTCTTTATTGTCTCCCATCAGGTCACCTTTACCTTTACCATTTGAGTATTTTTCATGTCCCCTCACCGGCTGATACTGATATCGGAAACCAATCTTTGATTTATGAACTAATTCATAATCATCTGCCATTTCTGCTGCTAATCTCGCAGTTTTAACCCCCTGTTCTTCCACATGAGTTCTCACTACATGAGGAATTGAATTTTTAAACTCCTCCAAAAGTGTAATTTATCTGAGAGCTTCATACGTTTGGTCTATTTTCAAAGCCCTTATCCACCAATCAAAATTACTCTGTTTGAGCCTTTCAAACTCCATGTATGTTTGACCAAATTATTTCCTTAAATTTCTAAACCTTTGTCTGTAAGTTTCAGGCACTAGCTCATATGCACTTAAGATGGGTTTCTTCATCTCCTCATACGTTCCAGATACCTCCTCCGGTAGTGATGCAAACACTTCACAATCTCTACCTACCAGCTTTGTTTGAATTAGTAACACCCACATGTCCTGTGGCAATTTCATTTGTTTAGCTACCTTCTCAAATGAAATGGAAAAGGCTTCCACTTCCTTCTCGTCAAACCTTGGCAATGCTTGGACATATTTAAATAGATCCCCGCCACGCCTTCGATTTTGACGCTCTGTCTCACTATCCTCATCACTATCATCCAACTGTACGTTTCCCTTTACATCTGCCAATTTTAACTGACTGTCTTGTTTTATGGCCATTTTCTGAAGTTCAAACTCTCTCTCTTTATCTTTTTCCCTGATCTGTATCTCCCTTTCTCTTTCTTTTTGTTCTGCTAGGGCTATTCTTTCTTTTCTTCTTTCTTCTCTCCCCTTTTCTTTTTCCGCTCTCTCTCTTTTGTATTCAATCCGCTTTATTTCTTTCTCATGTTCCATTTGTTTAATTTGCAACTGAATTTTTGCCATTTCCAATGAGTCAAACTGTTTCTCAGGCAACTTTAAATGCTTAGCCACTGCCATAATTACCTCATCTTTTCGCATTTTGTCAGGTAATGTTAACTGCAATATTTTTGCCAAATCTAACAGTCTGCTTTTAGTCTCTGTCCGTAAGGTACTGCGTGTGCCCGTCTCCACCCCCAAAAACCTCTGAGCCTCTGAAAGAGCCATTGTCCACAACACACTTAAACTAAAATACCACACCGGAAAAGCAACAATCCTTCACTGTCTTTAAGTTCACAAAAGTCAATCCAATAGATAGACTTTTATCCCGGATGAGCCCCCAATTGTTATGGGAGAAGTATTTTCAGAACCCCAAAATGTATCATGGAGTTCAACCAACCCCCCCACCTTTAATGGATTGTTATTTTTGAAGCACACGGCTTGTTCCCCAGGTGTAGTATTACAATTATGGACATGTGGTTTTTAAAACAAAACAATGTTCATTCCATGAACTCAAATTAACCTTTTAAATAAACATTGGATCTCTCAACACCCCTTACTTCAAAGATAACCCCGAAAATAATACAGCACTACCCAATTCTGCAAACAGTTCCTTTCCACATCCAAAAGACTTAACAAATCCTTCAAACAGAAGCACATTAGATTTATATTCAATACTAAGACCTTTTTACAATTCCGATTTCACCAAAGGATTAAGCGATAGTCTTTCATGGCAGAGATCACCAACAATGCAGCTCACAGCCACACCCAAGCTTTCTTCAAACTGAAACTAAAACTCCCAAAAAGCAGAAGTGAGCTCAGCTCCCCCCGTAACATCACTTCAGTAATATGACAGCTTTATTTCTTAAAGGCACATTTCTTAAACATCCAATTCTTAAAGGCACTCTCACATGACATGATGGATTGGCTCTAATTTTTAGACTATTCCCCCTAATTCTGGCCTACCTAACCAGCAGAAATAGTTTCTCCTAAACTACCCTACCTATTCTCTTTAATAGCTTGGAAATTTAAATCAAGTAGTTCTTTAATTTTCTAATTTCAGGGAATACAACTCTAGTTTATTTAATCTCTCCTTATAGATTAACCTTTGGAGTGCAGGTATAATTTTAGCAGAATAATGCTGCACTCTTTTCAAAATCAATCTATTGTTCCGAAGGTGCCAGAACTGCTCACCATACTCCAGATGTTGTCTGTGATGAATGTAGGATTTTTAAAAATACATACTGTATTATGTGTCTGTTGAAGTAATTTTATTAAAATAACTTCGGTTATATGTCTGCTAAAGCTATGCTTAAGTGGGTTAAGCAGGCTGTGATGTCACTCATGGGAGAGGCTGGGTCTGTTTTTAGTTTCATTTTCAGCCCTGCCCTGAGACTGTTGTTTTTAGTTTCATTTTTTAGAATTCTGCTCTGGATTCTGAGGAAAGGTGTGTTTCTCAGGCTGACTTCTGAAAGCTTCTCTCCCAAGGACCTTGTGAATAAATATACAAGTCGCTAAGTGTTAACTTTATTTATTAATGGCATTTGACCTGTGTGTGCAGATTTTGCTCAATTGAAGAAGTAGATGGGAAAGTAAGCTCAAAGATCTTTGTTTAATGTTTTTTTAAAGAACTGTTTAATTGTTAATTGAAAGGCTGTTTTTTCTTTGGATGTTAATGGGGTTAATCCTGTGTTAATAATAAAGTTTGTTTCAATATTAAAGATCCCTCATTGTCAGTGGTATCACTCCTGAAGCAACATATTCTTTCCTCACAGTTTCTGAAATGGAAGATTATTGGGGTCTCGCTCGGTTTCCTAATCTAAATTGGTGTCTGGTCTGGGTACCGTAACATGTCAAACATGGACCTTGTATAGTTTCAGCATGACTTCTTCCCCCCTTTAGTTCTCTAAATATAAAGGTCAACATTCCATTAGCCTTTTTGACTAATCTGTGTAACTGGAAATTCGTATCTCTTTTTGTCTCCACTGTTTCTGCATTTTACCATATAGAAACTATCCTTTTCTATCCTTGTTAGGTCCAAAGTGGATTACCTGATATTTGCTTACTTTGAAAATCATTTGCCGTAGTTTTGTCCATTTATTCAATCTATTTATATCTCGTTGTAATTTTGTGCTTCTATTTACACTGTTTACAATGACACCTACATTTGAGTCATCAGTAAATGTAAATATTTGGATTTCTATCCCTTCATCTATATACAATAGCACAGTGATTAGCACTGTTGCTTCACAGTTCCAGGGTCCCAGGTTCGATTCCCGGCTTGGGCCGCTGTCTCCCGTGTCTGCGTGGGTTTCTTCCGGGTGCTCCGGTTTCCTCCCACAGTCCAAAGATGTGCAGGTGAGGTGGATTGGCTATGCTAAATTACCCTTGTGTCCAAAAAAGAGGTTAGGTGGGGCTACGGGGATCGGGTGGGGTGTGGGTATAGGGTGGAGGTATGGGCTCAGGCAGAGTGCTCTTTCCAAGGGCTGGTGCAGACTCGATGGGCCGAATAGCCTCCTTCTGCACTGTAAATTCTATGATTCTGTGATTTATTAATGAATGTAATGAATAGTTAAGGTTTCAACATAGATCATTGTGGACACCACTGGTCAGAATAATTAAGAGGGCTTATCTATCCCTACTCTCTATTTCCTTCTACACATCCAATTTCTTAACCAGACCAATAACTTTCTTTCAATTCCAGAGGCTTTATATTTAGCTAACTGTCTCTTATGTGGAATTCAAATGCATTCTGGAAGTCCATGTAAGTAACATCCAGAGCCAGTCTCTTGCCTGGCACTTTGGTCACCTTCAAAATATTCAATCAGATTCATCAGACATGACCTACCTTTTACAAATCCATGGGGTTCTCTCTGATCAGCTGGAAGGTGTTCAATCACTATGACTCATAATTTCCCAACAGATGTTAGACTAACTGGCCTATAATTCCCTGGTTCCCCTCTGTCATCTTTCTTAAATAACAGAGTGGTATTTACAATTTTTCAGTCTAAAAGAACAATTCACGAATTGAAAGAACTTTAGAAGACTATAGTTAGGGCACCTATACTATTCTTACCCACTTCCTTTAAACTCTGGGGTGTAAACCACCTGATCTTGGGCTTTGTTGCTCTTCAGTGCCATTAATTTCTCAAATACTTTTTAACTTAATATTGTTGATTAAAATTAACAACATTGTTCCCAATATCTAAGGAGAGAAGTTTCTGCCTTCAGTATTCTCCTCATAGCTTTCATTCCCACTTAGCTGTGTACCATCAGCAAATTCTGATACTTGCACACAGTCCTTTGATCAAAGTCATTGATATAGATTGTAAGTAGCTGAGGCTTCGGTACCAAACTTTGTGGCATCCCCATTAATAAGACCATAATTAATAAGACATAGGAGCAGAATTAGGCCACTCGGCCCATCGAGTCTGCTCTGCCATTCAATCATGGCTGATATTTTCTCATCCGCATTCTACTGCCTTCTCCCCTTAACCCCTGATCCCCTTATTAATCAAGAACTTATTAATCTCTGTCTTAAAGACACTCAGTGATTTGGCATCCACAGCTTTCTGCAGCAAAGAGTTCCACAGATTCACCACCCTCTGGCTGAAGAAATACCTCCTCATCTCTGTTTTAAAGGATCGTCCCTTTAGTCTGAGATGGTGTTTTCTGGTTCTAGTTTCTCCTACAAGTGGAAACATCCTCTCCACTTCCACTCTATCCAGGCCTCGCAGTATCCTGTAAGTTTCAATAAGATCCCCCCTCATCCTTCTGAACTTCAATGAGTACAGACCCAGAGTCCTCAACTGTTTCTCATACGACAAGTTCTTCATTCCAGGGATCGTTCTTGTGAAACTCCTCTGGTCCCTTTCCAAGGCCAGCACATCCTTCTTCAAATACAGGGCCCACAATTGCTCACAATACTCCAAATGGGGTCTGACCAGAGCCTTATACAGCCTCAGAAGTACCTCCCTGGTCTTGTATTCTCGTCCTCTTGACATGAATGCTAACATTGCATTTGCCTTCTTAACTGCCGACTGAACCTGCACGTTAACCTTAAGAGAATCACGAACAAGGACTCCCAAATCCCTTTGGCTTCTGATTTCCGAAGCATTTCCCCATTTAGAAAATACATTCCCCCTTCCAAAGTGCATAATCTCACACTCTTCCACATTGTATTTCATTTGCCACTTCATTGCCCACTCTCCTAGCTTGTCCAAATCCTTCTGCAGCCCCCTTGCTTCCTCAATACTACCAGTCCCTCTACAGATCTTTGTATGATCTGCAAACTTAGCAACAGTGCCTTCAGTTCCTTCTTCCAGATCATTCATGTATATTGTGAAAAGCTGTGTCCCAGCACCGACCCCTGAGACACACCACTAGTCACCAGCTGCCATCCTGAAAAAGACCCCTTTATCCCCACTCTCTGCTTTCTGCCAGTCAACCAATCCTCTATCCATAAGAACATAAGAACATAAGAACTAGGAGCAGGAGTAGGCCATCTGGCCCCTCGAGCCTGCTCCGCCATTCAATTAGATCATGGCTGATCTTTTGTGGACTCAGCTCCACTTTCCGGCCCGAACACCATAACCCTTAATCCCTTTATTCTTCAAAAAATTATCTATCTTTACCTTAAAAACATGTAATGAAGGAGCCTTAACTGCTTCACTGGGCAAGGAATTCCATAGGTTCACAACCCTTTGGGTGAAGAAGTTCCTCCTAAACTCAGTCCTAAATCTACTTCCCCTTATTTTGAGGCTATGCCCCCTAGTTCTGCTGTCACCCGCCAGTGGAAACAACCTGCCCGCATCTATCCTATCTATTCCCTTCATAATTTTAAATGTTTCTATAAGAACCCCCCTCATCCTTCTAAATTCCAACGAGTACAGTCCCAGTCTACTCAACCTCTCCTCATAATCCAACCCCTTCAGCTCTGGGATTAACCTAGTGAATCTCCTCTGCACACCCTCCAGCGCCAGTACGTCCTTTCTCAAGTAAGGAGACCAAAACTGAACACAATACTGTGGCCGCACTAACACCTTATACAATTGCAACATAACCTCCCTAGTCTTAAACTCCATCCCTCTAGCAATGAAGGACAAAATTCCATTTGCCTTCTTAATCACCTGTTGCACATGCCGGGATCTTACCCTTAACACCATGGGCTTTTAACTTATTTAACAATCTCCTATGCGGCACCTTGTCAAAGGCCTTCTGGAAATCTAAATAAATCACCTCCACTGGTTATCCTTTGTCTAACTTTCTTGTTACCTCCTCAAAGAACTCTAACAGATTTGTCAGATGCAACCTCCCTTTGACAAAGCCATGCTGACTCAGTCCTATTTTACCATGCACTTCCAAGTAGACTCCTAAAAATGATCTGCTTATTCCTACTGTCTTTAACCAATTATACTAGCCCAGATCCTTATCATGTTCAATAGCCTTTTGGTCTGAATTCTACTGATAACTTCAAGGCCCCAAAGTGGGACCAAATAAGAGTCCTGAGCCTGCACTTGTCAGCAGTAGAACCAGTTCAATGGGCTACCCAGTGGTGACCTTGTAACTGGCATCTTGTGAGGTCATTCTATGACCTGGAAGTGGTGATACGAGCTACTTCCAGGTACTGTAATGTAACCCCGGTGGGCTCCGCCTCCGGCTCCGCCCTCACCGGGGCCCTATATAGACCGGCCAGCTGTGGGTGGCACTCATCTGTACAACCGACTCTGGCTCGGCAAGTTCATGATTAATAAAGCCTCATGTTCACCCACTGTCTCAGTCTCTTGGTGAATTGACGGTACATCAATTTATTAATCATCGACAGCACCATTGAAGCCACTCTAAAGCTGGACAAGCTTGAACTCGACGCACGCGAGTCAGAAGCCAAGGAGATATTCGAACAATGGCTACGATGCTTCAAGGCCTACCTCGATTCCTCCACAAAGCCTCCCACGGAGACCCTCAAGTTGCGACTCCTCCACTCTCGGGTGAGCCATCGAGTCTCAGTAATGATCGAGAAAGCGGCCACGTACGAGGCGGCGGTCGCAACCCTCAAGGCACATTTCATGAAGCCCGTAAACTAGGTGTTCACCCGACATCTCCTCACTACTCGCCGTCAACGGGCCGGAGAATCGCTGGACGAGTACCTGGAAACCCTGACTCTACTCGCAAGGAACTGCAACTATCGAGATGTGATGGCAGAGGTGAACTTAGAGATCCGGGACACCTACGTGGCTGGGGTCCCCTCGAACTACATCAGGCAGCGCCAGTTGGAAAATGGGACCTCTGACCTGCGGGACGCGGTAAAGCTAGCTACGTCGATAGAGGCTCAGTGCGTTCCCCGCGGGCCCGACGAACCACTCGTGAACACCATCATCGCGGCCCCCGTCGGACCTGACTACATCACAGGCCGGCACAGCGCGCCTGCCAGCCCAGCCCGGGGAACCGCAGTGCTACTTCTGCGGCCAGGGTCAACACCCCCGGCCGCGTTGCCCAGCCCGCCCAGCGACGTACAGCGACTGTGGGAAAAGAGGCACTTTGCTAGAGTCTGTCTGGGCGGACCTAAGCACCAGGCCTGACCCATGGACTCGCAGGCCCGCAGACCCCGCAATGCGGCTGCGTGCCTGCCCAGACGCCCCCTTCAGATGCATCATCAGCCTTGTGCGACTCGTGGGGGCCGCCATCTTGGACGACTGACCGACACGTGCGACTCATGGGGGCCGCCATTTTGGCCGCCGATTCCGACACCGACCGACATGTGCGACCGATGGGGTCGGCCATCTTGGTCACCATCTTCACCCCAGCCCGACACGTGCGACTCATGGGGGCCGCCATCTTGTGACTCCACCAATCACACAGGCGCCCGCAGCTGGCCACAGTCACCCTCGACCAGTCGCAGCCAAAACAGCTGAAGAACTCCATAGTGGTCCTCCGGGTCAACGGGTACAAGACCCCCAGTCTTTCCGACACCAGGAGTACGGAGAGCTTTGTCCACCCCGACACGGTAAGGCGCTGTTCCCTCCACACCTACCCAGCCTCCCAAACAATCTCCCTTGCCTCCGGTTCCCATTCCGTTCAGATCCGGGGGTACTGTATCACCAATCTCGCGATGCAAGGTGCAGAGTATGCTTGTTTTAAGCTCTACATCCTCCCCCACCTCTGCGGCCCCCCTGCTGCTCGGTTTGGACTTCCAATGTAATCACCGAAGACTGACCCTCCAGTTCGGCAGACCCTTGCCCCCCTCACGGTATGCAGCCTCCCGACCCTTAAGTTCTCCCCCCTCCCCCCCTTCGCTCTTTGCGAACCTCACCCCGACTGTAAGCCCATCGCCACCAGGAACAGGCAGTACAGTTCGCTGGACATGACTTTTATCAAGTCGGAGGTCCAGTGACTGTTGAGTGAAGGGATCATCGAGGCCAGCAACAGCCCCTGGAGAGCGCAAGTGGCGGTCGTCCGGACCGGGGAAAAGAATCGGATGGTTGTGGACTACAGCCAGACAATTAACTGGTTCACGCAACTCAATGCGTACCCCCTCCCCCGCATAGCGGAGATGGTCAACCAGATTGCGCAGTACCGTGTGTTCTCAACGGTCGATCTGAAGTTGGCCTACCACCAGCTCCCAATCTGCCCGGAAGAGCACCACTACACTGCCTTTGAAGCAGCCGGCCGACTCTTCCACTTCCTCAGGGTCCCCTTTGGCATCTCTAAGGGGGTCTCGGTCTTTCAGAGAACGATGGACCGAATGGTGGACCAGTATGGTTTGTGGGCTACATACCCGTACTTGGACAATATGACCAACTGCGGCCATGATCAGCAGGACCATGACGCCAACCTTCAGAGGTTCCTCCAGGCCGCCCAATCCCTCAACCTCACATACAACAAAGAAAAGTGCGTCTTCCGCACCACCCGACTGGCCATCCTCGGCTACGTTGTGGAGAACGGAGTCCTAGGGCCCGACCCCGACTGTATGCGGCCCCAAAGGCCCTAAAACGATGCCTGAGGCTGTATTCCTACTACGCCCAGTGGGTCCCCAACTATGCGGACAAAGCCCGCCCACTTATTCAAACCACCATTTTTCCCCTGAAGGATGAGGCCCGCTCGGCCTTCAGCCGCATCAAGGCCGACATCACCAAGGCCGCAATGCATGCGGTGGATGAGTCCATCCCTTTTCAAGTAGAGAGTGATGCGTCAGACGTCGCACTGGCCGCCACACTCAACCAGGCGGGCAGGCCAGTATCATTCTTGTCTAGGACTCTCCACGCTTCCGAAATTCGACACTCCTCGGTTGAGAAGGAAGCACAAGCCATAGTGGAAGCCATGCAGTACTGGAGGCACTACCTACCGGTAGGAGATTCACCCTCGTCACCGACCAGCTGTCAGTCGCCTTCATGTTTGACAACGCACAACGAGGTAAAATAAAAAATGACAAAATCTTGAGGTGGAGGATCGAACTCTCCACCTACAATTACGATATCAAGTATCGTCCTGGGAAGCTCAACGAGCCCGCAGATGCCCTGTCCCGCGGCACACGCGCCAGTGCGCAAGATGACCGACTTCGGGCTATCCACAATGACCTCTATCACCCGGGGGTCACCCGGGTTACCCACTTCATTGAGGCCCGCAATCTGCCCTTCTCCACCGAGGAGGTCAAGGCAATGACCAGGGACTGCCAAGTCTGCGCGGAATGCAAACCGCACGTCTACCGGCCAGACAAGACCCGCCTGGTAAAGGCCTCCCGGCCCTCTGAGCACTTAAGCATTGACTTCAAAGGGCCCCTCCCCTCCACCAACCATAATATATACTTTCTCACCGTCATCGATGAGTACACCCGCTTCCCCTTCGCCGCCCCCTACCCCGACATGACCTTGGCCACAGTAATAAAGGCACTGCACAGCATCTTCACACTGTTTGGTTTCCCTGCCTACGTCCACAGCAACCGGGGTACATCGTTAATGAGCGATGAGTACCTGCTCAGCAAAGGCATCGCCTCGAGCAAGACTACGAACTATAACCCGCAGGGAAACGGGCAGGTGGAGAGGGAGAACGCGACGGTATGTAAGGCCGTTCTTCTGGCCCTCAGGTCTAGAAGTCTCCCAACCCCTCTCTGGCAGGAGGTCCTCCCCGATGCCCTCCACTCCATTAGATCACTTCTCCGCACCGCCACGAACGAGACCCCTCACGACCGTTTGTTTGTCTTCCTCAGGAAGTCCATCTCTTCCACCTTGGTCACGGTTCCAGCTTAGCTGACAACTCCGGGACCTGTCCTTCTCTGGAGGCACATGAGGAGCCATAAGACCGACCCCCTGGTCGAGAGGGTCCAGCTGCTGCACGCCAACCCCCAGTATGCCTACATCACGCACCAGGACGGACGGCAAGATACGGTCTCCCTACGAGACCTGGTGCCAGCTGTTCCCCTACAAACGCGCCCCCCTCTCCGCTGCCCACCATGACCCCCAGTGCCCCATACGCCCCCCTGGGGATCCTGTATTGTCCCACGACAGCACTGCCACTACCCACCACCCTCCTGGCTACCCCCACTCCCCAACCGTCTCCGACACGCCAGACTCACCACCTGCAATAACCGTGCCTGCCACACCGCCAGAGCTGAGGAGGTCTAAGAGAACGATCAGCCTCCAGATATACTGAATATGTAATGACCCCACGTCACCCTCACTGGACTTGATTTTTTTAACATTGGGTGAATGTGGTTAATATATTCACTTAATGCATGCGCTGTCTGGATGATGTTGTAACCTATGACCTGGAAGTGGTGATACTAGCTACTTCCAGGTACTGTACTGTAACCCCAGTGGGCTCCGCCTCCGGCTCCGCCCTCACCGGGGCCCTATATAGACCGGCCACCTGTGGGTGGCACTCATCTGTACAACCGACTCTGGCTCGGCAAGTTCATGATTAATAAAGCCTAATGTTCACCCACTCTCTCATTCTCTCGGTGAACTGACGGTACATCAAATATATTCAATGACAAAGCGTCCACAACTCTGGTGTCATGAATTCTAAAGATTAACTAACCTCTTAAAGAGATTTTTCCTTATCTCTGCCTTAAACCCCTGATTTTGAAACTGTCTCGAGTTTCCAATTCTCACATAATAGGTGGTATCTTCTCAGCACCTGCCTTTTCAAAGTCTCCTCAGAATGTTATGTTTTAATTGCCTCTAATTCTTGTAATCTCCAATGAGTATAAGCCCAACCTGCTCAACATTTCTCAGGAGGAAACTTTTCATTTCAGGAATCAATCTAGTGATCCTTCTCTGAACTGCCTTCAATGCCATCTTAAGTGAGGAGACCAAACTTTATCACAGAATTGTTAGGGTTCGGAAAGATTGTGCCCCATTGTGGCTGCACAGGTTCTCCAAATGGCGATAATGACTTAGTGCCTTTTCCACATATCTCTGTACGTTGTTTCTAATCAAGTTAACATCTAAAGCCCTCTTGAGTCAACCTGACTCCACTACACTTCCAGCCAGTGAATTCCAGACACAAACCACACTTGTGCAAACTTTTTTTCTCACATGGGCGGGATTCTCTGACCCCCATGCGGGGTCGGAGAATTCCCCGGGGGTGCGTGAAACCCGCCACGGCGCTCCGACGCCAGCTGCCGTATTCTCCGGTGCTGGTTTTCAGACGGGGTTTACGCCACGCCGGTTGGGGGCCGTTGGCAGCGGCCCCTACCGGCAATTCTCCTGGCCAGTCCCGCTGGCATGAAATGGACATGGTCCCACATGGCGGTTCCTAGCTGGTAGGCCATCCAGTGGAGTCCTTGGGTAGCGTGGGGGGATCCGGCCCCTTCTGAGCCGGCCTCTGCAGGGCTCCGCCATCTCTGGTGCGGAGAAGCCGGGCGGTCTGCGCATGTGCGGAACCACGGCGGCGGTTCTGCGCATGCGCCAACCCGCGCCGGCCCTTCGCCGCCTCTGGCGCCGGCCTAGCTTCCGGAAGTGCGGAGGATTCAGCAACATCCGGTTGGCCGGACGCCGGAGTGGTTCACGCCGTTCTTGGCGCCGGCGTCGGGCCATCTCGCCAATTATCTTTGCTTCTTTTGCAATTCACTTTAAATCTGTGCCCTTTCGTCCTTGATCCTTTTACAAGTATTAAACGTTTCTCCCTATCTACTCTGTACACCCTCCTCCTGATTTTGAATAGCTCTATCAAATCTTCTCTTAGACAACATTCTGTGATTACAAAAAATACTTTATTTTCCTGTAAGGAAATCATAAACATTCGCTTTGTCCATATTAAGCCGTTAACTTAAACATTTTAAAGCTTCCTTTGGCGCTGCTTGTACCATTTTCCTTGAGAACAGCATAACAACTAGAGAACAGCTACTATATAATTTGAGTCTTGTTTATGCACATTTTACCACAGACTTCACATTTCAGGGTTGGGATTCTCCGACCCCGTGGCAGGTCGGAGAATCGCTGGGGGCCGGCGTCAATCCTGCCCCTGCCGTGTCCCGAAGTCTCCTGCACCAGAGATTCGGCGGGGGCGGGAATTGCGCCGCGCTGGTCGGCGCCCCCCCCCCCCCCCCCCCCCGGGCGATTCTCCGGCCCACGATGGGCCGAAGTCTCGCCGCTGTCATGCCGGTCCCGCCGGCGTGGATCAAACCACCTACCTTACCGGCGGGATCAGGCAGCGCGGGCGGGCTCCGGGGTCCTGGGGGGGGGGGGGGTGCCCCCATGGTGGCCTGGCCCACGATCGGGGCCCACCAATCTTCAATATTGAAGTTTCTCATCCCAGGAACCATTTTGTAAACTGAAAGAATAGTGTGCGGCACAGTAGTACAGTGGTTAGCACTGTGGTTTCACAGCTCCAGGGTCCCAGGTTCGATTCCCAGCTTGGGTCACTGTCTATTCAAGGTCTACACATTCTCCCCGAGTCTGCGTGGGTTTCCTCCGGGTGCTCCGGTTTCCTCCCACAGTCCAAAGATGTGCAGGTTAGTTGGATTGGCCATGTTAAATTGCCCTTAGTATCCAAAAAGGTTAGGAGGGGTTACTGGGTTACCTGGATAGGGTGGAAGTGTCAGCTTAAGTGGGGTGGTCTTTCCAAGGGTCGGTGCAGACTCGTTGGGCCAAATGGCCTCCTTCTGCACTGTAAATTCTATGATTCTATGTTCTATGTTCATTCTTGTAAACCGCTTCTACGCTCTCTCCAATGCATTCACATCCTTCCTATAATGTGGCTCCTGGAACTGTGCACAATATTCCAGCTGAGATCTAACAAGTGTCTTGTTTAAGTTCAGCATAACCTCCTTGCTCTTGTATTACTATTAATGAAGCCCAGAATACTTCATGCTTTATTAACCTCTCTCTCCACCTGTCTTATATATACTCTCCATTTTCTTCCAACCAAAATACATCACCTCACTTCTTCGCATTAACATTAATCTGCCACCTACCTGCTAACTCGTCCAACTAGTCTATGTCCTATTGAAGTTCTTCCTTTTCCCAGTTTATAATATTTCCATTTTGTGTCACCCGCTAATGTTTCAATTGCCCCCTGCACACCAAGATCTGGATCTTTTCTTCAATTCAATATGAGACGTGGGCTGCTGTTTTGTGGCAGTTAAAAGCCAACCACATTGTTATGGGTCTGAAGTCATATGTAGGCCAGACCAAGGTGGCAGATTCCCTTCCCTAAAGGGCATTAGTGAACCAGATGGGTTTTTACAACAGTTGGCAATTGTTTCATCGTCGTCATTAAACTTGTAAATGCAGAATTTCACCATCTGCAATGGCAGGGGTTGAACCTGAAACCCCAGAGCATCACTCTGGGTCCCTTGATGACTAGTCCAGTGACAATACTAATATGCCAACACCTCCCCTGTGGCTAATGCTTGCTCAGCAATTGGCCTTGTAGAAACCTTTGAGAGAAAAAACTGCTCTGAGTGGAGCAGAATAGTTTGGATCGATGTGTGGTTATTCTGAGAGGAAGCTGGTTGCTCTGTTATATTTCCTACCATGTTTCAGGTGTCAGACATAGCTGCAGGATATTCTGCAAAAAACATGAGAACAGACTGCAAGTTCCACTAAGCAGGATGAAGTCTATCATCACAGTTCAGATCTTGATCACAGCCTGCTAAATTTGGCACTGATTATCTCTTGTTAGTCATAGATCAAGACTTCACAATCACAGTGTTTTGAAAGAAACTGTATGGGCTTGAGCCCTCTGCCCTCAGAGACACCCCTGCAGATACCCGTGAAGTTGCTATGTGCTTTAGGGTGTATAGCAGTTGTAAAAATCCATGATTTATTGCTGCTGAAGTCAGATGTGCTCCTGCATGTCATTTGACAACCATTGCAGGACATTCATCATGGTCTCAGAAGGTGTCACAGTTATTGATTAACTTGCTTATGAAGATTCAGTAGAATACCAATCATTTTCCTTTTATACAATGTAAAGTTGTTCTTTGACTCCCACTTTCATTTGTTCCTTTTTACTTGTGACAGGTGCTCCACAAAATGATTCTTTCCCACCTTGCTAACTAAATCTCCCTAGGTACACGGGTCCGTAACACTGCATCTTCTAGGTAGAGTGTATAATGCTTTTGTTATGAAATGTTTGGGTTTGGCAGCATTAGATGATGCACATCTTGGATGTATCACTAGAAAGAGAAAAGGAAGATGTGTTTATAAAGGTTTCAGCAAGGGGTGCTTTGCAAGAAGGATGCTGATGTTATGCATGACAGTGCTGAGTGAGAAAGTAAGAACAATAAACCTAGGAGTGGCATAGCTCCAAATACCCTTACTGCCTATTACTACTGTTCAAAAAAGGAATGCCAGCGGCTGCTTAATAATGCCATATTGCTTACTGGAGAACATCTGCTTGCTATGGTGTTGACTGGCATTGTACATCAGACTTACCGATGCTAGAAATTGGATGATCACCATTGTCCACATTCCTCCTTATGTGTGTTCATGTATTGTTGGCACCCATTTCAAGTTTTACATGTCACTTGCGAAAGTTATTTATAAGACCCACCAAAAATGTTCCGATAAATGTATCAAATCACGTGCCAAAAAGTCATCACTGTCAGAGAGGTGGATCAAATATAAATCTCCTGCCTTACACACTCACATGCCACTTCCTTCAATTTTTAAATTGCTCCCAATAGAAACTATACTTTCTGCACATAAAATGATAACCATGTAGTTGTAATTTAAATTCTGACAGCACCATGTCCCACTGCACTGCCAGTTCAGATCCATGGGCCATGTTGGAGACCAGCGAGAGGCCTGCATTGCTTCTGCCCAGGAGGCCTGACACTATTTAAGTGTATGAGGTACTTAGCTGTCCAGTGTTGGGCCACCCACGTGATTAAGGTAATTGGAAGGCGGTGGTGTTGAGCCTGGCAGCGCTGTGTTTTTTGGCCGTGCTGCCAGGATTGGTGGTTGATGCCGGTATTGGTCTGAGATTTTCACCAGGGATCATCACAGGATTCCTGAAGAGAGGTGGTGGGGAAATATGGGGGTCCTAGGGAGGGAGTTTCCAGTGAAGGGGCGAAAGAGTGTGGGTGGAGGGTATGGAAGGCAGGGGGTGGCGTCAGCAGCCTCCCGTTCCCGTTGCTGGGTCTGGTAATTGGACACTGAATGATTTTGAGGAAGGAATTGACACCATGCAGATTGAGTTTTCTGGGCAGCCTTCAGGGGCCAAGGGAAATTTGTCTCATTAAATCCCAGAGTCAGCTTTCAGTGGCTCATTCGTGAGGTTATTTGGTATCCTACTACCAGTGGGTGGGATTCCCAGGTCCAGCCCTTCCTGCTCCGACTACATTGAGGAATCACAGAATTGTTACAGTGTAGAGGAGGGCATTTGGCCCATCGCGTCTGCATCGGCTCTCCAAATGAGCATCATGATTAAGTGCCATTCCCCTGCCTTTTCCCCGTACCCCTGAACATTGTTTCTATTCAGGTAATCATCTAAAGCCCTCTTAAATGCGTCAATTGAACCTGCCTCCACCATACGTCCAGGCTTTGATCCAGACCCAATCCATTATTGTGTGAAAAAGTTATTTCTCACATCACATTTGCTTCTTTTACAAATCACTTTTGCAAGCCCTGTTGTTCTTGATCCTTTTATGAGCAGGAATAATTTCTCCCTATCTACTCCGTCAGCCCCCTTATGATTTTGGACATCTCTATCAAATCTTCACTCAGCCACCTTGTCTCCTCGGAAAACAGTCCCAACCTCTTCAATCTATCCTCATAACTGTGGTTCCTCATCACTGAAAACAGTCTTGTAAACCTCTTCTGCATTCTCCCTAGTGCATTCACATCCTATAGAGTCGTGGACAGAAGAGTATGCAATGCTCCAGCTGAGGTCTAACTTGTTTCTTGCATAACTCCCTTTCTCTTGTACTCTGTTTCACTGTTAATAAAGCCTAGAATATTATATGCTTTATTGACAGCTATCTCCTCCACTTGCCTTGCGATCTTCAATGATCTCAGCACACATGCACCCAGGTGCCTCTGCTTTTGCACTTTTTAAGAACTTTACTGACGCGAGAATTGTCTGGATGTATTCGCACCAACTCCTCCCAGCCCATCAACTATTATGACTGCTCCAGCAGGTTCCATTAAATTCAGTATTTTGCCTATGATCTAGATTTTCAAAAATTTAACTATGCTTCTATGTTGGAGGCTGAGGTTTAGTAAAAAAATGAATCACCAATGTAGGAGCGGTTTCAAGGCCTGTGTATTGAGTCTGCTTCCATGTGGGCTTTTCTCCTGTGGCTCAACTCAGTACATACAGCAGCAGACACATCAACAATCTGAAGACGGTTTAATTTTCTACAAGCTTGCTCTCATGTCCATGAGAGATAAGACCTGGAAAGCTGCCACGGTCCTTCTGCAGAACAAAGACACAAACACAGCACATATACAACATTCAAAAATTAATGGCCTCCCCAGTTGGATGTGATCCAATCCCTGAAGCTGCTTGTTTAAACTCACCCAATAGAATTGCAAGCAATGTTTAAACTTCACCCAATAGAATCGCAAGCAACCCATGATAGATGCCAGGATTCTCAACCTGACAGCTATGTACAATCTCAGCATCCTGTGCTGTTTGTTTGTGAGAAACAGAACAACAGAACCAGCACCCTGGATTATTTCATATTGATTACATATTACTGCTATATCCTAAAAAATACACGTTTAATGGTTAATAATGATTACTCGGTACTCTTCCTATAATTCACCTCAATCCTTAATAAAGTAACTTGTGTAAAATTACACAAGTGGCATGCTAACTATTTAGTTCTAAGAGATATCATTGCTGAACCTCCCCCCCCCCCCCCCCCCCCCTCAACCAACATTCCTTTTAAATTATTTTACAGTAAAGCATATCTTATTTGTTTTTGGTTAGATGTATCTAATGCTTTACAAAAGTTAAGTATTTTTTTGATTTATCAGAATATACCTACTGCTGGCAACAACATGCAACTTTAAGATGGTGAACATGTGTTAGAACAAAAAAGGAATACTTAAAATTCACTGTATAGATCTGTTGCATCTTATGTTCAAGCAGCTTCATTAGTAGAATTCAGTGAGAGATAGTTCAAAAATATTCAGAGTAAAAATCGCTCTTTCTATTCACTGTTAGTTTCTAAAGAGAGCTATTCATTTTAATAAATTAGTTAAAGTCCCATTGGTGACATCTTTTGTTTGTAGAGTACCCAATTCATTTTTTCCAATTAAGGGGCAATTTAGTGTGGTCAATCCACCTACCCTGAACATAAGAACATAAGAACTAGGAGCAGGAGTAGGCCATCTGGCCCCTCGAGCCTGCTCCGCCATTCAATGAGATCATGGCTGATCTTTTGTGGGCTCAGCTCCACTTTCCGGCCCGAACACCATAACCCTTAATCCCTTTATTCTTCAAAAAACTATCTATCTTTACCTTAGAAACATGTAATGAAGGAGCCTCAACTGCTTCACTGAGCAAGGAATTCCATAGATTCACAACCCTTTGGGTGAAGAAGTTCCTCCTAAACTCAGTCCTAAATCTACTTCCCCTTATTTTGAGGCTATGTCCCCTAGTTCTGCTGTCACCCGCCAGTGGAAACAACCTGCCCGCATCTATCCTATCTATTCCCTTCATAATTTTAAATGTTTCTATAAGATCCCCCCTCATCCTTCTAAATTCCAACGAGTACAGTCCCAGTCTACTCAACCTCTCCTCATAATCCAACCCCTTCAGCTCTGGGATTAACCTAGTGAATCTCCTCTGCACACCCTCCAGCGCCAGTACGTCCTTTCTCAAGTAAGGAGACCAAAACTGAACACAATACTCCAGGTGTGGCCGCACTAACACCTTATACAATTGCAACATAACCTCCCTAGTCTTAAACTCCATCCCTCTAGCAATGAAAGACAAAATTCCATTTGCCTTCTTAATCACCTGTTGCACCTGTAAACCAACTTTCTGTGACTCATGCACTAGCACACCCAAGTCTCTCTGAACAGCGGCATGCTTTAATATTTTATCGTTTAAATAATAATCCCGTTTGCTGTTATTCCTACCAAAATGGATAACCTCACATTTGTCAACATTGTATTCCATCTGCCAGACCCGAGCCCATTCACTTAACCTATCCAAATCCCTCTGCAGACTTCCAGTATCCAAACATCTTTGGGTTAGAACATAGAACATAGAACAGTACAGCACAGAACAGGCCCTTCGGCCCTCGATGTTGTGCCGAGCAATGATCACCCCACTTAAACCCACATACCCCTAACCCAACAATCCCCCCATTAACCTTTACACTACGGGCAATTTTAGCATGGCCAATCCACCTAACCCGCACATCTTTGGACTGTGGGAGGAAACCGGAGCACCCGGAGGAAACCCACGCACACACAGGGAGGACGTGCAGACTCCACACAGACAGTGACCCAGCCGGGAATCGAACCTGGGACCCTGGAGCTGTGAAGCATTGATGCTAACCACCATGCTACCGTGAGGCCCCACCATGCTACCGTGAGGTTGTGGGGGTGAAACCCATGAAACACAGGGAGAAGGTTCAAACTCCACACAGACAGTGACCCAGGGCAGGGATTGAACCTGGGACCTCGGCGCATGAGACAGCAGTGCTAACCACTGCACCACCATGCTACCCGACATTGGTGACATCTAACTAGTTGTAATGCACTGAGATAGCCAGTTATGGATTATAGTGGCACCCAGCAAATGAAAGAACACAGGACTACTGGTGCTGCAAATCAAAAAGTACACAAAAAATCACAGACTAATACAGTGCAGAAGAGGCCCTTCGGCTCATCGAGTCTGCACCGACGCATGAAAAATACTTGACCCGTCAACCTAATCCCATTTGCCAGCACGTGGCCCTTGGCCTTGAATGTCCTGATGTGCCAAGTGCTCATTCAGGTACTTTTTATAGGATGTGAGGCAACCCTCTTCTACCACCCTCCTAGATAGTGCATTCCAGACTATCACCATCCTCTGGGTAAAAAAGAACATCCTGATGAATCTCCTCTGCACCCCCTCCAGTGCAATCACATCCTTCCTATAATGCGGCAACCAGAATTGCACTCAGTACTCCAGCTGTGGCCTCACCAAAGTTCGATAGAACTCCATCATAATATCCCTGCTTTTGTAACCTATGCCTTGATTGATAAAGACAAGTGTGCTATATGTACTTTTTCTCCACCCTATTAACCTGCCCTTTGATAATTGATACAAATGATAATGTGAAACAGTTTGGAAATAGTATCTTGTTGGTATTCTGTTGTTATAGTTTATTAAAGTACAATACACTTGATAATAGTACCAGGCATATAGGATTCATGACCAGACATAGCAAGTGTTTTTACTCCATATGCACTTGGCTTAGTTGCAAGTTGCAGTTAGTAAATTGCCTGCAGGTGGCCTGAAGCTTCAAATGGTCTATAGACATGGGTCTGCCTGGCCAACATATCTAAGCTACAGTCTGTCGAGAATCGTGGTTGAGATTTTACAGTAACGTTGCCAACCAGTTCAGTGAAATCTTCAGCATCTGCTCAAACTTATTTTTCTTAGAACTTTACTTTCAAAGATCTACTTATTATTACACAGCTGCCAGTGAGCAAAGAAACAAAATCAATCTGATGTTCTTGAGAATGATGTTTTAAGCTACATGTAATGGAGGTAAATTTGACGACAAAGTCACTAATCATTAGAATATAAACTTCAGATCGATTCAGAATCCAGACAGTTCTAACAGACCATAATGTCACCAACATCATTGATGTCAGTCTCTCCGCATGATATCGAGAAATGGCTGACTGCACGGGATACAACAAAGGCTATCGGCGCTGACAACATCCTGTTGTAGCACTGAAGCCGTGTGCTCCAGAACTAACTATGCTCTTAGCCAAGCTGTTCCTGTACAGTTACAACACTAGCATCTACCCAACAATATGGAAATTTGCCGAGATATATTCTATCCAAAAAGAGCAGGAAAATTGCTGCCACATCAATCTCCTCTCAAACATTAGTGAAGTGATGCTGGTGTCGCCCACAATGCACGCAAGTCGCACATACTCAGCATTAAGCACTGCTCACTAATTCTCAGCTCAGGTTCAGATAGGGTCACTCTGCTCCAGACTTCATTGTAGCCTTGGTCTAAACATGGACAAAAGAGTTAGTTTGCTAAGGTGAGGTGACGTTGTCTACCTTTGAACCCGAGGCAGATCTGACAGAGTGTGACCTAATGGAGACCCGGCTCAATTGAAATCAATGAAAATCAGGTAGGAAAGTCAGCACCAGTTGGAACCATAACTAATACAAAAGAAGGTTATTTGTGACGGTCAATATTTATTTCCAGGACAATATTAAAGTTCCTCAGGTTAGTGCCTCAGGCTCCAAACATCGTCATCCAGCTGCTTCGTATTCCCTCCATTATAACGCCAGAAGGGATGAGGTTTCTTGATGATTGCACAGTATTCAGTACAACTTGCAGCTCCTCAAATGCTGAAGCAGTCCACAAGAAAGTAGGAGCAGGAATGCACCCTGAGCCTGCAGGGCCATTCAGTCAGATCATGGCTGATCCGACTGTGACCGTAACTCTTCCTTTCTGCCTGCCCCCACCACCATAATCCTTCAGTCCCTTGTGTCACCTACAACAATGCATTCCAAATGTTTTCCCACTATGACCCCAAATTTGCCGTGACACCTGAATCAGAATGATGTGGGAGAGTTGTCAGAGTGGGGGGTGGGGGAGCTGTCAGAGTGGGGGGTGGGGGAGCTGTCAGAGTGAAGGGAGAGCTGTCAGAGTGGGGAGGGGGGGCTGTCAGAGTGGGGGGGGGAGGAGCTGTCAGAGTGGGGGGAGCTGTCAGAGTGGGGGGAGCTGTCAGAGTGGTGAGGGGGCTGTCAGAGTGGGGGGGGAGCTGTCAGAGTGGGGGGAAGGGGCTGTCAGAGTGGGGGGGGGAGCTGTCAGAGTGGGGGGGCTGTCAGAGTGGGGGGAGCTGTCAAAGTGGGGAGGGGGCTGTCAGAGTGGGGGGGGAGCTGTCAGAGTGGGGGGCTGTCAGAGTGGGGGGGGCTGTCAGAGTGGGGGGGTTGTCAGAGTGGGTGGGGCTGTCAGAGTGGGTGGGGCTGTCAGAGTGGGGGAGAGGTGTCAGAGTGGGGGGGGGAGCAGTCAGAGTGGGGGGAAGGGGCTGTCAGAGTGGGGGGGCTGTCAGAGTGGTGGGAGCTGTCAGAGTGGGGGGGAGCTGTCAGAGTGGGGGGAGAGGTGTCAGAGTGGGGGGGCCTGTCAGAGTGGGGGGGGGGGGGAGCTGTCAGAGTGGGGGGGCCTGTCAGAGTTGGGAGGGAGCTGTCTGAGTGGGGGGAGAGGTGTCAGAGTGGGGGGAGAGTTGTCCGTGTGGGGGGGGAGGGGCTGTCAGAGTGGGGGGGGTGGCTGTCAGAGTGGGGGGGGGGGGTGTCAGAGTGGGGGGGGAGCTGTCAGAGTGGGGGTGAGCTGTCAGAGTGGGGGGGCTGTCAGAGTGGGGGGGCTGTCAGAGTGGGGGGGACTGTCAAAGTGGGGGAGAGTGTCAGAGTGGGGGAGAGGTGTTAGAGTGGGGGGGGGGGGAGCTTTCAGAATGTGGGGCCTGTCAGAGTCGGGGGGGCTGTCAAAGTGGGGGGAGAGGTGTCAGAGTAGGGGGGCTGTCAGAGTGGAGGGGAGCTGTCAGAGTGGGGGGAGCTGTCAGAGTGGGGGGGGGGAAGAGCTGTCAGGATGGGGGGAGAGCTTACCGTACCAACCCCCGATCGCACTTTGAGAAATCAGACCATAAGGCAGAGCTCCATCTCCTGGCATACAAGCAGAAACTCAAGCTGGAGAATCCGGCTAAGAAGGTTATGCAGTGCTGGTGTGAGGACACAGAGGTGCCCACGTGACAGTGGACTGGTTCATATTTAATAACAGCAACCAACTTAAATGAGTGTGCCACCACCGTCAGAGACTTCATCAGCAAATGTGTGGGTGACTGTGTGCCAAAGAAAGCGCCCGGGTTCTCCCTTCCAGGGACTAAGTCCCCATGCCGGCGGGTAAAAAGACGCCAACGACTCCAGCGTCAACGGCCCCCAAGGTGAGGAGTTCGCGCATGCGCGGAACAGCTGTTGTGATCTTGTGTATGCACAGAACCACTAGCGTTGTTCCGTGCATTCGCACCGTCAAATTCTGGTGCAAGCGCAGGGGGTTCGCTTCTCCGTGCTGGCCATGGCGGAGCCCTATAGTGGCCGGCGCGGAAGGAAGAAGTACTCCCACGGAACAGGCCCGCCCGCAGATCGGAGGGCCCCGATCGCGGGCCAGGCCACCGTGGGGGCCCCCCTTGAGGTAACATCCCCCTGTGCCCCCCCTCCCCCCGACGACCGCCTTTGCCGACTTACCTGCCAGGTCCCACCATGTGGCACCATGCGTTACCCACGCTGGCGGGACTGGCCAAAAACAGACGGCTACTCGGCCCATTGGGGCCCGGAGAATAGTCGGGGTGGGGGTGGGGGGTGGGCGCTGCCAAAGGTCCCCCACTGGCCGGGCGTGGGTCCTGCCCCCGCCCGAAAATCGATGGCGGAGAATACGGCAGCCGGCATCAGGGCGGCGGGGTGGGATTTGCGCCACCCCCTTGGGATTCTCCATCCGGCGAAGGGGTCGAGAATCTGTCTGCACAGGAGGAAGAGCAATATTAATCGGAGATTCAATAGTCTGGAGAACAGATAGGCGCTATTGTGGCCGTTAACATGATTCCAGGATGGTGTATTGCCTCGTTGGTGGGCGGGATTCTCCGACCCCCTGCTCGGTCGGAGAATCGCCAGTGGCTGGCGTGAATCCCGCCCACGCCATCCTCCAAATTCTCCGGCCCCCGAAAAATCAGCCCGGTGTGAATCTCACCGCCCGCCTCAGAGAATGGCGTGGATCAACTCGACTCAATGGGCCCCGGGGCTGCCCGAAGTCTCCAGCCCGCGATGGGCCGAAGTCCCACCCGTTTTTTGCCAGTCCCACCGGCGTAAATTGGAGTAGGTCCCTTACTGGTGGGACCTGGCAGTGCGGGCGGCCTCCGGAGTTCTTGGGGGAGGTCTCGCCCCGGCAGGTGCCCCGACGCCGGGCCTGTGCCGTGGGGGCACTCTAATGTTCTGCACTGGCGGCTGAAGCAGTCCGCCATTGCCGATGCGGAAATGAAGCCCTCTGCGCATGCACGGGGATGACGCCAGTACACGCTGGCGCTTCCGCGCATGCGCCAACTCACGCCGGCCGGCGGAGGCCCTTCGGCTCCGGTTGGCGTGGCGCCAAGCCCCTCTCCAGCTGAGAGGGTGCAAACCACTCCAGGCCGGGCCTAGCCCATCCGCACCGTTGGGGCGGCCCGACGCCGGAGTGGTTCACGCCACTCCGTTCCGCCCGAGTTGACCGACCTGCTGATTACGGCAGAATCCCGCCCAGGGTCCAGAATGTCACTGAACGGCTGCAGGGAATCCTGAAGGGAGAGGGTAATAAGGCAGACGTCATGGTATATTTTGGTACTAATGACATGGGCAGAAAGAGGGATGAGGTCTTGCATCGAGAATTCAGGGAGTTAGGCAGTAGATTAAGAAACAGAACCTCTCTGGTTGCAATCTCTGGATTACTCCCAGTGCCACGTGCTAGCGAGTACATAAATAGGAGAATAGCACAGATGAATACATGGCTTAAGAGTTGATGCAGGAGGGAGGGTTTAGATTTGTGGATCATTGTGACTGTTTCTGGGGAAGGTGGGACCTGTACAAGTGGGACGGTCGACATCTGAACCAGAGTACGACTAACATCCTTGCTGGCGTGTTTGTTAGTGCTGTTGGGAGGAGTTTAAACTAATTCAGCGGGGGAAGGGGACACAGACTGTTAGTATGATGCAAAATAGCAATCAAATTTTGAGGGATTAAGACAAGGCTCAATGGCCTCTACTTTAATGCCAGGAGTATTACACGTAAAATGGATGAGTTAAGGTCAAGGATTAATACTGGAATTGTGATATAGTAGCCATTACGGAGCCCTGATTGAGGGAGGAGCAGGGTTGGCAGCTGAAGTTCCCGGAATATACAATCTTCAGGCAACACAAAGGAGGGGCTAAAAGAGGAGGAATTGCATAATGAGTTAAGCAGTCAGTTACTGCAGTAAGGAGAGATGTTAGGGTGAATTTTCCATTTGGGAAACTATGGGCGGGATTCTCCATTTGGGAGACTATGGGCTGAATGCTCTGCTCCCCGACCCCAAAATCGCGTTTGGCCATGGATCGGAGAATCCATTTTGGCACTGGAATCGGGTGGGCGGCGTTTTTCAAATTCTCCCACCAGCACCTCCCCCCCCCCCCCCCCCCCCCCCCCAGTACATTGTGCCAAGTATCCACCATCTCAGGCCATAACAGCCTCCCCGGACAGGCGCCGGAATGTGGCGACTAGGGGCTTTTCACAGTAACTTCATTGAAGCCTACTCGTGACAATAAGCAATTTTCATTTTCATTTCATTGCCGAGGCCTGCCCCGCGATGCTCCGTTGCCGACCAGTCGAATTCTTGACGGCATGGCTTACGTGTACTCACACTATCCAGAATCCTCACGTGGCGGCTGCGGACTCAGTCCGGGGATGCCACAGTTAGGGAGGGCCCGATCGGCAGGTGGGGGGGCTTCATTTGGGGCTGGGGGCAATGTGTGCGGTCGGTCCAGGGCGTGCGAGTGGCTGATGCGGGGCACTACTTTGCTGGTCCAGGTTGCAGGCTGAGTCTGCCATGGAGCACAGCGAGGCGACTGGAGAATCGCCGCCAATCGCGGCAGTTGGGGGCCGTTGAAAGCCCCGCCCCCGCCGTGATTCTCCGTGCTAGACGGGCCGAGTCCCGTCGCCGTCATTTATGTATGGTCCGACCCGGTGGGACCTCAGCGTTCTGGCTGCGGGGGCTGTCCTGGTGGGTGGGGGGGCCTCCACGGTGGCCAGACCCGTGATCGGGGGGCAAGCGATCGGCGGGTGGGCTCATTCTGGGTGGGGCCTATGTTCCTTTGCGCCGGGCCCCTATAGGACTCTGCCATGTTGCCTGCGGGCCGGAGTGGAGATGGCTGTGACGCGCATGCGTGGACCCCCGCCAGCTGTGGTGGGCTGTCTTTCGGCTCCGGAGCAGCGCACAACACTCTGACACCGTTCTAGCTCCCGAGGGACGGGTGAATGCTTGCACTGGTTTTGACGCCAGCGTCAACACTTGGCCGGGATTTTGGAGAATCATGGCCCTGAGTTTTCACGACGGCCTGGGGACTTAGTCCCAAAAACGGAAAATCCAGCCCCATTATGTTCTCCCACCAGAGCTGAATTGAACCCAGCTTACGATCCCCCTGGGAGAGCAAATTGGGTTGCAATTCAGTACCTGACAAGGAATACGAAGGATTCCTGGGCGAATCCCACTATTGTGCCACCATCTTGAGTGGGCGGCCCGAGAGTGAAGTCCTGCTGCCAGCCACCCCCCCCACCCCCCCCCCCCCCCCCACCCCCCACTCCTCCCCCGCCCCCAGCAACAGAACTCGACCCCGAACCGCCCAGCCCCGCAAAGCAGCCCCCACCCTCGGAATGTCTGGGTGTCACCTTCCCCAAGTAGCGAGGTGACCCAACCCACCTCCCCCATTAACCCCTGCAATAGGACGCACACCCTAGGGAGCCCTGCAATAGGGAGCTCCTTCCAGGGACTCATGCAATAGGGGGACCACGACAAAGTGACCCCTAACTAAAGGGACCCCCCTCACTGGGACCCCTGACTCACCCCCCCCCCCCCCCACAAATGTTCATCTCTCTTCACAGATCAATGACTAAGTGGTGAAACACCAATATTTATAAACATTGACTAAATCAAAGAGAGGTAAGTGCATTCCAATCACTCAAGCATGCCCTATACTATCCATTACAACACTTTTTAAAAACAAATCTTAACACACAAAAAGGATGGCCTGTTGGTATGTGTTGCAACTAGAAAGCCCTTCGGCTAGGGGATTTTCTGGATTGGTCAGTGTTCAGGGACTGGAGGATATGACTATGAGTGAGGTAAATGAAAGGATTGAGAAGGTAGGAGTAAAGATGTCTTTGCCCTTGCAATTGTCCAACAGCTTGTATGGATGAGAGCGGGGGCTTCAAGTTGTTTTAGCAAACTGTCTGGGGCACAATGGTACAATATATAGAAATGCAGTGGTAGTCGGGGACAATATAGTCAGGGGGATAGACACAGGAGGTTAGAAAGTACAAGGGCCACAGAGAAAACAAATATTGGTTTACATGAGTTCTGGAGTCCAGAATCAAAGTCCAATGAGGAATTATTTCACAGAGGTCAGCTGGCTGAAGACTGATGGTGTAAGATTTGATTTTCCAATGGTGTTGAAGTCACAAGCTGACATAAGCACACAGCGAATCAGTTCTGTAGTCAATAGTACAAAGTCTTCTCAGCAAAGTTAGGTCGATGGAAACCAGTTGTCCAGCCTGGCGAGGTCTGGCTTCTGTGTGGCCTGCCAGTCAGATGTTAAACTGTAGCTGAGGTATGTAACTCTGAGAGTAATATTAATATGGCCAGCAAGCAAAAGTCTTCAGTCACATAGTCTTACTTCCCTGCAATGACTGGAAATTGGCTTTCCTTCCAGGACTGCTAATTATGGGTCATTATGGGTTGGAAGAGGTGCTATTTGTTGAGGGTCTGGTGTTTCTCTCCATGGACTCACCAACATCGCTAACAAGCTTGGCTTATCAAATGCAAATGGTCTTCGTATAGCTCTCTTTGGTCTGTGCAGTTCTAGGTGGTCTGTTGGAAGCTCCTCAGACACAATGAGATTTGACATTCACGAAACTAATGAGTGAATTATTTTGTTCTGGGGACTCACAGACAGAGGGTCAGCCATCTTCATTGTCTTTATATCATAATTGTTTTTGTTCAACAGAAAAGTCAAATTTAAAAATAAGAAAAAGCAAAACAGATAAAATATTTTTGAAAATATGGAGTGTTGGGTTCTGTTCCGTGACAATTATACTGTCTAAAAGAGTGAGAAAGCTAAAGTTATACAAATACATAAGCAACTTTTTAAAAAAAAAACAGGTCAAAGGAATGAACAGATGGCTGGCAACCAATACTGTCATAGATCACAAGCTGAATGAGGTGTGAAAATAATTTTATCAAAAATTGTCAGGAATCCAGTTAAAACTGCTGAAAATTAAAGGTGGCATGGCGCCACTAAGCAATGGGATGCGGTTCTATCACTTTTTCTGCTGAATTCTTGATCAAAACCACAGTGATGTGTGAAAATGCAAGTGCCTCAACAGAGTAATGAGTGAATATTCAGCATTGTTCTTCTCCATTCCTACCTCCGAGGGGAATTGCTGAAGGCCCGGGAGCAAGCTGCTGATTAGCCTGACCTCTGCCAGGAACTGTCAATAAATAGATTAGATGGGAGATTTGGAAGAAAATAAAGTGAGCCTCGAGAAAAAAAATCAGAGAGTAAAATGAAGCAGATAAAGTGGGGCATATGGCAGATTGACAATGCAACTGAGAACCAAATTGAACAGAAAAAGTTCAGAGGAGAATTTAAAAATCAAGTAAAAGTGACAAAGAGGGGGTATGAAAAGAGACTGGCAACTATAATAAAAGGAAATCCAAATCTTCAATAGGCATGTAAATAGAAAAAGGGTTGTCAGAGGAGGAGTGGAGCTGAATAGGGGTAAAAGGGGGTTCATAGATCTAGGCAGAGGGCATGGATGAAGTATTAAATGAGAGGATGTTGCCAAAAGGGAAGAGATTGTTGAGTTACTGGATAGGCTATCAATTGATAAAGAGTCATGTGCCAGACCCTCTCTCAAGAAAGGGAAGTTGGTATCATGCCAAGGGGCAGCTTGCCTATTTAGTAACCTGTTTGGAAGTATTATTGAGCAGATACCAGAGTATTCCCACAATCTGTCTGAGAACCAAGTCCCACACCTACAGTCCAAGGTAGAAGAAACCTTAGAACACTGGTCATAATCTTTCAATTCCAATAGATACAGGGAGCTGGTGCCAGAGAACGGAGATTTGGAAATGTTGCACCCTTATTCAAAAAAGCATGTCAGGATAAACACAGCAACTATGGGCCTGTCAGTTTATTCCGAAACAATAATCTGGGACAAAATTAACAGTCACTTAGGCAAGTGTGAATTAATTAAGGAAAGCCTGCTCAAATCTGTAAAAGCAAATCCTGTTTAATTGACTTGATTGAGTTTTCATGAGGAAACAGATTAATGAGAGTAAAGCAGGTGACACAAAACTTGGAAACAGTAGCTGGCATTTTGCACTCCCCGCAGTGGGTGTCATCATGGGTAGGAGAAGAACAGATTGTGAGAGGCTTGGGGGATTCTGGCAGGGGTTTGCTGACGTTCTATCAGAGGTCTTGAAGGTGATCCCGAGTCCAGAAGTGGCAATCTTTGGAGTGTCAGCGGACCCGGGCGTCCGGGGGGCGAGAGAGGCCGATGTCTTGACCTTTGCCTCCCTGGTAGCCTGGAAATGAAATAAAATGAAAATTGCTTATTGTCACGAGTAGGCTTCAATGAAGTTACTGTGAAAAGCCGAGACAGATCTTGTTGGAACGGAGGGACCTAGGGCCACCGAAGCCGGGTGTGTGGGTGAGTGACCTGGTAGAGTTCCTCAGGCTGGAGAAGGTAATGTTTGCCTTGAGAGGGTCTGTGGAAGGGGTTTGCCCGGAGATGGCAGCTGTTCATCAACTTCTTTGAGAACAGTTAAGATGTCAGCAGTGGGGGGGGGGGGGAGGTTTGAAGTGGGAGGTCGGGGAGTTGGGGAGTGGGAGGCGGAATGGTGGGATGTTGGGTATTTAGTTGGTTTGGTTATTTGCAGCCCTGTAGGCTTGTTTTGTTTTATGGTTGTGTTTGATGTGTAAATATGTAAATGCCTCAATCATAGAATTACAGAATCATAGAATTTACAGTGCAGAAGGAGGCCATTCAGCCCATTGAGTCTGTACCGTCTCTTGGAAAGAGCACCCTACCCAAGCCCACACCTCCACCCTATCCCCATAATCCAGTAACCCCACCCAACACTCCGGGAAATTTTGGATATTAAGGGCAATTTAACATGGCCAATCCACCTAACCTGCACATCTTTGAACTGTGGGAGGAAATCGGAGCACCCGGAGGAAACACACACACACGCGCGGGGAGAACGTGCAGACTCCGCACAGACAGTGACCCAAGCCGTGAATCGAACCTGGGACCCTGGAGCTGTGAAGCAATTGTGCTATCCACAATGCTACCGTGTTGCCCAGAAGGGGGTCAGAGCAATAAAATATATTTTCTTAAATTAGCATGAGAGCACAACAATTGTTTTGTGATGTCAGAAAACCATTGTGCGACACTGCAGTAAAGCTTCCAATGCCTTTCCCACCATGCAACTTTGGGAATGTCTTTTGCATGCATTTTAATGTAATTAAAAGGGGTGCTCACTGGAATCATGCTGGACCAATAGGGAGTGTTGGCGTGCAACTAGGTCAACGTGTTTCACAACATTATATAAATGGCGTGTACCTGGCAACAGGCACTTTGGGCAGGACTTCGAGCTTCATGCACCTACCTTAAATCTCACAGCGCTTGTGGCACCTTGGGTTCAACACAAGGCCTCACTGCCAACATCACATTGCTTTCTGGGGGTGGGGGTTTACTGGGTAATATACAATGAGAAAACCTGCAATAACGCAGGGGTTCTCTGGAGTCAGCTGCAAGTCAAGGCCCCTGACTGGGTAACTGGGGAATGGGGTAAGTGGCCAATGGCAAGACAAAGGGCTGCGGTGTGCAGGGCAAGGCACCCTGAGGGGGGAAGATAGAGGTAGGGCTCACGCACATAAATGGGATGGCAGTATGGGACATTATATGTGTCTCAATGGGGAGAATTACAGTTAACAAACAAGAACAAAGAACAAAGAACAAAGAAAAGTACAGCACAGGAACAGGCCCTTTGGCCCTCCATGCCTGAGCCGACCATGCTGACCGTCTACACTAAATCTTCTACACTTCCTGGGTCCGTATCCCTCTATTCCCATCCTATTCATGTATTTCTCAAGATGCCCTTTAAATGTCACTATCGTCCCAGCTTCCACCACCTCCTCCGGCAGCGAGTTCCAGGCACCCACTACCCTCTGTGTAAAAAACTTGCCTCGTACATCTCCTCTAAACCTTGTCCCTCGCACCTTAAACCTATGCCCTCTAGTAATTGTCCCCTCTACCCTGGGGAAAAGCCTCTGACTATCCACTCTGTCTATGCCCCTCATAATTTTGTAGACCTCTATCAGGTCGCCCCTCAACCTCCGTCGTTCCAGTGAGAACAAACCGAGTTTATTCAACCGCTCCTCATAGCTAATGCCCTCCATACCAGGCAACATCCTGGTAAATCTCTTCTGCACCCTCTCTAAAGCTTCCACATCCTTCTGGTAGTGTGGCGACCAGAATTGAACACTATACTCCAAGTGTGGCCTAACTAAGGTTCTATACAGCTGCAACATGACTTGCCAATTTTTATACTCAATGCCCCGGCCAATGAAGGCAAGCATGCCGTATGCCTTCTTGACTACCCTCTCCACCTGTTGCCCCTTTTAGTGACCTGTGGACCTGTACACCTAGATCTATCTGACTTTCAATACTCTTGAGGGTTCTACCATTCACTGTATATTCCCTACCTGTATTAGACCTTCCAAAATGCATTACCTCAGATTTGTCCGGATTAAACTCCATCTGCCATCTCTCCGCCCAAGTCTCCAAACAATCTAAACCCTGCTGTATCCTCTGACAGTCCTCATCGCTCACCGCAATTCCACCTACCTTTGTGTCGTCTGCAAACTTACTAATCAGACCAGTTACATTTTCCTCCAAATCATTTATATATACTACGAACAGCAAAGGTCCCAGCACTGATCCCTGAGGAACACCACTAGTCACAGCCCTCCAAATAGAAAAGCACCCTTTCATTGCTACTCTCTGCCTTTTATGACCTAGCCAGTTCTGTATCCACCTTGCCAGCTCACCCCTGATCCCATGTGACTTCACCTTTTGTACCAGTCTACAATGAGGGACCTTGTCAAAGGCCTTACTGAAGTCCATATAGACAACATCCACTGCCCTATCTGCATCAATTATCTTTGTGACCTCTTCGAAAAACTCTATCAAGTTAGTGAGACGCAACCTTTCCTTCACAAAACCATGCTGCCTCTCACTAATACGTCCATTTGCTTCCAAATGGGAGTAGATCCTGTCTCGAAGAATTCTCTCCAGTAATTTCCCTACCACTGAAGTAAGGCTCACCGGTCTGTAGTTCCCTGGATTATCCTTGCTACCCGTCTTAAACAAAGGAACAACATTGGCTATTCTCCAGTCCTCCGGGACATCACCTAAAGACAGTGAGGATCCAAAGATTTCTGTCAAGGCCTCAGCAATTTCCTCTCTAGCCTCCTTCAGTATTCTGGGGTAGATCCCATCAGGCCCTGGGGACTTATCTACCTTAATATTTTTCAAGACGCCCAGCACCTCGTCTTTTTGGAACTCAATGTGACCCAGGCTATCTATACGCCCTTCTCCAGACTCAACATCCACCAATTCCTTCTCTTTGGTGAATACTGATGCAAAGTATTCATTTAGTACCTAGCCCATTTCCTCTGGCTCCACACATAGATTTCCTTGCCTATCCTTCAGTGGGCCAACCCTTTCTCTGGCTACCCTCTTGCTTTTTATGTACGTGTAAAACGCCTTGGGGTTTTCCTTAACCCTATTTGCCAATGACTTTACGTGACCTCTTCTAGCCCTCCTGACTCCTTGCTTAAGTTCCTTCCTACTTTCCTTATATTCCACACAGGCTTCGTCTGTTCCCAGCCTTCTAGCCCTGATAAATGCCTCCTTTTTCTTTTTGACGAGGCCTACAATATCTCTCGTTATCCAAGGTTCCCGAAATTTGCCGTATTTATCCTTCTTCCACACAGGAACATGCCGGTCCTGAATTTCGTTCAACTGACATTTGAAAGCCTCCCACATGTCAGATGTTGATTTACCCTCAAACATCCTCCCCCAATCTAGGTTCTTCAGTTCCCGCCTAATATTGCTATAATTAGCCTTCCTCCAACTTAGCACATTCACCCTAGGACCACTCTTATCCTTGTCCACCAGCACTTTAAAACTTACTGAATTGTGGTCACTGTTCCCGAAATGCTCCCCTGCTGAAACTTCTACCACCTGACCAGGCTCATTCCCCAATACCAGGTCCAGTACAGCCCCTTCCCTAGTTGAACTGTCTACATATTGTTTTAAGAAGTCCTCCTTGATGCTCCTTACAAACTCTGCCCCGTCCAGGCCCCTAGCACTAAGTGAGTCCCAGTCAATATTGGGGAAGTTGAAGTCTCCCATCACAACAACCCTGTTGTTTTTACTCGTTTCCAAAATCTGTCTACCTATCTGCTCCTCTATTGCCCGCTGAATGTTGGGTGGCCTGTAGTAAACCCCAACATTGTGACTGCACCCTTCTTATTCCTGATCTCTACCCATATAGCCTCGCTGCCCTCTGAGGTGTCCTCCTGCAGTACAGCTGTGATGTTCTCCCTAACCAGTAGCGCAACTCCGCCACCCCTTTTACATCCCCCTCTATCCCTCCTGAAACATCTAAATCCTGGAATGTTTAGCTGCCAATCCTGTCCTTCCCTCAACCAGGTCTCTGTAATGGCAGCAACATCATAGTTCCAAGTACTAATGCAAGCTCTAAGTTCATCCGCCTTACCTGTTATACTTCTTGCATTAAAACATATGCACTTCAGGCCACCAGACCCGCTGTTTTCAGCAACATCTCCCTGTCTGCTCTTCCTCAGAGCCATACTGACCCTATTCCCTAGTTCTCCCTCAATGTTTTCACCTTCTGACCTATTGCTCCGGTACCCACCCCTCGGCCATACTAGTTTAAATCCTCTCGTGTGACACTAGCAAACCTCGCGGCCAGGATATTTATGCTCTCCAGTTTAGATGTAACCCGTCCTTCTTATATAGGTCACACCTGCCCCAGAAGAGCTCCCAGTGGTCCAGATAATGGAAACCCTCGCTCCTACACCAGCTGTTTAGCCACGTGTTTAGTTGCTCTATTTTCCTATTTCTAGCCTCACTGGCAGGTGGCACAGGGAGTAATCCCAAGATTACAACCCTAGAGGTCCTGTCTTTTAACTGTCTGCCTCGCTCCCTGAACTCCTGCTGCAGAACCTCATGCCCCTTCCTGCCTATGTCGTTAGTACCAATAACCTCTTCCTGTTTGCCCTCCCCCTTCAGGATGCTCGCCACCCGCTCGGAGACATCCTGGACCCTGGCACCAGGGAGGCAACATACCATCCTGGAGTCTCTTTCACGTCCACAGAAGCGCCTATCATGGTGTTGTGAAACAACAATGCTAACCACTGTGCTACCATGCCACCCATGTTATAAATCCTATGCAACCCTATTAGCAGAGTGGGTAGCACTGTTGCTTCACAGCTCCAGGGTCCCAGGTTCGATTCCCAGCTTGGGTCATGTCTGTGTAGAGTTTGCACGTTCTCTATGTCAGCGTGGGTTTCCTCTGGGTGCTCCGGGTTCCTCCCACAAGTCCCAAAAGATGTGCTGTTAGGTAATTTGGACATTCTGAATTCTCCCTCTGTGTACCCAAGCAGGCACCAGAATGTGGCGACTAGGGGCTTTTCACAGTAACTTCATTGCAGTGTTAATGTAAGCCGACTTGTGACAATAAAGATTATTATTATTATGTTCCTCATGAACCTCCTCCTGTCCCATCAACATATCTTTCAAATAGAATAGAATCCATACAGTGCAGAAGGAGGCCTATCGACCCATTAAGGCTGCAGCCATCCTCTGAAAAAGCAACCCACCTAAGCCCACTCCCCAACCCCATCCCCATAACCATGTAACCCCACCTAATCTGTACATCCTGGACACGAAGGATCAATTTATCATGGCCAATCCACCTAACCTGCACACCTTTGGACTGTGAGAGGAAACCGGAGCACCAGGAGAAAACCCACACAGACTGGCAGAGAATGTACAAACTCCACACAATCATCAAGGTCAGAATTGATCCCTGGTCCCTGTCATTGTGAGGCAGCAGTGCTAAGCACTGCGCCACCATGCCACCCTTTTTGCCCTATGGGATTATCCGGTTTCATCTGAAATGTTATTTGCCCCAACTATTTCCTGTGGTAGTGAGTTCCACATTCTCTGGAAAAAATGTTTCTCCTGAGTTCCATAATTACTATTTTTTAAAGAAATTGAGCTGGATACTGCGCCATATCTCTGGTTCAGCACGCCAGGGGGAATGCTCCGTTTCACCGGCTAGTCAATGGGGTTTCCCATTGTGGGGCAGCCCCATGCCGTCGGGAAAATGCCGGGCTGCTGGAAAAATGGAGCATCCCAACAGCGGAGAATCCAGCCCATTGTACTTAACTGTCTGATCCAGGTGTACTAAGAACAAGGGCCTGAATGTTAGACTCCCCGCACCATTTCTTGAGGCAACAGAGAGCTTGAAACCACATGGACAGGATTCCGTCCGGGATCCCCCCCTCCCCACCCCCCCACCCAACCCGAACTTAATTTTACAGTGGAGTGGGCAACACCTCAGGTGGGAAGCCCATCCTTTCCCCTATTGAGGCCCTTAAGTGGCCACAATGGCGGGTGCTGGATAGCTGAGGTGGGAAATTAGAAACAAAATCCATGGTCTCGATCTCTGGCAGGTAGGTGCGGGGGTGGAAGGGGTGGAAACACCTCTATCAAAAGCCTCCTTCTGACTCGGGACACATGGACCAGATACCTTGCACCCCCCTCCACCCTGGCCTATCATGCGATTAACCACTCACCCACCCCCACAACCCACTGGTATTCACTACCCTCCCCGACTCAAAAACATCCTACCCTCCTCTCCTTGGGACCCCGGCCACTTACCACATACTGGCTTCCTGCACTTAGTTCCAGGCACGGCCTTCTGATTGGACGACAGCTCTCCAAGGCAGGACTTCCTTCCAGGTTGATGCCAATCAATGCTCATTTAATCATGAAATGGCAGCAGACGTGTTGGAGTCAGCGAGGATATGTTCCCCGTAAACTCTCTGGATGGTGGGTGGGTTAAGCCCTCACCATCTGAAAAATGCAGACCAAAGTCTAACTTAGCTTCTGCTGCCAGTATACTGAGTAAAACTTGTGGTAGTCACCACTGATGTATATATTGTATATAGAGGATGTCGGTGTAGGTGTTTTGTGGTAAGGCCCTGTACTACAGCTACGGGGGTAGTTCCCTGCCTGCTGGCTCGGCCCAGTAGGCGGAGTATAAATATGTGTGCTCCCAGTATAGCAGCCACTTTGCCAGCTGCTGTAGGAGGCCACACATAAAGCCTCGATTGCATCCAACTCTTGTCTTTGTGTAATTGATTGTGCATCAATTTATTACTCTAAGTTTTCAGAAGATGGACCTCCGCATCAAACCGGATCGTCTGCAGCTGGATCCGCAATCAGGCAATGCCAAAAAGGACTTTCAACATTGGCTAGCCTGTTTCGAAGCTTACATCGGGTCTGCGCCAGACCCAATTCCTGAAGCTCAGAAGATTCAGATCCTCTACACGCGGCTGAGCTCCAATGTCTTTCCACTTATCCAGGACGTGCCGACCTACACAGACACCATGACGCTACTGAAGGAAAACTGCGCTCAGCGGACTAACATGCTCTACACCATCCTCTCCACTCGTCGTCAATTCCCCTGTGAGTCAGTGGAAGATTTCTGGCGTGCCCTGATTCCCCTAGTTAGAGACTGTGACTGTCAGGTCATCACGGCCACGGAACACTCAAACTTGCTTATGAGAGACGCTTTTGTCTCAGGGATAAGGTCCGATTATATCCGACAGCGCCTCTTAGAAGGGGCCACGCTCGACCTCGCGGACACAAAAAAAGCTAACGTTCCCGCTTACGGTCGCTTCACGCAACATCCAGGCCTACGCCCCCGGCCGTGCGGCCCACCCCTCCTGCGCAGCGTGGACTCCGCAGACGGCAGCCCCATCATGGACCTCACCAGCGACCCCTCTCAGCCAACCCCATGCCTGTGCCACGCGGCAGCCAACCAACCCCGGGGGTCCAAAATGTTACTTCTGTGGGCAGCCTAAACACCCCCGACAGTGCTGCCCGGCCCGGAGCGCCCTTTGCAAGGCCTGTGGCAAAAAGGGACACTTTTCTGCAGTGTGCCAGGCCCGCGCAGTCACTGCTATTGTTCCGACTCCCCCCACGTGCGACCAGTGGGAGCTGCCATCTTGTTCGACCCCCACCATGTGTGGCCCGTGGGCGCCGCCATCTTGTTCTCCCCAGGATCATCGGGCGCCGCCATCTTTTCTTCCCCACGACACGTGCGGCCCGTGGGTGCAGCCATCTTACCAGTACCCATGCCTCCCGGGCACCTCATCGCCTGCCACCATCGACGACCAGCCGTGTCTTGCCTCTGTCATGATTGACCAGTCTCGCTCACACAACCTGTCAACTGCTTCCACCAACGTGAACATCGATGGGCATGAGATCTCCTGTCTGCTGGACTCCGGGAGCACCGAGAGCTTCATTCATCCTGATACGGTAAGGCGCTGCTCCCTCGCGGTGCACCCCGCCAACCAGAGAATCTCCCTGGCCTCTGGCTACCACTCCGTGGTGATTCGGGGGTACTGCATAGCCACTCTCACTGTCCAGGACGTGGAGTTCAGAGACTTCCGCCTCTACGTCCTCCCCAACCTCTGCGCTGCCCTGCTCCTTGGCCTGGACTTCCAGTGCAACCTCCAGAGCCTAACACTGAAAGTCGGCGGGCCCCTGCCACCCCTTACTGTGTGCGGCCTCGCGACCCTAAAGATCGACCCACCTTCCCTATTTGCAGACTTAACTCCGGATTGCAAACCCGTCGCCACCAGGAGCAGACGGTACAGTGCCCAGGACAGGACCTTCATCAGGTCCGATGTCCAGCAACTACTTCAGGAAGGCATTATCGAGGCCAGCAACAGCCCTTGTAGAGCCCAATTGGTAGTGGTGAAAATTGGGGCGAAACACAGAATGGTCGTGGACTACAGCCAGACCATCTACAGGTACACGCTCGACGCCCTATCCCCTCCCACGCATATCTGATATGGTCAATCAGATTGCACAGTACCAGGTCTTCTCAACTGTGGACCTGAAATCCGCCAACCACCAGCTCCCTATCTGTAAGGCGGACCACCCATACACTGCCTTCGAAGCAGACGGCTGCCTTTACCACTTTCTCAGGGTTCCCTTTGGCATCACCAACGAGGTCTCAGTTTTCCAACAGGAAATGGACCGAGTGGTTGACCGGTACGGACTGTAGGCCACCTTCCCGTACCTGGACAATGTCACCATCTGCGGCCACGGTCAGCAGGACCATGACGCCAACCTTGCCAAATTTCTCCACACCCCCATTCCCCTCAACCTAACTTATAACAAGGAGAAGTACGTGTTCAGCACAAACCGCTTAGCCATCCTCGGCTATGTGTCCAGAACAGAGTTCTGGGGCCCGATCCCGACCGCATGCGCCCCCTCATGGAACCCCCCCTTCCCCACTGCCCCAAGGCCCTCAAACGATGCCTGAGGTTCTTCTCTTATTACGTCCAGTGGGTCCCAAACCAAGCGGAGAGGCCCATCCACTCATTCAATCCACTCTGTTTCCCTTGATGACCAAGGCTCACCAGGCCTTCAACCGTATTAAGGCTGACATCGCCAAGGCCGCGATGCACTCAGTCGATGAGACGTTACCATTTCAAGTCGAGAGCAACGCATCAGACGTCGCTCCAGCTGCCACCCTCAACCATGCAGGCAGGTCCGTGGCATTTTTCTCACGAACCCTACACGCCTCCGAAATTTGACATTCCTCTGTCAAAAAAGAGGCCCAAGCCATCGTTGAAGCTGTGCAGCATTGGAGGCATTACCTGGCCGGCAGGAGATTCACTCTCCTCACTGACCAATGGTCGGTAGCCTTCATGTTCAACAACACACAGTGGGGCAAGATCAAATGCGATAAAATCTTGAGGTGGAGGATCGAGCTGTCCACCTACAACTACGAGATTTTGTATCGTGCCGGTAAGCTCAACAAGCCCCTTGATGCCCTATCCCGAGGTACATGTGCCAGCGCACAAGTGGACCGACTACGGACTCTGCACGACAACCTCTGTCACCCGGGGGTCACATGCTTTTACCGTTTCATCAAGGCTCGCAATCTGCCCTATTCCATCGAGGAAGTCAGGGCTATCACCAGAGACTGCCAGGTCTGCGCGGAGTGCAAACCGCACTTCTACCAGCCAGACCGTGCATGCCTGGTGAAGGCCTCCCGCCCCTTTGAATGCCTCAGTGTGGACTTCAAAGGGCCCCTCCCCTCCATCGACCGTAACACGTACTTCCTCAGTGTGGTCGATGAGTATTCCAGATTCCTCTTCACCATCCCTTGTCCCGACATGACGTCTGCCACAGTCATCAAAGCCCTCAACACCATCTTCGCCCTGTTCGGTTTCCTCGCTTATATCCACAGCGACAGGGGATCCTCATTCATGAGCGATGAGCTGCGTCAGTTCCTGCTCAACAGGGGCATTGCCCCGAGCAGGACGACCAGCTATAACCCCCGGGGAAACGGACAGGTGGCGAGGGAGAATGGGACGGTCTGGAGGGCCGTCCAGCTGGCCCTACGGTCCAGAAATCTCCCGGCCTCCCGCTGGCAGGAGGTCCTTCCCGACGCCCTCCACTCAATTTGGTCACTCCTGTGCACCGCGACTAATGAAACACCCCATGAACATCTCTTTGCATTCCCTAGGAAGTCAACTTCTGGGGTGTCGCTCCCGACTTGGCTCGCATCTCCAGGACCCGTACTCCTCCGTAAACACATACGACTCCACAAGGCGGACCCGTTGGTTGAGACGGTACAGCTACTTCACGCCAACCCACAGTACGCCTCCGTAGCGTACCCCGATGGCCACCAAGATACTGTTTCCCTCAGGAACCTGGCACCAGCTGGTTCCCCACACGCCACCCCCCTCCGACCCGGTGTCACCCTCCCCTCCCCCGGCACACCCCACCTCAGCCCCCGCTCCAGGACAATCCGTCCTCCCCTTGCCCACACCTTAGTGTGATAAAGAGGCCATAAAGAGTTAGAGGCCACACATCTTAGTGTAATAAAGCCTCGATTGCATCCAATTTCCACCTTTGTGTAATTGATCGTGCATCAATACTGAAGCATAAGAACTCCTTGCCACCATGGGAGAAATGACGGAAATTTGAAAACCAGACAACAAAGGACAGACCCATATGTTGTGGGTGTTCGCCCTCTTTATTTCTCCTTTGTAACTTAGAACCAGGCACTGGGTAGGATTTTTGAACCCTGTGCATACAGTTCATGGTTGATTCTAAGTGTCTGGTACCTAGGCTTTAGACCGTTCTTCATGTCTTAACTCTGACATGGAGTATGAACATTGTATCAAATAACAGACTCGACCACACAAATATGAGTCAGTTAAAAAGAAATCCAGTTGAGAAAGTATTTAGAAGTTGCAACAAAAATGCTCAAATAAGAAAAAGGAGGAGAATATTACTATTGTAACATGTTGGTGGAAAATTCCATCCTTGCTGGCAATATTTTTTAGTGAAACAATTTAAGTTAAATGTAAAAACAGCTATTATTATTGTGTATTAGCTCTTATCAAGTTAAATGTGGATTGTACAATGCATAATTACAAAATTTACCAAAATATTGCATATCTATTATTTGAATACTCTAGGTTTGTGTATTTAGCTGCATGTTACATATTTGAATGCAAAATCTGTTATCTGTTCACACCACATTATGATTAGAGTGAGTAGCAATGCATATTGTTTTAACAATGTTTCACCTCTCCAGCCTTGCTATAGTTAGCTATGAGGCATTTCTGTGCCATAAATTCTCTACTTCTGTTGTCTGTCAGAGTGAGATTGCCAATGAATGCTGAAAGTGGGGCAGTTTTATGCAGTGAGAATATCAGTAGGCTGGCCACGCTCTTTTCATACATAGCCAGCAGAGAGGGTGGGTGGCGATCTCATTCTGGGCTAGATTCAAACCTGGATCACAGGAATAAAGAGAGTGAAATTGCAGAATAGATTTCACATAGGCACACTTACAATGAATTAACATTTGAGTGGCAGTTCCTTTGAAAAACCCTCTTCAGTTAAGAAGGGTGCCTTTGGATTGCCATGCTGCTTTACAATCTGGTCTTCAAATGTCCAGTCTTGCTGATCAAATGCAATGTTGGATCTGCTTTTGAAGTTGTTTGGCTGATACCAAGTGACAAACTCCACTGTTGAAATGGCTTTCAGCTATTTGTAGTCAACACTGCCAGCAGTGATAACAAAAAAAATACTGTCAGTCAATCATACAGACAACATGAAAAATGAGCCAACTTTAGACTGAAAGCTGAATAAACTCAGAATATTATATGCAAAACAGTCAACAAAATTAACACAGACAGCAGTGTAGCTGAGGGAGTACAGGTTTGGCAAGCTTGTCTCTTGTGTTTCATCTACAAACACCTTGGATCTGATCCGATGAATCAATGTGGCACTCTTGGATTGGGCCATTTTTCTCAGGACTATCTGAGACCAAAAATTAGATCCACCATAGATAACATGTGCATAACTGCAAGTCTGTGCAAAAATTGTCACAGCTGTGTTTAAAATTTCTCCTCAAATAATGACTGAGCAATGAATAATCAATTATTAAAAGAAAGAACTAGTCCAAACTGACAATGTTTGCCTTTTGTAATTATTTGTCTTCTTCTTCATTTGCTTTCTTCTGATTTTCCCTTCCAATTACCCATTCTACTCTATAATTGTGTGTAAATATTGGCATTGTTGAAGATTTATGGAAGTCTGATAATACTGAAGTGTGCTACTTGAAGTCTGCTGATTAATTTGGATTTAGTTCATATATCCTTTGAGTCAAAACCTTGTGAATTTCAATAATTAAAAAAATGCTGCATAATCCTTGATATTTGTGTGGGAGAATGAAAAACCAGTATATTTCTCAAAATAACGCAGCATGAATTTCTCTTTTGGGAGTAGCGTGCCCTTTAATAAAAGGAAAACCATGGGCGATCTTGCACTGGGTTAACCTCATGCATTGTGTAAAATAATAGAAGGAAATAGCTCTTACCTACATCCCATACAGTGAAGCATCAATGAGGCTGTCATTGTGAGGCGGCAAACTCTGCTTTCAGTGGAAGAAGGAAAGACTGAATCAGTGTAAATGCCTTACATTCAGTTGTGGAAGAACAGATCAATTCACTCCCTCAGTTGAAAATGTTATGCAGTATTGAAGTGAACACTAATGGAGTTAGATTGTTTTGATTTTAGATTTACAATCCTATATGTCGGCTGAATTGAACATTTTAAAGGTCACTTACAATCTGTGGAAATGTTGAAAACTGACTGCAGTAACATTTCTTTCTGAGAAGCAGATTATGATGAAACAGAATATTGTAGCACGAGCATTGCTACATTGCAGTGAGTTAACTGATGTGTAAGGAAAGGATCTTCAATTACACATGTCACGTAAAAGTTGTTTCCCTAGTGCAGTAAAGAATAGCAGTTTTCTTTACCAATTTGGAGCTCATATGTGTTTGCATCACCCAATACTTATTAGGTACCCTCCCTCCTTCTTGGGAATTCCCTCAGGATCGAGGATGACTTGCTTCCATTCCGGGGAGGTGGATTCTGCAGTGGCTGAATAGTCCGATCCTGGATCCGCAGATTCTGTCACAGGTTTGGCAGGTGGTATTTGTGGCTGGGTGACTGGGTGGGACATTCTGGGATCTGTGCCCTCCTTCCACGGTTTACGCTTGACGTCCATGTGCTTCACCCTGCAACACTCGAGATGTTTGGCACCTTCACGGATGCTTCTTCTCCAGTTTGTGTTCTCCAGGGCAAGTGATTCCCAGGTGTCGGTGGGGATGTTGCATTCATTTATGGAGACTTTTAGAGTGTCCTTGTAGTGTTTCCTCAGCCCTCCTAGTGATCGCTTGCCATTGTAGCGCACGGAGTAGAGCACTTGTTTCAGAGTCTTGTGTTGGGCAAGCAAGCCATGTGACCCATCCATTGCAGCTGGTCAAGCATAACCAGTGCCTCGATACTGGGGATATTGGACAGTGATTGGTCAAGGATGGAGTAGAATGGCTCTTTTGTCTCATCCATTGCATCTAGGGTTGGGACGTAGACACTCATGGCTGTGATATGCTGTTTCTGGGCCAGGGTGAGCCGTAGTGTCATGAGGCATTTGCTCACCCGGCAGGGGGTTTCATTGAGACATCTGACCAATTCGCTTTTTACGGGAAACAGCTCCCGGTACAGCCAACATTCTTTGTCTGGTTTGTCTCTCCAGGTGTACCTGCCACATTATTCTTTAAGCTGGCCTTCACCTGCTAATCGTGTTTCGGTCAGAGTGGCAATGTCAATGGTGTGCGCGGAGTTCCCAGGCTACAAGGGCGGAGTGATGTTCAGATTTGCTGCTGTTTGGGTTCTCCATCAGGACACTAGCGTTCCAGGTCCTGAAATTCAATTTGGTGGGCAGGGTGGGGTTGGGGTACAAGATGCCTGTGTGTGGATTCTTTTAACGTGGGGTGGTCGTTGCACACCAACCACCACATGGTCCTAGCAGACTGAGGTCTTGGCCCAGTGGCAGGGAAATCCAAGACGACTGGAGACCTGGCTTTGCTGCAGGTACCCTACAGAGCACCTAATAATATTACATAGAAACATAGGAATTAGGAGCAGAAGTATATTCAATCAGATCATTGCTGATCTCTTCCTGGTCTCAAATCCACCTCCCTATCTGCTCCCCATATCCCTTTAACACATTTTAAAAATCAGAAATATATCTATCTCCTTCTTGAAACAATTTAATGATGCCTAATTACATATTTACGTTATCTATCAATATCAACAAAAAGCCCTGACCAAGTTTTTAAGAAACTTACTGAGTGAGATTGGGGTGGGTAACACCCATTTTCTGAGTGCGATGAATGTCATTGATGTTCCAAAATGGTTTCTGCTTATTTCTGATGAAGAGTGTCAGCTGCATATTAATAAATCTGCCGGTGATTTGCAGAGCAGGCAGATATGGCATCAATCAGAATGTGACAATGATTTGATATTAGAGCTGCCATTTTGGAACTCTACATTCCAGCCAACACAGTTTAACCTCACAGCTGCTTACATGGTGGACCCTGCCATTATTCCCCAGTCTCTGCTGCCATATCCTTCTCTCCCCCCCCCCCCCCCCCCCCCCCCCCCCACAACACCCACCAATGCTAATATATTCAAGGTGGCAGGTACTGAATTACTTTGTCCTGACTTCAAAGCTTCTGCACAAACTAGTTGTTCACAGATGTGGGTGCACTGGTGGCATGATCGGGAGAGTGAGCAGAGGTCACGTAGAGCAGAACAAGCTGCTGGTGAGGGAGGAGAAGGAGAGGGAATAGGGCTTTCAGCAAGAGGTCATATTTGCACAAGAAACAATTCTCCTACCTGAAGCACGACCATGATCAATGTCAGTAAGGAGTCTGTCATCAAAATCTGCCAGCCACAGCAATCAAAACTTCAATCTCAGAGAAGGAGTAGAAATGCAAAGCCAGTGGTTGTGAAGGTAGAAGTAGCAATGGACCTTTTTGCAACTGCTCCTTCCAGGCAGCAGCTGAAGCTATGAGCAACATTTGTCATTAAATAATGTGCTGCTGATTAATGTTCTCTACACAAAGGGGATAACTTCATTTCATTGCCTCTTGCCGAAGAGAAGCAGGTGGAATGAGCTCAAGGGATTTCAATGTTTTCTGGCTTCACCATGGTGCAAGGTGTCATTGACTGTATGCACACTGCCTCGTATCAACCTCAAGCCAATGCTGCCTGTATCTGAACTCAAAGGATTTCCTATCCCTATGTGACTAGATGTATAGTATCATGTAGGTCAATGCGCCGTGTTCCTGGCAGCAATCGTAAAGTCTTCTGCAGCAGTCCTCTGTGCCATTGTTTGCCATGATAAAGCAATGGATGGCTACTGGGCAACAAGGCCTATTTACTGACCACATGGCTCATGACTTCAGTGCTCAACCCATGAACACATGTACTGCATTCATCCAATGAGAACCATGCTGTTACATGAAGCACATTGAAGAGGACCATTAGTACATTGGAGCAATGACACCTCTGTCTGAACTGCTCTACCTTGCATTACTCAGCTAAGCAGGCACAAGTTTATGGATGTCTGCTAGGTACTGCACAACCTCATCACCATGAGGGAGCAGCTGTCACCGATCAGGCAATAAGCTGAGGAGCCAGAGCACAAGTAGAAATAGTTGGATAAGAAAGGGATGCTGCAACTTAAACAACCCCTTCTGCCTGGGCCCTACATGAAGAACTAATCAAAAATAACACCAGCAACATCAACCCAATTTCCTATTCACCAACATTCTCACACTCTTAACCTTCGACCTGCCAAAGCCAACACATCACACACAGATTGTAAAAACAAAAGCAAACACAAAATATACGTGTTACGGGCAGGAGAGAGAATGTGGGTATGACTTTTTCCCCTCACTCCTCACCTCCAAGAACATGGGGTGGGATTCTTCGGAAACTGGGGGAGCGGGCAACTCAGGCGCGAAGGAGTGGCCTGAACCACTCTGGCATCGGGCCACCCCAAAGGTATGGAATCCACCGCACCTTCAGGGTCTAGGCCAGCGCTGGAGTGGTTTGCGCCACACCGGCCGGCGCAGAAGGGCTTGGCGCCATGCCAACCGCCGCCAAAGGGCCTCCGCCAGCCGGTGCGAGTTGGCGCACCGGCGCATGCGCAAGGGGGGTTCATCTCCACGCTGGCCATAGTGAACTGTTACATCGGCCGGCGCAGAGGAATAGAGTGCCCCCATGGCACAGGCCCTCCCGCGGATCGGTGGACTCCGATCGCAGGCCAGGCCACCATGGGGGCACCCACCAAGGCCAGACCCCCCCACGCCCCCCCCCCCCCGAGGACCCCGGAGGCCACCCGTGGAGCCAGGTCCCACTGGTAAGTACCTGTCGTAACATACGCCAGCGGGACCGGCCGTAAATGGGCGGCCACTCGGCCCATCGTGGGCCAGAGAATCGCCGGGGGGGGGCTGCTGCCAGCGGCCCCCAACCGGCGCGGCATGATTCCTGCCCCCGCTAAATCCCCGGCGCCGGAGAATTTGGCAGCCGGCGGGGGCGGGATTCACGCCACCCCCTGGCGATTCTCCAGCCCGGGGTGGGGGTCAGAGAAACCCGCCCATGGTGTGTATTTGAGGAGGGATGTTTGAAAACACTTTTAGTGGTGTGACTTGTAGTAATAGATGTATAGTAGGCTTTCAGGTGAGTTTAACTCAGAAGAGAAGAAAACATCAAGAAATTTGAATGCAACAAAAATAAACACTCCCTCCCTCAATCACACAGATGCGCACTTATAAGTTGGATTCTAGAGATGAAGGATGCACGCAGGTTATTAACAGAAAAACAGGAAACAAATCATGAGCGGGATTCTCTGTTGGCTGATGCCGGAATTTTGAGTTTTGGGAACTATCTGTCAATCTGAGGTGTAAATCACAAGTGCTTTCATATTTTCAACGTCTTTTCAAGGGAGGCCGTTCTGCCCATGAGAATTTTGAGAATTCGCCAGGAACCTGAGTTGATTATTTTTCTATACAGAAATCACTAACGTAGCAGTGTGGTATCATTACAGTTCAAACCATATTTATACATTTAATCATGCCATATTATATGCAACCTTAAATTAATCACTTTTTTATTCCTTGAGTCCCTCCCTGTCTTCCATGTACTTTTCCTTGTATTATTGTCCTCAAGAAGTGCTACTCCTTCAGCAGCATGTCTTCTACATGGCTGGTGAAGGCTGCTGACTTTCAGTAGAAGTGACAGCAGATAGTCTTCCAAGACAACCTTGAACAATTTTGGGCCGAGGAGTTCAGTATCAACTTCACCATCATGGCATGACCAACAACAGTCTTGGCTAGCTGGCAAGAGCAAGTGGGCTGGAGGAGTCACAGTTGTAGGACATTCAATGCTCTCACCCTGGCATCTCAGCAATCATATTAACCTGTTAAAGGCAGATTGTGGGACTGCCTTGACATCCTTTCTAAGCCTTGGTATTCACATTCATGGTGGCAGAGCCTGCTCAAGGAATTTTGGCTCAAAATTGATGAACTGGAGTCTGAGCTTCGGACACTGCGGCACGTACGAGAGAGGGAGAGTTGCCTGGATGCTTTGTTTCAGGAGGCAGTCACACCCCACACAGTAAGTACTTCAAATCTAGCCAGTGGTCAGGGACAGCAGGATATGACTATGAGTGAGACAGGTAGAAGGATCCTGAATTCAGAAATGGAAGAGACTCAGTTCTTGACCTTGTCCAACAGGTACGAGGTACATGTTCCCTGTGTGGATGAGGAATACGATTGTCTGGAGGATGAACTATCTGATCACTACACCATGATACAGGAGGCCATTCAAGTGGGGGAGGAGCGAAAAGACAAGTGGTAGTTGTAAGGAATTCTATAGTTAGGGGAACCGATGGAATTATGTTTTAAGCAGGACCCAGAGTCCCTCACATGGGATGTTTTCTGTCCGGTGCCAGGGTAAGGGACATCTCTAGTTGGCAGGAAAGCACATTGGAGTGCAAGGAGGAGGATCCAGTTGTTGTGGTTCATGTTGGGGCAAACAACGTAGGCAAGGCGAAGACAGAGGGCCTGTTTTGGGCATATCAGGAATTAGGAACAAAATTGAAGAACAGTCTTCAAGGGTTATAATCTCTGGATTATTACCCAAGCCACGTGCAAATTGGCATAGGGATGAGAAAATTAAGGTGGTAAACATATGGCTAAGGGAGTGGTGAGGGAAGGTGGTGGCACCGTGGTATTGTCACTGGGCTAGTAATCCAGAAACCCAGGGTAAGATTGGGGACCTGGGATCAAATTCCATCATGGCAGCTGGTGACATTTGAATTCAGTACAAATCCGTAATTAAACATCCAATTATGACCATGAATCCATTGTCGATTGACAATCTCGTTCACTAATGTCCTTTAGGGAAAGAAATCTGTCATCCTTACCTGGTCTGGCCCACATGTGACTCCAGATTCGCAGTGTGGTTGACTCTCAAAGTCCTCTGCAATGGAGTGCAGTTAGAGATGGGCAACAAATGCTGGCATAATCAGCAACACCCACATCCTGAAAATGAATAATAAAAAAAGAGGGGTTCCATTTCATGGGGCACTGGCATCAGTATTGGGAAGGAGGGATTTGTACCATTGGGATGGTCTCCACCTGAACAAGTCTGGGACCAGTGTTCTAGCGAAAAGGATTAATCGGATGATCACAAGGACATTTCATTCGCAATGGTCTGGGGGTGGGGGGGGGGGGGGGGGGGGGGGGGGGGGGGAGGCCTTAGGGGAATTCAATACAGTTCCAAAACAAGTAGCAGGGCAGAGAGTAAATACATAGTCAGAAACCTAACTTTAGGAATTGCACCTAATGGTACAAGTACAAGAGTATAATGGTTAATGGGACCCAAAGAAGCAGGTCATCGTGTGAGGAGAAGGTAGAGGTTAATAGGATGAACAGGCACGGCCAGTCTAATGACTATGGAGGGGAAAGGAAATGTAAAACATTAAAATGTATGATGACTGTGGCAGTGAAAGTTGGGGATGAGGCTGAATGTCATTAGAGTTTAATAAAGGAGGTCAGAATGTGTGAAAAGCATAGCGAACAAGAATATGCTGCAAGGGAAAGACAAATCTGTAGGACATATTTAAAAACCTTGTACCTAAATGCACGCAGTATTCGGAATAAGGTCAATGAGCTGACGGCACAAATAGAGACAAATGGGTATGATTTGGTGGGGATTACTGAAACATGGTTGCAGGAGAACCGGGATTGGGAGTTGAATGTCCCTCTAATGTGACACCCGTATTCATCAAGGGAGAGAGGCAAAATGTAGGTAACTATAGATCAGGCTAGCTCGACCTCTGTGATGAGGAAGTTTCTGGTTCAAGGCATTGGTGAGACCCCATCTGGAGTATTGTGCAGTTTTGGTCCCCTTATTTGAGGAAAGATATAATGGCGCTAGAGGCAGTTCAGAGGAGGTTCACAAGATTGATTCCAGGGGTTTGTCATATGAGGAGAGATTGAACACCTTCGGCATATACTCTCTAGGGTTTAGAAGAATGGGGGAGAGATCAAATCGAGGTATACAAGATGATAAAAGATATGGATAACGTAGACGTAGAGCAGATGCCTCTTCTTGTGGGGCATTCTAAAACGAGAGGTCATAATCCTAGAATAAGAGGTAGCAAATTTAAAACAGATTTGAGGAGAAACTACTTATCCCAAAGGATTGTGAATCTGTGGAATTCGCTACCCCAAAATGCGGTGAATGCTGGGACAGTGAGTAAATTTAAGGAGGAGTTAGACAGATTTTTAATTGTTAATGGGTTGAAGGGTTATGGAAAGTGAGCAGGTCTGTAGAGTTGAGGCCATGATGGGATCAGCCTTGATCAAATTGAAGGTGTTTAGGTTTGGGAGGCTAAATTGCCTACTCCTGCTCATAGGTCATGTGTTCTCGGGAGGAAATATTCTGGCTGATTTCACCATCCAGATCTTGGTCTGCCGCACTGTAGGTAACAAATGTTGTGCAATAAATACTTTAAAAAAACAACTGCCTAAAATGTTGAGTTAAAAGTGTACTTCAAAGTTAACATTGGTTAGAAACCTCTGCCCACCACAAGATTTCATTAAAACTTAATACATGTAAAACAAATGGACAGACTGCATGGTATTCAGATAAGAGATAACAGTTCATTTTTTTATGAGTGAGAAAAAAGGTATGGGCGACTATCAATGCCAATAATATCATGTATCATCTGAGCATTAAAACCTTCTACAGGCACTGCATTATGGTGATTGCATTTCCAGACTAAATATTCTCATCGAGACAAATGCTTGTATTTCTTCCTCCATAGAGATATGGCACACAGACTAACAGTTATTTCTTTACAAACCAATGTGCAAGAAAAGAAGTCGGCAATGAAATAGAAATTAATCTCAGGCAGAAGTGTAAACCATCTGGTAAGCCAGAGATGCCTGTTACGTGTCTGCTGATTTCAGTAGAATTCAATATCGGGTGTGGTGTATTGCTGATGACATCTGTTTTATATTTTTCCCTAAGACCTGTTTCTATCTTGCAATGTCCAACAGAATAAACAACAGGGATAAGTGTTTCGATAAAATTGCACATTGCAGTTAATGTGGGAGCCAATTACTTTTGCTACATAACATTTGGAATTTATGCATCTTCCAGCCATGGCTAGATTTGAAAAGACAATTTGTTCACCTATAATTAAGATAATTATGTTATTTAATATCCTGCAATATTACCGGATTAATGCCCTACTTCCTTTAAATGATGTAGTTATCACACACAGTCTGGAATAATAAATATACTATTACTTTTATAGCAGGACGGTTTCCAAAGTACTTTATTTCATTGCAATTATTTTCAGAAGTATTACCAGACCAGTTTTAAAATACTGGCATCTTATCAATTACTTGAATCCCAGAATATTGAGGCCAACATAATTAGAGGTATATGTCAACTATTTGTTATTTTATTTAGCTACTTGTATCAAATATTATTTTTTACTCATTATTCGATTTGAAAAGAATTGGAAAGATGGTGTTCCTCGACTAATGTTTTCTCAGGGTGAAACAAACCAAACCGAGGAGGTTTGTGTCTCCCTATGGTGAGTTACCAAACTCAGCCAAGTAATTATGGGCTATTATAAAGTCCAGGCACCCCACAGAAAGGAAAGAGAAATGAAGGATTGAGTCACTCTGCTTCTTTCCTTTAGCTAATAGAACAGTTGTAGAGCAGGACTAGTTGGCAACAGATTGTAGACTGTCTTCTCAGTGGCATAATAAGAAGAAAAACTGGAAAAAATGAATAAAATTTCTCCCGAGAGAGAAATTTCCAAAAAGGAGTGTTAATCAGTTTTACATTTTTACATCAGTATTGCAATCCTGGCCATTCTTCTGCTTAATCGCTCTGCTGCTCAAGGTTTGGCATTTCATTACCTTGAGCTTGCTACTCTAGACTGTTATGTTCCTTCATTATGTTTACTACTAATCCCTCCCCATATGCTCTAAGATTTCCTCTCAAGCCCTATAAATTTAAATCATCTCTTAATGCTCTATTTTCCCTTTCTCCAAGGACATTGATATCAATTCATTAGTTGAAACACACCATTATAAAGTCTGCACAGTGTGGTACATATTAATGTTCATTTTGAGCCTGAATTTCACTTGGGTATCAGCCCTGGCTTACTGGTAGCATTTTGTGCCTGAGTCCAAATGCTTTGGGTTGAAGCCCAAATCCCAAAATGTCAGCCATATCTTGGCTCACACATCAGCTGAGATGGTTAAAGGTACTTTGCCTCTCAGGTGAGCATAAAACACCTTTCACCATGATTTTAGAAAAGCAAGGGAATTCTCCTGGCACCCTGACCAATGTTTGTTTCTCAGTCAGGACCACCAAAAATGGTTTCAAAGGACATTTACCTCATTGCTGTTTGTGGGAACTTGCTCCTACCTTTCAACATTGATTCTATTTTCAAATTATTGGGCGTGATTCTCCGCTCCCGCGCTGCATCGGGAAGGCCGTCGTGAACTTGGCTGAGTTTCACAACGGCGTCGGAGGCTGTTCCTCGCACCCTATTCACCCCCCCCCCCCCCCCCCCCCCCCCCCCACCCCCCAGGGGGCTAGGAGCGGCGTTGTGAGAAACTCGGCTGCCGGGCCTTGACGCTTGCGTCAAAGAGGCGCGCCGAGAATGATGCGACGGCGGCGCCTAAGTAACGTCAGCCACGCATGCGCAGGTTGGCCGGCTCTAACCCGAGCATGCGCGGTTGCCGTCTTCCCCTCCGCTGCCCCGCAAGACTTGATCTTGCGGGGCGGCGGAGGGGAACGATTGCGTCTCTTGGAGATGCCGGCCCGACAATCGGTGGGCACCGATCGCGGGCCAGTCCCCTCTCGAGCACGGCCGTGGTGCTCAATCCCCTCTCCGCCCCCCACAGGCCCCAAACTTACCTTTCGGGCTATGTTCACGCCGGCAGCAACCAGGTGTAGTTGCCGCTGGCGTGAACAGGTCGGGAACGTCAGGCCGCCCGGCCCATCCGGGCCAGAGAATCGGCGGTTGCCGTGAAAAACGGCGAGCGGCGATTCCACGACATGCCGTTTTGGGGGGGGTGGGTGAATCGCGTGGGGTGCCAGGGCGGCGTGTCGTGATTCTCCCGGCCCTCCAGCGATTCTCCCACCCGGAGTGGAGAATCGCGCCCATTGTCTCCGGTGGGAAAAGCAGAAGGCAGCCTGCCAGCCGTCAGCTCTTCCCACTAGATTCTCAAGCACTTTGAAAAAAAGTAACAAGTAGAAGGGGCAGGATGTCATGCTGTTGGGGTGGGCCTAAGGGCTCCCTGCTCCCCGCTCTAGGGGACAGTGCCAGGGCATGGTCCTCTCCCCACTGGGCAGGAACCTTTCACTAGGTCCCCATTTGACCAGACCTGCTGTAAACCTCGCCGATATGTCATCACACTGGTAGGGGGGATAATTCTAACAAAGGGAGACAGTACACTGGGGAAGCCTCCCAATGATATTTACATGTATGGTAATAGGGTTCTGAATCTTTCCTGGTGGGGATCCCATAATGTCATTGGCGAGGGGCGGGGACAATGGGAACAGGAAATCCCACAGGCATAAAAGTGGTTTGGGCACACCCGTTGAATTGTCCGTCCCACTGGTTTTCCTGCCTGCTGATAATGGGGGTGGAAAATCCCTCCCATTGGTGTGAAATGCTTCAAGATGTGTTGAGGTTTTGAAAGTTATTATATAAATGCAAATTATTTCTTTATTTCTGAATCTGTGCAGTAATGAGATCATGTTTCTTTGCTATTTTGTGATTTATATAAATTTAATTAATTTAAATTATATAAATTATTTTGGTTTCCTGGTTTAAAACCCTTAAAGTGGCATCTTTATCAAGTATTCTAATTTGTTTTGCCATGTTTATGTAACATATTGCAGAGTAAAATGTTCCGTTTAATTCAAAGATTTTGTGTGGAAGTTACCGTAGCAACCCATCGCATGTTTTGCAGTGGTGGGAGGCAGCCCACCATTGGCCGCAGCAGGGTCTTCTGGTCCTGCCATTGTCAAGTAGGTTTCCATACCGTTGGGAAACCCGCTGCAGGAGTGCTGGACCAGAAGATCTTGTTGGCATGGACGGCCAGAAAAATCTCACCCATAATTTAGGTCGGAATGAACAAACCAGTCATTTGTGTTACATGGCAGCATTTTACATTCATAAAATGGCACTGCCTGAATCCATGCATGCCTGAAATCCAGCTTCATGATGTTGGCTATTGAACTTGACATCATCATGCCAGTCTGCCATAATACCATCATTTCTAAATATCACATCACCAAAGGTCTGTGCTTGTTGTCCACGCCATGATGGAATGAGTGCATGGGAAAGACAGTCGGTGAGAGTTTTATTTCTTTCATGTTCTATTGCAAAGGTGGATGTAAAGGCAGCAAATGGGGCAATAGGTGATTTTGCAAAAGAGTCAACTGTGAGACTTAGCTGGTGTGGCAAATGTTACTTTCCATAATATATATACACTGACATCAGGCCAGTCCCTCGGGGAAGAGGGAATAAATCAGTACTGAACATAGCACTATTTGTGCTGTAACTTGGTGTCTAATAAGGGAAGTATCCAATTTTTTGGAGGCAGCATCTCCAGTGAGGAAGACGAAAAGGCAAAAGAGAAGGTCAGCTGTCCATGGACAGGTAAGCTATGAAGTACAGGAAGGTGGAAATCTGCTGCAGAGTGAGGGCATCAGAGGGGAGGCAGCAGCAGGCAGGCAGGCATAGCCAATTAGAGGTAGGCGGAAACCTGACTGTGCCAACTGTGTGTACAGGTCAGGATGTCTTCCCAACCGATGTTGGAAGGACAGTGTGTCCAAAGACTTCCATTTATGTCCATCTCCAGAATGGTGACACAGTCACCCTTGCAGAACGCAGAAGGTTTGGGTGGCACAGTGGCACAGTGGTTAGCTCTGCCTCACAGAGCCAGGATTCCGGGTCCAATTCCGGCCTCGGGTGACTGTCTGTGTGGAGTCTGTACATTCTCCCCGTGTCTGCTGGGTTTCCTCCTGGTGCTCCGGTTTCCTCCCACAGTCCAAAGATGTGCAGATTAGGTGGATTGGCCATGCTGAATTGCCCCTTATTTCCAAAAGGTTAGGTGGAGTTACTGGCTTATAGGGATAGGGTGGAGGCGTGGACTTAATTAGGGTGCTCTTTCCAAGGGCTGGTGCAGATCCGATGGGCCGAAAGGCCTCCCTCTCCACTGTAAATTCTATGATTCTTTTCCTGCACTGCTGACAGGTTCGCTGGATGATACCAAGGCTGCTGATCTCCGCTACAATATCCAGCCAGGCTGTTTATGCCAACCTGGGAAGTCTCCTCTTCCCATCACTGGGCACAAAGACTTCCCTCCTTTCTGTCTGGAGGAGAACTTGCAGAGAGCCATCATGAAATCTTCAGGCCATCTTTGGTGTGGTACCCTCCCTAGCTCCTGGCTGCATAATTTCCGAGAGTTAAAATGCTGATTTTGAATATCAAGGTCCTGAATGCTTCCAAATTAGCAGAATAGTGATCCACATTTAAAACCAAGCTCTTACCTACTGTATTCATCCACTGGAAATTATATTCTCCAAGATAATAAACCTGGACCTCCAAAGAAGTGTGTGTAAATTGGTGGTTGTGGCCAGCTTTCCATTCACAGTCTACCCGCTTTGTCCTCAGACATCCCACCTTCTGAGTGGACAGACTGCCCATCCTTCCTTCCTGCACGTCATTGGCCGGCTTCCCACCAGCAGCTATTAATTGGTTACTACACATAATACCAATGCATTTCAAAGGGGAGGGTGGGAGTTAGCGAGCCACGCACCTTTGTGTCTGACTCACGCTCACTGTCAAAGTATGTCAAATTTAGCCCGCAATATTTTCAAAGAAAACTGTTTGAAATCTGTGTTTTTGAACTTAATCAGTTACTTGGTTTTAAATGTCAATGAGGGAAGATCTCAAAGGAAATTTGACAGATGTTGTGTGTCGCATGCCCACAGGTAACACATTTAAGTCACAAATTTACTAACTGGTTATTGGCAAGTTCATTTGTACTTATTTGAGGTGTTTTCAATCATTTCAGACTGAAACATTTCTGTCTTGCCCAAAGCTGTTTCCCGGCTATTTCACATGCTGCAACGCAAAAATGTTGGAAAATAATTTATTGAAACAATTCTGCAATTATAAGTAATTATTCATCAGAATTCTGGCACATGCACAATCCATTACCCAAGTACACTGAGAGGGCATGGAATTTCAGATAAGAATGTATTAAAATTGGGATTGCTCCACCGTTTACAGTTTCATGTTTTTACAAATCTGAAGCGAGAGTATTCATTAAACAGAGAAAAAATAGGTGCAACATAATATCAAGTGTCAACATTCTTAAGCTTTCCCTATTTATTTTTGAGTGACCCTATTTAGTTGTGTAAATGCCTTTCCTTTGCCTGACTAAATATTTCACATTTTGCTGACAGTGTAATCCACATCTGATAAACTAAATGCACTGCCAAATCGTTGATAAAGGCAGTAAAAGCAAACATTATAATAATATCAGGGCTGAAAAAAATCTGTACTATAAACTGAAGCAGCTAAATTAGCAAGTGAACACATTCCCGTTAATGCTAATCTTCCTGCCTCTCTGCTTATCTCTGCTGGCTTCTAATCACCCAACTGATCCAGTTTATTTAGTCTCGATCTCTGTTTGCGTAAGAAAACTGAAATCATGATGAGTTTGATTAAATAATGGAGAAGAAATAATTGGCGACACTAAATCATTAGAGGAGAGGTCTATTTAATAATGTGTGTTCCATTTCTTTTTGTTCACAATCAGACTTGGTGGTGAAAGAACATAGGGATTACGAAGGACTGAGTTACGTTGAATGGCAAAGCAGCTCAATAGACTGTATGGTCTATTCCTGCTCGTATTTCTCATGCTCATATGTTCGAAGCAACCATTTCTTACCCAGATCATGAAAAATCGTTTTCAATATGGACTAGTACATTTGTTTAACCTTGGAAATTATTGCTTGTGTGCTGTTGTAGAGTTATCTTTGATTTTTTTGAGCATCCAATGAGAAGGAAGTCTCATTAATCCTCTTAATCAGCTGCAAACTCCAATTTGAAGACAGTTCGGCAGCTAAACCTGTAGTTTGAAGCTCTGTGCGGTTGCTAACTGAGTAGAATGACAATAGAATTGAGACTTAATGAATGAGGAAAGGAGTCAGGAAGTGAAAGAATTAATTTTGTGGGACTGACATCACTCTTCCAGTACCGAAGCCACCAAGCTTGGGGGAAAATGGCAGAAAGTAGACCGTTCCAGTCAGAAACTACAGCACAACATATGATTGATTTAGATGTGAGCCCTCATATTCCACAGTCCAAAGATGTCTATGGTCACCAGCATCCAAGCAAGAAGTCAATGAAACTCTGCAGTCAGCCAGCATGTGTACTTCTATCAGTTCGAAGCATTCAGGTATTAAAAATAATATATAATCCACTGGCATAAAGCAAGGAAACTGAGGTGAAATGAACTAGAAAATTAATCCATCAGATAACTGCGGAGTACATTAAAGATCTTGGGCAGGAGTCTCTGATCCTGAGGCTAAGTGTTGATGCCATCAGAAACACCATCGCGTTTCCCAACGGCGTCAACATGGCCTCAGGATCAGCAATTCTGGCCCCTACAGGAGGCCAGCATAGCACTGGAGCAACCCACGCCGCTCCAGCTGTTGATCCCGGCGTCAACTGAGCACTGCAGGGTCCGCGCATGCACAGTAGCACCGGCGCCAACGCGCACATGCGCAGTGGCTCCCTTCTCCGCGCCGGTCCCGACACAACGTGGCATAGGGCTACAGGGGCCGGCGCAGAAAGAAGGAGGCCCCCATCCCAAGTGGCTGGCCCGCCGATCGGTGCGTCCCGATCGCGGGCCAGGCCACAACGGAGGCCCCCCCCCCGGGGTCGGACCCCCCCTCCCCACCCACAGGCCGCCCCCGGACCCTTCCATGCCGAGATCCCGCCGACTAAGAGCAGGTTAGAATGGCGCCGGCGGGACTCAGGTTTTTTGTTACGGCCGCTTGGCCCATCCCGGGCTGAGAAACACCGGCCGGGGGGCCCTGTAGAGCAGCCCCCGACCGGTGCCGCGTCAATCGCGCCAGCGCCAATGGCGCCGATTCTCCGCTCTGCGGATAATCGCATCCCGGCAACGGGGCGGCGTGGTTCGATTCGCGCCGAGCGCGGCGATTCTCCGGCCCGGCCCCGGGCTGAGAGAATCCCGCCCCTTACATTTGTCTTTAGAAATTCTATGTCCACATCAACAATTATGTTGAAGCACCATCACTAATGGGAGGTTTGATTGCAATATAATAAGTTTACATAGTGGCATTACAGATGAGAACATGAGAACTCCTTCACAGGGTGACAGCGACTGCAGCCATGGGCCTCTGGCACCCAAGGCTCCAAGGGTGGGGTTAAAGAGGTATTAAAGGAGGCCTTGCTCACCCCTGATCTTTCGCCAGGAGGCTGTCTGCGGGCATAAGGCAACCTTGACCTCGGCAGGAATTCCATTCATTATGGGAAGGTTTCGGCAGTATCCTCAATTTGCCCCCCTCCCATGGGCACTTAAGAAATTAATTGCTGCTAATTGCAGTTCTGGAATATCATTAGGGAGCTGCTCCAACATGAGATTCTCTCATTTTGCTCCTGGCCCTACTCTAAATCTATCCCTGTGGAATAAAAAAATTCAGTCCTTGGTTTTGACTCCCTGGGATTTCTTCATCTGACACTTATCAATGTCATAAGTGACATCCTCTGGCACTATGACTCTAGCAATCCATCCCCATTTGACTTTCTTAAGTTTCCAAGGGACTTGTTTGGCTCAGTTGGCTAGGCAACTGGTTTGTGACGCAGACCAAGGCCAACAGTGTGGGTTCAATTCTCATAATGGCTGAAGTTATTCAATAAGGCCCTGTTTTCTCAACCTTTCCCTTCACCTGAGGTGTGGTCATCCTCAGGTTAAATCACTACCAGTCAGATCTGCCTCCTCAAAATGGAAAGCAGCCTCTGGTCATCTGTTACTTATAGTCTTTGACTGCACCACCCTCCTCCAAAACCTCTTAACCATCATCCAGTTGGGTAGCACTGTCATCTCCTGATTCTGTCCTCATCTGTCCAGGTGTAACCCTTGGCCCCCTATTATTTCTCATTATGCTACCCCTCGGTGACATCATCCAAAAACATGGGTCAGGTTCCACATGTATGCTGACAACACCCAGCTCTACCTCAATGCCACTCTCTCTATCCCTCCACTGTCTCTAACTTACTTGTCTATCACGCCAAATTAAATGAGAAGAAATTTCTCTGGTTGGCAAGACCAAAGCCATTGTTTTGGTCCCCTGGCCACTTTCTAAGGCTGAACCAGACTGTTCTTAACCTTGATGTGTTTTTTGACCCCAAATGGAACTTCTGACCACATATTCACTCGATCACCAAGATCACCTGTTTCTACTTCTGTAACATTACCTGACTCTGTCTGCCTCATGAAAAAAAAATGAAATGAAAATCGCTTATTGTCACAAATAGGCTTCATTGAAGTTACTGCGAAAAACCCCTAGTTGCCACATTCCAGCACCTGTTCAGGGAGGCTGGTACAGGAATTGAACCGTTCTGCTGGCCTGCTTTGGTCTGCTTTAAAAGCCAGCAATTTAGTCCAGTGTGCTAAATCATCTGCTACAGAAAATTTCATTCATGCCTTCAGTACCTCTAGGCTTGATTGTTCCAAAGCACCCCTCGTCGTGCTCCAATCTTTCATCCTTCATAAACTTGAGCCCATGTCCAAACTCACATCAAATCTTATTCACCAATCGCCTCTGTAATCTCTAATCCAGATTGTCTTCCTTGGGGCAAAGCCGCTTTGTTAAAATTCTCATCCTTATTTATAAATCCCTTTGAGGCCTCACCATTTCCCATCCCTAAAACCTCCTCCAGCCCCACAATTCTGAGACTTCATTAAAGCCTACTTGTGACAATAAGCAATTATTATTATTATTATCTGTACACTCCAATTCTGCTCTCTTGTTCATCCCTGATATTGATTGCTCTAAAATTGATTTTGGCCTCTGTTGCTTAGGTCCTAAGTTATGGAGTTCCCTCTTTACTTCTCTAGCCCTTTTGTCCCCTTTAAGATGCTCCTTGAACCTTTTATGCTATAATGATAGAATACCTTGGCCTTATTAACTGTACAAGACACAAGGAATAATCGCTCATAAGGGATTGGGTAAATACTTTTCACAGTAACTTCATTGCAGTGCTACTCGTGACAATAAAGATTATTATTATTATTATTATTAAATAAATTGTGAGTTAATTCATTTAGACAAGGCACACAGATGTGACACCGTTACCAGTGCCCCCAAAGTTGTCCCCCTACATGTCTCCGACTCCATCTAAACCCAGAGAGCCCCAGGTCCCCGCACCGCCCGAGCACGTTATCCATGTTAGCTGCCCAATAATAATACAGCAAATTTGTCTCTCTCGCTGAAGAACCCCCCTCTGAATCCTCGGGTCCTTACCCGCCCAAATAAAACCGGAAAAAAGCCGCTCGACCTTTCAGAAAAACGACTTAGGCAGAAATACCGGGAGACACTGAAATAAAAATAAAAATCTTGGCAAGATGTTCATCTTAATCAATTGGACCCGGCCCGTAAACGATAGCGGGAGACTATCCCACCTCTACAAGTCTGCCTTAACTCTACCCACCCGGCTAGTGTAGTTCAACCTCCGAAGTTGTCCCCAATTCCCCGCTACCTGGACCCCTAGGTATCGAATCTGGTGCCTGACAACCGAAACAACGACCCTCCCAATCCGGCTCCCTGCCCTAATGCACCCAACACAAAATATTCATTGTTCCCTTGATTCAACTTGTAACCACAGAAGACCCTAAGGCAATGTAAAATACCCATAATATTCCCAATGGACAACCCGGGTCCCTAACGTCCAACAGCAAATCATCAGCATATAACGACACCCGGTGCTCCATCCCACCTCTAACGATCCCACTCCTGCATTTAAGGCCCTCAACCCAACAGCTCGATTGCCAACACAAATAACAAAGGAGACATCAGACACCTCTGCCTCATACTCCAATACAACCAAAAGGGCCCGGAGCTCATGGTGTTGGTACAAATACTAGTGAACTTACACTTACAGCAATCACACCCACGACATAAACCCAGGTCCAAACGCAAAATTTCTTCAACACCACGAACAGGTACCCCCCCCCCCCCCCCCCCCCCTCCACTCTACCCAGTCAAACGTCTTCTCCATATCCAACAAAACAATTATCTCCGGTACCGGCCTGACCAGAGGGATAAGCGCTACGTTTAGCAACCAATGCACATTCAACGAAAACCTCCGCCCCTTCACAAACCACATCTGGTCTTCCCTTACTCCCTCCGGTAGGCAAAGCTCTAACCTTAACGGCAATAACTTGGCATCCGCATCTAACAGGGAGATCGGACAATATGACCCACACTCTGTGGGGTCCTTGTCCTTCTTCAGCAGCAGAAAGATGGATGCCTGCCCCAGCGTCCCTGCAAGGGTGCCCTATGCAAAGGAATCCCTGAACATACCCAACAACAACGGGCCCAGTTGATCCGAAAACCTTTAGTAAATTCCACCGGGAACCCATCCGACCCTGGTGCCTTCCCTGCCGGCATCTCGTCCAGGGACAATGGTTTCTCTAGCTCCTCCCACAGCTCCTCCCCCACCATGGGAAACTCCAGATCCTGCAAACACTCTGCCATCCCTCATTCGTCCTCCGGCGTCTCCGACCTATGTAACCTCTAACAGAAGGCCCTAAACACCCCTTTCACCTTCTCCAGGGCAGAGACCATCCTACCCTCCAGATCCCTAACATGAACAATATCCCTGTCTGCCTCCGCCTCCTGCCGCCTCAGTTGGTGCGTCAAAAGACGAGTGGCCTTTTCCCCATACTCATACACTGCCCCTTTAGCCCATCTCAATTGCCCCACTGCCCTATCTGTGGACAGCAAGTCAAACTGCAGTTCTTTCCTGAATGCGAAACGTTCTGGAGTCGGGTGACCCGCATACCTACAGTCCACCCTTAGAATCTCATCCACCATTCTCTGTCGCTCCACCTCGCCTTTGCATCCACCTGTGCCTTAAATGCAATAATCTCTCCCCCGATCAACACCTTCAATACCTCCCACAAAGACGAGGGTGAAACCTCCCCATTATCATTATCATTATGTTCCACAAGGGTTTGATCCCGGCCCTGGGTCACTATCTATGTGGAGTTTGCACATTCTCCCCATGTCTGTGTGAGTCTCACCTGCACAACCCAAAGATGATCAGGGTGGGTCAATTGGCCATGCTAAATTGCCCCATAATTTAAAAAAAATAATTGAATACTCTAAATTTATTGGGCTGGATTCTCCGCCGTTGGAATGCTCCATTTTGCCTGCAGCCCGGGGGTTTCACGATGGCGTGGGGCTGTCCCACCATGCAAAACTCCATTGACTAGCTGGCAAAACAAGCATCCTGCCGGCGTGCTGAACCAGAAATCTGGCGCGGCGGGACAGAGAATTCAGCCCATTATATTCCACATACTCTGGTATGGCCCTCAAAATAGACACCCAAAACCCCAAGTCCACTAGCAACCCAATGTCCAATCGCCACTTCCTACAGCGCTTCCGACCGATCTCCAACATCATGTCCACCGAATGTGGGCATAGTCTGAAATAACCACCGCCAAATACTCAGCCTTCCTCACCCAGCCAGATCCTCAAACACACCTTATGTACCAAAGAGAAACTCCTTTCTCCCAGGGTGCATTAACCACCCGTCTCCTCCATAAATGCTGACAATACCTTCGCCATCCCAGCCGGGACCAACAATTTCGGCCTAGAGCGATCCACCTTCCAGTCCAACACACAGTTCATATCACCCCCCTCAATCAATTGTCGGTGTCCAAATCCGGCACCATAGTCAACAACTGTGTCATAAACACTGCATCATTCCAATTCAAGGTATACACATTCACTATGTCACCCTCTAATGTCCCTAACACCATCACATACCTTCCAGCTGGATCAGCGGTAACCATCTCCACCCGAAATCGAACCCTCTTATTAATTAGAATCACAGCTCCCCCGGGCACTACTATCAAAGCCCTGAGTGAAACACTTGGCTCACTCAGGCTTTCCAGAGCTTTGTCTAATCCTGTTCCTGCATGTGAGTCTCTTGTAAAAACACAACGTCGGCTCCCAGGCTCTTTAAATGAGCAAAAACCCTCGCCCTCTTCACCGGTTCCCCCAGACCACACACATTCCACGTGACTAAACCTTGTCAGTGGCCTCTCATCACCCTCTCACCCTCGAGTCAGCCATTTCCACCTTGATTTGTCATATCTTCACAATTACTTTCTAGGCCCCAGGCCCAGCTAAGATAGCCGCCTGCTCCACCAACCAAGTGAGACAAAAAAAACTCCTGGTCACTGCTATCTCCCCAACCCATCCTTCCACATCCTCCCCTACCCCCAGAGCCAGCAGACTGCATGCCACCACAGCTAGCCCCTCCCTCCCCCAAGCAGATCCTCTAGACTCATCAAACCTCACCAAACTGGCTGAATAAATCGCAGCCCCTCCCCCACACCATTCCCGCTAATCAGCCCATCCTTTAGTGCTAGCAAGGTGTCTCTCCACCCAAAAACTATCGAAACAAAGGCCTACAACACCATTCCCCAGGCCCATACTCCCTACCCCTGTGCCCCAATCTCAGCATTCCTACCATGTTTCTCTTCCCCTCATTAGATGGGGATAGAGGATTGGATAGTGGATTGGTTAATTAATAGAAAGCAAAGAGTGGGGATTAATGGGTGTTTCTCTGGTTGGCAATCAGTAGCTAGTGGTGTCCCTCAGGGATGAGTGCTGGCCGCACAATTGTTCACAATTTACATAGATGATTTGGAGTTGGGGACCAAGGGCAATGTGTCCAAGTTTGCAGATGACACTAAGATGAGTGGTAAAGCGAAAAGTGCAGAGGATACTGGAAGTCTGCAGAGGGATTTGGATAGGTTAAGTGAATGGGCTAGGGTCTGGCAGATGGAATACAATGTTGACAAATGTGAGGTTATCCATTTTGGTAGGAATAACAGCAAACGGGATTATTATTTAAACGATAAAATATTAAAGCATGCGCTGTTCAGAGAGACTTGGGTGTGCTAGTGCATGAGTCACAGAAGGTTGGTTTACAAGTGCAACAGGTGATTAAGAAGGCAAATGGAATTTTGTCCTTCATTGCTCGAGGGATGGAGTTTAAGAGAGGTTATGTTGCAATTGTATAAGGTGTTAGTGCGGCCACACCTGGAGTATTGTGTTCAGTTTTGGTCTCCTTACTTGAGAAAGGACGTACTGGCGCTGGAGGGTGTGCAGAGGAGATTCACTAGGTTAATCCCAGAGCTGAAGGGGTTGGATTATGAGGAGAGGTTGAGTAGACTGGGACTGTACTCATTGGCATTTAGAAGGATGAGGGGGGATCTTATAGAAACATTTAAAATTATGAAGGGAATAGATAGGATAGATGCGGGCAGGTTGTTTCCACTGGCGGGTGACAGCAGAACTAGGGGACATAGCCTCAAAATAAGGGGAAGTAGATTTAGGATTGAGTTTAGGAGGAACTTCTTCACCCAAAGCGTTGTGAATCTATGGAATTCCTTGCCCAGTGAAGCAGTTGAGGCTCCTTCATTACATGTTTTTAAGGTAAAGATAGATAGTTTTTTGAAGAATAAAGGGATTAAGGGTTATGGTGTTCGGGCCGGAAAGTGGAGCTGAGTCCACAAAAGAACAGCCATGATCTAATTGAATGGCGGAGCAGGCTCGAGGGGCCAGATGGCCTACTCCTGCTCCTAGTTCTTATGTTCTTATGTTCTTATGTTCTTATGTTCTTATGTTCATTAGGGCAGCACGGTAGCACAAGTGGATAACATTGTGGCTTCACAGCGCCAGGATCCCAGGTTCGATTCCCTGCTGGGTCATTGTCTGTGCGGAATCTGCAGGTTCTCCCCGTGTCTGCGTGGGTTTCCTACGGGTGCTCCGCTTTACCCCCACAGTCCAAAGATGTGCAGGTTAGGTGGATTGGCCATGATAAATTGCCCTTAGTGACCAAAAAAGGTTAGATGGGGTTATTGGGTTACGGGGATAGGGTGGAAGTTGGGCTTAAGGGGGTCGGTGCAGACTCGATGGGCCAAATGGCTTCCTTCTGCATTGTATGTTCTATGTACCCTATGTAATATCAAACCCTCTCCTCTCCCATCCCCCTAACCCCCGCAGGTTTCCTAGAAAGAAAGAAATCCCCCACCATCCTCAAGAAATCCCCAAGAAAATAGATGTGCAAATACATAACACAACATATTGCAATATTTTCAGTCACCCCACCCCAACTTACACATCCAGGAAAAACATCCCACCATTCCTCCTCAAGCCAGTCCCAGTCTTTTGTCTTTGATGAAGGTCTCAGCAAGCTCTGGTGTGTCAAAATAGTGATCCTTCGGGTACAGCATAACTCTCAGCCTCACTGGATACACCACCCCAAACAGCACAGCCTGATTAAACACCACCGCCTTTGTCTTACTAAAGGCCACCTGCTACTTCGCCAGCTCAGTACCAACGTGCTGGTAGATACAGACCATCTCAATCAATGCTCCAACTCTACTTGGCCCAGTCCAGGGCTTGTTCCTTCCTCTGGTAACTGAAATCAGACAATCACCGCCCATAGTGGCTTATTCGGCCGCAGCTTCTGCAACAAGGCAAGATGCGCCCTGACCAATTCCGGCCTGGTGAATACTTCATCCCTGCCCACCAATTGAGTGAACATTTCTGAGAAATACTCGGTTGACCTCAGGCCCTCCACTCCCTCAAGCAAGCCAACCACTTTGATGTTCTTCAGATCCTCCACTTTGGCTTTCAGGCCCTTATTTCAGCTTCCAAGGAGGCAAGGTGGTCCTCGTGCCTTGTCATGTTCTCCTCCATGCCCTTGAGCGTCTCCCCTTGCTCCTTTACAGCTTTGGCATTCTTGCCCAGCTGCTCCCAAATTGGGCCCAACCCCTATTCGATAGTGGCTTTGAACAAGTCTTTAATCTCCTTTCCTTATCGCTTGAATTGGCCACCCATCTGCCTGCCAAACTTCGCCAAGCCCTGATCCATCACCCCAGCCAATGTTTCTAGCCAGATTCCTTTGGCGGGCTCCCAGCCAGGGCTTTCTTTCCCAGAGCCTTCTTCAATAAGGATTTTGATATTCCTCAACAAACCTTTTTGAGCTCCGCACCAATCTACAGGGTTAGAACCCAAAATCTCCAGAGAAAAATGGGGAAATAGGATCAAAAGACTGGAACCTTGGCAGGAGCCACCTTTTGTGCGATCTGCATTCATATGCCATCACCGGAGGTCCCCCGGGAACAAATGAACCAGCTCAAATTGTCGGCAAATGCACGATAAGCATTCAACAAAATAAGCCCATCACACAGAAGATATGTGATTATTAAAAGTGTTTTTTTGTAAAATGTATGGTGCGTGTGTAAGAGATAGTATGAGTAAAGGCAACCCAATTGTTCTTTTTGAGAGCAACACTGGCTGGATGGGCCAAATGGCCTCCTCTTCCTTCGTGATCACCCTGTACCTGGCAATCTCCAGGGCTCTGACTTCGGCCTATTAATAAAAATCAACCCAAGCACAGGAATTTAAATACTGGGGAAGTAACAACCATGAAAAAATGTTTTAAAAGGAGTTGTTAGAGGATTATTAAAGGTTTTAATCTAACTGGCCTATCAAGAAGCCCCAGCCTCCTTTTCTACTTCAGCTGAGAGGCTGCTCAGTGTGTTAATGGCTTTGGGATTTGGCGTCTAGATCCCATCTTGTCAATGGGGAGGGTTGAGGAGTCCCAGGGCCTTACGGGAGAGTCAGAGGGGTCGTGGGGCTTTGCAGGAAGGGTGGTTCCCGGGGCCTTGAGGGAAAGGATAGTACAGGACTGAGTGTAGTAAACTGTTGTTGTGAAGCTGAGAGGAGCGGTTGGTGACCATTGCCTGCGCATACTTGGTGAACGTACAAAGGGCTCGTGCCCCTTCCCACCCCATGATCTCACTCCCGTCCCCACCCGTGGACCACCTGCTGAACCCGTGAGGATGTGGCCCGCACATATGCACAAACACACACCTAGAAACCTTTTGCAACAAAAAGCAGCAATCATAGACCAACTCGCAGTATGCTATCTTTCTTTGCAAATGAAACCAGGTCATCTTTATTTGGACCATCACTCCTTTGCACATGCATTATACAGCAGGAAAATGTGATTTTGCTCTTTTCTTGGTAGTTTGCAATTTATTTGTCAGATTTGTCCTGCATTTTGGGCCCCTGTCATTTGTTTCACGGTAAATCTGCCACTGGCTCATAGTGATCTGTAGGATTGTCATTAATGGATCTATCTCTAGGGTAGTTGGCTCTCTAGCATGTGAAATTGCAATCTCAATGCTTCTGATAATGACTGCGAAATTGGGAATGTGTAAAGACAAGAAGTTAAAGAATCTTAGTCAGCTTCAAAGATCCTCCTTATCTTGAGGGACTGGCATAGTTTTAATATCCTCTATCATACTTGGATCAGGACACACACCAGCACTGGAGTAAATACAACAAAAGAAATTGACTTGCTGCATTTTGATGTCACATTTCAGACTGTTGAACATCAATCCTTTATTACATGCTGTGTACATCAATAAGTACAGATTATGGTCATGTTTTTTGCTTTGTTCTTCTCATCCCACGTTATCATCCGACATAGAAATGCCTCCTGGTACAGTGCACATAATGCAGTCCATGTGAGCTTTAAAGAAATCCTGGCTAACGCACAGCCAAAAAGTTAGTAATTGAACACAGTATCATCTGAATTGGATTTGAAATGTATTAAGCCCTTGGGTCTTCTCTGTGGCATGTACTGACCAGTAACCATGCTTGGAATCAATCTTCAAGAAGAATTTTGCACTGCAAATCTCAGATTTAACTCTTCCAATGTGGGTATTTTGTAAGGGTAATATTTCAAAGCTGTGTTCAAACGTCCTTTAGGCATATCTTGGGCATATTTAGTGTAAGACACCAATCACACATAAGACACTTGAGAATGTCACACATAAGTGTAAAGTTTGAAGGTATGGCAGCTGTGTGTGTGTGTGTGCTCAGTTCAAAGCAAAAGTTAAACAAAGACTGGATCACATGGCAGGTTTCCATTCTAGCGATGTCATGCTGATATCCCTTAAAGGTATATTACAACAAAACCTTTAATCAATCTTTTTCTCCACCTGTCCTCGTATCATCTTATGTGGCTCAGTGTCCTCCTGTGAAGCAGCTTGGGACATTTTATTAGTGCAAAAGTACTATATAAATGCAGATTGTTGTTATTATTAACTGGGAAATAATAGTCTAAATTGGGATTGTTATACTTGCTCTATTAACATAGCTAATGTGACTGATTCAATTTCAAAAGGTGCTTATCACCTGGTGTCCAAACCACCCACCTGTTTTAAATGATAGGCCCCTTTTAATATAAAATTAAGGATATTATGATGCAATAGAATTTTGAATAACATTTTTGTTTGGATGTAGTTGGAGCTTGCACAGTGCACATTCTGATCAGGTCAATTGGTGATGCAAGAGCCTCTGCAAAGTTAAGTCTAAAATAAATGTTGTGGATCCTAGAACTTTCACCCTGCACAAATGTGTTGCCCCTCAACTTAACTTCCTGGCAGCTGTGCCAGCTTCAATCTGGAAAGTTGTATGGTACATCTGTTGGGTACTCCACAGCTTGTCTGTCAAATTTCAGTTTCAGCTGGGCAGCAGGTCAATGTAAAAATTGACTCCGCTTGTGTGCAATGCTTGACTTCAGAAAGCAAAGTACTGTACACACCCCTGTCAGCATCAACGGGGCTGAGGTGGAGATGGTTAGCAGTTTCAAATTCCTAGGGATGCACATCACCAAAAATCTGTCCTGGTCCACCCACGCCGCGCTACCGCCAAGAAAGTACAACAGCGCCTATACTTCCTCAGGAAACTAAGGAAATTCGGCATGTCCACATTAACTCTTACCAACTTTTACAGATGCACCATAGAAAGCATCCTATCTGGCTGCATCACAGCCTGATATGGCAACTGCTTGGCCCAAGACCGCAAGAAACTTCAGAGAGTCGTGAACACAGCCCAGTCCATCACATGAACCTGCCTCCCATCCATTGGCTCCATCTACACCTCCCACTGCCTGGGGAAAGCGGGCAGCATAATCGAAGACCCCTCCCACCTGGCCTACTCACTTTTCCAACTTCTCCCATCGGGCAGGAGATACAAAAGTTTGAGAACACACACAAACAGACTCAAAAACAGCTTCTTCCCCACTGTTGCCAGACTCCTAAACGACCCTCTTATGGACTGACCTGATTAACACTGCACCCCTGTATGTTTCACCCAATGCCGGTGTTATCTAGTTACATTGTGTACCTTGTGTTGCCCTATTATATATTTTCTTTTATTTTGTTTTCTTTTCAAGTACTTAGTGATCTGTTGAGCTGCTCGCAGAAAAATACTTTTCACTGTACCTTGGAACACAGGACAATAAACAAATCTAATCCAATGCCATGATATATCGAATACTTCATCAAAGAAATGTTATGCATGAAGGTGTTGACACCAAATTTATGCAAAAGGATCATATGACATGCATGGTATGGAATCAGCTTTGCTCAGTTAGTTGCACCCCAGCATTTGAGTCTGATTCTGGGTGTTGCAGTTGATCCCACATCCTGGTGGTAGAATTGACCAGAAGTCTATCAACTTTCAGTAGTTTCTGCTTAGACAAATGTTCAATTCAGTGAGATTTTCTGAAATTGGCTGCGGAAGATCAAACTGAGCACCAATTTTTTTGGGGAATCCTTTCAATCTCTCATCGCAACTTTGGTCAAAGATCAGTGGAGATACTGGAAAAACATACTTGACCATCTGTGTGTTAAGTTGTGGCAGGAGATGGGACAACTGTCAGGAAAACTCTATCCTGTGCTGCCTGGTTCTGCTAGTTATACTATGCATCAAGTTTTGCTACTTGAGTTGACTATGCATTAAGTTTTGCTCCTTGGGTTGACTGAGGAGCACCAAGATTAATAAGACGGCAGTGATTGATCTCTCCCATTTGCTACAGGAGGATCCGCATATCTAAATCAGGACTCCACTTCATTGTAGTGTAGCCCAGAAGTTCCTGTCAGTGTAAATTGTTATGTTCACAACAATTGTGTGATACCGTCCAGCAATTTCAGAGGATTGCCTGGTACTCACCCATTGTATACTTGTCATGAATTTGCTGCAGGGCTTTCAAATTGAAAGAGTTCTGTAGCATGCAGACTAATTGCTAGGCTTGTTCTGCATGTAAACACAGGATTACTGCTTATTACGATGGAGTCCACAGAATTGCTGCTTTCGCACCTGCAAATATGATAATCCTACCCATGGGCATTTAGGCTCAGGCAGATGCTTGTATGCCAGGAATATACTGGCAACTGCATGAGTGCCTATTAGTTCAGTGCTCAGAAGGCTCATTTATGAGGGTTACTTTTAATTCTCCCCTTTAATGGAGGATGATTAGCAGAAAGAATATCAGTTGGAATCAGAGATGCACTGTCCATACCAACTGCTCTGCTGCCCATTCCATCTAGAGCACCCTGCGCAGGTAAGTGGAGATGAGTGTGGAGTACTGTCTCTGCAGGTTCAGATTTAGTTGCCACCCTTGAAGATGAGCTGCAACCAATTCCAGGGTACCTTCTTTTTCTTCTTTGGTGACTACTTGCTAACGATTATGATTATGATTATGACTAACGATTATGATTGGACACCTCACACCTGCCATCCAGCAGAGGGCAGCAGAGCAGAGCTTCTGATTGGCTGTACCGGGGAGATTTGCATACGTGCAGTGCGGTCAGCGTAAGTTGAAGGTGTACCTGCGCAAGTGACCCGAGGAGTTCGAGTGAAGGCAAGCATCCAGCAGAGGGCAGCAGAGCAGAGCTTCTGATTGGCTGCTCCTGGGAGATTTGCATACGTGCAGTACGGTCAGCGTAAGTTGAAGGAGGTTTGTGAAGGGGCTGTTCTCGAGTGACAGCACTTGTCATTGGGGACTCCATAGTTAGAGGAACAGACAGGAGGTTCTGTGGGAACGAAAGAGACTCACGGTTGGTGTGTTGCCTCCCAGGTGCCAGGGTTCGTGATGTCTCTGATTGTGTTTTTGGGATCCTTAAGGGGGAGGGGGAGCAGCTCCAAGTCATGGTCCACATAGGTACCAACGACATAGGTAGGAAGAGAGATGGGGATTTGAGACAGAAATTCAGGGAACTAGAACAAACAGAGTTGTTATCTCTGGGTTGTTACCCATGCCACATGCTAGTGAAGTGAGAAATAAGGAGAGAGAGGAGTTGAACATGTGGCTACAGGGATGGTGCAGGAGGGAGCGTTTTGGTTTCCTGGATAATTGGGGCTCATTCTGGGGTGGGTGGGACCTCTACAAACAGGATGGTCTTCACCTGAACCAGAGGGGTACCAATATCCTGGGGGGGGGAGATTTGCTAGTGCTCTTCGGGGGGTTTTAAACTAATTCAGCAGGGGGATGGGAACCTAAATTGTAGTCCCAGTGTACAGGATGTTGAGAGTAGTGAGGTCAGGGATAGGGTTAAAAGTTCGAAAGAGGGCACCGGCAAGCAAGACGCTGGTTTGAGGTGTGTCTACTTCAACGCCAGGAGCATCCGGAATAAGGTGGGTGAGCTTGCAGCATGGGTTGGTACCTGGGACCTCGATGTTGTGGTGATTTCGGAGACATGGGTAGAGCAGGGACAGGAGTGGTTGTTGCAGGTTCCAGGATTTAGATGTTTCTGTGAGAACAGAGAAGATGGTAAAAGAGGGGGGGATGTGGCATTGTTAATCAAGGAAAGTATTACGGCGGTAGAAAGGACGTTTGAGGACTCGTCTACTGAGGTAGTATGGGACGAGGTTAGGAACAGGAGAGGAGAGGTCACCCTGTTGGGAGTTGTCTATAGACCTCCGAATAGTTCCAGAGATGTGGAGGAAAGGATTGCAAAGATGATTCTCGACAGGAGCGAGAGTAACAGGGTAGTTGTTATGGGGGACTTTAACTTTCCAAATATTGACTGGAAATACTATAGTTCGAGTACTATAGATGGGTCAGTTTTTGTGCAGTGTGTGCAGGAGGGTTTTCTGACACAGTATGTAGACAGGCCAATAAGGGGCGATGCCACATTGGATTTGGTACTGGGTAATGAACCAGGCCAGGTGTTAGATTTAGATGAGCACTTTGGAGATAGTGATCACAATTCGGTTATGTTTACTTTAGCGATGGGCAGGGATAGGTATATACCGCAAGGCAAGAATTATAGCTGGGGGAAAGGCAATTATGATGCTATTCGGCAACATTTAGGATGTATAGGATGAGGAAGGAAACTGCAGGGGATGGGTACAATCGAAATGTGGAGCTTTTTCAAGGAACAGCTACTGCGTGTCCTTGATAAGTATGTACCTGTCAGGCAGGGAGGAAGTTGTCGAGCAAGGGAACCGTGGTTTACTAAAGAAGTTGAAGCACTTGTCAAGAGGAAGAAGGCGGCTTATGTTAGGATGAGACATGAAGGCTCAGTTAGGGCACTTGAGAGTTACAAGTTAGCCGGGAAGGACCTAAAGGGAGAGTTAAGAAGAGCGAGGAGAGGACACGAAAAGTCGTTGGCGGATAGGATCAAGGAAAACCCTAAGGCTTTCTATAGGTATATCAGGAACAAAAGAATGACTAGAGTAAGATTAGGGCCAATCAAGGATAGTAGTGGAAAGTTGTGTGTGGAATCAGAGGAGATAGGGGAAGCCTTAAATGGATATTTTTCGTCAGTGTTTACACTGGAGAAAGACAATGTTGTCGAGGAGAATACTCAGGTACAGTCGACCAGGCTAGGTGGGATTGAGGTTCACAAGGAGGAGGTGTTAGCAATTTTGGAAAGTGTCAAAATAGATAAGTCCCCTGGGCCAGATGGGATTTATCCTAGGATTCTCTGGGAAGCCAGGGAGGAGATTGCAGAGCCTTTGTCCTTGATCTTTATGTCGTCTTTGTCGACAGGAATAGTGCCGGAAGACTGGAGGATAGCAAATGTTGTCCCCTTGTTCAAGAAGGGGAGTAGAGACAACCCTGGTAATTATAGACCTGTGAGCCTTACTTAGGTTGTGGGTAAAATGTTGGAAAAGGTTATAAGAGATAGGGTTTATAATCATCTTGAAAAGAACAAGTTGATTAGCGACACTCAACACGGTTTTGTGAAGGGTAGGTCATGCCTCAGAAACCTTATTGAGTTTTTTGAGAAGGTGACCAAACAGGTGGATGAGGGTAAAGCGGTTGATGTGGTGTATATGGATTTCAGTAAGGCATTTGATAAGGTTCCCCAAGGTAGGCTATTGCAGAAAATACGGAAGTATGGGATTGAAGGTGATTTAGCGGTTTGGATCAGTAATTGGCTAGCTGAAAGAAGACAGAGGGTGGTGGTTGATGGCAAATGTTCATCCTGGAGTTCAGTTACTAGTGGTGTACCGCAAGGATCTGTTTTGGGGCAACTGCTGTTTGTCATTTTTATAAATGACCTGGAAGAGGGTGTAGAAGGATGGGTTAGTAAATTTGCAGATGACACGAAGGTCGGTGGAATTGTGGATAGCGCTGAAGGATGTTATAGGTTACAGAGGGACATAGATAAGCTGCAGAGCTGGGCTGAGAGGTGGCAGATGGAGTTTAATATGGAAAAGTGTGAGGTGGTTCACTTTGGAAGGAATAACAGGAATGCAGAGTACGGGGCTAATGGCAAGATTCTTGATAGTGTAGATGAACAGAGAGATCTCGGCATCCAGGTACATAAATCCCTGAAAGTTGCCACCCAGGTTAATAGGGCTGTTAAGAAGGCATATGGAGTGCTAGCCTTTATCAGTAGGGGGATTGAGTTTCGGAGCCACGAGGTCATGCTGCAGCTGTACAAACCTCTGGTGCAGCCGCACTTGGAGTACTGCGTGCAGTTCTGGTCACCACATTATAGGAAGGATGTGGAAGCTTTGGAAAGGGTTCAGAGGAGATTTACTAGGATGTTGCCTGGTATGGAGAGAATGTCTTACGAGGAAAGGCTCAGGGACTTGAGGTTGTTTTCGTTAGAGAGGAGAAGGCTGAGAGGTGACTTATTAGAGACATATAAGATAGTCAGAGGGTTAGATAGGGTGGACAGTGAGAGTCTTTTTCCTCGGATGGTGATGACCAACACGAGGGGACATAGCTTTAAATTGAGGGGTGGTAGATATAGGACAGATGTCAGAGGCAGTTTCTTTACTCAGAGAGTAGTATGGGTGTGGAAAGCCCTGCATGCAACAGTAGTAGACTCGCCAAATGTAAGGGCATTTAAGTGGTCACTGGATAGACATATGGATGAAAATGGAATAGTGTAGGTCAGATAGGCTTCAGATGGTTTCACGGGTCGGCGTAACATCGAGGGCCGAAGGGCCCGTACTGCGCTGTAATGTTCTATGTTCTATGTTCTATGTTCTAAATTCTGTGTTACTGATCATGGGTTCTGTGGGTCCTTGCATTGCTGATGAGTCCGATCCTAGAGCCATACCTTTGACATTGACAGATGTTTCCAGAAGGTGGGATCAGTCCTTGGCCTCCCGTTCGGTGGTATTCCTTTCTCAGGCTCCTTTTCCGGGCTTCCTCTTGCTGTCAGGTGTCCACAAATTATTGTGTCCCTTTAATCAGGAAGTTCTTCCAAGTAGGTCTCTTCTGAGCAAGGGTCTCCCAGCCATTGACTTCCAGCACGGCGAACACCTGGTTTGAACCACCACCACACCCACTGACCACTGACCTCCTCTGCTAACCATAATGTTTATATGGCTGGTGTAATTTAGTTTCTGGTCGATGGTAACCCCCAGAATGTTGATAGTTGGAGATTCATTGATGGTAATGCCATTGAATGTCAAGGGCTGATGGTTAGATTGCCTTTTGTTGGAGATAGTCATTGCACGGCACTTTTGTGGCATGAATATTACTTGTTACTTATCAGCCAGAGGTAGAATGTTGTCCAGGTATTGCTGCATATGAAGTCTGCATATGAGTGTTGCTCCTGACCCACAAGGGTAGCCAGGCACTCCACATCCCTGGGTTCTTCCCCTCCCATCTTGACCATGGGCTTCCCTGATTTCCTTCACCATTCTTGGCTTGCCATACCAGAATCCATTCCATGGATCCTTCTGCTGACCTCCACTTACCCTTCAATGAATTTTGACATCTGGCCACTAGTTGTGACATCATTCCCATCAACTTCGATCAGGAGTTAGTAATGAAGCAAGCTACCGAATCTAGAGAGTCCAAATCACACAGTTGGACAGACAAATTGCTGCCTAGTTTGGTTATCACGCCCCCAATTCATGACTCCAGGTACAAGTAGGTCTTTGGTAACACACAGATGGTCTCTGAGTTGCTGAACAATGTTGATTTTTGATGCGTTTAAATAATGCAACGTTTAAATCTGAAGACTTAAAGATTTATCTATTTAAACTTTTTAAAAATTGTTAGGGTAAAAGATTCTGGCAGGTTAATGGTCGAGTGTCACATCAGATAGCGACACAGGTACTGGTAACAGCATAGGGTGCTCCAAGCTGTTAATTTAATGTAATTGTGTGATGGGTTGACAATTGGCCTTTAAGCTCCCAACTCATAAATCTTGTAGTTATTTATATCCACATCTCCCATTTATTTCATGCAATCTAGCACAGTTTGTGAATTTATGATCAACTTTCCTCTACATGTTGTGACAAGCACATCAACCACTATGGCGTTTTTAAGACAAGTCAGAATGATTTACATTAATGCTTTCTCCAAGAAGAGACGAGCAATAACCCCATCCTTCTTTTATTCTGGCATTGGTGCCTTGTTGTCGTAATTTCTAGTGCTAGCCATTTCGAGATGGAGTCGTTGCTAAGGAATATAGATATCCTGCTAATTATGAATAAATGAAAAACACGCCTGTCCTCAAATATTAATCAACACTGAAAATACTTGTCCATCTTAAGTAAGTCCACTATAGTCCTTATTGGTATGAATGGTGTGAAGTATAATACATGTGTATCCTGCTATGACTTTTTAATGGAATTTTATGGAATTCACTGATTCAGATTCTCCAATTCTTCATTTGAATCAAGGCTTTGTTGATGAGTGAGATATTAATTTAGCAATGGATTACACTTTTGGTTGCTTTGCCTCTCAGGAATACATCAAACCTACTTTGATTTTAATCCAAGCAAATTGTTGACATGTGAGAATAGACCTGTTTACATTATTGACACACATCCCACCCACAACCTGGCAAGTGACCTGAATGGTGAAGCCCCAAGTTTTAACCTTTCACCTTGGACAACTGCTTGAGGATGTGCCAAGAAAGGCATAGCCGCTTGTTCCACGAGCAACAGATCAAATTGTGACTGTGGCTATCCAAGTCGCCATCACACATCTGCCCTGGGAGATCCATTCCTGGTGACATCCCACCATTCACACTGCATCAGCCGAAGGTGTTGGATGGACTGTTAACCTTGACATCAAACAACAGCTGTTTCCCCAACCATACACATAAAAAGAAAAAGCTTAAAACCACTGGCATCTATCAGGAAGGAAATCTATTCATCCATCTGTCCCTGCTATGAAAAACAGCTTTTGCATCCACCTTGGGACAAAACAAACTGCTGCAACATTCTTCAACGACACTAAACTGAACTGTTGGTCACCAAATGTGTTGATTTCTCCATCCACACCAAGAGCAATTCAGCCTCAACGCTGCCTCTGATTATTTTTAATGTGCATAAGAATGTGTTAATCTAGGTTTGTCTACTCAAGTATAAAAAATTCCTGCTGTGTTTTAAAGAAATAGGCATTCTCAAGAGGTCCCAAAGTGCTTCACAGCCAATTAAAGTTTAGTCATCATTGTACTGTGGGTAAGCATGGTACGAACCCACAAACAGTAGTGCTTTTGATTAAATGTTAAAGGCTAGCCAGTGTACGGAAGAACTCTCCGGCTCTATCAAATTGTGCCATCTGGAATGAAGTTCTGTTTAAAAATTGGGGATCTGATTCTCTGTTCCTGAGACCACAGTGTTAATGCCGGGGAAGGATCAGTGGACTTCTACAACAGCAAAATTGGCTCTGCACCTGGACCAATTCATTGACTGTTAAGGGACTAGCACTGGCGCCACGTGGAACACGATCGATTCCAATTCGGGCAGCACGGTAGCATTGTGTATAGCACAATCGCTTCACAGCACCAAGGTCCCAGGTTCAATTCCGGCTTGGGTCACTATCTGTGCGGAGTCTGCACATCCTCCCCGTGTGTGCGTGGGTTTCCTCCGGGTGCTCCGGTTTCCTCCCACAGTCCAAAGATGTGCGGGTTAGGTGGATTGGCCATGATAAATTGCCCTTACTGTCCAAAATTGCCCTTAGTGTTGGGTGGGGTTACTGGGTTATGGGGATCGGATGGAGGTGTTGACCTTGGGTAGGGTGCTCTTTCCAAGAGCCGGTGCAGACTCGATGGGCTGAATGGCCTCCTTCAGCACTGTAAATTCTATGAAATGGTGTGGAATTTGCTGGGTCCAACATTGACAGGAGGCTGACAAGCTGCAGCCGCACACACACAGTGCACTAGCCATGCACACTCATCCCAGCCAACAAGAGGAGCAGGGGAGTGGCACCCAGTTTCACCAACGCTAAACTGGACACACTGCTAGTCACCGTGTGAAGAGGAGGGTGACCCTGAACCCTGGGGTGGGGAAGGAGGCTGGTGCTATAGTCTGACTCCTGCCAGTCTGCTGAGTGCTCACTCACTCCTCGCCTGCACACGGTGTGCCCGGGGAGGGGAGATGCTTGGAGTGGTGGGCCAAGGGTTTGGAAGTTGTCCTGCATTGCGGAAGAAAGTGAAAGAGGCATCATACTGCTTGTGGTCAAGGGTTTTAATGTGACACAGATGTCCAATAATTCCCCACTCTCCCCACCACCCCATCACCCTCCCCACCCCCTACATAACCCCCACCCTCTCCCCCCTCACCCAGTGCCCTCAGTGATCCTCAACGTGCATAACCTTCCTGGCACTACCAATATGTCTAGGTGTCTTCCCAGGATGCACAGCTGAAGTGGAGGTAGTCAGCTGCCTACCAGTTCCCATGGCCTTCGATGTCCCTGGCAGGCATCCTCTGGAGGCTCTGGGGCCGGAGGGCTCTGGTGCATCTGTGCCGCCCTGTCCCTTGTGCTGACTTCGTGATGCAGCCTCGTAAGAGGGGTGGAACTTGGGGGAGCAGGTGGCCACAATCCCCGCTCCATGGGATGGGTCTAGTTTGGTACACAATGCCCCTTCCTAACACTTGGTGCCCATAGGGCCCCAGCTGCCCCTGCATCATCTGACTCTGCCAGCCCTGGCAGTTCCTCAATGTCTACACCACGTGTTGCCCCTCGGTGATGGCTCCTCAGTAATTGGATCATGCTCTGCAGCGCCTCAGCAATACCCACATGCGACTGGGACAAGCACCGCAGTGCCTCGGCCATCCCATCTGAGAATGGTACAAATCCTGCAGCATCTCATCAAGATCAGCCTGGTACTGGGTCACATCCCACAGTAAGTCGGACATTCTGCCGAGGATGGCCGTCACCGACTGCGCGACGCCTTGGACACCTCCACTAATGGTGCCAACGTCGTGCACCAGGCTCTCCACTGCAGTCGCCACCCTAGCAGTGTTGGCCTCGGTGCCACACCTTGCCGGCAACATCTCCGACTCCCATAGCCTCTGGGACCCTTCCAATTGGCTTTGGCCTGCTGGAATGTTGCTGGCATCTCCCTCTGTATGTCCCTGCCATTCCCAAGTCTCCTTCAGCTCCGGGTGTACTTGTTCCGTAGGCTCAGCATCTGACTGGGATCCAGCTGGGTCTTAAGAGCCAGCAGGCCTTCTACTGCTGTCTCGCCTGGGCATTCCTGCCTCCACCTGATGTCCATCAGCAGCAGTGTGGTGTTACCAGATTGTGCCCCATAAGCCTCACCACTAGCATTTCTCACCGAAGTGCGTGTCTCTGCTTTGGTGGAGGGTGGGGATGACAGCTGTGACGCATCGATTGTGGCATCCTCAGAGCATTCTTCTGAGGTGTTCTCATGGGAGGCAGGGGAGGAGGCTACCCCGGATGGGCTAGTGCCGTCGGCTGGAGGACCTGCGAGAGAATGGACATGTGGTCAGTGGGAGGGATGGGTCAGTCATTATGGCAATAATTCACGTTTGACAGGTCCTCTGGGTTGGGCCTGGTGGTCCTCACCCCTGCGTCGTCAATCAACATCTGCATTGGTGACTGTTCTGGCCTCGACCACCCTGTAACTACCGGGCCCGTTCCTCGAAGCTGATGAGGATTCGTATGTCTGCCATGCCTCCGACAGTCCGGGCCCTCTTCTGGTGATAGTGAGAGAGCTTCTCCTGTGGAGACACAGAGAGGGCATCATTAGCCGCAAGCCTGGTTCTCAGTGATGGGAAGGGGGCTATGAAGGAAGGGTTGGGGATGGTGGTTCAAGGGATGGGGAGTGAAGGGAGAGTCGAGGATCTCATGAACGGTTGGGGGGTTCGCATGGGGGCGGAAAGGTCTCGGTGGGGGAGAGTGCGTTGGTGTCAACTTATCTATGCTACCCAGTGTAGATCATTGACCTTCTTGTAACATTGGAGGTCAGCCTCCTGGTTACACCCCCGAACTCACGGCCACAACCACTTTGTCCCAGGCAGCACTGGCTGCCCGGTGGCTCACTTTCTGACACCTTCGGGGGAACAGGACCTCTCGCCTGGCCTCGCATCAAGGAGCCACCCCAGATCTGCATCCCTAAATCTTGGGGTCAGTCTTCTCGGCAACATGGCTGTGAGCTGAGTGGAGTTGGCTGTGCGAATGCTGTTTAAGTTCTCCTCAAACTTGTTAGCCGGGAGCCTAGCAGAAAGGTCTGGGAGCATGCTTACAAAACAATGGCAAACTGATTGTATTTCCTTCAATTCTCTATCCGCAAAGCAATTCAACTACAACCTAAAGCATGAAACATTAACGTTATTGTTTGGAGTCATGTGTTTCAGAAGTATCCTCCAGCAAAGGATTGGTGGTAGAGACCAGCAACAGGTTGCTGGAGTTTATGTTGCACTGCAAAGATTGCAATGACTGATAAAGATTCAAGGTTACGACTGTGAGATTCGGTACAAGCCAGGTAACTTGACTGTCAGATCGGATACACTTAGCAGATTGCAACTTATAGATATGGCAGTAATCTTCCAAGAATCCTTAAATTCTGGAAAAGTTCCAGAGGTTTGGAAAACTGCCACTGTAAATACATTTATTCAAAAAAGGAGGGACACAAAAAACAAGTAACTAGAGACAGTTAACTGAACGTTTGTCATTGGGAAAATGTTCGAGTCCATTAAAAAGGACAGTAAGAAGTCTTACACCAGGTTAAAGTCCAACAGATTTGTTTCAAACACTAGCTTTCGGAGCTTTGCTCCTTCCTCAGGTGAATGAAGAGGTAGGTTCCAGAAACATATATACAGACAAATTCAAAGATGCCAGACAATGCTTAGAATGCGAGCATTTGCAGGTAATCAAGTCTTTACAGATCCAGAGATAGGGGTAACCCCAGGTTAAAGAGGTGTGAATTGTCCCAAACCAGGACAGTTGGTAGGATTTTGCAAGCCCAGGCCAGATGATGGGGGATGAATGTAGTGCGACATGAATCCCAGGTCCCGTTTGAGGCCGCACTCATGTGTGCAGAACTTGGCTATAAGTTTCTGCTCGGCGATTCTGCATTGTCATGCGTCCTGAAGGCCGCCTTGGAGAACGCTTACCGGAGATCAGAGGCTTAATGCCCTTGACTGCTGAAGTGTTCCCCGACAGGAAGGGAACATTCCTGCCTGGTGATTGTCGCGCGATGTCCGTTCATTCATTATCGCAGCGTCTGCATGGTCTCGCCAATGTACCACGCTTCGGGACATCCTTTCCTGCAGCGTATGAGGTAGACAATGTTGGCTGAGTCGCACAAGTATGTACCGCGTATCTGGTGGGTGGTATTCTCACGTGTAATGGTGGTATCCATGTTGATGATCTGGCACGTCTTGCAGAGATTGCCATGGCAGGGTTGTGTGGTGTCGTGGTCGCTGTTCTGAAGGCTGGGTAGTTTGCTGCAAACAAGGTTTGTTTGAAGTTACGCGGTTGTTTGAAGGCAAGTAGTGGGGGTGTGGGGATGACCTTGGCTAGATGTTCATCTTCATCGATGATGTGTTGAAAGCTGCGAAGGGGATGTCGTAGTTTCTCCGCTCCGGGAAAGTACTGGACGACGAAGGGTACTCTGTCGGTTGTGTCCCGTGTTTGTCTTCTGAGGAGGTCGGTGCCGTTTTTTGCTGTGGCGCATTGGAACTGTCGATTGATGAGTCGAGCGCCATATCCCATTCGTACGAGGGCATCTTTCAGCGCCTGTAGATGTCTGTTACACTCCTCCTTGTCTGAGCAGATCCTGTGTATACGGAGGGCTTGTCCATAGGGGATGGCTTCTTTAATGTGTTTAGGGTGGAAGCTGGAGAAGTGGAGCATCGTGAGGTTATCCGTGGGCTTGCGGTAAAGCGAAGTGCTGAGGTGACCGTCCTTGATGGAGATGAGTGTGTCCAAGAATGCAACTGATTTTAGAGAGTAGTCCATGGTGTGTCTGATGGTGGGATGGAACTTATCGATGTCATTGTGTAGTCGTTTCAGTGATTCTTCGCCGTGGGTCCAAAGGAAAAAAATGTCATCGATGTATCTGGTGTATAACGTCCACATCATTAAAAAGGACATAGTAGCAGAGCATTTAAAAATGCATAATATAGTCAAGCAGATTCAGCATGGATTCATGAGGGGAAACTCATGCCTGACGAATTTATTAGATTTTTTTGAGGTGTGTAGCCATTTAAAATGGCCACCTTCAAAGGACTATGGGAATTGTTGTCAATTTGGGACACAGGCAGGTACACAGCCTCTGTGTATTGTGCAAAGAAACCAGGCCTGGTAAGAAACTCCCAGTTCATTAACAATCAATCACCATTTCCCCCAAGACAATAGCATTCGCATTAAGGACCATCAACAATAGCAGACTAACCAGTGACACCCCCACTTATTTGGAAAGGCCTACGTGCCTGGGACAATGATAGCTGGGACCCGCCCAGCCATCGAGGTATCCGCCCCCTAATTGGCTAAGATCGATGAGGGTGATTGAAACCCTATCGATCCATTGGACCTGGAGTAAGGACCGCCCAAAAGGGCGCGAAAGAAATAAAGGATAAAAAGCCCTGCGCACTAGGGATCGGCCTCTTTTGGGACCTGCCTGTGCGCGACCAACTGTAGCAGAACAACCAAGTTCAAGGACCCATGACCAGTTCCTGAAAGACGAGCCCAACTGAGACGAACCCAACAACTTCCAACTAACCATGTGGACCCGATAAAGGCCGTATCTCGCACAGTGTCGGTCACTCGAAGTTAAGTAAAGGTCATCTTAGTTATTAAGTTTAGTTTAGTACTGAGCCGCACGTATTATTGCATAGACATACAAATCCTGTGTTAGTAATAAGCTGTGTTTTGGAGCTAACGTACTGGTTGTGTGGTCATTTGGTCAATATAAGAAATTGTGGTTCGCCTAAAGGGTAAAAGGGCAGCATTTATTGGCGACACTGATGGGACTTGATTAGTAGTGACTTTGTTAATCCGAGAGAGCCCACAACTTTGAATTAATTTGGAGAAGGGAAAACAAACCACAAGTGCAAGTTTCGTATCGACCAAATAACCGAATTTTGGAAGTGTGCACTAAACCGTATGCGCAACTAACAGGGAAGGGTAAGGTAAACTCATCAGACTTGCATGCAAATCTAGAGGGATTGTGAACCGGAATATAGCCGTAAGCCGCACCCGTTGTTCAATCAACTCCTTATTCCCCTGTTCCAAATTAAAAGTAGAGAAGAGATCACAGCGCAGATGATAGGGAGAATGACGAATCCACAGCAGCAACCCGAGGTCGCAGTAGTCAACAAATCAGAGCAGTGCCCCATATGGGAGGATGTGTTGAGAACTTTGGTCGAATTTCTGTGCAAATTCTGTGCAAATACTGAGTCAGGTCCAGGGAAGATAGGACAGACTTGGTGGGAGAATTTATGGGAGGTATACAAGAGGAATGCCGCAAAGTTCAGAAAGCCAATGGCAATAGTGTGCTGCTTGGTACAGTTGCAAGGCACCGAGGAGGTCGTCAAGACGCTCCACAGACAGTTAGTAGAGAAGGAGGAAGAGAATGAGGGAAACAGTAAAGAAAGTGAGAACATTATTGAGGTTAGCTGCCAAAGACAGGGAAATCACCGATGTTAAAGGTGCTCACCAGTCTTGCATAGGACACCTTAGCAGCTTCCAAACCCAGTGCGACAAGGCCTATCAAGACACACAGCGTGCAGTCTTGATAAGAGAGGAGACGGAACACCAGGTCACCCAATTAATAAAGAAATGCGCCAATTTACAGGCAGCTTTAAGAGTGCTCCACCAGCCCACTAAAGAACAAAGGCAGAGCACCGTTGACCACGTTAAATGCCAGCGGAAGATAGATAAGCTCCAGTCGTTACTTTCAGCAAAATGGTTTTATGTGTTCCTTCGGAACAGACGAGACAGATGAGGAAGAGATGGCAGATTGGGAAGAGTTAACTGAAAGCGTGCAAATGTATGCTAAAGGAACGGAAAGTCAAAAGCAGCCGCAATGCATCCCAAAAAGAAAGGCACTGGCACCACCAGCTGCACAGGCCGCACCAACCCCCACCCCTTCCCTGACACCCATGAATCCAATAACCACAGAGAGAAGGATTAGAGACCGAGTAGGCCTAGATATCACATACACCACCCCACTTTCGGTAACCCAGTTAAGGGACGCTTGCAGTAAAATTATTCAATTTCAGCTCACCGCAGACCCACATAGCTTCTTCGAGGAGGTGCGCCAGCAAAAGGTTATGTATGGCTAAGATGAGAGAGAGGAAGTAAAATTGATTGTGACGAGTCTCAGCCAATCCTGACGGTCAGCTTTGTCAGAACCCTAAAACGTAGGAGGAGGAACCCGAGAGGAAATGAAGGCCACAATATTAGATGCTATCGGATACAACAAAGGGGATCCGGTAGAGGGTTTGAACAATGCAGACCGCCTTTGCCGGTCACCTCTGGATACATTTCAAGGCAGTATACGGAAATTTAAACCACGCTCACCTAGATGAGGACGAAACCACTAAATGGTCCTGTACTTTAGTTTTGCATGCCACGGAAGCAGGTAAAAGGGCTTGCGCAAATTATGACCCGGCAGATACCACATACAAAGAGATTTGGGTACTCAGACGCCTATCCAGGGCATGGGAACAGTCACTGCAGGATCAGATGGACCAAAAGGGATTAGAAGCCACAATGTACCCAGTTAGAACTAGCCAGGAACCAGCATGGATAAATGAGGGCAGAAAGGAGAACATTACCCCCGAGAATAGCACCCCAGAGCACAAGGCCCAGCCCTTGCACCACGAGGTTCATGTTACAATTGTGGACAAGTAGGACATTTTGCCCGTGATTGCAGACAAAATCCCCCACACAATCAATGACCCCAAGAGCCCAACCCTTCACACAGAAACAATAGGCCAGACCACGATCGCCAGCCTTGACAGCTAGAAGGCAACGTTCGTCCCATGCATAACGTAAATGCCCGATCAGATATCCTCACTTATAATTCCCTAGATTTACGGTGTCCAGTGTCTCCAAAATGGGCCTGTGACACGCGCTGGGATAACGTCGGAAGCCCGGTAGTCACAGGCACCGGGGTCAAGCAGTTGATTTTTTGGGGGGCACAGGAGGATCCCGCACAGACGCCACCATTAAACAGGTATTAGCCACACACAAAGGTGCATTTGCCCAACACAAGCATGACTGTGGGCAGATTCCAGGATAGATTATAATCTCAGGTCCCGACCCCAAACCACAGAAACAGTATGAATTTCCACAGCAGGCTGAGGGCAAAATTTCAAAGGTAATTAACAGTCTGTTAAAACAGGGAGTGATTCGACCCATAGCTTCCACTAATAATGCCCCGATTTGGCCCGTAAAGAAACCAGATGGTTCATGGTGACTCACTATTGACTACCAGGAACTAAACAAGTTACCCCTTTAACAGCCCCAACGTGGCCACGAGTCCCGCGACCATGCTTAATCAGGGAGTGCAAGCAAAGTATTTCACCGTGTTGGATATCAGCAATGGTTTTTGGTCCATTCCCCTAGATTGAGCTTGCCAGTATAAATTTGCATTCACTTTTCAAGGCCAACAGTACACGTGGACGTGTCTCCCCCAAGGCTGCCATAATTCCCTCTCCATTTTCCACAGACAGCTAGCTGCCGGACTGAATGCCACATTCAGTATGTGGATGACCTGCTCCTGCAAACCGATACCAGGGAAGAGCCCGTGGCTCTATTGACCGAATTACTAACCCTGCTCCAGTCCATCGGATGTAAAGTAAACCCCAAAAGTGCACAGATATTGAGGGAAAAGGTACTTTACCTAGGCCCCATTATTACCCACGGCAAACATGAAATTGAACAAAAATGAATTGACTCCATTGTGAAATTGCCCCTGCCCCGTAATGTAAGTGCATTCCGCTCATTTCTAGGTTTAGTGGGAGACTGTAGAAATTATATAAATAGTTTTGCCACCAAGGCCACCCCACTCTCAGAGCTTCTGAAAAAGAACACCCCATGGAATTGGCTTACCCAGCACACAGACACCATAGACGATTTAAAACGCGCCCTAGGTCCATCTCCCGTTTTACATGTCTCCGACCCCGACTTGCCCTATGCCATAGAGGTAGCAACCGCCGACCGAACCCTATCAGCAGAGCTCCTACAGGAACGCCACGACCGATTAAGACCGGTAGCCTATACCTCTAGAGTTTTAGACCCCGTAAAACAAGGATTTTCTGCCTGTGAACAACACTTGCTTGCAGTCTTCTGGGCTGTCCAGTACTTTGCCTACATTACAGGCCTCAACCTGTGTCACGATATTAACAGAGCAAACCCCCACCCAACTGTTGTTAGACGGCAAACTAAAGGGACTCCCACTAGAAGCGATATCTTTAAAATTACCTGGCCACTTGGGTTCGAAGGCAGCCGAACTAGCAGCCATAGCTTATGTGATTGATTACCCAGACTCCTTTCCAATGCCTGCAGACATACACTCACACAGCTTGTATGTTTGCAACAGTTTAACCGAATTCCTTCCCGTTTGGGAATCTCAAAGTTTTGTATACACCGACAGAAAACCCCTACCCTCCGCCCCGTTCCAATGGCGTGCGGCATGCTCCTTGGTGATGCCATTTTGGAGGGGCGGAGCATCCGAAAACAGCTGCCGTCCCCGATTCCATTGCAAAAAGGGATTCTCCGTCCAATCGGCGATTACAAAATCGGCGTTTGGAAATGGAGAATCCCATCCAGGATTCACAGTGGGCTTGACGCGGTTGATGCTGAAAGTCTAGGACCAGAGGACATAATCAAAGGGTAAAGGGTCCCCCATTTAAGACCAAAATGAGGAGGAATTTCTTCTCTCAGAGAGTGGTGAATCTGTAGAATTCTTTAACACAGATAGCTGTATAGAGGTTGGGTCTTCAAGTATGTTCAAGCCTGAGATAGGCAGATTTTTTTATCAATAAAGGAATTAAAGGTTATTGGGATAAGGTGGGAAAATTGAGTTGAAAACTATATCAGATCAGCTATGATCAGCTATGTATGGTGGAGAACACTCGATGGGCCGAGTGGCCTACTTCTGCTGCCACGTTTTATGGCCTTACTGGCTTATCGTTTTAGGAATTTCTGAGTGGGCTAAATATTGATGTATGGAGTGTGTGAAGTATATAGCAAAACTTGTCTGATTTTTTTATATCTGTAATATACTGTTGAGAAGTAAATTTTGTAAAACAAAGCAAACTGATCAACTGATGTAACAATTAATGGAAATTATTGAAGGGCAATAGTGTCAAACAGGTAAGACTGGCAGTGCCATTTTCCACTGAAATTCAAAGACCATCAGGCAGGGTGTAAAAATAGTTACTGGTTTACTATCATCCATTTTATGCTACTGCACAAAACTAATTTATATTCTATTGTCCCTGGTGGCATTTGTTTGTATGTTGGGTGCAGCTGTTTAAGCACTTTCGACTGGTACTGCAGCTGATCTCCTCCCTAGCTCCCGCGGCTCTAATACTGACGATAGCAGAAAGAAAACTAAATTAGTGATGCTTGATGTTATGTCTGTTCAAAATGCAGCTACACCATTATGAAATAGTTTTCACAATTGACAGCATGTGTTAACCCGCAGGGAAAATATACAATAGTTTAGAAACCACTGGTGCTAAGAGAATGCGTGATTTCTTAATGTGTTTCATATTGCTTTGTCCACTTATTGAAAGTGAACAGCATGAATATTTGCCCAAAAATAGTGAACAGAGGTCCATTATGTGAAAATATTTCTAGGCTGTGAACTGCGGCTCAATAGCAGCACTCTCATCTGAGTCAGATGTTTGTGCTTCTGATGTAAATCCAAAGACTGGACTGGATTTTACAGCACCCAGGGTGGGTTGCTACTGTGTGTGTGTGTGTGTGTGTATGTGTGTGTGTGTGTATGTGTGGGGTGGGGGGGGGGGGGGGGGGGGGTAAAGTGGGTACCATGCCATAGGCCTTTTCCTTGTCCTTACCAGTCCACCACCTCTGCAGTTTTACCTGTATGCCTGCCATACATGAGACCCTTAATTGGCCAATTGGATCTACTCACATCGCTGCTGGGATTGTAGCTACAGTAGCGGAAAGGTGGTGCCAGGTGTGGAGCCTGCAGGTATCGGTGGGCTAGCTGATGGTCAGTCAAGGGGGTGGGGGGTTTCTTTTAGTCGACCCCTGTGTGCATTGGATCCGAGTCATTTCCACCCCAGACCCCCGATTCCCTCACTACCTGTCCCCCCTCCCTCCTTACCAGTGCCTGCCAGCCTGGTCCAAATGAGACCGTTCTGGAGTTACTTAGGGTAGATTTGGCCACAGATTTAGTTCCAGTCCCAGCAGTAACCATCATTCTCGGTCGTGTTTCTGGACCAGGTGCCAGGCTTCTGACTGGTTGGAAGCTCTCTGAGAAGGGCTTTCTCCCCCAGGGGGATGAAAGTTTTGCCTCAAGTCAATTAATGACCCAATAGTCACTAAATGGCTGCAGTGCAAACCAGCCAAGTGGGGATAGGCTTGCCCCTGACTTTTAAGCTGGGGGGAGGTGCAAGAGCGCCACCATCCATGCACATTCCAGCCCTTAAACACGTAATCTAGGCCCACACTTCATGTCAGCATTGAGGGAGTACTGTACTGTTGGAGATGCCGTCTTTGGGATGAGACAAGATCCCACGGTACCTGTCTACTCCTTCAGTTGATGTAAAGCAGCCAACTGCAATTTTAGCATGCTGCAGTCAATTGGGAACCAATTTCATAAAAGAGCCTTAAATCAGTGTCAGATGTCCAATTTACACATGCAGCAGGCCTAATGACAATGTCTGTAAGCACCCTGGGCAGTTTCATAGCCTGTGGCTCATACTCTACATAATTAGGTCACCAGACACCATACTGAATCCTTCACTATCAGGGGGATCAGAGTTTCTTTTTATGTGGGCTTCTTGAATGTGACCCCTGGCTCGCACTGCACCAAAATGATTAATTTATGATAGTGCAGTGCAATTGAAACTTGAAGAAGTGCAGTGGGAAATTCTGGGACAACACTGTGGAAGCAGAGAGCTGACAGTATAGACTCCCATCCACATTTCTGATTGATCAAATCTTGCATTTGGGAATTCCTGGGAGAGAAATCTGTTCTAGAATTTTCACAAGAACAATGAAATAAGAGATGGACACATATTACAATCTACTAATGTTAGCTTTGGCTCAGTGGTAGCATTCTCAACTTTAAGTTGGAAGGTTGTGGGTTTCAAGGCTTGATCTCACCATCAAGACCCATGTCCTAGTTTAATATTGAGGAAACACTGGGCGGTATTCTCCGTTGCCTGACACAGTTGTACGGGCGTTTATATCGGGAAGGCCGTGTGTTTTACGTGGTGCGGCTGCTAGCCCCCCCTGGTCGGAGGATCATGCTGTGGCGTCGCCGATTTCTTCGTCATAAAGCCAGACACTTCTACTGGACATAGCCTCTAAATCGGAGAATCCAGCCCACTGATGTTTGGGAGTGACGTCTATCGGATAATTGGTGACACCTTCATTCTAGAATTTTGTAAAAGACCCTGTGGTATTGTGAGTTCTCATTATGTCCTGGCTAACTTTATCTCCCAATAAACACCAATAAAAAATGCATTTGGTCACATATACAGTCTGTGAGACCTCATTTTGCACAGGCTGCCTGCTGCATTTCGGTGCATCAAATACACTACTTCAAAAGTACTTAATTGACTGTAATGCGCTTTGGGGCGTATAGTAGTTATGGAATTAGTACAGAAGTTCAAGTTCATTTTTTAACTATCAAATATAGTTTTGTCAGAAACGTACCAAAGCGTTTCAAATGCAATGAAATACTTTGAAGAGCAGTCACTGTAGTTTTGCAGGTAAATATCCAGCCATTTTACATAGAGCAAGGTCTCAACCCAGTAACAGCAATGAGATGAATGATTGGTTCATGTCTTTTAGTAATGTTGGTTGGTTGAATATTGAATATCTTAACTTTTAATCATTCCTTGTGCTGGACTATTCATATGAATATACAACCATTTGCATCTTCTGTCAATGCGGATAAGTCCACAATTGTGAAGAAGTAATTTACATCTGCATCTATCCAACTGTTTTTTATGAAAGTAAAAATGCTTTGATCTGCATGCCAAAGAACACTTAAAAGGCTCGCATTGTCTCCCTGCTTTCATTTAATTTCCCGAAGAGAATACTGTGAAAAATGAATTCTCTTTGACATTTAGCCTGATTTTTTTTCAACATTCAAAATAAATGCTCCAGGGAATGAATGTCCCTGAGCATTCTGGTTTTAACTGCCAAATCCAGGTTTCATAGTTCATGCTTTCTTGCTTGGGCAGAATATAGATATTAGTCTCTGATGCCAACACAACAAAAGCAGAAGCAAACACCTTTAACCTAAGACAGACTGATTTCATTCTGGTACCCATCCTTTCAAGTCTTTTGGGAATTTTGTCAGACAGAGTTAAAATGTATGCAATATGGTCCAATATTTCATGAATCTCTTCTGTATATTGTAAGGATATATGTTGAGGAGAAGCTGTTCAGTATGTTACAGGCAACAAAGATGAAAGATGATATTCAGCAATGATGGGAGGGTATTGTAAATTAAATCACATTATGAAAATAAAATTGCCGTGAGGTCTCTATCAGATATTTGTTAGAAAAATGCTAGAACAACCAAAAGTGTAAGATTTTTATTGTTTATTAAATATCAACTAAAGACATGGCCCTTCCTGCTGATAGAGTCTTCCAATCTTGACAAAGGCAGCCCCCCCCCCCCCCCCCCCCCCCCACCATAGCGGGTTCCCCAGCGGCCGGATGGAGGAGCCACACAAAATGGCGTAGACATCGGCACGACCGGAAGATCCCACCGGCGGCCAATGGTGAGCTGACTCCACCCCGGAAATGGAGGCCATGGGGGAGGCCATAAAATATGGCCCACGTTAGTTAAACTATAATAGTAGCAAAATACTGTGGATGCTGGAGATCCGAATTAAAAACAAACTTTCTGGGAAGACTCCGCAGGTCTGGCAGCATCTGTGGAGCCAGAAACAGAATTTTTTTTTTTATAAATGTTTTTATTCAGTTTTCATATTTTATATTGAACAAATTACAAATTGTTAGGAGAGAAAAAGAACAAAAAAAAAAAAAAAAAAAAAAAAAAAAAAACAACAAACAAACACGCAAAAATTAACATACATATTTACAGGTAAGCATCTTCGTAGTAGTAACTGCGCCCGCCCCCCCCCCCCCCAACATGTTTATTTAGTTTGGTTTTGGGCCTTAGCTAGCCATCGAACCCCCGTACCGAACCTGTAGCCCCTCCCGCTACCTTCCCCCGACTATTCTTCCTCTTGTACATTGGCCACAAATAGGTCCCGGAACAGTTGCATGAATGGCTCCCACGTTCTGTGGAAGCCGTCGTCCGACCCTCGGATGGCAAATTTGATTTTCTCCATTTGGAGAGATTCCGAGAGGTCGGACAGCCAGTCCGCAGCTCTGGGCGGTGCCAGAAACAGAATTAATGTTTCGAGTTCGATATGACTTTTTTGGTACTCAAGAGAAATGTGATGGTTTTTATGCTGTCGAAAAAGGTTTGAGGGTTATGTGGAACAAAAGGGTTCGGTTAGAGGAATGGGGAAATTAAATAACAAATCGCTCTGCGAGACGTGAAAAGCTGGAAAGGCATCCAAAGAGGGGGCAGAGAGCACAGAGTGTCACTCAATGCAGATGACCTGCTCTCAATGTGTTGGACCCACAGAACGGCCTGAAAGAAATCATGCAACTTGTGGGAGAGTTTGGAGCCTTCTCAGGCTACACACTCAACCTAGGCAAGAGCAAGGCATTCCCAGTTAACCCAAACAGGAGATGGAGAGAGCTGAAGGGACTACCATTCAAACTAGCCCAAAACAAGTTCCGCTAACCTGGGGATCCAGATAGCCATGATTGGACACAGATTCACAAGTCGAATCTGACCAGTCTGGTGGAAGAAGTTAAAAATGACTTACAGAGATGGGGGGGGGGGGGGGGGGGGGGGGGGGGGGGGAGAAGAACCCAAGCACCCCTAAGTTGACACTGCAAAGGAGAAAAAACATGGGCAGACTGGCCCTGCTGAATCTACAGTATTACCACAGCCGAGAGGGTGAGGGGATGGACATGGAACCCAATACGGAATGGGTGAGGCTGGAGGAGTCCTCCTGCAAGGGAAAAACCCTCCGAGCCCTCACCAGGCAATGCTCCCATCACCCCCATCAAAGTACATATCCTGCCCAGTGGTGTAGCCACACTGAAAATGTGGAATCAAATGAGGCAGCATTTTGGTCTAACTGAGATGTCCTCAATGGCCATCAGTGGTAACCACACATTCCCACCAGCCATGCCTGACCCACCTTTAAAAAATGGAGGCAAGACGGGGACGCTAGCGTTCAGGGACTTTTACATAGCGGACAGACTAACAACCTTGGGCGAACTGACAGAGGGCTTGGACCTGCCGATGGGACAGAAACTCAGGCACCCCCAAATTAAACACTTTTTCACAAGGAGACAGCAAGATACCCAGGGCCCCGAGAGACACACTACTAGAGGAACTAATCAACATGGACAGTAAGGAGGGGGGGGGAAACTGTGGGAAAATATACAGATGGTTGATGGACAGGGCAAGACTACCACTAGACAAACCAGACGGAAATGAGTGGACAAATTGGAGACAGAAGTGGGTTGGGAACTCTGGAGCGAAGCACTGAACAGGGCCAACTCCCCTCCTCCTGCACTAGGCTAAGCCTCATGCAGTTTAAGTGGTGCACAGAGCTCACTTAACCAGAATCTGAATGAGCAGGTTCTTCCCGGAGGTGGAGGATAAATGTGAACGGTGCCAGGGATCCCGGCCAACCACGGCCACATGTCTGGGCCTGCCCCAGACATGTCGGGTTCTGGGCAGACTTCTTCGAGGCGATATCCAAGGTTGTGGGGTAAGGGTGGAACCGTGCCCAAGAGTGACAATCTTCGGGGTATCGGACCAGCCAGATCTTCATATGGGGAAGAGTGCGGGGGGAAGGGAGGGTTGCGACCTCATGTAGAAATCATTGTAAATAAGAAACAAATTTAGTTGTAAATACCAGGTACACTTGAGCTGTTATTCTATATAAACTGGAAAATACCAAGAAAAAAAATGTTTTTAAATCATAAAAACATGATAAAAGTAAATTACTGTGGATGCTGGAATCTGAAACAAAACAGAAAATACTGGACAATCACAGCGGGTCTGACTGCATCTGTGGAGAGAAACAGGAGCTAATGTTTCGAGTCTGGATGACTCTTTGTCAAAGAAACTCTTAGTCAATGAAAAAAGGATACAAGCTGGCAATTAGCAAAAAAACAATCAAAACGGAGGTGCGAGTTAATGGTCTGAAGCTGCTGAACTCAATGTTGAGCCCAGAAGGGTGTAAAATGCCTAATCGGAAGATGGGGAGCTGTTCTTCAAGCTTGCTCTGGGCTTCACTAGAACAATACGGTAGGCTGAGGACAGGAATTTGGCTATGAGAACAAGATGAGAGGATAAGAATCTGGAAGGTCGAGGTCATACTTGCAGACTGAGTGGATGCATTCTGCAAAATGGTCACTCAATCTAAATTTGGTCTCCCCATTGTAGAGGAAACTGCACTGTGATAGAGAATGCAGTAGGTTAAATCGAAAAAAGTATAAGTAAATCACTGCTTCATCTGGAAAGCGTATGGAGGCCTTGGATAGTGAGGAGGGAGGAGAAAAAGAGGCAAGTGTTACACCTCCTGAAATAACATAGGAAGGTGCCATGGGAAGGGAATGAGATGTTAGGAATAATGGAAGAGTGGACCAGGGTGTCACACAGGCATTGGTCCCTTTGGAATGTTAACAGGGGAGGGAAGGGAACATTGTGTTTGGTGATGACATTATGTTGGAGGTGGCAGAAACAATGGAGGGTGATCCTTTAAATGTGAAGATTGGTGGGGTGGAAAGTAAGGACATTGGTCTGTATTCATGTTTGTTCCTAGTTGAAACTAGGTCACTTCAAGAATTCAATCACATGATGTATTTGTGACATCCACTAAAAAACAGATCACCAGTGTGGGGCAAGAAGTAATAAACTAGCCGCTGAAGTAAGATATCTGAAAAAGCAGCCAAATCAGGTTATGCAACGTGAGAACCGGGCTAAACTCTGTGTTTTGGAGAAGTGGATACATGCCATTGTCTTTGCACAAATAGGACCGGTCTCCTACACTGATCAAATTTGGTTGATGTAGTGTGGAGAAGACGTGCTGATCAACTTTGCCAGTGACAGAGTCAACTGAGAGTCTGTAACAAACTGTGCCAAGTGAAGACCTATACATTCCTGAGAACCTGACAACATCAGAAACAATCGTGGAAGACAGTACCTCAGTTGAGGACATTTGCACACCTCGACAACCTCAAAATCCTACGTCGACTCCAGTTGAGATAATAATGGCCGGTGCCCAAACTAAACCAAAACACAACAGCAGTTGCAGTCAACATGAAAAAGCAAACACCTGAAGTACACCGACAGGCACACAGAAATCAACATTCATATTGTAAATGTTGATTGTTAACATTATACTGTGTTTCATTGCAGGAACCTCTGATGTAAAGGGGGCGGAAAGTATTGTGTATTCATGTTTGTTCCTAGTTGGAACAAGGTAATTTTAAGAGTTTGATCACGTGATGTACTGGTAACAACATTGGCAGTTTGGTGAGCCAACAGTCAGTTTACACCAGCAGCCTGTGTAACAACACTTTCCCAATAAAGCTCTTGTTTGTTTTGTAACTCACTATGGTTCTATGAGAGAAGGGGAGGAGTCAGAGCAGAAGAACAACAAAGAACAAAGAAAAATACAGCACAGGAACAGGCCCTTCGGCCCTTCAAGCCTGAGCCGACCATGCTGCCCGTCTGAACTAAAATCTTCTACTCTTCCGGGATCCGTATCCCTCTATTCGCATTCTATTCATGTATTTGTCAAGATGCTCTTTAAACGTCACTATCGTCCCAGCTTCCACCATCTCCTCCGGCAGCGAGTTCCAGGCACCCACTACCGTCTGTGTAAAAAACTTGCCTCGTACATAGAACATAGAACATAGAACAGTACAGCACAGAACAGGCCCTTCGGCCCTCGATGTTGTGCCGAGCAATGATCACCCTACTTAAACCCACGTAACCCGTATACCCGTAACCCAACAATCCCCCCATTAACCCTACACTACGGGCAATTTAGCATGGCCAATCCACCTAACCCGCACATCTTTGGACTGTGGGAGGAAACCGGAGCACCCGGAGGAAACCCACGCACACACGGGGAGGACGTGCAGACTCCACACAGACAGTGACCCATCCGGGAATCGAACCTGGGACCCTGGAGCTGTGAAGCATTGATGCTAACCACCATGCTACCGTGAGGCCCCCCATCTCCTCTAAACATTGCCCCTCGCACCTTGAATCTATGCCCCCTAGTAATTGACCCCTTTATCCTGTGAAAAAGTCTCTGACTATCCGCTCTGTCTATGTCCCTCATAATTTTGTAGACCTCTATCAGGTCGCCCCTCAACCTCTGTTGTTCCAGTGAGAACAAACCGAGTTTATTCAACCTCTCCTCATAGCTTATGCCCTCCATATTAGGTAACAGCCTGATAATTCTCTTTTGCACGCTCTCTAAAGCATCCTTCTGGTAGTGTGGCGGCCAGAATTGAACACTGTATTCCAAGTGTGGCCTAACTAAGGTTCGAAATAGCTGCCACATGACTTGCCAATTTTTATACTCAATGCCCCGGCCAATGAAGGCAAGCATGCCGTATGCCTTCTTGACTACCTAATCCACATGTGTTGCCCCTTTCAGTGACCTGTGGACCTGTACAACTAGATCTCGCTGACTGTCAATACTCTTGAGGGTTCTACCATTCACTGTATATTCCCTACCTGTATTAGACCTTCCAAAATGCATGACCTCAGATTTGTCCGGATTAAACTCCATCTGCCATCTCTCCACCCAAGTCTCCAAACGATCTAAATCCTGCTGTATCCTCTGACGGTCCTCAATTCCACCAACCTTTGTGTCGTCCGCAAACTTACTAATCTGACCAGTCACATTTTCCACCAAATCATTTATATAGAATTTACAGTGCAGAAGGAGGCCATTCGGCCCATCGAGTCTGCACCAGCTCTTGGAAAGAGCACCCTACCCAAGTTCTGCACCTCCACCCTATCCCATAACCCAGTAACCCCACCCAACACTAAGGGCAATTTTGGACACTAAGGGCAATTTATCATGGCCAATCCACCTAACCTGCACATCTTTGGACTGCAGGAGGAAACCGGAGCACGCGGAGGAAACCCACACACACACGGGGAGGATGTGCAGACTCCGTACAGACAGTGACCCAAGCCGGAATCGAACCTGGGACCCTGGAGCTGTGAAGCCATTGTGCTATCCACAATGCTACCGTGCTGCCAATATATATACTACGAACAGCAAAGGGCCCAGCATTGATCCCTGCGGAACACCACTAGTCATAGCCCTCCAGGGCAGGAAAGTGCAGGAAATGGATCTGGCACAGTTGAGGGCCCTGTCACCTATAATTTGAAAGAATTCTCAGTTCAGGAAAAAGAAAGACATATCAGAAGCGCAGTTGTGGAAGATGGTATCATTGGAACAGATGCAACAGAGATGGAGAAACTGGGATAACAGGATGTTGTCCTTCCAGGGAGTGGCGTGTGAGGGGCTCTCGTCCAGGTAGCTGTGGGAGCCGATCGACTTGTAATGAATATTGACAGTCAATCCCTGGAAATAGAGAAAGAGAAGTCAAGGAGGGGAAGTGAAATGTCAGTGAAGGACCATGTTAAAGTGAAAGATGGGGGGAAATTGGAAGCAAAATTGATACATTTTTCCATGCCTAGACAAGAGCATGTACCGGAAAAAGAGTTGTTGGAGGGGGCTTGAGTAGGATTATAACAAGGAAAATTCCGCACATCCCACAAAATGAAAAGACATAAATATAGCCTATGCAGGTACCCAGAGCCACATCTCAGCTCATCTTATGTCACCCAGAGCCAGAGCCGCTAAGGGGTACTGGGCTAAATTGTTGGCTTTTAAAGCAGACCAAGGTAGGCCAGCAGCATGGTTCAATTCCCGTACCAGGCGCCGGAATGTGGCGACTAGGGGCTGTTCACAGTAACTTCATTGAAGCCTACTTGTGACAATAAGCGATTTTCATTTTTTTCATCTTTTATTTGGAGTAAGCCAGGCAAATTAAAGGAGAAATGTTTCGATGAGAGAACTAGTTCAGCCTGCTGGAGAAGGGTGGTGGTGGATGGAGACTGTTCAAGTCTCTGATGAGGGTGCAATGGAGAACCTTCAGACTGTCCTGGTGAGGTGGAAGTGTAGAGGGATTGGATATCCACAGTGAAGAGGAGGCAGTTAGGGCCAGGAAACTGGAATTTGTTGAAATTACATGGGATGTCAGAAGGATCGCGAACGGGGCATCATGTGACCAGTTGATAGCACTGGGACCCGCGGCGCTGAGGACCCGGGTTCGAATCCTGGCCCTGGGTCACTGACCGTGTGGAGTTTGCACATTCTCTCCATGTTTGCGTGGGTTTCACCACAATCCAAAGATGTGCAGGTTAGGTGGATTGGCTACACTAAAATTGCCCCTGAATTGGAAAAAAATAATTGGGTACTCTAAATTTTGAAAAAAATCACGAACATAGGTGACAGGAGATTTTGACAAGGGTAAAAAATAGAATTAAGATAGGAAGAAGTGAGGTTCATGGGATAGGAAGATGTCAAAATGATGGGTCTATCTGGGCAGTCCAATTTGAGGATTTTGGAAAAGAGGTGGAAGCAGACTTTGTGGGGTTGGGGGACTCTGAGGTGGGAACCTGTAGAGGGAATATCTCCAGAGGTGATATGGTAAGTGACACTCCTGGAAACAATAGCTTGGTGCTCAGTGGTGGGGTCATTGTCCAGGAGGAGATAGGAAGAAGTGTCTGAGGGCTGGCACTCAGCCACTGCAAGGTCGAGGTCGGCATGCCAGACAACTGTCAGCAGGTTTGAGAACAAAGTCAAGATTAGGCCTGAGAGATCAGAATGCAACAATTTCAGAGGGATACAAGCTAGACTGGGTGAGGGGAATCAGAAAAATTAATATATACTGAGAAACTTGAGAAGCAATGCCAATAATACTACAGTTAAATACTTTTAAAAACATAGTTTCTCTAACAAAGATACTACTTGTGCTTGGTAATTTATTAAGTTGGGAGGCTGGGGTGGACTGTGCCATAAACAGTACAATGGAATGGATTTTGGTCTGGGCCACTTAGTGGAGATTGATTTTACTATTGTTTAGATTGTGTTACAAAAGGACAGAACAAAGAAGGTATTCGGGAGATCAGATGGTACCAGATCATTATGTCCACACTTGCTGTTTTGTCACTAATCATATCTACAGGATCAGGCATAGCCACCTGGCAACGATAGCTGTGTTTGAAAATTCATCTTGGGCAGTTGCAGAATTGCGCCATGAGACACAAGCAAACCTGCTGCCAATCTCCTCCATAGAATTGGCACTGCCTGTCACAATCAAGATCATCTCTGCCCAACTTCAATAGGGTAAGAACGGATCTGAGCTGAATAAATTAGAGCCAAAGATTGGCAGGATAAACCTTAGCTGAACAATAGATATCTTCAAAGAAGGGATGGTTCAGGCATAGTCAAGGAATATTCCCTCAAAAGGGCAAACAAATCCAGAGTTCCCTGGATGACAGCAGGGATGCAGTGGGTTCCCCTGCGGCAGATGCTGTGAGCCATTCAACTTTCCAATGACTTCGATGGGACTGGAAGATTCCACTGGCGGGAGAGGCTGGGAGATTTTGGCCTAAGATAAAGAAGTGTGTTTATGACCAGTGTCAGGGAGAAAATACAGTTGAGAACCAGGCTGAATGCAGAAGGTTCAGATGGGAAGTGTAAAAACAAATAAGAGAAGCAAAGAGGGAGTATGAGCAGAGACTGGCATAAAAGGGAATCCCAAATTCTTCTATAGGCACTTCTATAGTAAAATGGTAGCAAAAGGAATTGGGCCGAATAGCCACCAAAAAAGAGAGAATTTACACATGGAGGCAGGGGGCATGGCTGAGGTTTTAAATGAATACTTGGTCACAGTCTTTTCCAAGGAGGAAGATTCTGCCCAGGGCATGGTGAAGGAGAAGGAAACTCAGTCACTAGAAGAGTTTAGAATTGATACGGAAAAGTGTTGCCGAGGCTGTCCGTACTGAAATTTGACAAGGCACCAGATGGAATATCCAAGGATATTGAGAGAAGTGATTGGAAATTACAGAGACATTGGCCATAATTTTTCAGTCTTCATTACTTAGCAGTGATGCCCGAGGACTTAAAAATTATAACCATTACACCCTTGTTTAAAAAAGGGCGTACGATAATCCAGCAACTAGAGGCCAGTCAGTTTAATATCGGTGAGGAAACTTCCAGAAACTATAATTTGGGGAAGAATTAATAGTCACATGGACAAATGCAGATTCATTAAGGAGACCCTTGAGGGAAAATCGTGATTAATTAACTTGCTAAATTTTTTCAAAGAGTTAATAGAGAGGGTTGATGAGGGCAATGCTGCTGATGTGATTTACATGGACAATCAAAAAGCATTTGACACAGTGCCGCACAATAGATTGTGAGAAAAGTTATAATTCATGGATTGAAAGGGACAGTAGCAATGGATATAAAATTGGCTGAATGACGGACTTCTGGGGGAGGTCATGGAGTGAGTGGTCACATATTTGGTGGCTCCTGCTCAAGGTGGATTTTGTTGGTCCTTCCCCACCCGTATGGGTTTTTTATTTAGGGCGAAAGGTGTGTGAGTGCCCAGGAAAGGCATTACTCCTCTGGTGAGTCTGGTGCATGGATCAGAGGATGAGAAGTGCCACGAGAAAGAGAGAGCAGCTGGAGCAGGACAGTTTTTGTGGTGTGCCACAGGTTAAGATGGCAGAGGGCATGGGGGCAGTGCTCCTGCCCAGTGGAGCAACTGTTGGAGTTTTGAAACAATAAGTTCCAGCAGCAGAAGAAGGTGGCCTCAGACACCTGGCTAACATGGTGGAGCTGCTCAGAACAACGATTGAGAAAGTGGGGCAGGAGTTGGAGGCTCAGGACCTGGCGATATAGAAGGTGGAGGAGATGATGGGGGAGTGTGAGGAGCCGTTGGCCTCACTGGCGGTGGAGTTGGGGATGGTGGTGGACATTCAAAAGAGGCTGGGATAGAAGTTGGAGCACCTGGAGAATAGCTTCAGTTGACAGAATTTGAGGATAGTCAATAGAGTTGGCCGAGGGCATTGAGGGTGCAGAGGGCGGCAAGTATGTGGCAAGGATTGGAGAAGTTGTTGGGGGCGGGGGCCTTTGATCGGCCACTTGATGTGGATTGGACACACAGGGATCTGAGGAGGAGGCCGCATGGGGGGAGCCGCTGAGGGTGATGATGGTGTGGTTACACCATTACTTGGACAAGAAAATTATTTTGAAATGGACAAGGCAGACCAGGAGGTGTACCTGTGGGTCTATCAGGACCTGCTTGCAGTGTTGGCAAAGCGGAAAGCTGAGCTCAACCGGGTAAAGGCTGTCCTCTTCAAGAAGGGAGTGAAGTTTGGGGTTTTGTACCCTCCCGCTTGTGGGAGGAGTTTTATTTTGACTCGCCGGAGGAGATGTTGGAGTTTATGAGAGACCATGGACTGGGAGGAGTGTGAGGACACTGAACCTTGGAGAGCTTTTGTATTTATGTTTGGGGTGGGTTTTCAGGGTGGGTTATGACGGGGGAGCAGCAATGGTGAGTGTGCTTTTTGTTCTTCTTTGTTTGGACTGTTTGGATGGATTGGTGGTGGATGGGGAGGTTAGAGGCCTTGGGAAGGGGTGATCATGCTAGCTAGTTAATGGAAGTGAAATAGAAGGTGGTCATGAGGAAGGCGTAGGTGAGAATGGAGTTGGTTCTTTGCTCGCGGTGGAGGGTTGCTGACATGGGTGTAGTTGGTGTGGCACCGTTGGGAAGGGAGAGATGGCAGCAGACATCCTACGGCGAGCCTGGATTCAGGCACATAGGAAGAGGATGGAGCAGGAGGAGAGTGCAAGGCTGGTAGATGAGATCTTAATGATGGATAGGAGGTACTCTGTGGCACCAGAAGAGAGGCTGTTGAAGGAAAGGCAGATGGAGTTTTGGTTAGTTTGGTGTGGCAGTTGCAGAGGGCCAGGAGAGCAGTTCATGAGTACGGGGAGTAGGCAAGGATGCTGGTCCACCAGTTGAGGAAACAGGCAGCAGCAAGGGAGATTTGAAGAGTGAGGGATGAAGGGGGTAAGATGATGATGGATCTGGAGCAAGGTTACAGGGAGAAGGCATGAAAATAGCATTAGGAGAAATGTTCATTCAGAGAGCTGGTGCAGATATGATTGGCTGAATAGCCTCCTGCACTGTAACAATCCTGTGAATCTGTGATTCAGGTTAGCAATGAAGAGATGTCCAATATAATCCAAGTTGCTGTAGCAAGATGTATCAACTACTGAACAGGATCAACAGTTTTATCTTTTTTACACTCAATAACATCTAAGGTATGACAGGGTTGACCAATTTAATTGTACACCTGAAGTTCCAAAATACAGAGTGTCATTGATGGGCTTCTGGGCTGGCTCTGCTCCTATCTTTGCACCCCCGCTTCCTTCTCCTCAGCATTGCACTGTGTCATGCCTTGTGCAATCTCCTCAAACTAACTTTGGTGCAGATTAATGAAATTAATGGAGGAAGCTGAGAGATGCTGCTTTTCTCAGTCACTGGCTGCGCAAATAAATTGCAGGCTTACAATAACAGAAGAATAAATGATTCTATTGCTGGTTCCAAGAGACCTTCAACCAGAGACTGAATCACAATATATTCTGTCAGAGTCATGGAAAGTAGATATGACAAGAGCAAAGGTTTCCAGCCATGAACTGGTGTAAGGCCTTCAGATTCATCTTCCTATACTCTGATAATGTTCACATCTTGCCAAGGGTGCCTAGAATAGCTTCTTGAAAGGAAAGCAAAAACATGGACCTCAAGTGGAGACAAAAGAGGATTACCCAGATGGCACGTCTGGCTGATCATGGCTGTAAATGTGGCAATCTTGTATTCTGTACTGTTGTGCGCAGTTCCGCCATCATTGAGGTTAGGGACGTTGCTCCCTTTAGTTACTTAATTGTCCACCACCATTATAAATAAAAAATAAATAAAATAAATACTGTGGAACTACTACACAGCTTCGACATGAGCTGTGGGATCACTTGGCTCTAACCAGTTTAATATGCCTGCATTCCTTTACATGGATTTATCAAGCCATTTAACAAACCATTTTCAGCTATGCTTCATATTGTTAGCAGTCGTTTCCTCTACACTACCCATTGAAACAGTAGTAGTCATCTGGCTTGATAGTATTAGCTTGATAGTGCAGCACAGTAGCATAGTGGTTAGTATTATGGCTTCACAGCGCCAGGGTCCCAGGTTTGAGTCCCGGTTTGGGTCACTGTTTGTGCAGAGCCTACACGTTCTCCCCGTGTCTGTGTGGGTTTCCTCCTGGTTCTCCGGTTTCCTCCCAAAAGTCCCGAAAGACATGCTATTAGGTAATTTGGATGTTCTGAATTCTCCCTCTGTGTACCTGAATGGGTGCCAGAATGTGGCGACTAGGGACTTTTCAGAGTAACTTCATTGCAGTGTTAATGTAAGCCGACTTGTGACAATAAAGATTATATAAAGATAGAGGATTGAGGAATATGCTAGACTGAGAGTTTTTTGGTGGTATAAAATTCTGTTGCTGCTGCTGATAGCCCACAGGACTTCTTCAATGCCAACTTTTGGCTGTTCGATCTGTTAATGTATCCCACTTAGATTAATGTTAATGGCATAGAGCATGATAAGATGGGATTCACAGCATGAAGATATGACTTGGTCACCACAAAGACTCTGTGGTGCTCACTTCCAGCAATACCACCGTAGATAAGTTCATCTGCAGCAGGAAGACTCATAAAGGGTCGAGCATAAGATATCCCAGTTGTGTAAGCATACATAACTCAGATTAAGCTTCAGTTTAATCTTATAGATTATTATTAAAATGTTAGGTTTATTTTCACTAACTGAAATGCTAGGGCTTTTGGCCTGACATTACTTTTGACCCTCTGATAAGTACCATTCTAATACATGATAATTGCAGAGGCATCTGGGGCTCCTAATGCATGAATTGCAAAAGGTTAGTATGCATGTAAAAAGAACAAAAGAACAAAGAGCAATACAGCATAGGAACTGACCCTTCAGACGTCCAAGCCTGTACCGGTCATGATACCACCCTTGGCCAAAACCCTCAGCACTTCCTTGTGCTGTATCCCTCGATACCCATCCTATCCATGTCTTGGTCAAGATGCCTTTTGAATGCCGTTAATGTATCTGCTTCTACAACCTCCCCTGGCAACGTGTTCCAAACACTCACTATCCTCTGCATAAACAACCTGCCTCACAGATCTCCTCTAAACTTTGCCCCATGAACCTTAAACCTATGCCCCCTGGTGACTGAACCCTCCACCCTGGGAAAGAGTGCCTGCCTATCCACTCTATCCATGCCCCCTATAATCTTGTAGACCTCTAATCAGGTCACCCCTCAACCTCCGTCTTTCTAATGGAAACAGTCCGAGTCTATTCAGCCTCTCCACATAGCTAACACCCTCCAGACCAGGCAACATCCTGGTAAACCTCCTCTGCACCCTCTCCAAAGCCTCCACATCCTTCTGGTAGTGTGATGACCAGAATTGTGCACAATATCCAAGAGCGGCCTTACCAAGGTGCTATACAATTGTAGCATGACTTGCCAGTTTTTATACTCGATGCCCCATCCAATGAAGGCAAGCATTCTGTATGCTTTCATGACTACCTTGTCTACTTCTGTTGCCACCTTCAAAGATCTATGGACCTGCATGCCAAGATCTCTCTGACTGGTTTAGGGGCTGGTTTAGCTCACTCAGCTAAATCGCTGGCTTTTAAAGCAGACCAAGCAGGCCAGCAGCACGGTTCGATTCCCGTACCAGCCTCCCCGGACAGGCGCCGGAAGGTGGCGACTAGGGGCTTTTCACAGTAACTTCATTGAAGCCTACTCGTGACAATAAGCAATTTTCATTTCACTTTCTATATTCCTCAGAGTTTTGCCATTTACAGTATATTTCCCTTCTATGTAGACCTACCAAAATGTATTGCCTCACATTTATCTGGATTAAACTCCATTTGCCATTTCTCTGCCCAAGTCTCCAACCTATCTATGTCCTGCTGTATCTTCTGACAATCCTCAACACTATTTGCCACTCCACCAACCTTGGTGTCATCCACAAACTTACTAATCAGACCAGCTACATTTTCCTCCAAATCGTTTATGTACACCACAAACAACAGAGGCCCCAGCACAGATTCCTGTGGTACAGCAAGTAATTAGCAAAGCTAATAGAATGTTATTGTTTATTGTGAGGTCAAGACTAATCTGCCCTTGAGAAGCTGATGGTGAGGCACATTTCTAAACCTTTGCAGTCTTTGTGGTGTAGGCGCACCCACAATGCGGTTCTGGAGAGAGTTCCAAGATTCTGACTGACAAGAAATGAAGGAATATCCGGTCTGGTTGGTGAGCGACTTAGAGAGGAACTTGCAGGTTGTGGAGTCCATATGTGTCTGCTGCTCTTGTTCTTCGAGGTGGTAGAGTTTGGAAGGTGTTGCGAGCTGCTGCAGGGCACTTTGTAGATGGTACACACTATTGTCAATTGTGCGCCGGTGAATTGAATGTTTAGGTGGCTGGTGTGCCAATCAAGTGTAAACCCTTGCTTTGACTTGGGCTTCTTGAAGCTGAATTCACCCAGGTAAGTGAAGGTTATTCCATCACACTCCTGACCTGTGCCTTATAAATAGTGGACAGGCATTGAGGAGTCACATGGTGAGTGATACACTGCAGAATTCCTAGCCCCCTACCTGCTCTTATTGCCATAGGGAGGAATTTTCCAAAGAAATGGCAAAGTGTCAGGGTCGGACTGAAAACCAACCTGTTTCTCTCCAGAAACAACCAAGTTTTCAGACCAAGTTTTCTGGTACTCAGTGTACAGAAAATCTGGGGGTGCGGTTTGCGCTGTCACCCTGGCGTGTCGGGGCTTAATAGAGCCGACAAGGCTTGCTCCACAGGGATTGCGGCGCAGTCTTTAATGAGTGCCCCAATCTGAGTTCTTAATAAGTTTCCCCAAACCCCTCATGGACATGGAGGAGCCGCACCCCCTCCAGAAGCTTTGGAGCGACACCCGCACCATGGAACGATTGGGAGCCACTATCCCCCTTTACAGCCATGGCCATCCCCCTCTCACAGGCATCAGAGCTCTTCTCTCCACCCCCACCCCATGTTGTAATTGGCAAGCTCTCCACATCCCCCTCCCCCACCCACCGTGATGTCATCAGAGCCTTCCTTCCCCCCTCTCCCCCTCGCACCCTGTCATCAGGGGTCTCCCCTTTGACTCCCGTGCTCTCATTGAGGCTCTTCCTTGCCCCCCACCACACATAGGGATCCTCCCCTCCCAACAATGGACAATAGTCAAGAAAGCATAACTTCTTGCCTTCATTGGATGGGGTATCAAGTATAAAAACTGTCATATCTTGCTGCAGTTGGATAGAATCTTGGTACGGCCGCATTTGGAATATGGCGCACAATTCTGGTTGCCACACTACCAGAAGGATGTGGAAGCTTTGGAGAAGGTGCAGAGGAGGTTTACCAGCATTTTGTCTGGTATGGAGGGTGTTAGCTATTCAGAGAGGTTGAATAGACTTGGACTGTGGTGTCGGCATATTTAAATGAGCGAGGGCGCGATCCATATTGCGGCACGCATCGCGAGTCAGATGTCTCTCGATCTGCCTGACGGAAATTCCGATTTGGGTCTCCCCAGGGATTCACCCATCGCGCTCGGCTCTGTGCTGAGCAAATTGGGGTGGCTGAATCGCACCCCATGGTAACGAATGAAGATTGGCTTAATTTTGTGTTAAGTAACAAAATATATTGACACCATGTAAGTAATGTCCAAGACATAATTATTTGTGGCAGGGTTATACTGATGTGCTAAAAATCCACTGACAATCTGTTCTTTCATGAACGTAATTCTAATCTGAATCATTAATGTCCAGGGTAATTCAGGTATGCAAATTTTGTGGACCTGAAATACTTATTGAAGCCCAATGCTTTTCATTTGGCTGCGTTTCCAGATCCTCTGGCAAAATTTCTTCGCAATTTATTGAAAATAATTATACATTTTATCAGGACATAATGAGTTTATAAATTGCACCATAATTTAAATACAATTGATCAACTCCAAGCACAGAACAGATGTGCAGTTTTCAACAGCAATCTCTAACATTGTGGCTCATGGATGTTAATTTATTTACCAACAAAGACAAAATTGGCCAGGTGCTCAATGTTCATCACCCACAGTTTCAGTGCTTCAAATATTCAGATTTTTCTTCATTACATATTCATTTGTCATTCTCTATTTGACTTCCACTTCACTGCATGAAAGTAAAAGTAACTTGTCTCAGATACAGTGATTTCTGTGCATATTTTGTTCTGTTTGTTTAAAGGACACTGTTGGAACCAACAATTCTATGGACACGTGCTAGTAGGATTAGAATAGCGGTTTTAATATACTCACAACAGAGCCAGCCTGTTAGCCATTGAACTTTCGGTGAACTGGCTGGCTGACCCTGTGGCACGGATCTTTATACAGCAGCTCCAGGGGGAGGAGTCCTGGGCGGAGCCAAGGGAGGAGCCCAGTACAAACTCTCGAGTACTCCCAGAGCTACTCCCCCTGGTGGTCAGGTATTGCAACTGCACTTACAATATTGATACATATATACACAGATTATAACCGTGTGAATCTCATTCACCACAAGGACTTAATAGTGTTATATGTTATTGGAAAAGTGACTTAAAGTTAGTTTCTGAAGGAATAGTTTCAGAGGACCATAAATGCATAGCAAACAACTTATCTGTGTTGATATCTTAATTGCATGTATAAAACAGCATGGTAGCAAGTGATTAGCACAGTTTCTTCACAGCTCCAGGGTCCCAGGTTTGACTCCCGGCTTGGGTCACTGTCTGTGCAGAGTCTGTACGTTCGTCCTGTGTCTGCATGGGTTTCCACTGGGTGCTCTGGCTTCCTCCCACAGTCCGAAGATGTGCAGGTTAGGTGCATTGGTCATGCTAAATTGCTCTTTAGTGTCCAAAGGTATGTAGGTAGTGTAGTGGTCTCTGTATATGTTAATACATGATTAGTTAATGTGCAGTCAGCAGATCACTGGATGGCAACATTAACAGGAACTATATAAGGAGTTTCCCGCTCTTTCTTAGTGTTATTGTGTGTGTATTGCAGCTAGAGGCTAGAAGTGACCAGCTCAGAGTGTAGTGTATTATATTAATTGTTAATTTAATCTTATCTTAGTTAATTCTATTGCTAGTCAAAGTATTAAAGTAAAAGATCTCACAAGTATGTTATTTTGTTACTCAATAAATAATTTGTCAGCAACTGGAAGACTGCGACTGTTTATCATCAAGTTAAATACAAGACAAATGAGTAATATATAACATGGTATCAGAATTTTAAAAACAGCTTTAAGAACAACTAGTAGTAAGATTAGGAAAGAAAAGAAAAAGTTCCGATACAGACTGTTCGACTGTGGAAGTCCTCGCAGCAAACGGGTCCTCGACAACAATTCGATTCGATGAACCACGTTCAACCTCCACGGCAGCTGAAAACTACCGGTAACTTAAATTTAAATTGGAAATTATTTAAACAGCAGTTTCAACTCTATTTGGAAGCTCATGACTAAATGCAGCCTTTGAAGCTAGAAGAATAGCATTGGTATTGTCAATGTCAGGCCAGCAAGCTATAGAAATATATAATTAATTTATGTACGCCAAAGGCAAAGACAAAAGACAAAGTTTGATGACCACTGCAAGATACAGACAAATGAAATACTGGAGCGTTTGAGGTTTCGTAAGAGGTTACAGAAAAACCGCGAACCAATCACAAGTTTTGTCACCGACTTAAAACTACTAGCGGAGACATGTAATTTTGTTGATTTACACGACTCTTTAATAAGCAATCAAATCATTTATGGACTAAATGATGAAAGCCTAAGAGAAGTATTACAAAGACAGAATGATTTAACTCTCAAAATAGCAATAGGAAAATGCATTTCACATGAGCAGAGTAGGAATCAATACTTGGAAGTTTACCGAGAAAAGGGCACGAAGGTCCACCACAAGGTTAAAATGGTGTTGCAGGCAGCAAAGAAGCATGTTCGAGACGGCAACTATCTTGTGCGCGCGCATTCCAAGTCGTGACATGCGCAGTTCGTTCAGAAATGCGAGACTCAACAGAAGAAGTTTGTGCAGGCGCGAACGTCACTCATGAGTCAGAGAGATGGTGGCATGATATGCTACAGATGTGGTAATGCCCACTTAAAGGGGGATTGTCCTGCTCAGGGAAAACGGTGTTTAAAATGCTCAAAATGTAACCATTTCGCTTCTCAGAGTAAATCAACAGCAAATTATCCCAATACAACACAAAAAAAGCATTCCAATGTTATGTCCATCCATAAAACAGAAAACATAAGTTCACAAAAGAATTTCTCAGAAGGTGATGGCATTTTTTCTCTACGAAATACGTTTTTTGTTGGCATCATTGATACAACAGAGGATCTTCAATCAACATCAAAGAATCTTCAATCAACATCAAAGAATCTTCAATCAACAACAAAGGCTCCTCATCGAATTAACTTCATTGGCAACAACAATGAATAGACAATGACAGTACATGTGAATAACAGCCCGATATTATTCAAGCTTGACACAGATGCTTCAGGCAACATGATGAATTGCAAGGATCCCTCACCAATCCAAGGAGATTACGAGATTGTACCTGTGGCATGCAAATTAAAAGATTATAATGGTAACGAAATTGTGTCACATGGATCGTGCCATTTAAAAGTTGTCAACAAAGAAGTGCAGAAAACACTTTGTTTTTAAATTGTGGATGATCACGAAGCTTCTTTATGAAGTGCTCAAACATGCAAGGAGTTTCAGTTAATTCAAAGAATCTGCATGCACACAGATGAGACACCATAACTGGAAGAAGACACTCAACAATTACTAAGTGAATACCCTAAAGTATTTCGAGGTACGAGCACATTGCCAGCCCAGTACAAAATTTTGCTCAAAAGGATGCAAAACCCATCACACATCCGCCAAGAGGAATTCCAGCACCGCTACGAGAGAGATTAAAAGGTGAATTGCAGAGATTATAATCTCAGGGCATAATTTCTAAAGTCACACAACCGACTGACTGTGTCAGCTCATTGTCAAAACCTTCAGATCTTAGAATTTGTATGGATGCCAAAGATCTAAATAAAAACATACGCAGGGAACATTACCCTATTCCCAAAGGCGAAGAAATTACTTCTGCAATGTTAAGCGCGCACATTTTTACAAAGTTAGATGAATCACAAGGTTTTTGGATGATACAGCTTGACGACTCCAGCAAGCTACTCTATACGTTCAACACACCTTTTGGAAGGCACTGCTTTGATAGAATACCCTTCGGGATCATCTCTGCCTCAGAGATTTTTCACCAAATTTTGGAGCAGATGACAGAAAACATAGATGGTGTCTATGTGGATGACATTATATGGTCATCTACTGAGGAAGAGCATATTGAAAGGCTAAGGAAAGTACTTCACCAAATACATCAATATGGTTTAAAATTAAACCAATTTAAATACCCATTTGCTACCTCGTCGTTGAACTTTTGAGGTGATACCATTTCAGCTAAAGGTGTCAGACCAGATGAAGAAAAGATATCAGCCATACAGAATGTGCAGCAACCAAAAGACAAGAAAGCTGTACTTAGATTTCTTGGATTCGTAAATTTCTTCGGGAAATTCATCTCCAACTTATCTTCAAGAACTGTTGCCCTACAATACTTGATCAGAATGAATACTGAGTTTGAGTGGACTCCACACCACCATGCAGAATGGCTGGACGTCAATCAGCAATTAATAAAAGCTCCAAGTTTAAATTTCTTTGATCCAAACAAACCCACAAAAATCTCAACAGACACAAGTCAAGATGGAATTGGTGCAGTCTTACTTCAGCAAGACAACCAGACAAATTGGATTCCTGTAGCATATGCTTCTAGAGCGACGACCGCCACAGAGTGCAGGTATGCACAAATAGAAAATCAATGTCGAGGACTAATAACAGGCATCACTAAGTTTCATGACTATGTGTATGGTCTACCTAGGTTCATAGTTAAGACTGATCACCAACCTCTAGTAAGTATCTTGGAGAGAATCCTCAATGATATAACACCAAGATTACAGAGAATGATGATGAAGTTGAAGAGTTATGATTTTACAATAATCTATACTCCTGGCAATGATCTCGTAATTACAGATATACTTTCAAGATCTATAAACACTGAAAATCTACTGTTTGAATCCATCAATGATGTAAAAGCTCAACTACAGTTATGTAGAGAAACACTTTCTGCATCAGATGAAAAGTTGAAGCAGATACGTGATGAAACACAAAACTACGTAACCTTACATAGAGTTATTAATCATCTACAGCATGGGTGGCCAAAAGGATACTGTCCTCAGTAACAATGTATTCAAGCAGAACTTACTGTGGTAGATGGCATTACGAAATGACAGGATTGTCATTCCATCAAATCTCAGGTCAGGAATGCTCAGCAAAATTCATGAAGGACATCTCGGCATTGAGAAGTACAAAAGAAGAGGTAGATAAGCTGTCTATTGGCCGGGAATAAATAAAGACATCACAGAGATGGTAATGTTGTGTTCGACATGTCAATGGCATCAACTGGCACAATGTAAAGAAACACTACAACAATACGACATTGCTATGTCACCATGGGTGAAAGTAGGCTTTGACTTGTTCCATGCAAGTTGAAAAGACTATGTTCTTATTATTAATTATTATTCCAACTTTCCGGAAGCAATGAGACTATCTGATATCACCTCTACAGCAGTGATCAAAGCATGTAAGGACACTTTTGCGAGACATGGCATTCCGCAAACGGTTATGGTATATATCAGATAATGGTCCAGTCTTTGCAAGCTGGGAGTGGACAGAATTTTCAAGAACATATAACTTCAATCACAATACTTCAAGTCCCCATTTTCCTCCATCAAACGGGAAGGTGGAGAAAGGTGTACACATTGTGAAGCAATTGTTAAGCAAAGCAAGAGATTCGCAATCAGATTTTTACTTGGCTTTACTGTCATACAGAGCCTCTCCGTTAAATTCAGGTTTATCTCCAGCTCAAATGTTGCACAAGAACAACTCTACCGAAAATTCATGTGATCCAGATCAATTGGGTGTGATGAAGAGAATTCAACAGCAATGTGAAAAACAACAAAGTTATTCTGTCATGCACACAAAACCACTGAAACCTCCAACAGCAGATGACATTGTTAGACTCAGACATCCTGATGGAGGATGGACTGATACTGCTACGGTTATTAGGCAAATATCACCATGTTCCTACATAATCAAAACTGCAGAAGGTGGATTGATTAGAAGGAATAGTCGTGACCTTTTGATAGTGCAAATACGTCAACCTGCCTTTCCAACTTTGAATTTAAATCAATCTTCAAGTCAGCATGTGAGTATCAAACAACCTGTTGAAAGTGAACAGAAGAACATTAAAGTGTTGACTTCTGCAAACAAATTAAGATCAACTAGACGAAGAAGAAAACCCGAATCATTTGAACTTATGAACATTTGACTGATTGATTCAGAACTGATGTACAATACATGACAGAATACTTAATTTTTTATGTACAATTTTCCTTTATCATGTATATAGAAAAGTGTAACACAAAATAATGGTCTCTTTCCAAGGGCCGGTACTTACTCAATAGGCTGAATTGCCTCCTTCTGCACTGTAAATTCCATGATTCTATGATCTACTTTGGTGTCCCTTCAGCCATATACACCCTTTACTTCTAATTCCAATTCTTTTTGATTTGATTTATTATTATTTTTTAACAAACAATTTTATTGAGGTATTTTAGGCCTATAGAAGAAGTGACATTGTACAGTACAAAAAAAAAAGTCAAGAACACAAATTAAACATAGTGCAAACCATGGCTCTGCTCACTCATGGACCTGCCTCAATATCCCCCTACTCTACTCTACCCTAGCTCTTCTCCCCCCCCCCCCCCCCACCCCCCTGCTGATGTTTACTCCTCTGCACAGATGTAAAAAAATAGCTGCCACCTTTGGGCGAACCCTAATAGCGAACCTCTCAAGGCGAACTTGACTTTCTCCAAAGAACAAAGAACAAAGAAAATTACAGCACAGGAACAGGCCCTTCGGCCCTCCCAGCCTGCGCCGATCCAGATCCTTTATCCAGGCCAAGAAAGCTCACCATGTCCGATAGCCATACCTCAGCCCTTGGGAGCTTTGAGTTCCTCCATGCCTCCATGCTAACAATAGCCAGAACGTCAGCCTCTCTCTCTTCCTGGACTCCCGGGGATTTGATTTATTATTGTCACATGTATTAGTATACAGTGAAAAGTATTGTTTCTTGCATGCTGAACAAACAATGCATACCGTACATAGGGAAGGAAGGAGAGCCTGCAGGATATAATGTTACAGTTATAGCAAGGTGTAGAGAAAAGATCAACTTGATACGAGGTAGGTCCATTCAAAAATCTGATGGCAGCATGGAAGAAACTGTTCTTGAGTCGGTTGGTACGTGACCTCAAACTTTGGTATCTTTTTCATGATGGAAGAAGGTGGAAGAGAGTATGTCCGGGGTGCATGGAGTCCTTAATTATGCTGGCTGCCTTTCTGAGGCAGCGGGAATTATAGATAGAGTCAATGGATGGGAGGCTGGTTTGCGTGATGGACTGGGCTACATTCACAACCTTTTGTAGTTTCCTGCGGTCTTGGGCTGAGCAGGCTCCATACCAAGTTGTGATACAACCAGAAAGAATGCTTTCTATGGTGCATCTGTAAAAGTTGGTGAGGGTTGTAGCTGGCATGCCAAATTTCCTTAGTCTTCTGAGAAAGTAGAGTCGTTGGTGGGCTTTCTTAACTATAGTGTCGGCATGGGGGGGACCAGGACAGGTTGTTGGTGATCTGTACATCTAAAACCTTGAAACTCTCGACCCTTTCTACTTCATTCCCATTGATGTAGACAGGGGCATGTTCTCCACTACGTTTCCTGAAGTCGATGACAATCTCTTTCATTTTGTTGACATTGAGGGAGAGATTATTGTCGTCTTACCAGTTTACCAAATTCTCTATCTCATTCCAGTACTCTGTCTCGTCATTGTTTGAAATCCGACCCACTACAGTGGTGTCATCAGCAAATTTGAAAATCATGTTGGAGGGGAATTTGGCCACACAGTCATAGGTGTATAAGGAGTATAGTAGGGGGCTGAGGACACAGCCTTGTGGGGCACCGGTGTTGAGGATGATTGTCGAGGAGGTGTTGTTGCCTATCTTTACTGATTGTGGCCTGTGGGTTAGAAAGTTCAGGATCCAGTTGCAGAGGGAGGAGCCGAGGCCAAGGCCACAGAGTTTGGAGATGGGTTTTGCAGGAATGATGGTGTTGAAGGCTGAGCTGTAGTCGATAAACAGGAGTCTGACATAGGTGTCTTTGTTATCGAGGTGTTCCAGGGTAGAGTGCAGGACCACGGAGATGGAGTCTGCTGTGGACCTGTTGCAGCGGTAGGTGAACTGTAGTGGATCAAGGCAATCTGGGAGGCTGGAGTTGATTCGTGCCATGACTAACCTTTCGAAGCACTTCATGATGATGGATGTCAGAGCCACTGTACGTTAGTCATTAAGGCACACTACTTGTTTTTTTTTGGTATAGGGATGATGGTTGTCTTCTTGAAGCAGATAGAGACCTCAAATTGTTGTAAAGAGAGGTTGAAGATGTCTGCGAATACCCCCGCCAGCTGATCCATGCAAGACCTGAGTGCACGTCCGGGTACCCCATCCGGGCCAGTGGCTTTCCGAGAGTTGACCTTTGAGAAGGCTGCTCTGACGTCTGCAATGATGATCTCAGATACAAATTCATCTGCGGCTTCTGGGGTGGAGGGCTCGTTGTCGTTGACCTCTTGTTCAAAGCGTGCATAGAATGCATTGAGCTCATCAGGGAGGGGTGCATTGGAGCCCCTGATTTTACATGACTTCATCTTGTAGCCTGTTATGTCTTGCAGACATTGCCATAGACGACGGGGGTCCATGTGGCTAGCCTGGGACTCGAGCTTGGTCCGATATTATCTTTTGGCATCTTTGATGGATTTCTTTAGATCATATCCGGCTTTCTTGTATAGGTCAGGGTCATCTGTCTTAAACGCCTCAGACCTAGACTTCAGCAAGCAGTGGATATCCCTGTTCATCCAGGGTTTCCAGTTGGGAAACACGCAAATTTGCTTCTTTGGCACACTGTCTTCTACACACTTACTAATGAAGTCAGTTACTGTAGTGGCGTACTCGTTCAGACTGGTCGCAGAGTTTTTAAATACTGACCAGTCTACTGACTCTAATCAGTCCCGTAGGAGATTATCCGATTCCTCAGACCAACAATGCACAACTTTCTTTGACGGATTCTCCCACTTCAGTTTTTGCTTATAAGCCGGGAGCTGGAGCACAGCTTTGTGGTCAGATTTGCCAAAGTGTGGGCGGGCGATAGAGCGGTAGGCATGTTTGATATTTGCGTAGCAGTGGTCCAGGATGTTTGAGCCTCTGGTGGAACAGGTGACGTGCTGGTGGTAATTTGGTAGTACACTCTTGAGCTTGGCCTGATTGAAGCCCCCAGTTACAATGAATAAGGCCTTCGGATGTTTTGTTGCAAGGCTATTTGTGATAGTGAATATTTCATCCAGTGCGATTTTCATGTTCGCATGGGGTGGAATGTAAACTGCCGTCAGGATAACGGAGCTGAACTCCCGCGGAAGGTAGTAGGGGCGGCATTTTAGTGTCTGGTATTCTAGGTCCGGGGACCAGAAACTTGCCAGTGTTGCTACATCTAGACACCAGGAGGTGTTGGTTAGAATTTAGAATTTAGAACAGTACAGCACAGAACAGGCCCTTCGGCCCTCGATGTTGTGCCGAGCAATGATCACCCTACTCAAACTCACGTATCCACCCTATACCCGTAACCCAACAACTCCCCCTTAACCTTACTTTTTAGGACACTACGGGCAATTTAGCATGGCCAATCCACCTAACCCGCACATCTTTGGATTGTGGGAGGAAACCGGAGCACCCGGAGGAAACCCACGCACACACGGGGAGGACGTGCAGACTCCGCACAGACAGTGACCCAGCCGGGAACCAAACCTGGGACCCTGGAGCTGTGAAGCATTGATGCTAACCACTATGCTACCGTGCTGCCGGGGAGGCAGACCCCACCTCCCCTAGCCTTGCTTGAGGCCACCGTATGGTTCATTCGGTGGATTAAGAAGCCCTCTGGTTGTAGGCACAGTCTAACGAAGCAGGAGTGAGCCATGTCTTCGTGAAGCAGAGCACACAGCATTCCCTTAGTTCTCTTTGAAAAGTGAGTCTGGCTTTCAGTTCGTCGAGCTTGTTTTCTAGAGATTGGACATTAGCTAGGAGTAAGCTAGACAGAGGGGCTTTGGGGCCGCGTTGTTTCACTCTCACCTGCAGGCCTGCACGTTCTCCACACTTCCTGGAGTGACTGCTTCTTTTCGAGCCTGGGAGACGGTGAGAGTATGCAATGTTAAGGGAATAGTTGTGTCCAATAGGGTTATTCACTCTGATCGGTGTGTGGATGGAGGTTTTGTTGCCTTGCTTGTGGTTCCTGTGTCGATAGGTGGGTCTGCGCGGTCGAGCGTTCCGGGTTGCTGTCGGGCTACGGTTTGGCTTCACAGGTCGGTGGATGTCCAGACCGCGCAGACCCACCTACCCCATTCTCTTCCCTCACCTAGTGGTGCAATAAGGCAGACTTCCATCTGTTTCCATTGCTACTTATTCCTGAAACAGGTCACTAGTCTGTCGCCAGAAACTGATGTAGCTTGAGGGGCTCCATTCCGCATCAAGCATGGCTGAACATAAGTCTCTCCCACTCTTACCGCCTGTCATTGGAATGTTTGAAAGGATTTGCAGGTTGGCACTCACTCTGTTTGGCCACGTTATGAGTGTACCTTCCTTGGCCATCAAGACCTGGGTGAGACTTGACCCAGAATTACCGACTCAGAGGCAGGGACACTGGGCACCAGCTCTCCATACCCTTTACTCGCTCGTCTAAACTTTCAAACTCAGGGATCGCATATGATCCAAGTATACCATTCTGTTTTTAATGGAAATTGATCAGAACTGCAATTTTCAATCTATATTAGGTAAATATGGGAAATGGTTAGATTGTTATGAACTAAAAATTGAGCTTAAATTTCTGAGATTTTAAGTGACGTTAATAGTCTACAATTCTACAATGAATTTTCACACATTTTTCTTACACAATTGCCAAATAATATATAGAATATATATATATATAATAATAGATTATGAAATGTAATTTGCACTTAGTACGGTGATTTGTTAATTGTGATGAATTTAGGAAATGTTTATATATATTGTATTGTGTCTGTTCCCATAATATTATTTAAAAAACTGAGGTTAAGGTGTTTAGATTATGTCTGCTAAAGCTGTGATTAAGGGTTAACAGCTAGGCAGCCTGTGATGTTACACATGGGAGGAACTGAGCTAGTTTTTAGTTTCATTTTCAGCCCTGCTATGCGTGTGTGTTTTTTGTTTGATTTTTAGAGTTCTGCTCGGTTTCTGAGGAAAGGAGGTGTGTTTCTCAAATTAACTTCTGAAAGCTTCTCTCCCAAGGTCTTTATGAATACATCTGTATGCCACTGTGTCTTAACTGTGTTAATAAAGGGCATTTGATCTGAGTGTGCAGATTTTACTTAATTGAAATTTTAGAAGTAGATGGGAAAGTAAGCTCAAAGGGTTTTCTTTATTTTTGGAACTGTTGATCTGTAAATTGAGAAACTGGTTTTTCCATGATGTTAATGAGGCTAATCCTGTGTTAATAATAAAGTTTGTTTTGATATAAAAGATCCATAGTTGTCACTGGAATCATTCCTGGAGCGAAGTATCCTCTCCTTACAGCATACAAAATCAAAAATTGTTGGGGTGTGATGGATCTCTGTGTCTATTCGGAACCTTAGATATCCGTTATCCCTTCTCAGTTCCCAAATAACAAGAGGTCAAGTTTGTGCTTTTTGGCAAAGTCCACTTGTACTTTATTTGTCAGCTGTGCCACTGGTAAACTTATTTTCAACACAAAATTTAGAAAGTTTCCAACTAGCTCTGCAGCAAGCTAGTCAGATTGATTGTCTTTAGCGAATACAGTAGTTGAGTTTTCATTCAATTACAGATCATAGTAATTCTTCAAATCATAATACACAGGATAAAATAACTAAGTAATTTAAACAAAAGAAAGATGGTGATTAGCAAAAGCAAGTAACAAAGGAAATAGGTTTCAGAAATGTAGATGGGATGATCCCGGGATGAGTTTTTCCATCCCGGTAAATTATTCTTAAGGTGATTATTATCTTAAGGTCTAGCCTTCTTTTTACTTCTGATTGGCTTTAACTAATTTATAATTTACTCAATTCGGCCAAAATGTCTGTCTATCAATTTAAATGTATTGGTGCAAATTTGCCATTCCATCGCTTGCCAATTTTCCAAATTATCCACACCTGTATCTAACATTAATTAGAAAAACACAGTTTTCATTAAGACATTATCACCCTAGACTGGCTATTACCCTAGAAACGGGACTACCCGTTCTGGGACAGCAGCACCAGTTCTTACAATACAATGGGGCCTTTTAGCTAGTTGACATCAGTGACCTTGCAGATGTGAAACTTAAGTTTCTGAAAGAAATCAAAGTGTATGATCTGGATTAACCCTTAGTGGATTCCCAGCTATTGTTGCACTCAAGTAATGCTTAATATGATTATAGTTAATTATTCTTAATGAGTTCTCATTTAACCGTTTTACCTCTATCATCTTCCCTTACTCTTATGGTTATAGCTGACTAGAAAAGTCAATTTCTATCAGGGTGCCATCAGATTTCCTAATGGAAATTTGGTTCTGGTCCGGGTACCATAACATAATTGAGTGTTCATTTTCTTTATGCAAGTTTCAATGTACTTTCTTGCAGGCTGGAAGAATAACTAATCCATAATTGAGAAGTCAATCAGAAAGTAATTGCATCAGTAACTGCATCAGTGGTGGTGAACCATCTATTAACCATCAAAATGGACCTGTAACTGCAAAATAAAACCCTCAGGACATCAAACCAGCTACGGAGGGCAACATTTTGAGAACTCTGAGAGGGAGGGAACAAAAATATGCTTCATGAAAAACAAAAACACCAAAATGCCTTTCATGGATTACAATAGATCTAAAAAGGTTTGCCAGACTGTTTCATGGGAGTTAAAGATAGTTCCTATTATTGCGCAGAATAGAGATTCCCGCCGGCAGAGAATTCACCCGCTTGTCTTTGAACCAGTCATTGGTTCAAGTCTCACTCTCGAGATTATGAATTAGACTGACGCTTCAGTGCAATATGAAGCCTTACTGTCAGAGGTGTTGTGTTGCTTATGAGGTAGGAGTCTCAGAATTAAGGTGCTGAAGGACAGGATTCACTTTCGGCCGACGCCGGAATTAGGAAAGGCGATTGGGCGGAGAATCAGTCATGAAGTGAAAATCGAGGCAGGCGCCAGGTGCCTGCCAGAATGCCTTGTCCGGTGCCTCAATTCTACTCCACACATACAGTAAACAACAGCTACATATCATTATCGGGCCTGACCTGGTATTCTCCGGGGGCTCCGGTATGCCTCTTTCACTTGTGGTTTCACAAATTGGCAAACCGGCGGCGTGGCCGATGAGGGAGAGAGGTGATAGGACATGCAGAGGCTAGACCATGGGCTGACTGTGAGGGGGGTTGGGGTGGAGGTGAGGTCACCTGCCAGGTCAGAAGCGGCAGCAGGGGTTGATGGAACCTAGGGATTGGCCATGGGGCCGGGGTGAATCCCTCCCCCCACCCCAGGACCGGGGCACCCAGGCACGGACCACCATTGCTGCGGAGTGCAAGGCAGCCATCTTGCTGCACACCCCACTTACTGCCCACCATGGCCTGTGGTTGTGCAGAGTGACACTGGCACCCTACCACACCCGCATTCCACCCCTCACACCAACTCATCCATGACCCGCTGCAAATTCCCGGGGTTATGATCAAGGTAAATGCATGTGTGGCCACCAATGGTGGGGGTGAAGAGAGGAAAGATTAACTAGAGGCTAGAAATAGAAGACTGAAGAATTTTGGGGTTGTGGGTTGTGAGCCTACAGGCTTATGGGAGGTTACATACCTCAGAAGAGGCATGTTCACGGAGGGATTCAAATACTGGGCTGAGAATTTAAAATTTGAGGTGTTAAGGAATTGGAAGCCAGTTCATTTAAGACAGCAAAGGTGGATTCGATGAAGAGGACTTGGTATGGGATAGGATATAGACCTTTTGGGAGAGCCGAAATGTTGGCCGAGGGAACATTTATGTCATCAGGTTTGTTTTAGAACAGCATATTTTAGATTGTTAGGTCCTGGAGAAAAATGATGGAAATTGTATGGATAGTTTCATTCTGGGGAAGCAGTTACTTGCATAGCTGCAATCTTGCTATCGGAGCTCATGTTACATTCTTAATCACTTGCCAAAAAATTGGGATGGAATTTAATGTGTACATCAAAGTGGTGAATACTCGCTCCTGCTCCAATATCAACTACACAAATGCTATCATTTTTACCAAGTGATTTTGTTTTGACTAATTCGGTAAGCTGTCTTCTGCTCGATTCATCGTTCCAACTCTGCTTCTTCTCGCTGATTTTATGCCAGTTTTAATTGTGCAGAATTAATATATGTGTGAATTAGGTAATTCCTGTGTCAATTTGCACATTTTCTGTTCATCGCGACTTAACAAGCAAAAAGAATTACCACAAGATCAGTGTGTTGATGTGCATAATCCCTAAAGGGAAAATCGGTGTCTGGGTAAAAGAGAAGTCTGCTCTACTGATGCTAATCTATAACATATCTACACCATAAAACACATTTAGCACATGGGTTCAATATAAAATAAACCCCTTTCTGCTGACTATACCTTGATAACATTGAATTTAAGCCATCATTAGCTTATCGCAGATTAAGATTTGTTTCATGATGAGAGTTAAAACACAAATGTTCACAGGTGCATTTTGTTTTGAAATCCCTATAACTGCTTGGAAACATAAAAAACAGATGAATCCTGGAGCGAGAGAGCTAGTTTCCTTTGCACAATAATAACCCCAGGGAAAATCTTCTTGCTCCAATGTGAAACATGTTGAAACTCTAATCTCTACAAACCACATGGTTGTGAGCCTTCAAATTAAAGTTGCAGTAGTTGGAGAAAATTGTTGCTAGGCTGCCAAAAAAGTCTGTGGTCAAAGGGATAATCTAAATTAGTTACACTTCTTTGCTAAAATATGATTTTGTGTTCATCAAGATGAGGAATGCTGATGTTCAAGAATGAAATTGTTTCCTATTTCAGTCTCAAATATCAACATTGATACTCGGAATAGATAAGGCAGGGTAGATATCCCGACAATTTTACGCTGACATTTTCCACATCAATCATCACCATCACGTCCCTGGGTGAGTGTATATTTTCTGTTTCTATGCGGCAACAACAGAGGTGCAGAATGGAGGATTCTTTGATTCTCAGGCTATGTTCGGACGCTGGCGTGAGAACTGTGGTCTTTAACAACTCAACATTCGGCTCAAAACGGCCACCAATCCTCCTTTTGCCTGAGGGCTAGTAGGAAGAGCACCCGGCTCTAGCTGCTGATACGGCCCGGAGAATTGCCATGTCTGTGCATGCGCACGGCAGCGGCCTGCAGCGGCCGCGCCCATGCAACTTGGTGCCGTCCTCACGCGGACCCAGCCATGCAAAATAGTGCCTCCCATTTGGCTGGCTCAGACCACTCCAGAACAGTGCCCTCCAGCCCCTGCCAAAGTACCTCCTGCTCGTGGTTCGGCCCTCCCCGACAGTGGCGTCGCTGGACTGAGTCCGCAGCCGCCACGCCGAGTTTCCCACAGTTCCCCCCATGATAGACCCTCGCCGTCAGGAACTTGGCTGGTTGGGGTCGGAGCATCGGGGGAGGGACGCAGGCAACGTCCTGAGGCCGCCGATACAGTGCAGGTGTACTCCAAAAATATGGTACTTTGGAAGGGGTGGAGCATCGCTAAAGCGGCGCCGCCCCCGATTTCACCAGAAACAGGGATTCTAAGACCAATCGACAAACGTGATTTCACCGTCGGCGACCAGAGAATCCTGTCCATTGTCTCTAGAGTTGAATGGACAGCATGCTCCAACTCTCTCTGTATGGCTTCTCTCATTTTACCTCACCAGCAGACTTGCTAAACCATATTCACTGGAACAGTCGCTGTTTGATCCTGGACTGCTGAATTAGTTTTATTCAGCGGGCAGGCTTAATTTCTGTAGTAACTTTACAATCGCCTTACCAGTCAACACTGATTCCCAAAAAGTTTATGTTTTGAAATGTACCTTTAATTCAAATTAAAACAGAGGAATTCCAGATAAGGACTTCACTTGGAGATACACCCATGTGATGCCATGGCAAAAGAAACACAATCAGAAATCCATTGAAGGGTAATGTCCTTTGACCCAGAAGCAGTAACTGAGGAAAACCTGTAAGCACCTTAAATATGTTTGGGGAAATTGATGATCGTTTTTAAAAATGCTAGGAAAAGAATTTTAAGAGTTTGTATTACTTGTAGAGGGATCAATTATAATTATTTGACGATAAGAGATAATGATCCATGAGTCCCTTCTACCCTCGACCTAGAAGGTGTTTGGGCTTTGGAAAATCAATCCTCTACTGGCTAACTTTCTTGCCATTGCCATGTGTCTCTGTCATGAGAATTTAGTTCAAAAAAGACTGGGGTGCGGTTTATGGGAAAAATTTCTAAGTGTGTTTTTTGGAACGATTGACAGGGTTTCTCGCTGGCTACATTGGCGAGATCGCGGTCCGTATTTAACGGCACTTAGTCCCGGAAATTAGCCTCCACAAGCTTCTCACCAATACTGGCTGTCACGCTGCCCGATTCATCTGCAAGGTGGAGAGTATCGTGGATAGCAGGTATAGAGAGGTGGTCACACCGCAGGCTTAGACACAACAGGCAGGGAGGGAATAGGTGACAACCAGCCAGAACAAGAGAGTTAAGCAGGAATCTCCTGTGGCCATTCCCTGCAAAACAGATTTACTGCTTTGGATACTGTTGAGGGGAATTACCTCTCAGGGAAAAGCAGTAGCAGCCGAATTTGTTGCACCGTGGTTATTTCTGCTGTAGAGGGGAGGAATAAAAAGTGTGGGAATGTAATAGCTATAGGGGATTCAATTGCACGGGGAATAGGTTGATATTTCTGTGGCCACAAACAAGACTCCAGGATGGTGTGTTGCCTCCCTGGTGCTGCTGTCAAGGAAGTCTCAGAGTGGTTGCAAGACATTCTGGGGGGGGGGGATGATCAGCCAGTGGTCATGGTACACATTGGCTCAAACAATATGGGTAAAAAAAGGATGAAGTCCTGAAAACAGAATATAGGGAGTTAAGAAGAAAGTTGAGAAGTCGGACCTCAAAACGTAGTGATCTCAGGATTACTACCTGTGCCATGTGCTAGTCAGAATAGAAATAACAGGATATATCAGGTGATTGTATGGCTGAAGAGATGGGATGAGGGGGAGGGTTTGAGATTCCTGGGGCAGTGGGACCGGTTTTGGGGGAGGTGAGATTTGTGCAAAGTGGACAGGTTACACCTGGGCAGGACTGGAACTGATGTCCTTTGTGGGTGGGGGGTACTTGCTAGAGCAGTTGGGGAACATTTAAACTAATACGGTATGGGGAATGGGAACCTGTGTGAGGATTCAGAACAGAGGGAATCAAGAACAAGAGAAAAACACAGCAAGGAGAATGATAAAAGTGATAGGCAGCGAAAGCAAGGGCCAGTATCAGATAAAGACAGTATAAAAATTAGTAGGGACCAGTCAAGGAAAGTTAAAAGGACGAGCCTTAAGATTTTGTACCTGAATGCTTGGAGAATTTAAAATAAAATGGAAGAATTAGTTGAGCAGATAGATGTAAATATAGTTGGGATTACGGAGGGGAAAGAGTGCGTCGCTTGGAGACGCCAGCCCGATGATCGGTGGGCACCGATCGCAGGCCAGTCCCCTCCCGAGCACGGCCGTGGTGCTCACTCCCCTCTCTGCCCCCCACAAGCCACAAACGAAGATTTGGCGCCATGTTCACGGCGGCAGCGACCAGGTGTGGTTGCCGCCGTCGTGAACCGGTCGGGAAAGTCAGGCCGCTCGGCCCATCCGGGCCGGAGAATCGCCGGTTGCCATGAAAAACGGCGAGCTGCGATTCAGCGAGCGGGGGGGGCGGGAGAATCGTGGGGGGTGCCAGGACGGTGTGTCGTGAGTCGCCCGGCCCTGGCATGGGGAGCGGAAAATCGCGCCCAGCTTCTGGATGTGACATACAAGCAAAGGAAACTGACCTACATTGTGGACATGCTGTCTAAGAGCAGCGCTCTCCATGAAGAAGGTTGAGGAGGCTACATATTCTACCTGCAGGAGCAGTTTGGCATGACCAAGAAGCTATTGCCGCGATTTCTTGTGTCCATTAGCCACGGGTGCAAATTCTATTATGGCCGCACAATCTTGTTAGAGAGCTAAAAGAGTCTTTGCACCAGCGAGGTCTTGGTTTGAGATCTTCCCCATCCCTTGATGGTAATGTGATCAGGTTGGGCGTGAACCTGATTTCCATAAAGTTATACGCTTTATCAGCTTTACGCCGTAATGTCCAGGCCCATGGAATGCTTTCAGGGGGCAGTGCAAATGGACAGTGCTAGGGGGCAGTGCAAGGCGGCACTGAAGTGGGAAATGAGGTGAGCACTCTCGGGGGCGGGGCGGGCTTTCCTCCATTGAATATGTGGGGCTTCCCTTTATGTGTGGTGGCGGGAAGAGTGGTGCACGGCAACAATGCACGGTGGGGAAAGAAGGGGGAGAGTGCCCCCCACTACTCTTGTGGTGGAAGGGTCCTCCATGACCATGGGACTATTGGAGGGAGTTTATTTTTCTCAAAGATTGAGACGCCCTCTAAAGACGGTGCCCTGATTTCTATGCAGCCAGGTTTTCCGTCTCTCTCGGGCTCTGCCCAACCAGAACCTCGCCCCTCATTTCTTTTGACAGGATACTGCGAGACCAGGATAGAGTGGACGTGGAGATATTTCCACTCATGGGAAAGACTAGAACCAGAGGTCACCATCTCAGACTAGAGGGACGATCCTTTAAAACAGAGATGAGAAGGAATTTCTTCAGCCAGAGGGTGGTGAATCTGTGGAACGCTTTGCCGCAGAAGGTTGCGGAGGTCAAATCATTGAGTGTCTTTAACAAAGAGATAGATTAGTTCTTGATTAATAATGGGTTCAGGGGTTATGGAGAGAAGGCAGAAGAATGGGGATGAGAAAATATCAGTCACGATTGAGTGGTAGAGCAGACTCGATGGGCCAAGTGGCCTAATTCTGCTCCTATGTCTTATGGTCTTATGGTGTCAGTTTCTGGAGGGAAACATGCCAGTTTTCTGTCAGAACCTGACTTTCTCCATTCAGTCTAACAGACAAGTGGCTTGGTCAAATCAAGCAAACTATCTAACACAATGCAGCTTGACAAGAACTAAAAGAATTAGTGATGAAAGGATAGCTTGATCATCATGGAGGCGCATGTGGTCACAAGAGCATATTGGGCATACTGAGATGAATTGACAACACAAGATGGCACCCTGTGCCAAATGAGAGAGTCATCATCCCTGAGGAGAGAGGAGTTTTTTAAAATTTGTTTCCGCCAAGTGGGCCCTGCTGGTTAAGCCAGCATGTATTGGCCATGCCTAGTGGCCCTTCAGGAGGTGGTGGTGAGCTGCCTTCTTGAACTGCTGCAGTATCTGAGGTGTAGGTACACCCACAGTGCTGTTAGGAAGGGATTTCCAGGATTTTGACCCAGTGACAGTGAAGGAATGCTAATATATTTCTAAGTCAGGGTGGTGAGTGACTTGGAGGGGAACCTCTTGGTGGTGTAATTCCCAGATGGTCCTTCTAGATGGTGGTGGTTGTGGGTTTGGAAGGTGCTGCCGAAGGAACATTGGCAAGTTCCTGCAGTGCATCTTGTAGATGGTACACACGGCTGCCACTATTCACCAGGAGTGAAGGGATTGAATGTTTGTGGAGAAATCAAGTGGGATGCTTTGTCTTGGGTGGTGTCAAACTTCTTGAGTGTTGTTGGAGCTGCCCAGATCCAGGCAAGTGGAGAGTATTCCATTACACTCCTGACTTGTGCAGTGTAGATGGTAGACAGGCTTTGTGGGGGTTAGGAGGTGAGTTACTCGCCATAAAATTCCTAGCCTTTGACCTGCCCACATAGCCACAGTATTAGTGTGACAAGACAGTTCAGGTTTTGATCAATGCTAACCCCCCCAGGATGGTGATTGTAGGGAATTCAGTGATTGTAAAGCCATTGAATGTCCAGGGGCGATAGTTGGATCCTCTCTTGTTTGAGATGGCTGCTGCCTGGCACTTGTGTGACACAAATGTAACTTACCACTTGTCAGCCCAAGCTGGATATTGTCCAGGTCTTGCTGCATTTGGACATGGACTGCTTCACTATCTGAGGATTCACGAATGGTGCTGAACATTGTGCAGTTATCTGCAAACATCCCCACTTCTGGCCTTATAATGGAGGGGAGGTCATTGATGAAGCAGCTGAAGATGGTTGGGCCCAAGGACACTACCCTGAGGAACTCCTGAAGTGATGTCCTCTCGTTGAAATGATTGACATCCAACCATCACAACCATCTTCCTTTGTGCTAGGTTTGACTCCAACCAGCAGAGAGTTTTCCCCCGATTTCCACTGACTCCAATTTATCGAGGGCTCATTGATGCTATACGCGGTCAAATGCTGCCTTGATGTCAAGGGCAGTCACCCTCACCTTACTTCTGGCAATCAGCTCCTTTGTCAATGTTTGAACGAAGGCTAGAATGAGGTCAGGAGCTGAGTGACCCTGGCAGAACCCAAACTGAGCGTCCGTGAGCAGGTTATTGCTGAGTAAGTGCCGCTTGATATCACTGTTGATGATTCGTTCCATCACTTTGCTGATGTTGGAGAGTAGACTGACAGGTCAGCAACTGGCTGGGTTGGATTTGCCCTGTTTCTTGTGAACGGGACATACCTGGGCAATTTTCCACATTGCCGGGTAGATGCCAGTGGTCTTATGGTGTCAGTTTCTGGAGGGAAACATGCCAGTTTTCTATCAGAACCTGACGTTCTCCATTCAGTCTAACAGACAAGTGGCTTGGTCAAATCAAGCAAACTATCTAACACAATGCAGCTTGACAAGAACTAAAAGAATTAGTGATGAAAGGATAGCTTGAGCATCATGGAGGCTGTACTGGAACAACTTGGCTAGGGGGCAGTAGGTTCTGGAGCACAAGTCTTCAGCACTATTGGTGGAATACTGTCAGGGTCCATAGTTTTTGCAGTATCCAGTGCCTTCAGCCATTTCTTGATATTACATGAAGTGAATCGCATTGGCTGAAAACTGAAATCTGTGATGTTGGGGTCCTCCCGAGGAGACGTTAACAGATCATCCACTCGGCAGTTCTGGCAGGAGATTGTTGCAAATGCTTCAGCCTTGTCTTTTGCACAGATGTGCTGAGCTCATCTATCATTGATGATGTGACTTTTATGGCACCCCCTCCTCCAGTGAGTTGTTTAGTTGTCCACCACCATTCATGGCTGGATGTGGCAGGACTGCAGAAATTAGATCTGATGCGTTGCTTGTGGAATCCTTTAGCTCTGTCTGTTACTTGCTGCTTATGCTGTTTGGCAGACAAACAATCCTCTGCTGTAGCTTCACCAGGTTGACACATAATTTTTCGGTCTGCCTGGTGTTGCTCCTGGCAGGCTCTCCTGCACTCTTCATTGAACCAGGGTTAATCCCCTGGCTTGGTGGTAATGGTAGAGTGGATGATATGCCATGCCATGAGGTTGCAGATTGTGGTTGAATGCAATTCTGCTGCTGCAAATGGTCCATAAGTGCCTCATGGATGCCAGTCTTGCATTGCTAGATCTGTTCAAAGTCCATCCCATTTAGCACGGTTGGCAACACAACACGGTGGAGGGTATCCTCAATGTGAAGGTGGGACTTTGTCTCAACAAGGACTGTCCGATAGTCACTTCTAACAATACTGATATGGACAGATGCATTTGCAGCAGGCAGGTTGGTATGGATGAGGTCAAGGATGTTTTTCCCTCTTGTTGTTTCCCTCACCACCTGTCCCAGCTGAGCAGCTACATCCTTTTGGACATGACCAGCTTGATCTGTGGTGGTACTACCGAGCCATTCTTGGTGTAGGACTTTGAAGTCTCCCACCCAGAGTATATTTTCTGCCCTTGTTACCCTCTGCTTCCTCCACGTGGTGTTCAACATGGAGGGGTAATGATTTATTAGCTGATGGCGGATGATATGTGGTAATCAGTAGGAGGTTTTGTTGCCCATGTTTCACCTGAAGCCATGAGATTTCATGAGGTCAAGAGCCGATGTTGAGGACTCCCAGGGTAACTCCTTCCCGACTGTATGCCATTGTGCCACCGCCTCTGCTGGGTCTGTTTTGCCGGTGAGACAGGACATATCCAGCAATGGTGATAGTGGTGTCTGGAACATTATCTGTAAGGTATGAAAAATAAGATATGACAGAGATGCTGAAGCATATTCATGCAATCCATCAAGGAATTGAACTGACTCTGAGAAAGGCAAGAAATATGCTTTAATGTCCGAACATGAGCAATTAAAGTAAAGACGACATTTGCTAGTGTGGTGCATGCAATGAGTACCAAGCTGAGGAAACTACAAAGCAGTTGATGGTGCATGACATTCCAGATAGACCATGGATGAATCTGGGAGTATATCTTTTCACTTTGGCAGGAACTGATTATCTGGTAACTGTAGGTTACTATTTTGACTACTCGGAGTTAGACCTACTGACTTTAATGATGACGATAGAAGTAATAGAATGCCTTAAAGCCTATTTCAGTCGGTATGACATTCCAGTTATTGTGACGAGTGACAATGGCCTTCAGTTCACAAGTGAAGAAAATTCAGTCCATTTGCAAAGGATTGGGAAATTCAACATTACACATCATCTTCACAGTTGACATTCACCAAAGGACTTGACAAGAAATCAAGCTAACCTGACACTGACATACACACACAAGCTAATCCTTGAATGGAGAACACACATCGATTGAAAGCATGGAAAGTACTGCCCTCCAGAGACGGATGTCATGCTGCAGGCAAACTATTCTTCCAATAGCAAAATATCTACTGATACCAGATGCAGCCACAGGCATAAGGGAAAAGATCAAGGTGAATTGACAGATAAGTAAATTTCAGTTTGATAAGACTACCAAACCATTTTTAAAAACTTTTTATTCATCCAGAGGATGTGGGCGTCGCTGGCTGGGCCCATATTTATCGCCCATCCTTGAGGGCATTTAAGAGTCAACCACATTGCTGTGGGTCTGGAGTCACATGTAGGCCAGACCAGGTAAGGATGGCAGATCTCCTTCTCCAAAGGGCATTAATGAAGCAGATGGGATTTTACGTCAATCAACAATAGTTTCAAGGTCGTCATTAGACTTTTAATTCCAGATTTCTATTGAATTCAAATTCCACCAACTGCCCTGATGGGATTCGAACCCAGGTCCGCAACGCATTGCATGGGGAGCTGGATTACTAGTCATGTGACAATATCAATATGCCATTGCCTCCTCGGAGCTGAGCATTGGAGAGCCAGTAAGCAGTCAACGCTCTCAACAGGGGTCAGCTGATGTGGAACTTTGGCACATGTGTAGATAAACTGTCACCTCAATTGTAAGCAGTGGACGTGAATGACCAATTACACTGGCTCAACCGTAGGCATATCTGAAGAATGAGGGAAGTTGTTACTTCCCTCATGGCAATCAGCCAGTTGGTGAGAAGGTATTCCACCAGCTGTACTAAGTATAGAACTACTATCAATGCCAGAGATCAACTTACCCCACAATGGAACAACAGTCACTAAGGCAACAAGGGTGAGAAGAATGACACTCTCCAGAGAAAGAACATCACCCAAAGTACAGCCAATGCTCATGTGTTCCATTAAGTGACCTGCATGATTCAATATGTGCAGAGACTGACCAGTATAACAAACAGTTGTCAATGCATGAGAACAATTGGCGTGTAGCGGGCAACTTGGGCAACTCACAGTCATGGGACTATGCATGCAAATGTGTCTTGTTCATTGGGAGAAAGGGGATGTTTATATATTTTTCAATATAAAAAAGGGATGGATGTGTTTTTTTTATGAAAAAGGGGTTTGGGTTTTGTAAATGTATTCCTGTGTTGACAAATTGGCTAGTCAAAGTTATATGGCTCTGCCATGAGGCACCCTCCCTCTGGAGGCAAACATCTAAATATTAGTTCAATGGAAACCTCTCACTGAATTCACATTAATGAAGACTGCTATCCTCCTAATTGAAACAGAAGCAATATCAACAGAAAGGAAGTTAAAATATGGAGGCTGTGAGGCACACTGGAACAAAAACGATAGGTCAATTCACTGAGTTGAAGTGCTGGATTCCTGAGTTGTCTGGAAACACGTTTAGAACCACTGCTGCTGTATATTTCACTATTGAGTGATTGAATTTCCAGAATTGATAATACCATGTGAAGGCCATTCTGTCAGTCCACGCTATCAGAACCAACGGGAGCTGAGAGTTGAGAAGGTTACGGAAAGAAAGGCACCACAAAGGGAAGATTGCAGGAGTGGAATCTTGTTTTAGTGAAATCTGCTGCCTGCAGAAAATTGGCTAAGTCCTTAAAGGAAAGGGCCATGGAATTCTGCTTTGAAGAACTGTGTGGTTGAAACTGGTGAGGGTACCGATTTATACAATTTACTGTAAAACTGCCGAAACACGTCATTCACCACCGCCAGGTTCAGAACCACCTTCCCCCCTGTATCCCTCATCTCTCTGCCGCCTCCTGTTTCCTCAGTTGATGCGCCAGTATCTACTAGCTTTTTTCCCATATTAATAAACCGCCCCCTTACCCTCCTCAGCTGCCCCACTGCCTTACCTGTAGAGAGAAGCCCAAATTCCAGCTGCAGTCTCTGACACACTTTCAGAAGCTCGTTATCAGGAGTAATATTTCACCAACCAGCCTGTCCGTCTGCTCAGCCTTCTCCTCATGGGCCTGAATTGAGGTGAATTCTCCCCTGATAACCGCCTTCAGTATCTCCCAAACCACCCCCGTCGAAACCTCACCCATGTCATTGATCTTTTTATATCCGGATTGGCCTCCCTCACCCACTCACACGCCTTCACCTCCACAAATAGCCCCACATCCAACCTCCATTGCGGGCGCTGAGCCTTTCCTTTGCTGATTTGCAAGTCCACCCAGTGCGGGGCCTGGTCTGACACTATTGCTGAATATTCGGAATCTACCACTCCGGCCAGCAGCTTCTTAACCATAACAAAAAAGTCTAACCGGGAATACACCTTATGCACATGGTAGTAGAACGAAAACCCCCTACTACTCAGCCTCCCAAATCTCCATGGATTGACCCCCGCCCCATGCGCTCCATGAACCCCCAGAGCTCCTTCACCACAGCTGATACCTTCCCAGACCTAGAACTTGACCGATCTAACCTTGGATCAAGCACCGTGTTGAAATCTCCCCCCAAAATCGGTCGATGTAAATCTAGGTCTGGAATCGTTCCCAGTACCCGTCTCACAAACTCGACATCATCCCAGTTCGGGGCATACATATTTACCTACACCATGGCCATTCCCTCCAGTTTCCCACTAACCATAACATATCTACTTCACCGGGTCCACTTCTATATTCCCCGCCTCGAATGCTACCTGCTTATTAACCAAAATCGCCACACCCCCGCGTTTTAAAGTCTAACCCCGAATGGAACACTTGCCCAACCCATCCCTTCCTTAACCTAATCTGAATTATAGGCCGGTTAGCCTGACTTCGGTCATTAGTAAGATTTTAGAGTCCATTATTAAAGATGACATCGCGGAGTACTTGGAAGTGCATGATAAAATAGGACTGAGTCAGCACGACTTCGTCAAGTGGAGGTCATGTCTGGCAAATCTGTTAGAGTTCTTTGAGGAAGTAACAATGAAGTAAGACAAAGGAGAACTAGTGGACGTGATTTATTTTGATTTCTAGAAGGCCTTTGACAAGGAGCCGCATAGGAGCCCATGGTGTTCAGGGTAAGATCCTGGTAAAGATAGAGGATTGGCTGACAGGCAGAAGGCAAAAAGTGGGGATAAAGGGGTCTTTTTCAGGATGGCAGCAAGTGACTTTTGGTGTACCTCAGGGGTCGGTGCTGGGACCACAACTTTTCACAATATGCAGTAATGATCTGGAGAAAGGAACTGAAGGCACGGTTGCTAAGTTTGCAGATGATATAAAGATCTGTAGAGGGGCAGGTCGTATTAAGGAAGGAAGGGGGCTGCAGAAGGACTTGGACAAGCTAGGAGAGTGGGCAAAGAAGTGGCAGATGGAATACAATGTGGAAAACTGTGAGGTTATGCACTTGGAAGGAACAATGGAGGCATAGACTATTTTCTAAATGGGAAGATACTTAGGAAACCAGAAGCAAAAAGGCACTTGGGAGTCCTTGTTCATGATTCTCTTAAGGTTAACGTGCAGGTTCAGTCGGCAGTTAGCAAGGCAAATGCAATGTTAGCATTCATGTCGAGAGGGCTAGAATACAAGACCAGGGATGTACTTCTGGGGCTATATAAGGCTCTAGTCAGACCCCATTTGGAGTATTGTGAGCAGTTTTGGTCCTCATATCTAAGGAAGGATGTGCTGGCCTTGGAAAGGGTTGTGAGGAGGTTCACAAGAATGATCCCTGAATGAAGAGCTTGTTGTATGAGGAATGGTTGAGGACTCTGGGTCTGTACTCATTAGCATTTAGAAGGATGAGGAGGGATCTTATTGAAATTTACAGGATACTGCGTGGCCTGGATAGAGTGGACGTGGTGAGGATGTTTCCACTTGGAGGAAAATCTAGAAGCAGAGGACAGAATCTCAGACTAAAGGGATGATCCTTTAAAACAAAGATGAGGAGGAGTTTCTTCAGCCAGAGGGTGCTGAATCTGTGGAACTCTTTGCTGCAGAAGGCTGTGGAGGCCAAATCACTGAGTGCCTTTTAAGACAGAGATAGATCGGTTTTTGATCAATAAAGGGATCAGGGGTTATGGGGAGAAGGCAGGAGAATGGGGATGAGAAAAATATCAGCCATGATTGAGTGGCAGAGTAGACTCAATGGGCCAAGTGGCCTAATTCTGCTCCTATGTCTTATGGTCTTTTGGTCTTATGACTCTTACCGAGTCCCTGTAGTGAAACAGTTAAATTATTGCTTTAATTTTAGCTTTCAAGTTAGCAATCCTGATGGCAATGCTCAGTTAGTAAATAATCCAAGTCAATTTTTAAGGCTGTTAAGGCGACCTCTGTCTCTGTTAATCCTAGCCTGGAAATTAGGGAATGAGTCAAGTTATGGGGAGTTATTCTTGTTAAAAGTGAAGCCCAACTAATTGACTTAGTTAATATTTTGAAATATGTTGGTTCTCATGCAGCTAAAGTGGCAGAAAGGTATAAAAGAATGGGTGTTACAACCGGCACTTCATAACTTGACAAGGTTTAGTCAGCTGATCAATCCCCTGAGACTCAGTGAACTATCTGGTACATATGTTTCATGGGGAGGCAGTAGCATAGTGGTATTATTGCTAGACTAGTAACCCAGAGACCCAAAGCCATGCTCTGAGGACCTGAGTTCAAATCCCACCAGAGCAGATGGTGAAATTTGAATTCAACAAAAAAAGTAACCTGGAATTAAAAGTCTAAAGATGATCATGAAGCTCTTGTTGTACAAACCCATTGGGAAAGAAATCTGTCATGCCTACATGTGACTCCAGATTCACAGCAATGTGGTTGACTCATAAAATGCCCTCAGAGATGGGCATTAAATGCTGGCTGCGACACCTACATTCTATGAACAAACTTATTTTTAAATGTGACTTCAGTATATGTGTAATTATTATTATAATGGTTATCATTGTATGTGTAATTAGTTTTAAAAATCATTATCACAGTATGCTTACTTCTTAAGAAAGTCAATAAATTCCTTTGACCCCCTACTATATTGTGAAATAGCTGATAAATGTATATGTAAAAACATGTATCTGTATCCAGTAACAGTCGCATTTATGTGGTCTGTGAAGAAAGGACTATGTTTGGCAATAGCCCTTCTCCCGTGTAAACAGGCTGAATACATTTCCTGGGCTGTATCTTCATCACCAACATGGGTAGCGGGAGTTAGGAAAGTTCCCATCTTGGCATATCCAAGGCAAGAGAAAATTCCCTCAAAGGTAGGATCTCCATTCCCAGGGTGCGGGCTTGAGTCAGATCACCTCACCCTAGAAAGAAGTTGGAGGTAGCCATAGGGATTTCTGAGTGCAGAGGCAGGTTATTTAAAAGACCTGTCCCAGTTATAATGTAAAAGGTAAGGGCCTCTAGCCTACACATATCACCACCCACACAGTCCCCATGCCTCATCCATGTCATGCCACCCCATGCCCCCTATGCCAGGTCAAGCACATCCACCCACCCACCATGGCCTCCATTCCCAATCCATTGCCCCCTCCCATCCACCCCCCATGGACATACATGCCCCTACGCCAAGCTATACCTCTCCAATGGGTCTCACATGCTCCCTATGCCCAGGAATGGCACTTCCATGCCCATTCAATCACTATACACTGTATAGAAATAATTAATTCTACAGTAACAATAGGATGTAGTATAGCAAGCTTTTAAAACACAGTCATCCATTCATTAATTTTTCACTTTGTTAAAAATGCTCCTTTTTTACTACAGGACAATAAAGGTGTCAGTCATCCAGACTCTTTAAAGTTTGAATAGCAGGCACTTGAAACCTCTAAACCATGTGTAAACACTGTGACATTGACAGCATAGATCAGAGAGCCATAGTTGTCAATCAAGCAATGTTTACTCTGGGATTCAGGTGTTTCAACAGGTGAATGGATTTCTGGACTCTCGACCAAGCCTGGCTAGAGAACAAGCTAGATTGGGAATGCAGAGTGCAGGCTCTCGACCCGAACCAGCCCACACTCTTAAAAGGTTCTGTTGAAAATTGGAAATCCCAGGAACGGGGATGGAAATTCAGAATCTAGGGCCATTTTAAAAAGGCGATTAAGTCATCTAAATTCAGTGGAAAATCCAGCCTCGGAAGTTAAAAATCCACCCCATTATTTTCTTAATTACTTCTACTTTGCTGATGCTAATTTTAAAGAGTTCATATCCCTGAGTCACCCTTCATGTCAACTCGCCAAGTGTCCACCTTGGGCAGACCTTGGGAGCCATGCTCAGATAAAATAAAACAAAGTTCTTAATACCAATTAAAGAGTATATCTAAAAATGCACTCACATTCAGGAAAGCTCATTAAAAACATTTAAATTCCCACCAGTGCGTACACCCCTGTAAAAAAAAATGTTTGTATTCATACCTCTATTTCAAAAACTGATAATCCTTTAATCATGTCTTTGAGCTCTAAATCAACCTGTGAACTATTTGTAATTTCATCCCTGGCCCCCAAATGATGGATTGTGAAAAGCAAACAAGCATTAATACGGATTATGATTGCACTTAGGGTTACGCCAGCAAACGGCTTTTGAAATTACACGAACAGATTTCTTTCAACTTTCACAGATGTAGGCAGGCAGTTTTTAAAACAATTTTTAAAGGGCTGACTATTGAAATAACTTTACCGCTTGACAGTATTACAGACCTTACACACTCTTCAAGAGTATCTGTGACCTCTCTAAATACTCCCACCGCAGAAGATAAAATCCTCATTCCAGTGAAAATGAGATCTGTTTAAAGCCAACACTGAGTTCAAATGGCCCTTCTAAGTTTGGTTTTCCACATGTGGGAGTCACTGAAACTGAACTGGACTAACCATACTGATACTGTGGATACCAGGGCAAGACACATGCTAGGAATCCTAACGTGAGTAACCCATCTCCTGATCCACCAAAGCCTGTCAACCATTTACAAGGCACAAGTCAGGAGTGTAATGGAATACTGCACTGGATGAGTGCAGCTCCAACACTCAAGAAGCTTGACACCATCCAGGACAAAGCAGTCTGCTTGATTTCTCCCTCTTCCACAAGCATTCAAACCCTCCATCACAAACGGACAATGGCAGCCATGTGTTCTCAGGAAACTAAGGAAATTCAGCATGTACACATTGACTCTTGCCAACCTTTATAGATGCACCACCAAAAACATCCTACCTGGCTGCATCACAGCCTGGCAACTGCATGGCCCAAGACCGTAAGGAACTACAGAGAGTCGTAAACACAGCCCTGTCCATCACGCGAACTCGCCTCCCATTCATTGACTCTGTCTACACCTCCTGCGATGCCCACATCACGTAAATGAATTTTTAAAAATATCACCCAACTCCTGGCAAAAGTCGGACCTGTCGGTAATGAGGGTGGGACCTGTCATTGTTTTTAAATGTCCCTAGAGTCTCCACATCTCCACAAGAATCTTGTTCAAGGCCAAAAAAGATTGACAAATCCAAAGCACCAGATGGTTTCCATCACAGAGTTTTAAGGAAATAGGTAAGAACATTGCAGATGCCCCAATCTTTTGAAATTCTCATGATGCAGAGCTTTTCTTTAGATTGGAAAATTGCATACATCATTCTGCTACTGAAGAAAGGCGGAAAAGAGAGACCAGGAAAAGATAGATCCAGATAACCCAACATCTGTTGTTGGTAAATTTTGCAAGCATGTATAATTAAGAATGGAGTGATTGAAAACCTTGAAAACTTTCAGCTGGTCAGAGAAATACATCATGGAATTATAAAGGTAGGTCATGCCTGAAATACATGATGCATTTTTTGGAAAGGTGAATAGAGTAGTGGATAGGGAAATACCTACGGATTTTATTTAGGTCAGGCTTCCACAATGCTTTGATTAAGCCCCTTATAAGAAACTTAACCAACAATGTGAGATTTAAAAACAGTAGGAGCTGAGAGTCAGAGCGGAGATTTAAAAGGAGCGGGTGTTGAGAGTTGGAGCGAAGATTGAAAAAGAACGGGATCTGAGATTCAGAGCCAAGATTGAAAAAGAACGGGCGCTGAGAGTCAGAGCGGAGATTTAAAAAGATTGGGAGCTTAGAGTCAGAGCGGAGATTTAAAAAGATTGGGAGCTGAGAGTCAGAGCGGAGATTGTAAAAGAGCGGGAGCTGAGAGTCAGAGCGGAGATTTAAAAGGAGCAGGATCTGAGAGTCCCATTTTCCCCAGAGAAGTTCTTGTGGTAGTTGCCATGCTGAAAACATGGAGGCAATTTCGGCAGCACTTTAGTTGGGGGCGTGGTCAATGTTGATGCTGATCCGAGGTAGCCATGGGTTTGAGCCAGGGAAGATGGATGCATGGTTTCACGGATGGGAGGAACAAGTTGGGATGGGGATGCAAGACTTGTTTTTAGATGGACAGTTTGAAAGTTTTGGGGAGCTGGGAACAAAGTTTGGGGTCCTGCATGCAGAGGGTTTAAGGTACATGCAAGTGCGGGATTTAGTGAAAAGTTTTTCCGACCTTTCCAGTGGCACTGCCTTCCTTGTTTATAGAGGGGGTGTTGTCGATAATAGGGCTGGAGGAGGGGGGAGTCGGTGCAGCGATATATGGGTGGGTTTTGGAGGAGGATAAGGTGTCTTTGGAGGGGACGAAGGCCAAGTGGGAGGAGGAGTTGGGATGGCGCTGGTGGAGGGGCTGTCATGTGAGGTGCTGCAGAGAGTGAATGCCTCAGCCTTGTGCGAAAGGTCAGGTTGATACAGCTAAAGGTAGTACACAGAGTGCACCTGACGAAGTCGAGGATATGTCTGCTGTTTGAGGGGGTGGAAGATATTTGTGAACAGTGTGGGAGGAGCTCAGCCAATCCCGTGCCAATCTCAGCCTGCCCGAAGTTGGAGAAATGTTGGAGGTTGTTCTTCAGCACCATGAGAGCAAACTTGCATGTGGATTTAGAGCCCAGTCCCTGGAGGCCATACATTTGGTGTCAGACCAGCCGGAGTTGCAGGTGGGAGCGGGCAGATGTTTTAGCCTTTGCCTTGTTGATCGCTCGCTTGTGGAGTCTGTTGGGGTAGAGGTCAGCGTTGGGAGCTGCACATGCGCGGAACATTGGGATCTGAGCATGTGCGGTGTGCGTTGGGAACTGCTCATGTGTGTAACATTGGGAACTGAAGCATGTGTGGTGTGCGTTGGGAGCTGTTCATGCGCGAAACATTGGGAACTGCGCATGTGTAGGGCACGTTGGGAACTGCTCATGTGCGGCGTGCTTGAAAAAAGTACAGATTACAGAATTTAAGAGATAGGGGCTGCTTAACCTGTTCTACATTTTGGGGAGCTGGTTACTGTCAACTGCTGGGGGGTGGGAAGGGGAAGAGGTGGGGAGGTTGGCTGGGGTGTTGAGGGGTGCATTTAGGAGTTGGTGTTTAGTTCATGTTGTTTTGTAATTTTATGTGTTTTAAATGCAAAAATATTGAATGAAAATACTTTTTTTTTAAATTGGCGGGTATGATATTGTGGGCATCATATAGATGTGGCTGCAAGGGGTTCAGAGCTGGGATCCAGATATCAAAGGATATGTGTCCTATCGAAAGGACAGGCAGATGGTCAGATGGGGCAGGGTTGTATTATCAGCAAGAAATTAACTTAAACTGACAGCAAGAAGCGATGGAGAGTCACACTGGTGTAGAATCTGTGTGGGTAGAATTGAGAAATCGCAATGAAAAATTATCACAGCGGTCTACATCCCACCCCAGATGGAAATTAAGAAGATGCTGGACGGATTATACACAGCTATAAATAACAATAAAGCAGAACACCTGGAGAACTTGCTCATCATGGCCGGGGACTTCAAACAGACCAACCTCAAGAGTGTACTGCCAAAATTCCACCAACACATCTCCTGTCCCACCAGGGGCGACAACACTCTTGACCACTGCTGCACAAAAATCAAGGGCGTCTATCGTTCCATTCCTGACCACACTTCAGAAAATTGGACCACAAGACGGTGCTCCTTCTCCCGCATACAAGCAGAAACTTAAACGGGAGAATCTGGTTAAGAAGGTCGTGCAGTGCTGGTTCGAGGCAACAGAAGAGCTCCTACGTGACTTTTTGGAGTCAGTGGACTGGTCCATATTCAAGAACTCAGCAACCAACCTAAATGAATATACCACCATTGTCACAGACTTTCTCAGCAAGTGTGTAGAAGACTGCGTGCCAAAGAAGGTAGTACATATATTCCCCAACCGGAAACCATAGCTTAATCAGGAGATTGATTCATTATTCAAGTCCATTATTCAGGTCTGAGGCATTCAAGTTAGGCGACACTGACCTATACAAGAAATCCAGATACGACCTCTGCAAAGTAATCAGGAATGCCAAGAGACAATATTAGACCAAGCTAGAGTCACAGACTAACGACATGAACTCTCACCGGTTGTGTTAAGGCTTAAACAACATAACGGGCTACAAAGCAAAGCCGAGCAGAATCACAGGCAGCAACACACCCTTTCCCAGTGAACTAACTGCATTCTATGCTTGGTTCAAGCAGGAAACTGTCAAACCTCTGTCAACTGTGCCAGCAGTCCCGGACACACCCATCCCCACCATCACAGCTTCCAAAGTCAGATCGGACTTCTTGAAATTGAATCCTTGGAAGGCGACGGGTCCTGACGAGGTTTTCAGGTGGATGTACCTTTAAGAAATAGGTGTTTAACAAATAGCTGCAGTGATGTCAGTATGTGGGTGGAGCTAGGCTGTCTGTCTGTCTCTTACTTTTGATTTGAGCTGGGAGCTGCAGTGTCTTGGTTTCTTTTTCAGAGTCGGAGAGTTGCATTCAAACCAAGCAAATGTGAATTTATCTCTCTCTCTGCAATCTAAAGAATGTCTCCAGATCACGTGATGATTTCAAAGTAATAACTTTCTGTAGAAAACGTAAACCTGATGTCTTTGTTTCAAAGGGTTTAACTTATGGATGTTGCTAGGAAAGGTATTAATGGCTACCTAACGGGTATTGTATCTGTGGGGTTACATGTGTTGGTAGTTGATAAGATATTTACTGTGTGTTTATAAAATGTTAACTCAGTTCATAGGATAAATATTGTTTTGTTTTAAAATACTTAACGTCTCTGTTGCATAACACCTGGAGAGTGGACCCTTGTGCTCCCCATAACCAAAATCTACGAAAAGTCGTGGGTCAGGTGAATTCCATGATATACTTTGGAGTTTTCGAAGCCCTGGCCCATAACAAATTGGGGGCTTGTGGGGTAAAGGTCTATCTTTTGTGATTGGGTTGGCTTAGTGAACTTAAAGACAGTAAGGGGTGAGCATATTTGTGTTTGCTTTTCAGGTGTGATATTTGAGTTTAAGTAGGGAGTATGTTGTGGACAATGGCTCTTTCAGAGGCTCAGAAGTTTTTGGGGATGGAGAAGGTCACACGCAATACCTTACAAACAGAGACTAAAAAAAGGCTTTTAGATTTGGCATTGCAAAAGACATTGCAGTTAACGTTATCTGACAGCATACGAAAAGAGGTACTTATGGCGGTAGCTGAGCATTTAAAATTGCCTGAGATAGAGTCAGACGCTTTAGAACTGGCAACAATTCCGTGACAGATTAAACAACTGGAATATGAGAAAGAATTAAAGCAGCTTGAATATGCAATGAGGGACAAAGAAAAAGAGAGGAAGAGATAGAGAGGAAAAAGAAAAAGAGAGAGAAAGAGATAGAGAGGAAAAACACAAAGAGAGAAAGAGAGAGATAGGAACGGGAAAGGGATAGAGAGGAAAAGGAAAAAGAGAGAGAGTTTGAACTTTGGAAAATGGCCATGAAACATGACAGTCAGTTAAAATTGGCGTATGTAAAGGGAAATGTACAGTCTGAGGAGAGTGATGAGGATAATGAGCTTGAGCATCATAGTCGAAGGCTTGATGGGGATCTATTTAAATATGTCAACGCATTGCCAAGGTTTGATGAGAAGGAGATAGAAGCTTTTTCATTTCATTTGGGAGGGTAGCTAAACAAATGTCCAACGCTGGTATCACCACATCATTGTCAGCCTGACACTGGGGTTTCCCTGCCAGCTGACAACCACCTCAGAAAAAGATCAACTGGAAAACGTTCGGACAAGCTTCCCCCTTCGTGTGTGTGCTGATCAACAAAAAAAAGTGTTGACCTATTTTCCAGTTTAAATCAGGCTACATTTAATAAGGACGTGAAAAGATAAAGCAGACAGAGAGTTGTTTGGACTTCACTAAAATTAATTTGGGAGGGTAGCTAAACAAATGAAATGCCGCAGGACATGTGGGTATTACTGATTCAAACAAAGTTGGTAGGTAGGGCGAGTGAAGTGTTTGCATCACTACCAGAGGAGGTACCTGAGACGTATGAGGAGGTAAAAAAAATCCATAGAACATAGAACAGTACAGCACAGAACAGGCCCTTCAGCCCTCGATGTTGTGCCGAGCAATGATCACCCTACTCAAACCCACGTATCCACCCTATACCCGTAACCCAACAACCCCCCCCCCTTAACCTTACTTTTTTTTTAGGACACTACGGGCAATTTAGCATGGCCAATCCACCTAACCCGCACATCTTTGGACTGTGGGAGGAAACCGGAGCACCCGGGGGAAACCCACGCACACACGGGGAGGACGAGCAGACTCCGCACAGACAGTGACCCAGCCGGGAATTGATCTAAGATACACCATCTTAGGTGCATATGAACTAATGCCTGAAGACCTATAGACAAAGGTTTAGTAATTTAAGGAAAGAACCTGGTCAAACATACGTGGAGTTTGAAAGGATTAAACAGAGTAATTTTGATAGGTGGATAAGGGCTTTGAAAATAGACAAAACGTATGAAGCTCTCAGAGAAATTATACTTTTGGAGTTTAAAAATTCAATTCATGATGTAGTAAGAACTCATGTGGAAGAGCAGAGGGTTAAAACTGAGACGTTAGTAGCAGATGATTATGAATTAGTTCATAAATCAAAGTTTGGTTTCCTACATCAGTTTCAACCTATGAGGGATAGAAACTGGGGAAAAGAGAAATACTCAAGTGGCAGAGGTCAAGGTGATCTGATGGGAGATAACAAGGAGGTTGTACCTCAGATTAAAACAGAAATCCAGGAGGGTGGAAGAGACATGAAAAGTTTCAAATGTTTTCACTGTAATAAACTAGGCCTATGTAAAGTCACAGTGTTGGTGGTTAAAGAAAAGCACTGGGATGCTGATCTGGCAAAACAGGATAGGACAGTGGGTTTTGTTAAAGTGGTAAAGGAAAGCCCAAGTGAAGCGAAGGAGGTGCGAAAGATTGTACAGCCTGATCAAGAAGTGATTGACAAGAAGATGCCAGATCTCTTTAAAGAATTTACCTGTGTGGATAAAGTTTACTCATGTGTATCAGGAGGAGCAAACAAATAAGTCACAATTTTAAGAGATACTGGAGCTAGTCAATCTTTGATAGTAAGATATGAGGAGTTATGTAATTTAGGAGGAATTTTGCCAGAAAAGGTGGTAATATGTGGAATTCAGGGTGAGAAGAATAGTGTTCCATTATATAAGGTAAGGTTGGAAAGTCTAGTGAAGAGTGGTGAAGTGGTAGTAGGAGTAATAGAGAAACAATATTGTCCAGGAATACAGTTTATCTTGGGTAATGATATAGTTGGATCGCAGGTGGGAGTGATGCCTACTGTGGTTGATAAACCAGTGGAAAATCAGACAACTGAAGTGTTGAAGGACGAATATCCTGGGATTTTTCCAGATTGTGTAGTAACAAGGTCGCAAAGTCACAGGTTAAGACAAGAGGAGAAATCAGAGAGTGGACCCTTGTGCTCCCCATATCCAAAATCTATTAAAAGTCGTGGGTCAGGTGAACTCCATGATATACTTTAGAGTTTTCTAAACCCATAACAGGGTCCCTGGGAGTGCCCTCAGATCCTGGGCGGACCAACTGACTGATGTGTTCGCAGACATCAAACTCTTCCTATCCGTTCCTGCTTCAAGAAGACCACCATCATATTGGTGCCAAAGAAGAACCAAGCAACGTGCCTCAACAACTATCATCCGGTGGCCTTGGATTTGGATTTTGTTTATTGTCACGTGTAATGAGGTACAGTGAAAGGTATTTTTCTGCAAGCAGCTCAACAGATCATTAAGTACATGAAGAGAAAAGGAAATAAAAGAAAATGCATAATAGGGCAACACAAGGTAAACAATGTAAGTACATAACACATCCATCAGACTCCTATTTATTGACTACAGCTCCATCTTCAACACCATAAGCACAGCCAAGTTCAAGGGGCAGCAGGGTAGCAGGGGCAGCAGGGTAGCATGGTGGTTAGCATAAATGCTTCACAGCTCCAGGGTCCCAGGTTCGATTCCCGGCTGGGTCACTGTCTGTGTGGAGTCTGCACGTCCTCCCCCTGTGTGCGTGGGTTTCCTCCGGGTGCTCCGGTTTCCTCCCACAGTCCAAAGATGTGCGGGTTAGGTGGATTGGCCATGCTAAATTGCCCGTAGTGTCCTAATAAAAAAGTAAGGTTAAGGGGGGGGGGGGGGGTTGTTGGGTTACGGGTATAGGGTGGATACGTGGGTTTGAGTAGGGTGATCATGGCTCGGCACAACATTGAGGGCCGAAGGGCCTGTTCTGTGCTGTACTGTTCTATGTTCTATGTTCTATGTTCTATGTTCATATCAAAGCTCCAAACCCTAGGACTTGGCACCTCACTCTGCAAATGGATCCTTGACGTTTTGATCCATAGACCACAATCAGTGAGGATAAACAACACCACCTCCTCCATGATAGTCTTCAATATCATGGATAGAGTGGATGGGCAGACACTCTTTCCCAGGGTGGGGGGGTCAGTCACCAGGGGTCATAGGTTTAAGGTCTCTAAAGCTTAGAGGAGATGTGCAAGGCAGGATTTTTGCCCAGAGGATTGTGAGTGCCTGGAATGCATTACCAGGGGAGGTGGTGGAAGCAGATACATTAACGGCATTCAAAAGGCATCTTGACAAGATGGCTATAGAGATATACGGCACAAGGAAGTGCTGAGGGTTTTGGCCAAGGTTAGTATCATGACCGGTACAGGTATGAAGGGCCGAAGGCCTGTTCCTGTGCTGTATTGTTCTTTGTTCTTTATTTGCTGTCTGCAAGACACAACAACAACTGTAGAAACAACAGAAGCAGAGAGGGCAATAGCATCTGTGCTCATTACCAGGGCCCCGCAAGGCTGCGTACTTCACCCCCTATTATACTCCCTGTACACACGTGACTGTGTGGCAAAATGTGGCTCAAACTCCATCTACAAGTTTTCTGACGACATGACTGTAATTAGTCGGATCTCGGACAACAATGAGTCAGAATACAGGAGGGAGATAGAGAACCTAGTGGAGCAGTGTAATGACAACAATTTCTCCCTCAATGTCAGCAAAACGAAAGAGCTGGTCATTGACTTCAGGAAGCAAAGTATCGTACACACCCCTGTCTGCATCAATGGGGCTGAGGTGGAGATGATTGACAGCATCAAATTCCTAGGTGTGCACGTCACCAACAATCTGTCCTGGCCCACCCAAGTTGTCGCTACGACCAAGAAAGCACAAAGCACCTATACTTTCTCAGGAAACTAAGGAAATTCAGCAGGTCCACATTGGCTTTTATAGGTGCACCATAGAAAGCATCCTATCTGGCTACATCACAACCTGGTTTGGCAACTGCTCAGCCCAAGGCCATAAGAAACTACAGAGAGGTGTGAACACTACCCAGTCCATCACGTGAACCCGCCTTCCATCCATTGACTCTGTCTACACCTCCCGCTGCCTTGGGCAGCATAATCAAAGACCCCTCCCATCCAGTTTATTCACTTTTCCAACTTCATCCATCAGGCAGGACGTACAAAAGTCTGAGAACACGCACTAACAGATTCAAAAACACATTCTTCCCCATTGTTACCAGACTCGAAACGGCCATCTTATGAACTGATCTGATCTCTTCACACATCTTCTCTACTGAGTAGCACTACACTCCTGTATGCTTCACCCGATGCCTGTGTCCATGTATTTACATTGTGTATTTTATGCTTGCCCTATGTATTTTGTTTTCATATACGGAATGATCTGTCTGAACTGTACGCAGCAAAATACATTTCACTGTACCTCGGTACACGTGACAATAAACAGATCCAATCCAATCCAAGACCCTGATGGGAGGTATACAGGCCCCCTAGCAGTAGTTAGGATGTGGGGCAAAAAATAAATCAGGAGATATAAAAGGCATGTAAAAAAGGCAATATTACAATAATTATGGGGGACTTCAATATGCAGATGGACTGGGAAAATCAGGTTGGTAGTGGATCCCAAGAAAAGGAATTAGTGAAATGTCTACGAGATGGTTTTTTGGAGCAGCTTGTGATAGAGCCAACAAGAGAACAAGTAATTCTGGATTTGGTGATGTGCAATGAGGCAGATTTGATTAGGGAACTGAAGGGGAAGGAACCCTGAGGGAGCAGTGACCACAGTATGATAGAATTCACCATTCACTTTGAGAGGGAGAAACTGGAATCGGGGCAAAGTTCTCCGATCTCCGTCGCAATGCCTGGGACCGGTGGCCAAAAATGGCGCTGATGACTCAGGCGTCGGGCCCCTCAAAACATCGCGTATTCTCTGGGCCCGAATGGACCAGCAGCGGCGTTACGCAATTCACGCGGTTTCAGCCGCTGCGGAAGTGGCGCGTCAGTTGACGTCGGGCGACTTCATCAACGCCGCCCGGCGAGACATCGCATAAATAGCCCGCCCCTGCAAGAACACCAAACATGGTTGGCCGACGATCAGCCCCGAGGTTCCAGAACCGCGACCAACAGGCGCTCCTGGACGCTGTTGAGGAGAGGAGGGAGGACCTGTACCCTGGAGATGGCCGCAGGGTCGCCCCTCGCCTCAGACGTCGCCTGTGGAGGGATGTGGCAGAGGCCGTCAGTGCTGTGGGTTTGACCCCGAGGACAGGCACCCAGTGCCACAAGAAGATCAATGACCTCGTCAGGGCAGGCAGGGTGAGTCCCCCTCCCCATGACCTTGACAACGACCTTGACCTTCACCCTGACCTTGACCTTCACCCTGACCTTGACACCGACCTTGACCTTCACCCTTCCCTTGGCCTTCACCCTGACCTTGACACCGACCTTGAACTTCACCTGCCAGGGAACAGGGTGTCCCAACTCTCCTGCATGGCGTTCAGCAGTGTCTCGAGCTCTACAGCTGCGAATGTCGGTGCCACTCTTTATGGTACCATCTTCCTGGCTGCAATGAAAGTATGTGGGGAGAGGAATGCTTATATGCAGCTCAAACGTGTCAAGCTCTCAGGTGAGAATCCAGACAGCAGCAAATTCAATGTTTGCTTTGGTTAGAATTGTACTAGTTCCACTGGGCACCGGTGCTGGCCCCTTTGCACGTCCTGAAAGGCTACGACACTGGTGCTGCTATCAGGACAGTACAGCAACACCAATTCTGCTCTTCCACACCCAGCATCTGCTCAGTCTCCAGAACGAATAATTCAGCCCAATTTATATTAATGACAAGGGAAGCAAATGCACTTTTGCCATAATTGGGGACGACACATAAATAGGTGTGATGGCACAAGTCTACAGAGGAATATGGACAGATTAAGTGAGTTGGCAAAAACATGGCAGACGGAATATAATTGAGGAAAATGTGAAGTTATGCACTATGGTAGGAAGAATAAAGGAGCTGAATATTATTTACATGGAGAAAGAGTGCTGAAAGCTGCAGAACCGTTGGATTTGGGGTCTCCAAGCATAAATGACAAAAAGGTAGCATGCAGTTCACTAGATAATTAGGAAGGCAAATGGAATATTGGTCAGGTGTCTAACAGTTGTTTTTACCTCTGCTACCCACCCCCCCCCCCCACCCCCCCTAAGGACAAGCGTTCTAACAACAGGGAGTGTCAGAGGATTGGAGGGGGCATTGTGGATGAGAGACCGCTGTCTGTCCATGAGGAAAGGGCCCTGTAACTGGCAGGCGGACCTGAGGACCGGGAGGTTGCCGAGGCAGAGGTCGAGGCCTGCCCGCAAGTGAGCCACCCACGGCCCTTCCCCCTCTCCCATATTCCCCCTCCCCCACATCCCCTCGCCCCATATCCCCCGGTCACCGTCCGTGTGTCCAACCATGCATGCTGCATTGTGTATTGCAGGACCAAACGTCGAGGCATCCATCCCCGTGGATGCAGACCGCCCGCAGGATGCCCCAGGGCGGCCACGGGAGAGGGAGCGACCCGGCCCCTCTGGCCTGCCACACCTCCAGGCCCCCCCAGGGTGGGACAGATATGCAGCAACACGGAGACAACGCCCATGTCTTGTGCGGGTTCCGCGACGCAGGCGTCTGAGGCGCTGTGATGAAGGGAGCAGCCAGAGGCCCCCATCGCAGCTGAGCCTGGACACCCCTACCCAGGACACTGCCACCCATGAGACGGGACACAAGGGAAACACAGAGCGGATGGGTGAAGACGAGGCGCCACCCCAGGGGACCATGGACTCGGACTCAGATGATGCGCACATCACAACGCCGCAGCTGTCTCCAACATCCACCATCCACCATCACAGAGACACTCACCCCGGCTGGGCAATTTAGTGATGAGGCTTCTGGTTCACTCACTGGTGCGCACAACGCTGTTGTCCCGGTACAGCAGGTGTAGGTAGGAGCAGCAGAGGGGCTGGGTGGTCGGAGGGCATTCTGGCCCAAGCAAACATCTGCCGCCCAGACGGGTTCCGGGTTCCTGGAGTTACCACACCTACCCATAGACCCGATGCATTCACCAAACCTGGAACGAAGGAAGAGGGTGACGGCCGGCTTACAGCGGCAGCAGACACAGGTGGAGGAGTCCACCTGCGTCCAGGAGCTGGGAGTGGTGCCGGTCATGTGTGTCACCCAGGCCGAAACCACACGGATGGCGTCCGCGGTGGAGGCAATGGGTGCGACAGTGTCAGACATAGGGAGCAGTATGCAAGGCCTGGGGCTTTCCGTGCAGGCGGCGTCCGTGGCCCAGGACATAGCTTCCCTCTCACAGGAAGCCATGAGCCAGACCCAGTGGCAGATGGCAGAGGCGCTCAAAGTTGTGGCCCTGTCTCAGCAGGCCATGGCACAGTCTCTGCAGGCAATGGCCTAGTCTCAGCAAGCCATCGCTGAGGGCATCGGTGCCATTGTCCATGTGCTCGCCGGCGTCGCCAAAACTCAAACAGGGATGGCCAACTCCCTGAGCTCCATGGCTGCAGATCTGAGGACCCTTGTCAATACCAGCACGGGCCTCCAGGACTGGCAGCGCCAGGTGTTGGGGGAGCGTCGGATGGCCGGTCCACGTAGAGGCCCGGGGGCCATCGGGCACACCGAGGGAGGAGGAGGTGCTGGGCTCCGTCCCGGGTCCCCCTGTAGGGGAGATCCCGGAACACCTCGGCACTTCGGACTCCCCCCCCTTCCGTCCCAGGTGCATCTGGTGGGCAGCGGGTAGGACAGGCTGGCAGCTCGCCATCCCAGTCACCCGAGCCGCAGCCTGGCCCATCTAGGCCGGGCCGCCCCAGGAAATGTCCACCAAAGGGATCCCGAGTCACAGGGCAGGAATCGCAGGAGTCCACCTCCAGTCCTGCTGTACCGTCTGGGGAACCACCTAGGCGTAGTCAAAGGCGTAAGACAAAAAAAATAGACACGTAGTAAGTTGGCACGGGTGAAGGGCACAGACTAGTTTTAGGGGCTAGGGCACATGTATGGACTTTTTGTATTTAAAATCACTTTCACACCTACAGAAGTTGCCTTTGTGTTCTGTCCAAAGCGTGCGGGGGTGTCATGTAGGTTGAGCGCCAGTGTGTGAGGAGGGGTCTGATGTCGGCCTCAGGTGAGTGTGCCCCCCCTTCACCTGGCCCGCCCTCTCCATCCCCCCCGGGCAGAGGATGGGACCGTGCGCTGCAGTGTGACGGCCGCAGGGATGGTCCGGAAGGATGGTGGTACTGTGGCCATGGGTCAGACATTGTACAACGATGTGGAGCCAGGAGCTCATCGCAGAGCGTGTCGTCATCATCCTACATGGCCTGCAATAGACTCGCTTCCACCGGCAACCGTGTGAGCCCGGCCGATTGGGCCGCAGGTGGATGTGCAATGGAGGGGCGTTGTATATTCAGGTGGGGTGGGGATGGTTGGGGAGGTGTTAGGGTGTTGGTGCTGGGTGGGTGAGGGGGGGGGGGTGAGGGTGGTCGGATGTTTCCATGGTGTGCAGTATGTGGCCATACTCGCTGATTCTTATGCCTCTAGTCAGTGAACCGGGCGGCTATCAGCCTGTCCCGTGCTCGCTGGCCCAGACGGTAATGTTGGGCAGCCACCCGCCCATGTCCTGCCCGTCTGCCCTGACTATTGCCCCCATCTCCCTCATCTGGGGAGATCTGCGCCTCTTCCTCCTGCTCCTCCACTCCCCCTTCCTCTGGCTGCGGCACATCACCCCTCTGCTGGACGATGTTGTGCAGGACACAACACACCACAATGATGTGGCCGATCCTATCTGGCGGGTACTGGAGGGCCCCCCAGAGATGTCCAGGCACCTGAATCGCGACTTCAGGATGCCAAAGCACCTCTCAATTAGACCCCTGGTCGCTGCATGGGCATCGTTGTAGCTGTTGTCCGCGTTACTCTGTGGCCTCCGTGTAGTTGTCATCAGCCACGACCGCAACGGGTAACCCCTGTCGCCCAGCAACCAGCCCCTCAGCCGGGGGTGGCGTCCCTCGAACATTCCAGGGATGTACGACCGCGACAACACGTATGAGTCATGAACACTTCCCGGGTACCGGGCGCAGACGTGCATGATAATCACGCGGTGGTCGCAGACTACCTGGGTGTTCATAGAATATGTCCCCTTCCTGTTGGTGAAGAAGGCCCTGTTGTCTGCAGATGGCCGCATGGCAACGTGCATCCCATCGATCACCCCCTGGACCATGGGAAAACCAGCCACGGCAGAGAAGCCCATGGCCCGGGCATCCTGGTTTGCCTGGTCCATGGGGAAGCGGATGTAGCGTTCCGCAATGGCATATAGGGCGTCTGTCACTGTCCGGATGCACCGGTGCACCGATGCCTGTGAGATGCCGGACAGGTCCCCACTCGGCGCCTGGAATGACCCCGTGGCATAAAAGTTGAGGGCCACAGTCACCTTGACAGACACGGGGAGAGGGTGTCCTCCCCCAGTGCCACGCGGTGCCAGGTGTGCCAGCAGGTCGCATATGTGTGCCACGGTTTCAGGGCTCATCCAGAGTCTCCTCCTGCATGCCCGGTCTGTGAGGTCCTGGAATGCTGAACGGGGTCTGTAGACACGGGGCCTCCTCGGACGTCTCCGTCGCTGTGCCGCCACAACGTCCTCCACCCTCTCCTCCTCCTCCTCCTCGTCCAGTTGGGCGGGTGGCCCTCCAACATGGGCACCTGCCGCCTGCCCGTCTGCGGCAGCCTGCGCCGCCTCTCTGCCACGCTCCTCCTCCAGGTCGACATGTACAAAAGAGGATGCAGCCACGGCGGCCAACATCGCAGGCTGATCAGAAAACATGATTGCCTGCGGCGGGGTGGGGGGAGGAAGACAACATGTAATCCTTGCCCTTATCTCTCCCCCCACCCCAACCCACCGGCACTCGCAGTTTGTCAGTTCCCTCTCTCTTCCCCCCCCCCCCACACCCCCCCCAACCCAACGGCACTCACAGTTTGTCAGTTCCCTCTCTCTTCCCACCCCCCCCCCACCTCCCCACCCCCCCCCCCCAACCCACCCCCCACCAACCCACCGGCACTCGCAGTTTGTCAGTTCCCTCTCTCTCTCCCCACCCCCCCCCACCCCCCCCCCCCCCCCCCCACCCCCCAACCCACCGGCACTCGCAGTTTGTCAGTTCCCTCTCTCTTCCACCCCTCCCCCCCCCCCCCCAACCCACCGGCACTCGCAGTTTGTCAGTTCCCTCTCTCTTCCCCCCCCCCCCCCCCCAACCCCCTGGCACTCGCAGTTTGTCAGTTCTCTCTCTTTTTGTCAGTTCTCTCTCTCCCCCCCCCCCTCCCCCCAACCCCCTGGCACTCGCAGTTTGTCAGTTCCCTCTCTCCCCCCCCCCCCCCCCCCTCCCCCCAACCCACCGGCACTCGCAGTTTGTCAGTTCCCTCTCTCTTCCCCCCGCCCCCCCCAACCCTCTGGCACTCGCAGTTTGTCAGTTCCCTCTCTCTTCCCACCCACCCCCCCCCCCCCCCCCCACCTCCCCACCCCACCCCCCCAACCCCCTGGCACTCGCAGTTTGTCAGTTCTCTCTCTCTTCCCGGCCTGTCACCCACCTCCACGCTGAACGGCATCAACCATCAGCACTGGTTGACGCCGTTAAATACCTACTTTGATTAACGCCGACGTGATTCGTGGGGCCGGAGAATAACAGCAGCACATAAAACCGTTGCATCCCGCCGGCCCCAGCCATTCTCTGAGGCGGGCGGCGGGATTGGCGGAACGCCGACTTCTGGCGGGTGGCAGAATTCTGGACATGGTGGGAGCGGGATTCTCGGCGGCCCCAGGCGATTCTCTGACCCTGCGTGGGGTCCGAGAATTTCGCCCCAGATGTTTTACAATTGAATAAAGGTTCTACAAAAACATGAGGGAGGCCAGTGTTGTTTGAAAGGAGAGACCAGCACGGAAGACAGTTAAACAGCAATGGCAGGAGTTTTTGGGAGATATTCGGGAGGCACAACAGAAATTCATCCCAAGGTGGAGGAAACATGCGAAGAGGAGGAGATGGCAACCATGGCTGACAAGGGAAGTCATGAGCAAAGGAAAAAGTACAGAATGTGGTGAGGATTAGTGGGAAGCCAGAGGACTGGGAAGCCTTTAAAAACAAGCAGGGGACAACTAAAAAAGCAATAAGTGGGGGATGGGGTGGGGGGGGAGGAGGGGGTGGGGGTGGGGGAGAAGATGAAATATGAGTGTTAAACTAGCTCACATAAAAGAAGATATCAAGAGTTTTTTTCGATACATAAAAGGTAAGAGAGAGGCAAGAATGGACATTGGATCACTGGAAAATGAGGGTGGAGAAGTAGTAATAGGGAACAAAGAAGTGGCAGAGGAACTGAATGGGTACTTTGCATCACTCTTCACCGTGGAAGATACCAGTAGCATACCAGAACTTCAAGAGAGTCAGGGGGCAGACGTGAGTGAAGTGGCCACCACTAAGGAGAAGCTGCTGTGGAACCTGAAAGGCCTGAAGGTGGATAAATCACCCAGACCGGGTGGACTACACCCCAGAGGTCCGAAGGAGATAGCTGAAGCAGCAGTGGTGATCTTTCAAGAATCATTGGAGTCAGGGAGGGTCCCAGAGGACTGGAAAATAGCTAATGTCACATCCCTGTTTAAGAAGGGAGGGAGGCAGAAGACAGGAAATTATGGGCCGATTAACCTGACTTCTGTTGTTGGTAAGATTTTTGAGTCGATTATTAAGGATGAGATTGCAGAGTACATAAAAGTGCATGGTTAAATAGGACAGGGTCAGCAAGGACTCGTCAAGAGGAGGTCATGCCTGACAAATCTGTTAGAATTCTTTGAAGAGGTAATGAGGAAGTTAGACAAAGGAGAACCAGTGGGCATGATCTATTTGGATTGCCAGAAAGCATTTGACAAGGTGCCGTACAGGAGGCTACTAAATAAGAAAAGAGCCCATGGTGTTAGGGGCAAGGGCTTTGTCAGTTGTTCGACTTATCGTATGTCTTCTTTTTCCTTTTGACTCAGCTCACAATTTCCCTTGCCATCCATGGTTCCCGAATCATGTCATTTCTATCCTTCATTTTTGCGGGGACATGCCTGTCCTGCACTTCAATCAACTGGCCTTTAAAAATTTCCCACATGTCAGACATGGATTTGTCCTCAAATAATCGCTCCCAACCACATTCCCCAGTCCCTGCCTAACTTGGATATAATTGGCCCTCACCCAATTAAGTACCCTCACCCGTGGGTCATTCTTGTCCTTATCCATGACTACTCGAAATCTGATGGAATTACGGTTGCTAATCCCAAAATGCTCTCCCACTGAAACATCAATCACCTGGCCTGGCTCAAACCCTAATACCAAGTCTAGAATGGCCTCTTCGTAATTGCAATTACATCATAGTTCCATGCAGTAATTCAAGCTCTCAGTTCATTTGTTTTACCTGTTATAATTCTTGCATTAAAGCACATGCACTCCAGGCCTACAGTCTCGTTGAGCCCTGCGGCTTCCTCCTTCTGCTCTTACTCTGCGCAATGTTTATCTCAGTCTCACTTTTTTCCGCAGTCTCTACACATACTGGCCTGCTGTTCCAGTTCCCACCCCCCCTGCCACACTAGTTTAAATCTTCCCAAACAGCACTAGCAAACCTCCTGCCCAGGATAAAATGCTGGCCTTTATCTTTAGAGAATTGGAATTCAAAGGGGTGCAAGTCATGTTACAGCTATCCATAACCTTAGTTAGACTACATTTGGATTTATGTGAGCACCTCACCTTAAGGGTGCATTGGCTTGAAGGTTACCTGAATGATACCTGGATTCAAGAGCTAAATTACCTCAACCAAGGTTGCATTCCCTGAAATTTAGAGGTTAAGAGGAGATTTGATTTAAGTTTTCATGGTATTCAGGGGAACAGATAAACCAGATAGAGAAGAACAATTTAGTTGGGGAATCTAAAGATTGGAACCATTCTCCGACACCCCGCTGGGTCGGGGGCTATTGGCAGCTGCCCCCTCCTGGGAATTCTCCTGGCCCCGATGGGCCAAGCGGCCGTCATTTCCTGGCCAGTCCCACCGGTGTGAAATGGACATGGTCCATCACAGCAGGACCTTGCTTGGAGGCCGGCTAGGTGAGTCCTCGGGGGAGGGATCCGGCCCCAGGAGGGAGCCCCCACGGTGGCCTGGCGTGCAATCAGGGCGCACCGATCTGCGGGCGGGCCCGTGCCATGGGGGCACTACTTCCTTCCTCGCCGACCTCTGTAGGGCTCCGCCACGGCCAGCGCGGAGAAGAACCCCCCTGCACATGCGCAGGAAACACGTCGGCTGGTCTGCGCATGCGCGGAACCACTCCGGCGGTTATGTGCATGCGCCAACTCGCGCCGGCCCTTAGCCGCCATCCCCTCCAGCACCAGCCCAGCCACAGGAAGTGCGGAGGATTCCGCAACTTCCGGTTGGCCCGACGCCGGAGTGGTTTGCGCCATTCTTGGCGCCGGCATCGCGCCATCCCGCCAATTGCGGGAGAATCCTGCCCCAGATCTTGTAGAAGTGCTAGAAGTTTGGCACTCTCTATTGCAAACAGCAGTTTGATGCTAGATTAATTGTTCATTTTACATCTGTGATTGATTGATTCCTGTGAACTGAAGCTAATGGGTTATGGGGCAAAGGTAGTTATATGGACTGAGGTCACAGATTATCCATCATCTGATGGATTGACAACACAGTCTCATGGGTTAAATGGCTTACTCTTTATCCAGTTTTCCTATTTCATACTTTTATGTGAAATGTTGGGATATCTCCACTGTGTAAATAACTGCAATGGTACATGTGAAAGTTTGGTGTGAAAACATTTCTAGCTCTCAGCAATAAAGGAACAGTAAACAAAGCAAAACCAAGAAGCGTTATTCTAATTGTTATTTTATAATAAAGTAGGTCTGTCACCTCAAATTTGAACTATAAACTGAAAAGCCACACATAGTCACTTGTTCCTCAATGTTCCCCAATATCCCATGCATTTAAATTAATTAGTGCCCACCTCTTCATCGTCCCATTTAAATATATATCTAAAATAAACTTTAGCCAGCGAAAGAAATAAATCGCGAAAAAGGTTTAAGATTTTCTATCTTTTGAATCTGGACCAATCACAGGTTGCATCTGACCTTCACTTTGAGTGATATTCAGGGGCCCTGAGAATTGAATTGTTTTTACCTCTGGTTTAACAATACTCATGCAGACATTATTGTTTCATACAATTTATGAATGTCAACAATTTATTGCTGTTGTATTTCCAGTAAGCTGTTTATAGTATGGTAGCCCCTTAGTACAAGATTCTGATATATCATGACTTGGAATAAAATGAACATTGTTTAGGGTGCTGACATTAATATAGAAATGAAATAAACAACCCTCTCTAACAAGCTCTTAGGCTACAACATGCCTTCTTTAATAACTCCTAAAGAAAGCAATGCAGAGTGTCACTCCTCTACATCACCAAGTGCAGAATTAAACAGCTGTACAACTTATCAATTTAATGCACCAGCATTGTCAGGAACTTTTGTTTTGTTTTTTAAAACAAGATTATTCCTTTCATAAACAGTTGTTTCAGCCATTGAAATATTGTAATAATTGTAATGTTGAATGTTTAAATGGCAGCAAAAAGAATTTCCTTGGCATTTCTTCTGATGGGCCGCTGTGTGGAAGATCAATGGAAATCCTATTTATACGTCCATTGTAGGTTTTCAGCAATCTTCAGCTGATGTTTAATTGGTTGATTGGGAGTATGCTTGAGAAAATTCCTGGCTTATTTTTAGTGTTAATAGATCTATATCTTGAAAATATACTTGCATCCTTTGTGCACCGCCGCCCCCTCCCCCGCTATAGTGTAATCTGTTGGCCAGTTGATCTAACTTAGTATTACAGCCATATTGCCTCTGGTAATCAAATGTGAATCAATTCTGTTTCAGTATCTTTCTAAATCAATACATGTGGAGAAACAAATAAGGAGTCATTAACCTGGAACTGTGACAAATCAAGTTAATGATCATTCTTAATGCTGTAAAGCCAGCAGAAGTTAGTTTTAAGTGTTGTGTCTGGAACTAAATCAAACAGGCTCTTTAGCGAATTAAATCAAACAGCAATCCCTCCAATGTGAAGTACTGAATGTGCAATTCTTTGCAATGTAACAGATAGACCTAAGTTAAGTTTCAAATCTAAAAAATCTAAATGCTTCAAACAACTTCATGTTCAGTGCTGTTGCAGCACATGAATATTTCGATATTATTTTTAAGTCAAATTCTCTTTCTCCCGAAGGCACTGATGCATATTCATTCGGTAGCAAACCAAGTACACACTCTCCATACTGGAGTTTCAACAGTGCAAAGAGGCTTTTTGACCATGGAGTAAATCACAGCAAAACCCATAAACTGTACACATATATTACGGCTGATTTTAACTCTGAATAAGTGAATGGGTTTTGAGTGAGTTAAAATTGAGTTCTATATTCTTCCTAGCAGAGATTCAAGACTGGAACACTTAGGTGCTGAGCTCAAATAGAAACAAAGAAAATAGGAACAGGAGTAGGCCATTTGGTCCTTTGAGCCTGCTCCGTATTAATTATGATCATGGCTGATCATCAAACCCAGTACTTTCCCCCCCTATCCTTTAATCCCTTTATCTCCAAGGGCTATATCTAACTCCTTCTTGAAGACATGTCTCAACTGCTTTCTGTGATAGCAAATTCCACAGGCTCACCACACTCCCGGCGAAGACATTTCTCCTCATCTCTGTCCTAAATGGTTGACCCCAGATCCTCAGACTGTGACCCCGGTTCTGAGCTCCCCCACCATTGGGAACATTCTTCCTGCATCTATGCTGTCGCATCCTGATACAATTTTACAGGTTTCTATGAGATACCCTTCATTCTTCTAAACTCCAGTGAATACAATTTTAACCGACTAAATCTCTCCTCATACGTCAGTCCCATCACCCCAGCAATCAGTTTGGTAAACCTTCGCTGCACTCCCTCGATAGCAAGAATATCCTTCCTCAGTTAAGGAGACCAAAACTGCATGTAATATTCAAGCCATGCTCTTCCCAAGGCCCTATATAATTGAAGCAAGACATCCCTGCCCCTGAACTCAAATCCTCTCGCTATGAAGGCCAATATACCATTTGCCTTCTTCACCACCTTCTGCAACTGCATGTTTACTTTCAACGACTGGTGAATAAAGATATCCAGGTCTCATTGCACATTCCTGTCTCTCAATCTACAGCCAGTCAGATAATAATCTGCCTTCTTGTTTTTGTCACCAAACACATTTATCCACATTATACTGCATCTGCCATGCAATTGCCCAGTCACTCAACTTGTCCAAATCACACTGCAGCATCCCTGCACCCTCTTCACAGCTCACCCTCCCACCCTCCTTTGTGTCTTCTGCAAATTTTGAGATTTAACATTGTGGTGAATGTATAGTACTAGTAATTCACCAGTGTATTAGTATGATGTTCTGCCATTGTGTGGCTTCACCCACAGGGGGATATGTTGGGGCATGTACGGGCTCCGCCCATGGCTCCTCCCCTTGAAAGGAAGTATAAAGAGCAGTTGACCTGTAAGCGGTCCACAGTATTGTACTAGTCGCAGGCAGGCTCTGTTCTAAGCTGATTAAAACCTCAGTTTGCTTCTACTCGTGTCTTTGAGTGAATTGATGGTCGCATCAAACATTTTAACTGGGGTCCGAGCACTGATACCTGTGGTACCCCACTAGTTACTACTTGTCATTTGGAAAAAACAAGTTTGTTTATTCCTGCTGTTTGTTTCCTGTCTGCCAACAGTTTTCTATCCATCTCAATAGGGGCCTCACGGTAGCATGGTGGTTAGCATCAATGCTTCACAGCTCCAGGGTCCCAGGTTCGATTCCCGGCTGGGTCACTGTCTGTGTGGAGTCTGCACGTCCTCCCCGTGTGTGCCTGGGTTTCCTCCGGGTGCTCCGGTTTCCTCCCACAGTCCAAAGATGTGCGGGTTAGGTGGATTGGCCATGCTAAATTGCCCGTAGTGTAAGGTTAATGGGGGGGATTGTTGGATTACGGGTATACGGGTTACGTGGGTTTAAGTAGGGTGATCATTGCTCGGCACAACATCGAGGGCCGAAGGGCCTGTTCTGTGCTGTACTGTTCTATCTAATACACTATCCTAATCCCATGCACTTTAATTTTAACACTAATCTTTTATGTGGGACTTTGTCAAAACCTTCTAAAAGTCCAAAGAAACCACATCCATTGGCTCCCCCTCATCAACAATACTGGTTACACCTTTGAAGAATTCCAGTAGTGTTGTCAAGCATGATTTCCCTTTCATAAATCCATGCTGATTCTGTCCGATCCTGCCACTGTTTTCTAAGTGCTCCATTATTAAATATTTTGTCATAGACTCTAGCATTTTCCCCACCACCAACGTCAGGCTGGCTGGTCGATAATTTCCTGTTCTCTCTCTAGCTCCCTTTTTAAATAGTAGGCTTACATTAGCTACCTCTAATCTGTAGGAACTGTTCCAGAGTTTATAGAATCTTAGAAGGTGGCCACTTCCTGAAGGACTCTGGGATGTAGATTATCTGGCCCTGGGGGTTTATCAGCCTTCAATCCCATTAATTTCCCCAACACTATTTCCCTACTTATACTGATTTCCTTCAGTTTCTCCCGCTCACTAAATCCTGTGTTCCCCAACACTTCTGGAGCATTATTTGTGTCCTACTGTGTGAAGACAGAACCAAAGTATTATAAGTTTCATTATAAATTTCCCTGCTTCTGACAGGAGAGGGTCTATATTTGTCTTCAACAATCGTTATTTCTTCACATACTTATAGAACCTTTCGCAGTCAGTTTTTATGTTTCCCACAAACTTACACTTGTACTTGTACTCAGGGTCTTGTACCTAATCAATCCCTTTGCCCTCCTTTTCTGAATTCTAAATTGCTCCTAAAACCCAGGTCTGCTGTTCTGTCTGGCCAGTTTGTATGCCTCTTCCCTGGATCTAATACCATCTCTAATTTCCTTTCTAAGCCATGGTTTGACCACCTTTCCTGTTTTATTTTTGTGCCAGACAGGAATGAACAATTGCAGCAGTTTACCATGCTTAAATGTTTGCCATTACCCATCCACTGCCATCTCTTTCAGCAACATTCCCCAATCAACACGTGCCTCATACCACCATAGTTTCGTTTGTTAAGATTCAGGACTCTACTCTCAGAGTCAACTATGTCACTATCCATATTGATGAAGAATTCAATTATATTCTTGTGGCTCATCCACAGGGGTCTCGCACAACTAGATTTTCAATTATTTCTTTCATAGGAAGGTTAATCATAGATTATCATCGAATTTTGGACACGAAGGACAATTTATCATGGCAAATCCACCCAATCTGCACATCTTTGGATTAGCACCCTCAACCTTTCCTCGTAAGACCTATTCTCCATTCCAGGCAACATCCTGGTAAATCTCCTTTGCACCTTTTCCAAAGCTTCCACATCCTTCCTAAAATGAGGTGACCAGAACTGCACACAGTACTCCAAATGTGGCCTTACCAAGGTTTTGTACAGCTGCATCATCACCTCACGGCTCTTAAATTCAATCCCTCTGCTAATGAACGCTAGCACACCATAGGCCTTCTTCACAGCTCTATCCACTTGAGTGGCAACTTTCAAAGATCTATGAATATAGAACCCAAGATCTCTCTGCTCCTCCACATTGCCAAGAACCCTACCATTAACCCTGTATTCCGCATTCATATTTGTCCTTCCAAAATGGACAACCTCACATTTGTGTTAAACTCCATCTGCCACTTCTCAGCCCAGCTCTGCATCCTATCTACATCTCTTTGCAGCCGACAACAGCCCTCCTCACTATCCACAACTCCACCAATCTTCATATCATCTGCAAATTTACTGACCCACCCTTCAACTCCCTCATCCAAGTCATTAATGAAAATCACAAACAGCAGAGGACCCAGAGCTGATCCCTGCGGTACGCCACTGGTAACTGGGCTCCAGGCTGAATATTTGCCATCCACCACCACTCTCTGACTTCTATCGGTTAGCCAGTTCGTTATCCAACTGGCCAAATTTCCCACTATCCCATGCCTCCTTACTTTCTGCATTAGCCTACCATGGGGAACCTTATCAAATGCCTTACTAAAATCCATGTACACTACATCCACTGCTTTACCTTCATCCACATGCTTGGTCATCTCCTCAAAGGAGTCAATAAGACTTGTAAGGCAAGACCTACCCCTCACAAATCCGTGCTGACTATCCCTAATCAAGCAATGTCTTTCCAGATGCTCAGAAATCCTATCCCTTTCCATTACTTTGCCTACCACCGAAGTGAGACTAACTGGCCTGTAATTCCCAGGGTTATCCCTATTCCCTTTTTTGAACAGGGGCATGACATTCGCCACTCTCCAATCCCCTGGTACCACCCCTGTTGACAGTGAGGACGAAAAGATAATTGCCAACGGCTCTGCAAATTCATTTCTTGCTTCCCATAGAACCCTTGGATATATCCCGTCAGGCCCGGGGGGCTTGTATATCTTCAAGTTTTTCAAAACGCCCAACACATCTTCCTTCCTAACAAGTATCTCCTCGAGCTGACCAGTCTGTTTCACACTGTCCTCTCCAACAATATGGCCCCTCTCATTTGTAAATACTGAAGAAAAGTACTCGTTCAAGACCTTTGTAAAATTTCAGTGTATTGCTGTAAATGTAAGGTTCAGCTGTCTGAACTGTTCATTGAAAGACAAATCTCATTCTGATGAAAATGCTAAATGTAGGATGTGTATTCATGTATATAATTTGCCGTGACCTGTACACAGGAAGCGATGGATGCAATTATCTGGAAAGGTTTCTAAGTGCGGTGGCGAGCGGGAACTGCCACGGGGATTCTCGGCGCTCAGTCCAGCCGGCAAGGCAACACAACATTAATTGGTCCACTTAACGAGACCTCACGATTTCTTGCCACAAATGAAGGCTCACCAGCCAATTCGCCGGAACTGCGTTCGCCAGGCCCCCACTAACAAGGTCGAGCAGCTCATAACAGCACTTGCTCAGCCGACCCCAGCCAGCTCGCAATAATGGTGCCAAGAAGACTGGACCCAAGATTCAGCGATGCAGACCTGGCGAGGCTCCAAGACACGGTGATGGCCAGTAGAGATGTCCTGTTCCCCCGAGGGTCCCAGAGGGTGAGTCAGCGGCAACCAGTGCTGCCTGGGATGAGGTGGCGGCGGCTGTAAGTTCTGGGAGCGGGACCAGGAGGACTGGCCTCCAGTGCCGGAAAATAGTCAACGGCCTACCATACACCAGGCAGGATGGATGAGTAGACAGCAATTATGCCCCCCCCCCCACCCCTGCGGCCTTTCCACCCGGACACGAGTATCCAACCCCCCCAACTCTTCACACAGCTCCCAACCCTCCCTTCATCCTCCCTCCCACCGCTGTGAACCATGGTTGTGGCTAGCAATACCCTCTCTGTGCCTCCTCAGGATAAGCTCTCACACAACCATCGGGAGAGGGCCCAGACTGGCGGTGGGATGCTGGACTTAAGAATCCTCACCTCCTTTGAGGAGTGGGCCCCAGAGGTGACTGGGGTGGCCAAGGACAGGGCGGTCACCAACGTGGAGGTTGATGGAAGCCGCAGAAGTGAGGAACCACCAGGCTTCATCTGGAGGACCTGTCAAACATGACTACTGATTGCCTTATTGACTGATCCATCCCTCCAACTGACCATGTTCATTCCCCCTCAGGTCGTCCAGCCAACGGTGCCAGCCCATCCCAGGCGGCACCCTCTCTGACTCCGAGGAAGACACGATCAATGCGTCACAGCTGTCATCCCCACCCTCCATCAGCGCAGAGACTGATGATGGGAAACATTAATGGTCAGGCTTCTGGAGTACAATCTGTCACAATCTGGTGAGCACCACACAGCTGCAGAGGTACATTAGGCAAGAACCCCAGGTGAGACAGCAGTCGGAGGTCTGCTGGGTCCCAGGTCCTAGCTGGGTCCCGCTTGGTGGTGAAACCCTGGTACAGGGTTATCTGGAGCTGATGGGGATGATAGGGAGCGGCTGGGACTTTCAGAGGAAGATGTCAGCAACACTACAGCAGATTGGAGAAGTCCCAGAGGCAATGGGCGTAGGAGATATTGCCAGCAATGCGTGGCACCGAGGCCAACACTGCTGGGGTGGCAACCGCAGTGGAGTGCTTTGTGCCCGACGCGGCACCAATAATAATAATAATAACCTTTTATTGTCACAAGTATGAAGTTACTGTGAAAAGCCTCTAGTCGCCACATTCCAGCGCCTGTTCGGGTAAGCTGGTACAGGAATTGAATCCACGCTGCTGGCCTTGTTCTGCATCACAAACCAGCTGTCTATCTCACTGAGCTAAACCATTAGTGACGGTGTCCACAGCATGGCACAATTGGTGACAGCCATGGCTAAGGGTCTTGGCAGAATGTCCATCTTTCTAGAGGATGTCACCCAGTACCAGTCTGACCTTGATGAGGTACTGCAGGACATGTCCCGCTCACAGGTGGGAATGGCCGAGGCACTGCGGAGCTTGTCCCAGTCACAGGTGGGCATTGCCGAACATGTCCCAGTCACTGGGGAGCATCGGCATGGGCGTCGACACCATGGTACAGACCATCAGGAGCCACCAGGGCTGGCAGAGTCAGATGATTCAGGGGCAGCCAGGGCTCAAACCAGCTGACCCTCCGTCCCAAGGTGAACCCCAGGGCCCTATAGGTACCGAACGGAAGGAGGGAATGCTGGATGCCAACCCGGATTGTTCCCATGGAGTGGTGACCGTGGCCACCAGCTCCCACAAGTTCTACCCCTCTGATGAGACCGCATCTCACAGCCAGCACATGGGACAGCATGCGCCACCGATTGCACTGGGGTCCAGTGGCTCCCGAGGATGCCCACCCCAGGGGCATCGAAGGCCACGGGATAAGGTAAGCAGCTGGCTGCCTCCACCTCAGATGTGCATCCTGGGAGACACCAAGATGTAGCCATGGAACCAGGAGGGAAAATTACATCGAGGATCACTGAAGGCACCGGGAGGGGTAGGGTGTTGGTAAGGGGTAAGGGGGAGTGGTGAGGTTGAGGGGGTTGTGGGGATGAGGGGGCAGCAGCATCAGGAGAGTGGGGTATTGTATTACACATTAAATACCCTTGTGCACAACCAGTATGATGCCTCTGTCACTTTCTTCCACAATGCGGGCTGACCTCCGAACCCATAGCCCATCTCTTCAGGCCTGTCCCCCTCCCTCCAGGCACATGCGTGCAGGTGATGGATGTGAGTGAGCACTCAGCAGACAGGCAGAGGTCAGACTGCCTGGCATAGATTGAGGAACACTGGCACTTAGCTCTCTGCAGGTTATCATCACCCTCCTTCCGTCAACAGTGACCCGCTGATGGTGCTGACACAGTCCTAGCACCCTGGAGAGATGTGGCACAGACCATTGGGAGGGTGGGGGATGGGATGGGGGGTTCGTTAAAGCATCGATGATGGACCAGGTCATGTGAATTGGGCGAGTATGTGGGCCTCCGGTTCTTGGTCTCGTCCTTCAGCTCCACTGGTCTGGCGCCACCTCATCTTCATCGTCCTTCTCATCACCGGCGGTGGAGCCCCTGCGTTCGCCAACCTCCATTTTGTCGCCCCGCTGCTGTGCAAAGCTATGGAGGACACAGCAGACCCACAAAATGGGTGCTCCACTGGTCCTCAGCTTATCCTCCAAGAGCCAACCTCCCATCCTAGGGTGGTCCCCCAAGAGGCCGGGGATGACCGACTGCCCCAGGATATAGTTTTCATGGATATTCCCCAGGAAGAGTGCACACATGTGCATGGTCTTCATGTGGTGATTGTCATAATATACATCCATGTATATAATGGAGTGCAGACAGACACTGATTGACACACAAGATGACCAGTAAGCACACAGAACAGAGCAGCCAATCACCAGACAGGACACTACCACTATAAAGCCAGAGGGCACTAGGTTTCCCGCTCTCTCTGGACCCAGCCACTGAGACAGTGAGCTAGCCAGTGCATACACCATGCGGTAGCTAGTAAGTCTTATAGGCTTGTACTAGGTCTCCAGTCAAGTCAGTATAGTGTCAACCCACAGTTCAACATGTATATTAGTTGAGACGTTAAATAAAATTGTGTTGCATCTTATGCAGTGCTAGAGGTCTGTCTCTCGCTACACTGCATCAAGTGCAATCCACATCGACCCAGCCTGCCTAACACATCATGGTACCAGTGAGTGATACTGCAATTTGATGGACCTACCTTGGTGAATCAGCGTTGACCAGCAAGCAGCCATCCGGTGACATGGAAAACGTCCACACTCTTCCACAGCTCCGCATCGCCGGCAACCTCGGATTGAATTTAAGAGCCATGAGGTGATGATGCAGCTGTACAAAACCTTGGTAAGGCCACATTTGGAGTACTGTGTGCAGTTCTGGTTGATTCATTTTAGGAAGGATGCGGAAGCTTTGGAAAAGGTGCAAAGGAGATTTACCAGGATGTTGCCTGGAATGGAGAATAGGTCGTACAAGGAAAGGTTGAGGGTGATAGGCCTTTTTTCATTAGAACGGAGAAGGATGAGGGGCGACTTGATAGAGGTTTATAAGATGATCAGGGGAATAGATAGAGTAGACAGTCAGAGCCTTTTTTTCCGGGTGGAACAAACCATTACAAGGGGACATAGATTTAAGGTGAATGGTGGAAGATATAGGGGGGATGTCAGAGGTAGGTTCTTTACCCAGAGAGTAGTGGGGGCATGGAATGTACTGCCTGTGGAATTAGTTGAGTCGGAAACATTAGGGACCTTCAAGTGGCTATTGGATAGGTACATGGATTACGGTAGAATAATGGAGTATAGATTAATTTGTTCTTAAGGGCAGCACAATTTCATTGTGGATAGCACAATTTCTTCACAGCTCCAGGGTCCCAGGCTTGATTCTGGCTTGGGTGACTGTCTGTGCGGAGTCTGCACATCCTCCCCGTGTGTGCGTGGGTTTCCTCCGGGTGCTCCGGTTTCCTCCCACAGCCCAAAGATGTGCAGGTGAGGGGGATTGGCCATGATAAATTGCCCATAGTGTCCAAAATTGCTCTTAGTGTTGGGTGGGGTTACTGGGTTATGGGGATAGGGTGGAGGTGTTGACCTTGGGTAGGGTGCTCTTTCCAAGAGCCGATGCAGACTCGATGGGCCGAATGGCCTCCTTCTGCACTGTAAATTCTATGATAATCTATGATTAATCTAGGACAAAGGTTCGGCACAACATCGTGGGCCAAGGGTCTGTTCTGTGCTGTATTTTTCTATGTTCTAAATTGGAAAATCTTCAAACAAAAGTTCCTCCTATACATCGAAGCCACTGACCTCGAGGCCGCATCGGATGCCACGCCATCCACATCTACAACTCCCTTACATTCGCTGAAGGCGAAGGCAAGCCGAAATGTAAAACAGTCCTGCTGAAGTTCGACAGCCACTGCGACATTGAGCTGAATGAGAGCTTTGAACGGTACGTTTTCCAGCAGAGGCTTCAGGGTAAGGATGAACCTTTTCAGTCCTTTCTGACCCATCTCCGCATCCTCGCGCAGTCTCGTAACTATGACTCGACAACTGATTCCATGATCCGGGATCAGATCGTTTTCGGAATCCACTCCAATTCCCTTCACCAGCAGCTCCTGAAAGTCAAGCAGCTCACCCTCACCATCGCCATCGAAACGTGCGTTGTCCACGAACATGCTAATAATCGGTACTCCCACATCAGGACAGCAGAGAATGCAAAACTAGCCTCCCACGAGGTGGAACGGGTGCCGGTTATCGCACAAATGCAGGGCCTAAGCATCGACGAGAGTGGCCATTATGTGCAGTTTTCCCGGACCCCTGCGCATGCGCGCCATGACCGAGGGGACGGCGAGACCGACGACCAGACTGCGCAGGTGCGTATGTCGTTCGACCGCACTGCGCATGCGCGATGGCGCATGGAATGCGCCGAATTGTGGCTCCGCCCATTTAAAGCGACAATGTCCAGCAAAAGCACAAGTGTCTACAGTGTGGCAAGCCTGGCCACTACGCAGCCCTTTGCAGATCTGCTCCACTGCCCAGCTGCCAGTGATCCCAGCCACGGTGCAGAAGTGTCCATTCAATACAGCAGGCCATGCCAAATTCTGATCCCGACAGCCCAACAGATCCTGATGCTGAGTGCCTCAAATCACCATACCGGGTGGGCATCATTACGAAGCATCGCTGCCTTTCTCCAAGATAGTGAAGCACCTCTCGATCCTCAGCGTGGATCCCGACGACGAGTGGTGTGCTGTCCTCACAGTTAACAAGGCTCGCATCCAGTTCAAACTGGACACCAGCGCATTGGTGAACATCATCTCCAAATCCGATCTCGACACCATCCGCGTCAGACCAAGTATTCTTCCACCGGCCTGCCAGCTCCTTGACTACAATGGCAATGCCATAGCTGCCAGTGGCTCGTGCCAACTAGGAGTGCCCAATAAGTCGATGAAAGTGACGCTGCGGTTTGAGATCGTCGGACCTGACAGAGCATCCCTGCTCAGTGCTCAGGCCTGCAAACTCCTGAACCTGGTTCAGCGAGTCCACACCATTTCATCGTCACAGGCAACGGCCTCACCTGATGAAAACTTCCAGGCTGATATTGATGACATCATCATGCAGTACCACAGCATGTTCGATGGAATGGGCAGGCTCCCATACCGATACAAAATCCTGCTCAAGCCAAACGCCACCCCTGTAATTCACGCACCACGTCGGGTGCCAGCACCCCTCAAGGATCGCCTCAAGCAGCAATTACAGGACCTCCAGGACCAGGGCATCATATCAAAGGTCACAGAACCCACGGACTGTGTCAGCTCCATGGTCTGCGTTAAGAAGCCGTCAAGGGAGCTTCGGATCTGCATCGACCCCAAGGATCTAAACCGTAGCATCATGCGGGAGCATTACCCGATACCAAAACGAGAAGAGTTGACCAGCGAGATGGCTCATGCCAAATTCGTTACGAGACTGGACGCCTCCAAGGGATTCTGGCAAATACAGCTGGACGCATCCAGTCGAAAGCTGTGCACATTCAATACCCCGTTCGGTCGCTACTGCTACAACCAGATGCCCTTTGGCATCATCTCTGCCTCGAGTCTGCCCATTTAAGCCCTCAATTCCACCCTATCCCCGTAACCCAATAACCCCTCCTAACCTTTTTTGGACACTAAGGGCAATTTATCATGTCCAATTCACCTAACCTACACGTCTTTGGACTGTGGGAGGAAACCGGAGCATCCGGAGGAAACGCACGCAGACACGGGGAGAACGTGCAAACTCCGCAGACAGTGACCCAGCGGGGAATCGAACCTGGGACCCTGGTGCAGTGAAGCCACAGTGCTATCCACTTGTGCTACCGTGCTGAGCCATCTGTTACGGGTACCCGGACCAGTGGCATCATCTGCCACAGAGGTTCACACACTGTGCCCACAATTTGCTTGCCCTGGATAAGGTGTGCCTCCTGTTAATTGTATGGAAATACGGGAGCGGGCAGAAGTGTTACCGGTCAAAGCCGCAGCAACTTGTCACAACCATAAGTCACACTGCAGCTGGTTACCCCTCCAAGGTTGGGAACAGAAACACATTGAATGAGCTGGAGGTAAATCAAAACCTCCTACTACCCCCTCCTGCTACCAATGCAGCAAGCCCTACAGCCACTGTGCCACCCAGGCATGCCTGATGCCATCCATTATGTAGATAATAGCCCAGGTGCATCCCAAGCACAGCCAAGTGGTGTAATTACGCACTCTGGGTGGCTGAGCAGACCAAACCCCAAGCTGAAGGACTATACTGATTTAGATGTATATATGTGCCATTCCTTTAAAAGAGGGGGGAGAGGGGGAGGGGGGGGGGGATAGACACTTGGGCTTTGTGCCTGGTTATGTGGCCCAAGCTCAGGCTCTGGGCATTCTAAATATTCAATGTTCTGTTCCTGCATTCATAGAAACATAGAAAATTGTAGCACGAGGAGTCCATTTGACCCTTTGAGCCTGTTTCACCATTCATTATGGTCATGGTTGATCATCGAGTTCCATACCCTAATCCCTCCTTCCCCCCATATCCCGTCAGTCCCAAGAGCTACACCTAATTTTTTTTCTTGAAATTACACAATGTTTTTTTCTCAACTACTTTCTGCAATAGTGAATTCCACAGATTCACCACTCTCTGGGTGAAGAAATTTCTCCTCACCTCAGTCCTAAAAGATATACCCCTTATCCTCAAACTATGACCCCTAGTTCTGGACTCCCTCACCATCGGGAACATTCTTTCTGAATCTACTCTGTCTAATATTGTTAGAATTTTATAGGTCTCTAATAGATCCCCTCTCACTCTTCTAAACTCCAATGAATATAATCTTAACCAATTTAGTCTCTCCTCATATGACAGTCCTGCTATCCCATGAATCAGCCTGTTAAACCTTTGCTGCACTCCATCTTTATTAGTGTCACAAGTAGGCTTACATTAACACTGCAATGAAGTCACTGTGAAAATCAACATCGTTCCTCAGATAAAGGCACCAAAACTGCACACAATGCTCCAGTTGTGGCCTCACCAGTGCCCTATACAATTGCAGTAAAACATCTTTATTCCTATATTCAAATCCTCTTGCTATGAAAGCCAACATACCATTTGCCTTCTTTACTGTCTGCTGTTCCTGCGCGCTTACTTTCAGCGACTGATACACAAGGACACCAAGGTCTCACTGAGTATTCATCTCTCTCAATTTACACCCATTCAAATAATAATCTGCCTTCCTATTTTTGCAACTGAAGCGCATAACCTCACATTTATCCACATTATACTGCATATGCCATGCATATGCCCACTCACTCAGCCTGTCCAAATCCCGTTGAAGCATCTCTGAATCACCCTCACAGCTCACACTCCCATCCAACATTATATCATCTGCAAATTTGGAGATAATACATTTAGTTCCCTCGTCCAAATCATTAATATATATTGTGAACAGCTGGGGTCCTAGCACAGATCCCTGCAGTGCCCCACTAATCAATGCCTGCCAATCAGAAAAAGATCCATTTATTCCAATTTTTGCTTCCTGTCGGCGAACCAACTTTCTATCCATTACAAGACACTACCCATAATCTCATGAGATTTAACTTTACATATTAATCTGCTATGTGAGACCTTGTCGAAAGCCTTCTGAAAGTCTAAATAAACCACATCCACTGGTTCTCCCTGGTCAACTCTACTTGTTACATCTTCAAAGAATTCGAATAGATTTGCCAAGCATGATTTTCTTTTCGTAAATCCATGCTGACTTTGTCTGATTACACCATTGCTTTCCAAATGCTGTGCTATGAAATCCTTGATAAGGGACTCCAGCAACATCCCTACTACTGACATTACGTTCACTGGTCCATAGTTCCCTGTTTTCTCTCGTCCTTCCTTTTTGAATAGCAGGGTTACATTCCCTTCCCTCCAATCTGTCGGAACCATTCCAGAGTCCAAACAATTTTTTTAAATAACCACCAATGGATCTACTATTTCTAGGGCCACTTCCTTAACTACTCTAAGATGAAGATTATCAGGCCCTGCAGATATGTCCGTCTGCAATCCCATTAATTTTCCCAAAACCATTTCTTTACTAATACTTAATTCCTTCAGCTACTCACTAAAACCTGTGCTTCTCAGAATTTCTGGAACATTATTCAAGTCTTCCTTTATGAAGACAGAAGCAAAGTACGAGTCCAATATTGTTCTTTGCCTGCAAGTATGGATTTTCCCAACAAAAATGGGGAAGACATAGAATATGTATTCTTGTATATATTACCATGACCTGCACACAGGAAGTGACATGTTGGTATTGTGACATGTGACATAAATATGGTGTGGCTACAGGCATGGTGTGTAAGAGCTGAGTAACCCCTTTAAATTGTGGTCCTTTGTTAACCTTCCTACATAATCCAGCAACTTTACACTAAGGATAGAGCAGACTTAGAACATTTATTTGCAGCTTGACTTGCAAACATTTTTCATTTACTATTTTGACAAGTTTCTGCAGATTTTTCTTTCTAGCCCAGCTACTCTTAAATACCAATAGGTTGTCTACTTTCAGAACTGACTATGTTTGATAAATTTTGGGAATGAGCTTTATGATCAAGAGTGAGATAGGTTGTAAACCCAGTTAAATGCATGTGCTATGCTTAATTTGCAGAATTAGATACATCTAAATAGGTCATTGAAACTAAAATACACAATTCTGATTCGCAATATGTGAGACTTGGCTGGGCTGTACTTTGCATAAATTATGTTGTGCATGAACACATCTGTTCACTGTAGGGTCTGTGACTGATATACAATTAATTCATCCTATGATATTCTTGAAAATATAATTCTCAGTTGGATCTAATCCAATTTGCAGGAAATTCTTCATTTATGTAAGTTTATAATTAAAGGTAGTAAACAGCTGGCTGTTAAGTCCATTCTTAGGAACACAATCATTTTCAAATATCTGATTGAGTGTAAATTAACATATTCAGTCAAATACACTACCCCAAATTGATGGATAAAAAAGCCAGTGTTTGACACAAACTGTAGGTTTTTTTAGGATCTGCAAAAGCGAGGGTATCTAAAATATTTACTATGTTTTCCAAAAATAAGCACCATAGCTTCTATCTATGGCACTCTCAAGAATACTTGTATTGCATTACAGAGGTAGAATTACATGCTTTAAATGTATTAAATACAACCAATGTTACGGAGTACATTATAGCTAATTTATGCATACTGATTTGGTGTTAGTGAAAATTAGACACACCTAAGGAGTTGGAAGTGTATTGGTAGCGGTGCAGGCTGAGGCATTTCACACAGACATTGACAGAACTGAACAGTGAATGGACAAGTGATGTGGTATCTCTAGTCCCAAGAAGACCGAACCAATAAATATGTTGACAAATATTGAGTGTGATATTGCCTGCTCACTTCTCAGTAATGTGTTCAATAATTTACAGTTTATTTACAATATATATACAGGGACAATCAAGTGGTGAATGATGAGGAATCCTCAAGGAAAGTTCAACTCCACTTGTCCTAGTCAGCAAATTCATACTTCAGGCTAGATTTCTAATTTGGATCCTGCCTTATGTTATGAGCCAGGGTTTAGAGAACGCTGAAGTATATCATGGAGTTCACCTGACCCACAATTTTTAATAGATTGTGGTATGGGGAGCACACGGCCCACTCTACAGGTGTGGTACAGCAGAAATGGAAAAGTATTTTTTAAAGCAAAACAATGTTTATTCTATGAACTCAAGTTAACCTTTTTAAAACATACAGTGAACATCTTAGCAACCATTAGTTCAAATACAACCCTCAAAGAATACGACACTAAGTAATCCTTAATAACTTCCCAAACAACATCCAGAAGACTTAAAACACCTTTTACCAGAAGCACATCAGGTTTACATTCACTGCTGAAAACATTTATAATTCTGAATTCACCAAATGATCAAGAGATAGTCTTTTATGGCAGAGAGATAAATAGTACACCTGCTGTGCCTGGCTTCAGCTCCAACGATGAAAACAAAACTAAAACACGCCCCGCAACAAACAGCCAAAAACGAAAGTAAAAAGCTGACAGACAGCCCAGCTCCACCCACTCTCTGACATCACTGCAGTAGTAAACACTTATTTCCTAAAGGTACTCTCACTATAGATATTTATATACATACCCATTCATAAACATCCATTTCTAAAAGGTACTCTCACATGACACCTCCCCTCAAGAAAAAAAAACCCCATCAACTTCAAGATGGTTTCATTTTTCACCGTTTCACTATCCTTTAAGAAATGCACATAGAGGGCAGCACGGTGGCGCAGTGGGTTTGCACTGCTGCATCACGGCGCTGAGGTCCCAGGTTCAATCCCGGCTCTGAATCACTGTCTGTGTGGTGTTTGCACATTCTCCCCGTGCCTGCGTGGATTTCACCCCCACAACCCAAAAGATGTGCAAGTTTGGTGGATTGGCTACGCTAAATTGCCCCTTAATTGGAAAAAAAAATGAACTGGGTACTCTAAATTTAAAAAAAAAATAAATGCACATAGTAAATATAGTTTTTTGTTTCAAAAATCAACACACGCAAACAGGTATAATAATATAGCCCATTTTTTTCCTTTCTTCTTCCAACTTATATCTTTCTCGATTGACAGTCTCTTTGAACAAGAAGGTCTCTGCACGATCCATCCATTTCTCTATGCCTCAGCATTTCTCTTGAAAGTCAGAAACTTTAGTTCAATCTGATCACAGAGTCCCTTGCAATTGTCCGACACAGGAGCATTGGTTATCACAGCTTTCAGGCAGTCAAATGCCTGTTGAAAGTCCGCTGTCCATTGAAATTTTCGACGTTTCTTCAGCAAGTCCGTCAGTAGAGCAATCACGCCACAAAATGTTTGCACCAATGTTCGATCAAATCCACTCATGCCAAGAAATCGCATTATTTTGCTTTGACTCGAGGGTATGGAAAACTTGTCAATAACTGTTGCTTTCACATCCTGTGTGACCATTCGACCCTGTCCAATTGTATAGCCAAGGAAAGTGACTTGGGCTTTTCCAAATTCACTTTTGGCTAGGTTTATCACCAAACCCGCCTCCTGAAGTCGATCGAATAACTCCATCAGATGTTTCAAATGTTCTGTCCATGTCTGGCTGCAAATTACCAGTTCGTCGATGTATACCGCACAATTGGGTAATCCTGAAGCAACTTTGTTAGTTAACCGTTGAAATGTGGCTGGGGCGTTTTTCATGCCAAATGACATAACTTTGAATTGGTACATACCACCTGGAGTCGCAAAAGCTGAAATCTCCTTCACCCTTTTGGATAAAGGCCAGTAACCTTTAAGTAAATCCAGTTTGGAAATAAAAGCTGATTGTCCCACTTTCTCAATGCAATCCTCCAAAAGTGGGATAGGATAAGAGTCCATTCTTGTAACTGCATTAACCTTTCTATAGTCCACACACAACCATTGGGTACCGTCGGGCTTAGGTATCATCACTATGGGTGAGCTCCATTGGCTAAAATACACTTCAATTATGCCGTTTTTAAGCATACTCTCAATCTCTTTGTTAACCTGTGCCAATTTTAAAGGGTTAAGTCTATATGGATGTTGTTTGATTGGAACAGCATTTCCCACATCTACATCATGTACAGCCATTTTAGTACTTCCCAATTTATCTCTACAAACCTGCCCATGTGGTATCAATAACTCTTTCAGGTCAGTCCGTTTTTCCTATGGAAGGTAACTCAACAATGTATCCCAATTTTTAAGAACATCCTCATTTTCCAATTTAATTTAAGGTATGTCAAATACACAGTTATCTGGATTTGGTTCATCACTTTGAGTTAGAATCATTAAAACCTCCTCCTATGTCTCTCCTTCACTTTCAAAGTACATTTTAAGCATATTCATATGACACACTCAGTGACTTTTCCTTCTATCTGGTGTTTTTACCACATAGTTCACCTCACTTAATTTCCTTTCAATCTGATAAGGTCCACAAAACCTAGCTGTTAACGGTTCACCTAAAATTTGACATGTAATTGCATTTGATAAGGCCCCCATGGTAGGCTTATGCAGAAAGTAAGGAGGCATGGGATGGTGGGAACTTTGGCCAGTTGGATAACGAACTGGCTAACCAATAGAAGTCAGAGGGATGAGGGAGTTGAAGGGTGGGTCAGTAAATTTGCAGACGATACGAAGGTTGGTGGTGTTGTGAATAGTGAGGAGGGCTGTTGTCGGCTGCAAGGAGACATAGATAGGATGCAGAACTGGGCTGAGATGTGGCAGATGGAGTTTAACTCTGAAAAGTGTGAGGTTGTCCATTTTGGAAGGACAAATATGAATGTGGAATACAGAGTTAACGGTAGGGTTCTTGGCAATATGGAGGAGCAGAGAGATCTTGGGGTCTATGTTCATAGATCTTTGAAAGTTGCCACTCAAGTGGATAGAGCTGTGAAGAAGGCCTATGGTGTGCTAGCGTTCATTAGCAGAGGGATTGAATTTAAGAATTTAAGGTAATGATGCAGCTGTACAAAACCTTGGTAAGGCCACATTTGGAGTACTGTGTGCAGATCTGGTCGCCTCATTTTGGGAAGGATGTGGAAGCTTTGGAAAAGGTGCAAAGGAGATTTACCAGGATATTGCCTGGATTGGAGAATAGGTCTTATGAGGAAAGATTGAGGGTGCGAGGCCTTTTCTCAGTAGAACGGAGAAGGATGAGGGGCGACTTGATAGAGGTTTATAAGATGATCAGGGGAATAGATAGAGTAGACAGTCAGAGACTTTTTCCCCGGCTGGAACAAACCATTACAAGGGGACATAGATTTGAGGTGAATGGTGGAAGATATAGGTGGGATGTCAGAGGTATGTTCTTTACCCAGAGAATAGTGGAGGCATGGAATGCAGTTCCTGTGGAAGTAGTTGAGTCGGAAATGTCATAATATACATCCAGGTACATGATGGAATGCAGACAGGCAGTGATTGACACACAGGATGACCAGTGAGCACACAGAACACTGCAGCCAATCACCAGACAGGACACGACCACTATAAAGCCAGAGGGCACCAATTTTCCCGCTCTCTCGGGATTCAGCCTCTGAGACAGTCAGAGCTCATGAGCAGCAACTAGTAAAACACCATGTGGTAGTCAGTTAGTCTGGTCAGGTTAGTCTCAGGTCTCCAGTCAAGTCAGCATTGTGTCAACCCACAGTTAAGCATGTATTATAGTTAGTTGTTCAATAAAATCGTGTTGCATCTCTTCAAGTGTTGGAAGTCTGTCTCTCTCTACACTGCATCAAACGCAGTCCACGTAGACCCAGCTTACCCAACACATCAGGAAACATTAGGGACCTTCATGCGGCTGTTAGATAGGTACATGGATTACGGTAGAATGATGGGGTCCAGATTAATTTGTTCTTAATGTAGGACAAAATTTCGGCACAACATCATGGCCAAAGGGTCTGTTCTGTGCTGTATTTTTCTATGTTCTATCTATGTTCTATGTAATCCAATAATGTAATTTCCGATTTCTCACTCACCAATTTTTCCTTAATCAATTTAAATGACCTCATGACCAAAAATTAGTTCAAAAGGACTAGGTTTGGTTGATTCATTAGGTACATCCCTAATTGCAAACAGTACGAATGGAATTCCTTTATCCCAATCCTCTGGATAATCTTGACAATATGCCCTCAACATTGTCTTTAATGTCTGATGCCACATTTCTAATGCTCCCTGCGATTCTGGATGGTACGCAGCTGATTTAAATTGTTTTATTCTTAAGCTATTCATAACTTCTTTGAATAACCTTGAGGTAAAATTTGATCCTTGATCCGATTGTATTTCTGTGTGCGGTCCATATCGAGTAAAGAATTTCAGTTACTCCTCCACAATCTTTTTAGCTGTAATATTACGGACTGGAATGGCCTCTGCAAACCTAGTGGACACATCCATTGTAGTCAAAAGATATTGATTCCCACTTTTTGTTTGATAAATCGGTCCTACACAATCAATTAGGACTCTTGTAAAAGGTTCCTCAAATGCTGGAATGGGTATTAAGGGTGCTGGTTTTATCACTGCTTGAGGTTTCCCTATCACTTGACATGTGTGACATGATTGACAAAATGTAACTACATCTTTATGTAGTCCAGGCCAAGAAAAATGTTTCTGGATTTTAGCTTGAGTTTTCCTTATTCCCAAATGACCTCCCACTGATACCGCATGTGCAACTCGCAACGCCTCCTTTCTATACCCTACCGGCAATACTACTTGATGAACGTCTGCCCACTTTCCATCCACCTGCATATGTAAAGGTTTCCATTTACTCATCAAGACATTATTTTTACGGTAATAATACTCTGGTGTATTATACATGCATTTTATTTCTTTCTGTTGTAACTCTGCCAATTTTCCTGAACTAAAAATATACACCTCATCCTCCACCTGTTCTTGATCTTTTTCAACCATCTGATCAAAAATCGTTTCTGAAAATTGCACTTCAATTTCATCTTCACTCTTTGATTTATCCTCTTGTCTTAACCTGTGACTTTGTGACGTTGTTACTACGCAATCCGGAAAAATCCCAGGATATTCGTTCTTCAACATTTCAGTTGTCTGATTTTCCGCTGGCTTATCAACCATAGTAGGCATCACTCCCACCTGTGATCCAGCTATATCATTATCCAAGATAAACTGTATTCCACGACAAGATAGTTTCTCTATTACTCCGACTACCGCTTCAATTTTCTTCACTGGACTTTCCAACCTTACCTTGTATAATTGAACCCTACTCTTCACACCTCAAATTCCACATATTGCCACCTTTTCTGGCAACATTCTTCCCAAACTACATAACTCCTCATCTCTTACCATTAAAGATTGACTAGCTCTCATATATCTTAAAATTGTGACTTCTTTACCTGCTCCTCCTGATACACATGAGTAAACTTTACCCACACAAGTAAATTCTTTAAAGAGATCTGGCACCTTCTTATCAATCACCTCTTGATCAGGCTGTATAATCTTTTGCACCTCCTTCACTTCACTTGGGCTTTCCTTTCCCACTTTATCAAACTCTACTGTCTTATCCTGTTTTACCCCATCAGCCTTCCCAGTGCTTTTCTTTAACCACCAACACTGTGACCTTACATAGGCCTAGTTTATTACAGTGAAAACATTTGAAACTTTTCATTTCTTTTCCACCCTCCTGGATTTATTTTTTAATCTGAGGTGCAATCTCCTTATTATCTCCCAACAGATCACCTTTGCCTTTACCACTTGGGTATTTTTCATGTCCCCAGTTTCTACCCCTCACAGGCTGAAACTGATGTTGGAAACCAAGCTTTGATTTATGAACTAATTCATAATCATCTGCCATTTGTGCTTCTAATCTTGCAGTTTGAAACCCTCTGCTCTTCCACATGAGTTCTCACTGCATCAGGAATTGAATTTTTAAACTCCTCCAAAAGTATAATTTCTCTGAAAACTTCATACGTTTGGTCTATTTTCAAAGCCTTATACACCTCTCAAAATTACTCTGTTTGAGCCTTTCAAACTCCATGTATGTTTGACCAAATTGTTTCCTTAAATTTCTAAACCTTTGTCTGTTGGCTTCAGGCACTAGTTCATATGCACCTGAGATGGATTTTTTTCACCTCCTCATATGTCCCAGATACCTCCTTCGGTAGCGAAGCAAACACTTCACTAGCCCTACCTACCAGTTTTGTTTGAATCAGTAATACCCTCATGTCCTGTGGCCATTTGTTTAGTTACCTTCTCAAATGAAATGAAAAAGGCTTCCACCTCCTTCTCATCAAACCTTGGCAATGCTTGGACATATTTAAATAGGTCCCCACCAAGCCTTCGACTATGACGCTCTTTCTCACTGTCCTCATCACTATCCTCCAACTGTACGTTTCCCTTTACCTCTGCCAATTTTAACTGACTGTTATGTTTCATAGCCATTTTCTGAAATGCAAACTCTCTTTTTTCCTTTCCTCTCTATCTCTCTCCTTTTCCTGTCTATCTCTTTTTTGTTTATTTCTTCTCTCCCCTTTTCTTTTTCCCTGATCTGTATTTCCCTTTCTCTTTCTTTTTCTCTCATTGCATATTCAAGCTGCTTTAATTCTTTTTTCATTTTCAAGTTGCTTAATCTACAACTGGATCTTTGCCAGTTCTAATGAGTCAGACTGTATCTCCGGCAACTTTAAATGTGTAGCCACCGCCATAATTTCCTTATCTTTTTGCATTTTGTCAGGTAATGTTAACTGCAATGTTTTTTGCCAAATCTAACAGTCTGCTTTTAGTCTCTGTCCGTAAGGTACTGCGTGTGACCATCTCCACCCCTATAAACGTCTGATCCACTGAAAGAGCCATTGTCCACAACACACTCCCTACTTAAACTGAAATACCACACCTGGAAAGGAAATACAATATGTTTACCCCTCACTGTCTTTACGTTCATGAAGCCAATCCAATAGATAGACTTTTATCCTGGTCGAGCCCCCAATTTGTTATGGGCAAGGGTTTAGAGAACCCCAAAGTGTATCACGGAGTTCACCTGACCCACAATTTTTAATAGATTGTGGTATGGGGAGCACACGGCCCACTCTCCAGGTGTGGTGCAGCAGAAATGGAAAGGTTTTCTTAAAGCAAAACAATGTTTATTCTATGAACTCAAGTTAACTTTTTAAAAACATACAGTGAACATCTTAGCAACCATTAATTCAAATACAACCCTCAAAGAATACAACACTAAGTAATCCTTAATAACTTCCCTTTTAACATCCCTAATACTTAAAACAGCTTTTACCAGAAGCACATCAGGTTTACATTCACTGCTGAAAACTTTTACAATTCTGAATTCACAAAATGATCAAGAGATAGTCTTTTCATGGCAGAGAGATCAACAGTACATCTGCTCTGTCTGGTTTCAGCTCCAACACTGAAAGCAAAACTAAAACACACCCTGCATTAAACAGCCCAAAACAAAAGTAAAAAGCTGACAGACAGCCCAGCTCCACCCACTCTCTGACATCACTGCAGTAGTAAACACCCATTTCTTAAAGGTACTCTCACTGCAGATATTTATATACATACCCATTTATAAACATCCATTTATTATAGGTACTCTCACACAGCACTTACATCTTTAATAAGCCCCAATCCAGGAAAATGGATCTGTATTGACAGAAGAGTGGAAGGTTTTTGTTCACCGATTTTAAGTGGAAAGACTATTCTGAAGGAAAATACATCCTACACTCCATAGTAACCCAGTGACTGCATTCTAATTGGATCCTCTTCTCTGTTTCTGACTTGTTGCAAATTCCGCCTCTTGCAGTCTCCACTACTAGACGCATTACAAATCTCATTCTACTTGGCATTGCCTAATTTTGTTTTAAACCTAAGACAGTTGTTTGACCATGCATTAAACATAACTTTAAATGAGAACTTAACTATCAAGCATAACTTTAAATGAGAACTTAACTATCAGGAGCAGCTTCACTCAAACTGACTGTTGTTTACAAGCAGAGTTAATATTGCCCAGCATATCTCAGGATTAGCACGGCAAGACAAAAATAAATCCAAAGAAATTTTTTAAGCGCCACTGTAAATATTTCTTATTTATATTTGAAAAGTGCAATATATTTAGATTGTGCAGAATTTCTACCTGGTTTCTCTTAAATATTTCCACAAACCATCTAGATTCTAGAAGGTCATTTCACACAGTTCATGCGGTATTCATTTCTTCTCCTGTAGCCAGCTTGGAAATTTTTCTCTAGAACGAGAGGAGAAACTGAACACGAGTAATTCTATCTTTCCTCCAAAACTCATTGGTTTCTTTATTTCAACAGAATCATGAATAATGGACCTTTTTTACAGTTCGAGCCTCACATTATGAAGGCTGTCTGTCTACTGTCTTCAAAAATATTTTCAAGATAAAATCAAATATAAACATCATTGGAATAAAATACCCCTTAAATGTAACCTAAAAAAAATCCCGGTTTGTTTAAAATGGTTTTACCTGATATAATAATAATAATAATCTTTATTCGTGTCAGAAGTAGGCTTACATTAACACTGTAATGAAGTTACTGTGAAAAGCCCTGAGTCGCTACAGTCGGCACCTGTTCGGGTACACAGAGTAAGAATTCAGAATGTCCAAATCACCACACAGCATGTCTTTCAGGACATGGGAGGAAACCGGAAGAAACCCATGCAGACGCGGGGAGAACGTACAGACTCCGCACAGACAGTGACCCAAGCCGGGTCACTTATTTAATAATAAATTAACAAGAAGTTAATTATCTCTAATTTAGTTAAAATAATGAATTTGTCACCTTTCGTAATCATATTTGATTGAAATTAGTGAATCCTATGGAAAACAGAGGTACAGAAAAGCCTTGGCAGATCATCTTACAATTTGAATGCATAACTTTTGTAGCATCAAAAATTAAATTTTATTGCTTTAATTTGGAGCTTTTCCAAACATTTATCTTTCTACAAGCACCAACATGATTTATACTGCCTGACAAAACATGTGGAGATTATTTCTTCTCCATGCATATCAATACAAGAGAATACCTTAAAGTATGGACTGTGTTTATGTTTTAGGAAATCATTAACAGATTATATGTCTAAGTAAACAACTTTCAGGATATTATATTAAAAAAAGAAAATGAGAATAATCAACATAAATTGGATTCAGAGGAAATGGTTGGAAGAAAGCCATCTACATGTGAAAACAGCTAATAAATTAAGTTTATAAATTATTCACAGTTAACCATGGAATTTCGGGGACAAAGTCTTTTAAAAATTAAGTAAGAGCCCCTGGCAGAATGACTCAAAAGAGGTTTTTTGAGCTGCCAAAAAGAAGAATGCACCAATCACATCATAATGAATTTCAGTTGCGCAGCTGTCTGTGAAAGGAGGCCCATATAACTCAAAAGCAAATCAGTGACAAATCACACTGCCATTTGCTTCAGCTCAAGCTGTCCTGCTGATGAGCCTGCTGTTTTTATTGTCTCCTGAGGCTAGGGATACAGTGAATAGGAGGAAGGGTAAGCTAAGGGAAAAAATAAAACAGGCTGTTTTAAGCATGTTTCTTAAGAGTTTCATCATTATTCGTGTTTCAAATTTCCTTAAGATTGTAAGAACTAAGTGCGAGAAGCATAAATCTGAACAATTCTCCCTTCAGGTATCCTTTGCTTGCCATTTTTACTTTGTGCAATGGTTTACTGTATGCCTGAAGATAGCTTCATGAAGATTTGAATTACTTAATGTTGTAGAACAGGTATGAGCATAGATAGATTGCTTATCATATTAATTTTGATTTTGTGCCTTGCAAAGATTGACTGCATATATGTAGACTTGCAGGTGCATGCAAGTAAAATATTCTCACAAACGCCACAAAGCACTGCCAGCTAACTACAGAAACCCCTTGTTCTTTCCTTACTTTTATGGGAACAATCTTTTTGAAGAAATAAAATTGCAAGGGAAAAGGTTTGTCTGCATAACTCCATGTTCATGTGTGCCGCCAGCCACTACCTGTACAATTAGTGTGTGCGTTCTTCAATGGTATCAATGAGGAATGATCTTTATCTTGACCAGAACCTTTTCATTTTATAATTCCTTGTTATTCCATAAAAAATTATTGGGAATGATTTTCAAATCAACAACATTTAGGGAAGATAACATCTTAAGGGATGAAAATAAGTGACTTTTGAAAGATGATAATTAAGGGTAACTAGCCATTTAATGGGTTTTATTTAGGCAGAGTTTTGTGAAAACGAAATGCTACAAATTAGCCAAGAAACATTTTACTGGAAAAATAAAGAAAAGGTCATAAAGAGTGAAAAGGCTTTCACTTTTTAATGAGGTACCTTTATTTGTATTCAAGAACAAAATGAATGAGGAAACTTGACATGTTTAACGATTTTCTACCAAATTAATCATGAAAAATGATCTTCTATACATTCATGGTCACTCATAAGAGCTGGTTTCAGTTTAGCTAGCTTTCACATGAGAAAAAGACAAATTTAAGATCAAACCTGCTACCAGCAATAATGCTGGACAAATGTGGCACTTTTCTTTGGTCCAAGGGCTCCTGGAGAAGAAAGGGGGATCCCCAGATTATATTATGAAGGATGAGGTATGCATTTGGTGCCACATTAGGATAGAGATAAAGTGGTTTGAGAATGGGCGTGAACTTCTGACAGCCCACATGAGCTCTCCTTGTGCAGCCAATGGCTGTTCTAGAAAAGCGGGCTTGGAGGTTAGAAAAACAAATGAGATTTTTTTGGAAAGGTAATGGGGGAAGGGTAAGTGAAGAATCCACAGAGGAACCAAGCATAATTACATTTTGCTGAAAAACGATTGACTACAGCTTTAAAGAGGCAACTTCATGATCATCAACAATGTAAACATTACAGCAGCTGAAATAACTGAATGAAAAATAAATGAACTCAGAAATCATTCAGATGCTAAAATTCGGTTGTTTTGGGGAGTGAAACGAATTTCTGAATTTAAAAAAAAGTAAACTTATGTTTCTGAAGTGAAGAATTATCTCAGCTAATCATCAAGCACTACTTCTGTCAATTTTGGATGAAATGGCGACAAGAACTCAGGTGCTGGGTAATAAATCTGTTCGTACACCTCGTTAATTATTAAAGGAAATGTGAAGTTTACTGTGGTGGGTCAGTGTTGTGTGTAAGTAATATTGTGTGAAAATATGTATTTTAAAAACTTTTCTTCATTTTAATAGGACGTGGGCTGGCTAGGCTGGAATTTATTGCCCATCCCTAATTCCCTTGAGAAAGTTGTAGCAATCTGCATTCTTGAACCACTGCAATGTGTGGTGTAGGTACACACATAGGTGCTGGTTTAGCTTACTCGGCTATATTGCTGGCTTTTAAAACAGACCAAGAAGGCCAGTAGCACGGTTCGATTCCCGTACCAGGCGCTGGAATGTGGCGACTAGGGGCTTTTCACAGTAACTTCATTGAAGCCTACTCGTGACAATAAGCGATTTTCATTTCATTTTTCATTTTCACATGGTGGTGCGAAGTTCCAGTATTTTGACCCAGTGACAGTGCAGGAATGGCAATATTATTCTAAGTCAGGATTGTGAATGATTGGAGGAGAACTTCCGGGTGGTGTGTTCCCTTGTGTCTGCTACCCTGTCCTTCTAGATGGTAGTGGTTGTGGGTTTGGAAGGTGCTGACTAAGGAACATTGGCGTGTTCCTGCTGTGCAACTTGTAGGTGGTACACACGGCTGCCACTGGTCATCGGTAGTGGAGGGAATGAATGTTTGTGGAAGAGTTGCCAATCAAGTGGGCTGCTTTGTCCTGAACAGTGTCAACCTTCTTGAGTGTTATTAGTATTCTGATTTTGTGGATGGTGGACAGGCTTTTGGGAGTCAGGAGGTGAGTTACTCAACACTGGTTTTCTTGCTTCTGACCTGCTCTTACAGCCGCAGAATATATATGGCCAGTCCAGTTCTGTTTCCGGTTATTGTTAACCCCCAGGATGGTGAGAGTGGTGATTCAGCGATGGTAATGCCATCGAATGTGAAGGAGCCGTGGTTAGATTCTCTCTTGTTGGGAATGGTCATTGCTTGGCACTTGTGAGGTGCCTCCTGGAATTAGTTCATCCAGGTAGATGCGCCGAGGATGTTTTCCGTTACCTACTGGAAAATTGAACACGCCGATGACACCCAAAATGGAAGCCAGGAGTACTTGTACAAATTCCTGTATGTATTGCCGGTGACATATTTTCAAGACGCTGTGTCCAACTCCAGCTGGAGGTACGCGTGGCTCATGTCCAAATTCGTGAATGAGTGGCCCCCAGCTCACATATAGGTCCTCTACATGGGGCATGTCCAAGTGCGAGGCCCTGTTGAATGTCATTTGTAATCGCCACACAGCGAATGGACATGTCTAGCTTCCGCACCGGGAACACTGGCGCTGTCCACTCTGCAAACTGGGCCGGGCGGACGTGACCTCACGAATGCACTAATGGGTGAATGCATGTGAGATATCATACAGGAGTCCCGGAACTACATTGTTCCATGATCTTTACGGCCACAGGGAGCGGGTGTCCTCCACTGCCACATGACACCAACTCTGCAAGGGTGTGGTACAGGTACTGCACAATGTCCCGAGTGAAGTGGAGACTCCTACGTGCAGCACTACTCAGTAGAGAAGATGTGTGTAAAGATCAGATCAGTCCATAAGAGAGATTGTGAACATGCAGCTGATATGTGATCACACAAGACGATTCCTGCATGTTTGTGCTCAGCAAGCTTTCACGATGCCTAGATTCTGACCCACTCCCAGGTGCCACAGATTTTTGAAAGATTTGGAAGTTGCTAGGCTAGCTGCTTTGGACAAGGGATACACCCCAGAACACCTGGCTGATGACACCAGTTTGCCACTCATAAAGTATCACTGAGGAGAGCTACAATGCCCCAAATGCTTCCATAAAGGTACTGAGCAGACAATAGGCATCCTAAAGATGAGGTTCAAATATTTGGACCACCAAGTGGAGCTCTTCAATATTCCCCACAGTATCCCAGATCATCATTGTCTGCTGTGCCCTGCCGCAACCTTGCATTACAAAGTGGGTTGTCTTGGCTGAGGGGGACATGGAGGATCAAGTTCCCTCCTCCAACAATGAGGATGATTATGGGGATAGTACTGACAAGGACCAGGAGATTGCAGAAGTACATACAGAGGGCACTGCAACACAGCAGACAAGCCCATGACAATCTGATAGATAACAGGTTCAAGGCAGAGTAAGCTTTACAATTTGGATTTCTACCCCCTGCTGGCTGGCAGCCACAACTCCTTTTTGGTAACAGACATCATTCTTTGCTCTCTTGTACCTTGATTTATGATAGCTGCATTAAATTGAACTACTTAATGACTTCCCTGCTGATGTTGTGATCCTTTGCATGCTCCAAACTGTGCTAAAATGCAGAGCCCTCGTGCTAAATGAGCACATTTGACCTTGCAAAGCACTCCATTCTCTCACGACGTCAGGCACCTACTGTAAGTAGAAATGAGATTTTCTTTCCCATGCTCTCACAAAGTCCCTATGCATGGCACATTGAAAGCAACATGAAGTCTTAATCTGGCAGGCATGTACTCATGTCACCTTCACACCTGCTCCCAACGGGGGAGCAGATCTTGCAGGGGCTCTTTCAGGTTGAACCAGATATAAGGGAGCACATGAAAGGACAGCATGAGAACACCATTGGGCTCCTTGAGATCTCTCCTCCTTGCAGTTTGATCAGGAAAGTTCTTGTTCCTGCTCACCAATCGCCAGTGGCCCACAATAGTGCCATATCCCTTGACAGCTTGATGCACTGCAGGAACTTACCGAGGCCCCTTAAACAGCACCTTCGAAACCCCGTATAGAAGGGTATAGCTGCAGATGAATGGGAACACCACCACTTGGAGGTTCCCATCCAAGCCATATGCCACGCTGACTTGGCATTCCTTCATTGTCGCTGGGTTAAAATCATGGAACTCGCTTCCTAACAGCACTATGGGTGTACCTACACCACATGGGCTACAGCAGTTCAATAATGCAGCTGATCACCACTTTCCCAAAGTAATTAGGGATGAGCAATAAGTGGTGGCAGTGCCTTCCCTGCAATATGGGCTATTGAGTAGTAACTACTCTGGACCCTCCAATGGGAGGAGTGTCATTTATTTTGGTTAGATAGATAGAGAAATACAGCACAGAACAGGCCCTTCGGCCCACGATGTTGCGCCGAAATTTTGTCCTAGGTTAATCATAGAATTTTGGACAATGTTTCATGGCCAATCCACCCAACCTGCACATCTTTGGACTGACATACAATGTCCTCAATGTGTGTGTAGTCAGTAGCACCCTGAGTTTGAAATCCTAGCATGCCTATGTGCCCACTTAGCCTGCTTAGAAGGAAATTCAGGTAACACTCTTTGAATAGAGAGAATCAGTGACATCCCTTATTCTGCAATGGACAGCAAACTGAGATGTTGCAAAGGAGCCAGCCTAAAGTTCTTTGGCTCAAACTTTATTATTGAAGTACAGAAGTCTTATTCACTGTTCCTCGCATAGTGGTTATGTTACTGGACATATAGTCCAGAGGCCTGGACTAATGATGCATAGAGTTCAAATTACACCACTGCAGTTGGAATAAAAAGTTGTTATAAGTAACACTGTCCTTACCTGCTCTGGTCCATGTGTGACTCTAAATCTACAGCAATATTATTGCTGCCCTCTGAAATGTTCTCAAGGTCAGTTAGGGGTCTCAATAAATGTTGGCCTTGCCACTGATGTCCACATTCCATGAATCAATAAAAGTCAGGTAGGAGAATTTCTCCCCAAACATCCTGGGTAAATACTGTCTCGTGTTGAGAGTCTAGTTCTGATCACCACACTTTAGCATTGGGGGCATTCGTAAAAAGGTTAGGTTTGAAAGGCTGGAGTTGTTCTCCTTGGAACAAAGGAGATTGAGTGGAAATTTGGTAGAGATGTATATAATTATGACAGGTTCATAAGGAAAATAAATTAAAATTATTTCAATTAGCCGGTGATGCAAGAAGGGGACATATATTTATGATGTTGGGCAAGAGATGCTGGGTGACGTGATGGAAAACTTTTTGAAACAGCAAGTGGAAATGACCTGGAAATCATGTTCATCAGGGTGGCAGAAGTGGGAAAATTCAGCGATTTCAAAAGGAAATTGGTTGGGTGTTTGATGGAAATAAATTTGCTGGGCTATGGGGATCAATCTGGGGAGTGGGACTGACTGGGTTGCTCCACGGGAGCCAGCATGTACTTGATGGGCCTCCACCTGGGATGTAAATGACTCCATGCTTCCTTCTCTTCTTCCCTTTACCAGCAGCAGTGCCCTGCTCTTCATGATCTCCACTCATTTTCTGTTATATTCCTGTCCAAGGGGAAGGCTAATTAGTACTCCTAGTGTTCAGGAGTAACTGATTTTGTTCAGCATTTTGAGGGCAACAAAAAATGCACTTTCTGTGGACATTTGAAACTCAAAGCAACTATGGAAAACACCAAACAGGATTGTGGTAATAGTCAGAAAATGTCAACCAGTAACTAACCTGTAAGCAATTGATGTTTGAATAGCACCAATGATGCTGCTTAATGTATGTTCAGCTGTGTGAGCTCAGTGGAGTCGCGAGTTCTAAAATGGCAGTACTGGCATCAAATCAGTATTGCTCGCTGATTAACAACATGATCTGTCATTTGGCATTCATTGTGTGCAACAAGATGGCATCGGCCAGGCTTTGTGGTTGCCATTTGTAGCTCTAAGGACAAAATATCAATTCTGATTTCTCTAGGACGATATTCAGCCCATGTTAACCGTTAGCGAGAATGGCAACATGGGCCCAAAATACGGCCGGGCCCAAAATACGGCCGGGCCCAAAATACGACAAGAATTGGGAAACGTAATTCTCACCAGCGAGATCCCGTTTTCAGATTTTCCAGGCTCCTCGCTGGTGGCATGACAACAATCCTGCCATGGAAGGCCGGGAACCTCATTTAAATACATTTGCATCTTATTAGTGAGCCTTCCTATCTGTACTTCCCCCTCACTGAATATTCAGTTGGCAATATTTACAACAGCTCCATAAAAACGAGAACCTGGCACCCACACCTCCGAAGAGAATATCGGAGGTGAGCGCTCAGGTCACCATCGCTCTCCAGAGTGCCAATTTCAGAGGTGGCAGCACGGTAGCATGGTGGTTAGTGTCAATGCTTCACAGCTCCAGGGTCCCAGGTTCGGTTCCCGGCTGGGTCACTGTCTGTGCGGAGTCTGCACGTCCTCCCCGTGTGTGCGTGGGTTTTCTCCGGGTGCTCCGGTTTCCTCCCACAGTCCAAAGATGTGCGGGTTAGGTGGATTGGCCATGCTAAATTGCCCATAGTGTCCTAAACAGTAAGGTTAAGGGGGGGTGTTGTTGGGTTACGGGTATAGGGTGGATACGGCACAACATCGAGGGCCGAAGGGCCTGTTCTGTGCTGTACTGTTCTATAAGTGCAACTCGAGACCGAGGGGGGTGGGGCGGTTAAGCTTCGGCATCTCTGCGGGTGAGGTCACTCGCTGGTCTTAGTGGTGCTTCATGGCTGTGAGCCTTGAGGTTTAATGGGGTCTGACAGCTGATCTACAGGTTTTCCATGTCTCCCTTGCTGGGCTCGTGACAATATTATCACAAGGCGCAGGTGAATCCACAAGGCCATCACAGGGGTAACTATGAGGTCCTTAGGTGGGGTCTTGTGAGACACCAGACTGCAGGGGCAGAGTGGGAGACTCTTACAAGGGGTGGTTTCCAGCCTCATGAGGGCTGAAGTCCCTCACTCAGGGGGAAGGACGTGTGCAGTCAGATTGAGCCCCCACACTCAGGCTTCACTTTGAAGCCAGAGGGTATGAGATGTCTGGAAGTTCACAGCCACTGGGGTTATGGAGGCCAGGCTGTCAGTGTCTGGCTCGCGGGCTGTTCAAGTTGGCAGCTTCATTTAATCCGCAGCCCATGAGAGTTGGTGGGAATGAGGGTGCCCTCTAAGGTCGCAGTTGACCAAACATTAAAGTCTTCACATGTATCAGGTGTGCCTTGCTTGCCACAAGGGGAAGCCAGTTGCCTAATAAGGTCCCTGGCACTTTCTTGATGAGTCAATTGTGCCAATTTAGTCAGCAATTCAATGCATGAGTGTGCACTGATAGCCGCTAATGGTTCACCATGCTGGAAGTATTGGATTGAGGGCACCTGTGGGCATGTCCCACCTCCAAAGTCACAGAAAACACCAAAGCGGCCATGACTGGAACTGCCGCCCATCGCCCCTCCAGCACACCATCTGCTTCCCCATAAGGGGAGGCCACATGGGTGGCAACCAACATCCTGGCCGCCGGTGAAGAGCATGTGCATGATCAGAGGGCGCGGAAGATCATGAAACTGGTTGAGATCTGCACACCCCTAACCACTGGCTCGGAGGATAAGTCAACATCAGAGCTTGGTGTCCATATGTCTTGTTAATCTGGGTCCTTTGACACCTCAGCATCATGTCCTTGGCCCGGCCTTGTCCCTGCGTGGGTCCCCGAGTCCGACAATGATGGTGTGCGTGATACCGAGCTGGTGGCCAAAACACCAAGACCCAGACCCAGAGGGTGGAGCGTTGAGGGGAGGGAAGATAGAGCAGGTGGGGCACCAGGCATGGAGGCTTCCTCAGCCAGGGCGCTCCCCTGGAAGAGGTGCTACTCCTTGGAGGGGGGAACTTTGTGGTTCATGGAGTTACAAACATCTCTCCCCGCCAACCTCCGATGAAGAAAGAGTGGTACCCCTTACCCTCAAAACCACGGGTTGCTCCAGGCAAAGATCAAGAGGAAGAATATGGAGTCTTGGGGCCAGGTGCGGATGTGACCCCCAAAGCCTTGTCTCACTCAGAGGCTTTTTGCAGCCTTCCAATCTTAGTATGCCACGGGCTGTGGCAGAGCCTTGACCGTTGGGTCACTGGGCGGTGGTGGCAAAGAGCCTTCTCGCCCCTCCGAGTGCCTCCAGTTTGGGACTGAGAGGCTTTATTGACCCTCCTAATTACACTCGGGGACTGAGGGGCTTTATTGACCATCTTAATTACACTTAAGGATTAAAGGGCTTTATTGATCCTCTTAATTACACTCAGGGACCAGGGACTGAAGGGCTTTATTGACCCTCTTAATTACACTTAGGGACCGAGTGGCTTTATTGACCCTCTTAATTTCACTTAGGGTCTGAAAGGCTTTATTGACCCTCTAATTTACACTTAATGACTGAGGGGCTTTATTTTTCTGGACAGCCGGACTTTGACAGGGTCTTCCATAGAACTTCCCGATTGACTAAATCAAAAGTCTGGGTCAGATTATGAAGGCCATGAGAGTGGATGATGTTGCTCCTGGTATTCCTCTTGAAGTTGCCGAGCAGTGAAAACCATGTCCGCTGTTCTACGGGTTGGTCAGAAGCCACACTGGCTTTCCAAAGGAATGTTTCAGAGACTAAGAGAACACGGCTAGCCAAGATTCGGGCGCTAATTTTCCCGGCGATGGGAGTGTGGGTGGGTTCTTTGGTAGTTCCCATAGTCCGCTTTTTGTCCTTTCTTGAAGATGGTGGTGATAACGACATCCCTGAGGTCGGCAGGAATTTCATCCCGGTCCGAGATTTTCAGCGACAACTGATGGAGAAGTCGGGTGATTTCTTCTCCTCCAAATTTGAAAATTTCCATTGGAATCCCGTCAACCTCTGTGGCTTTTCCATTCTTTATGTGTTTAATGGCAACTTCAACTTTGTCCATGCCTAGTGGGAGTACAAGATCATCTTTGATGGGGAGTTGGGGCATTTCCTCAAACACACCCTCATCTACGGTTGTATCACGGTTTATGAGTTCTTTGAAGTTTTCTCTCCATCAAAGGCTTATGTTCTCTCTGCCTCTCAAGAGGGTTCCGTCCTTATATCGCACCGGTTTAAGACTTAGGGTATTGGGTCCATATATTCCCTTGGTAGTAGTGAAGAAACCCAGGGTCATGCTAGACAGCGATGAGTTGCAGCTTCTTGGCTTTCTCAGTTCACCATTGGTTCTTGTACCTCTGCCATAGCTAATTGATGGGCTCTCCTCTTTACCTTGTTGATTATGTTGTTTTGCCTGGTGTGGGGAGCTTTCTTCTTCTTGTTGATGAGGGTAGGCCAGTTAACAACTAGCAGGCTCAGAAGCAGACAAGCCAGTTTCCAGCCACCAAGCCTGTTTACATCTCACAGCCTCAAAGCCAAGGCAGTGCAGAAACCCTTTATAAAGGCAGTTTAAAAATCTTTACTGGATCAGAGAAAGACGTTTCGCAGACTTGATTATCATTCCTGTATTGTGTGGTAAACATAAGCTGGTTTTGACCTCCAGATTTATTTAATTTGGATTTGTTTATTGTCACGTATACCGAGGTATGATGAAAAGTATTTTTCTGCGTGTACCTCAAACAGACCATTTCGTTCATGAACAGTAAAGAAAATACACAATAGGGCAACACAAGGTACACAACGTAAATACATAGACACAGGCATCGGATGAAGCATACAGGAGTGTAGTATTAATCAGGTCAGTCAATAAGAGACGAAAGGGAAAATGCTGGAAAATCTCAGCAAGTCTGGCAGCATCTGTAGGGAGAGAAAAGAGCTAACTTTTCGAGTCCGGTGACTCTTTGTCAAAGCTTTGACAAAGAGCCATCGGACTCGAAACTTTAGCTCTTTTCTCTCCCTACAGATGCTGCCAGACTTGCTGAGATTTTCCAGCATTTTCCCTTTCGTTTCAGATTTCAGCATCTGCAGTAATTCGCTTTTATCCAGTCAATAAGAAGATCATTTAGGAGTCTGGTAACAGCGGGGAAAGAAGCTTTTTTAAAATCTGTTTGTACATGTTCTCAGAGTTTTGTATCTCCTGCCCGATGGAAGAAATTGGAAGAGTGAGCAAGCCAGGTGGGAGTGGTCTTTGATTATGCTGCCCGCTTTCCCAAGGCAGCGGGAGGTGTAGATTGAGTCAATGGATGGGAGGCGGATTCTTGTGATGCACCGGGCGGTATTCACGACTCTGAAGTTTCTTGCAGTCTTGGGCCGAGCAGTTGCCATAACAGGCTGTGATGCAGCCTGTTTTTTAGGATGTTTTGGGGGGAAAAGGGGAAGTCTCAAGGAGTTTGTGGATTGCAGATATATGTAACAAGGAATACGCTCTACATAAACTGTGCGCATGTTTAGTAATTTATATATCTTAATTGTCTCAGAGTAGAGTAGTCCTGTTTGTGTGAGTCTTTTCTTTAATAAATAGTCTTTAATAATTGCTACATGACAATTGGACTATTGATTCTCACTAGGATTTCACTTTCCTCCTCACACTATCACAAAAACAAAACTATACATCCCCACAAACAAGTGTTCCAAGTTTGGATACCCTTTCAAATAACATTAGCGTGCTTCGTGACAAGGACTTTTGTGCTGGCGAAACTCCTATTGGCCCTCAACCTTCAATATCCCATGCACCACATTTAATTGAAAGGCATATGTGCCCTCTGGTCACTAACTGGCCAATTCAGAGAAAACCTTTGCCGTGTGACTGTTCCCAATTTAATAGGGAGTTGGGAGACCATTTGAAATCAATGCCAGTGTCCCAACCGCAAATCTAAAATTTCATCCAAAGTTTCACAATGAATATAATACATACTATGTTTTGGCAGATTGGTAATAGAAAAACATTTTGATAGGAAATGGTGACTGTTATGGTCATGATTAGGATTTACTATCAGCAATCTATTAGGGTAATTTACAATTATTCTTAGGGTTTTTAAATTTATGTAAATGTTGCAGTATACTGAAGCAATAAAGGACAACTTTACAAAGATGTCAGCTAAAAGCTGATGTGGCACCTGCAGCAGTCAGCGTAAGGGTCACGCAACATGTTTCAGTTAGGTTAGGTTCCAGTGACCTTAATAGCTTGTTCTTCAGACACAATCTACAAGTAGTCAGGATAAAGGTTAACAACATGTTTTTCTGGCTCAACCCAAGGACCAGACACAGATATCGGGTCTGGCACCAAGTAGGGAGGTTAAGGAGGAATCCATTGGAAGGTGAAGGGTGAAGGTAGATAACACTTACTCTGCCTGTGTGTACATATGCAATTTGTTCAATGTAAAGTTTGAAACATATCAATGTAAATAATATCTATGACTATGTAACCCACACTGTATAAATGATACTTGATTTCATGTGTGGGCAGAGTCAGCTTCGGAGGTCTTTCTCTGAATTTGTGCTCTCCCAACGCGTTGGCCATTAAACGATCATTTGAGACTCCTCCGCTTATTTTGTGGAAAAGAGAAAAAACAGAACAGTCACTACTGTTGATAGCTTTTACATTTGTTATAATTAACCTTCAATTTACAAAACAAATCTTTGCTTTTATCTTTATTCATGTCAGTTTTTCTCAAACCTTACTTAGCATTGTAATAGTTTCACATTTTGAAGTAATAGTTCATATTCTGGAAATTTCATACCAAAATCACTATCATCAATACACCTACGTGTTATAATTTATTTTGAATTCACCTGTATTTCTATTTTCTAATTACTTTTCAAGTGGATTTTGAAAATTGTGATGTAGAAAATGAATATGTACAGAATAGATGTAAAATTTATAGTCACGAAATAATACAAAAATAACCCTAACATTTGCAATAATCTGCAGTCTGCCAGAATCCAAGTATTAATGAAAGTATGAAGTACTGTATAAAGTATCCACTTATTGTGTGGACGACATGTTGAACACTAGATTCAAACATTTTATCGATATGATACAAAAACATTTGTTCACATCTGTGGCCTTTGTAGTATAAAGGGTAGTATGAAAATGATGAAAATATCAGAATAACAAAAATAGATATGAACATAGAACATTACAGCACAGAACAGGCCCTTCGGCCCTCGATGTTGTGCCGAGCAATGATCACCCTACTCAAACCCACGTATCCACCCTATACCCGTAACCCAACAACCCCCCCCCTTAACCTTGAGTGACACCAGAAAACACGATTTTAAGTACATTTCATTTGCTGAGGAAGCCCGAGTACATTTGTTGCCCAGGGAGATATTTCAGTTGGCCATTAACCCAGCTCTTTGGATTTTTTTTTCTACTCATGAACTGTTAAAAATTTCAAAATACCAGTGTGCTAAATCACAAGGAGCCTATTGCTTAATCCTGCCAAGGTGGTCTTTGTTGTATCACTTTGGTCTTGTTTTTCTTGACTGGTTTGGATGTCCGTTGACTGACGTATCTCTCAGAGCTGCCCTGCTTCGAGGGATCATCTTGTGATTTTAAAGTAGTATTTATGCTTTCAGTGGGGGAATTAGAGATCAGTGACGTAGATTGATATTTTATGGAAGACTCTGTTGTAATGATTGATGCTTCAGTTGTTAAACTGTTAAGCTCTTCTCTTGTTGCCTGATCTTGTGGTGTGTTAGAAATCTTATCTACTTTTACTTTTCCATCTAGTCTGCCTGGCTTTGGGGCTCGTTGTGATGCATGTCCACCATCAATTTGTTTTTCCATCCTCTCTTTTCTCAGATTGTCAAGTGTTTCAAGGGCATGACTGAACTCTTCCTTCGAAGTTGCAAGTTCACTGGTCAATAAGTCTCGTTGATCTGCGCAATCTTTGATACAGCATTCCAAGGAAAGGAATAAATCTTTCCCAAACCTGGACAGAGCCTCGTCACCTTTAAAAAGAAATATAGTAACAATGTTCAGATTAGAGAAGACATCCATTTCAAGAGGAACAAGAAATAGATTTATACATTCAAAGAAAAAAAGTAAATCAGCTGTAATTTTGACAGGAACAGGTATGTTGTTGAACGTTTTTAAATTGGTCTTTTTCTGGATGGCAAGATGTAACTAGTGGGGTACCACAGGGCTTGGTCCTTGGGCCCCAACTATTTAAAATCTATATTAATGTCTTGGATACAGGGATAAAGGTTCTACAGCCAAATTTGCCGGCAAAACAAAAATAGTGGGACTATTGCAATGGGAAAGTTGCATTGAGGAAATAAGAACCATAAAAATGGATATAGATAGGTTAGAAAAATGGGCCAAAACTTGGTAGATGGAATTTAACGTGAATAAGTGTGTAGTCATGCATTTCGGTTGGAAAATAGGAAGGCAACATGTTATCTAAATGAGGAGAGACTACAAGGTGCTCCAGTGCAGAGGGATCTGGGTGTCCTCGTGCAAGCGTCGCAGAAAACTAGCATGCAGGTGCAGAAGATATGGAAAGCAAATGGAATGTTCGCATTTATAGCTAAAGCAATAGAGTATAAAGGTAAGGGACCGTTGTTGCAACAATACAAGCATTGCTGAGACTATATCTGGAGTATTGTGCACAGTTTTGGTACCCTTATTTGAGAAAGATGCAGTGGCATTGGAGGCAGTTTAGAGGAGGTTCACTTGATTGATTCCAGAGAAAAGGGGTTTGTCATATGAAGGGAGATTGAGCAGTTTAGGCCTTTACTCTCTAGAGTTTAGATGGTGGGAGATCAACTTGAGGTATATAAGATGATAAAAGGTACGGATAAAGTAGGCGTGGATTCGTTGTTTCCTCTTGTGGAGCATTCTAGATCGGGAGGTCATAGTCGAGGGATAAAGGGTAGCAATTTTAAAACAGAGATGAGGTTAAACTCCTTCTCCCAAAGGGTTGTGAATCTATGGACTTCGCTATCCGAGTGCGGTGGATGCTGGGACAGTCAGTAAATTTGAGGAGTTAGACAGATATTTAATTGATAATGGGTTGAAGGGTTATGGAGAACGGGCAGGTCGGTGGAGTTGAGGCCACAATGAGATCATCCATGATCGTATTGAATGGTGTCGCAGGGTCGAGAGGCTAAATTTGTTCATAGAATTTTTTTTACAGTGCAGAAGGAGGCCATTCGGCCCATCGAGTCTGTACCAGCTCCTGGAAAGAGCACCTTACCCAAGGTTAACACCTCCACCCTATCCCCATAACCCAGTAACCCCACCCAACACTAAGGGCAATTTTGGACACTAAGGGCAATTTATCATGTCCAATCCACCTAACTTGCACATCTTTGGACTGTGGGAGGAAACCGGAGCACCAGGAGGAAACCCACGCACACACGGGGAGGATGTGCAGACTCAGCACAGACAATGACCCAAGCCGGAATCGAACCTGGGACCCTGGAGCTGTGAAGCGATTGTGCTATCCACAATGCCACCGTGCTGCCCTGCTTCTGCTCCTAGTTCTGACATTCTAAGAAAGAACTATTCTGTCTGATTTCACCATCCAGCTCTTGGTATTTAGCCCTGTAGGTGACAGCATCTCAAGCACAAATCTGGTGTTCTTGATTAATAAGGGAATTTCTTGATAAATATGGATTAATATATCGGGTTAATTAATATTTCGAGAAGGTAGCAGAATGGGGATGAGGCACATATCAGCCATGATCGAATGTGGCAGATGTGAGCCATAGATCCTTGGACATCTGGTGGCATTCGCAACACTCTCTTGCTCATCTGTAGAGAAGACATGTGTGTTTTGTATCGGCTCGGTTGAAGCTGCCTATGTGCAATGTTTCTGTGAACTTCATCATCTGCATTCAGAAGGGGTCCTGATGGCCCTTGCTCATCAGGGTGAAACTCCTCCCTATGGCAAGCCTGGTATCACCATCACAATCCTCTCTGATGTCTCTCCTACTTGTATGTAAATCATGCTGGCAGAAGTAAATGCAGCCTCATCTTCCTGAAGGTCTGCCCTTTGCAGGATCAATGAGAAGAAGAATTGAGTGAGCATCAGTGACCAAAGGTCTTATTTCTGTTGTTGATGAGTGAGTGACTGTGGATTCAAGGGTTTGGTGCTAGTGTCAGCACCTATTTGCCATTGAAATCCTGGCCAGCACAGTTTCCGCTTTCCCAGTGCCCCACCCCATGCCCCTTTGGAATGTAGATGAGGAGAAATGTGTACTGAAGGAGTGAGATTTTTTTTGGGAGGGGAGCTATGAACCTGTCAGAGCTAAGATTCTGATCTACTGCTTTTAACAGGCACCTGCAACTTGTCCAGTCACCCACATGCACTTGACTTCATTCTCGCTCTGGGGAATTTCCATACTCAGAACATAGTATTATTACAAGGAAATAAATTAGTGCCAGGATTCTGGATTAGTCTCCTAAGAATAAGCTCAGAATTGCTAACTCTCCTGATTCCCTACATTGCCATTGAAAGGCACCTAGAATTTCATGGCTGTACCTCATTGGACAATAAACAGTTCAGTTGGGTGCCACTTTAATCGGCCCCCAGTGCAGCGCAGTAGCATAGGATTCCTACAGTGCAGAAGGAAGCCATTCGGCTCATCAAGTCTGCACCAATCCTCTGAAAGTCCCCCGCCCTATCCCCGTAACCTCACATAACCTGCACACCTTTGGATATTTAAGGGACAATTTAACATGGCCAATCCGCCTAAACTGCACATCTTTGGACTGTGGGAGGAAACCAGAGCACCTGGTGGAAACCCACGCAGACACGAGGAGAAAGTGAAAACTCCACACAGACAGTCACCCAAGATTGGAATTGAACCCAGGCCCTGGCACTGTGAGCCAGCGGTGCTAACCACTGTGCCACCGTACTGCTGTGAGGTGGAAGTCATGCCTGCAAACAATTAATTGTTGTCTCAATGTTAAACAGCTACAAAGCCACTGTCGGGATCATGGGAATATGCCACATTCCTACTTTTTAGCCAGTGCAGTTGGGTCACTTCCGCCCTATTAAATCCAGCCATATGTGTGAGTCGAGATAGTGTCCGCAGGATGTATGACTGTAGTCCTATCACAGTCAAATCCTTTCCTCATCTAACATTCACACATTTACAAATAGCAATCAGTTTCTATCTGTAATCCAATGACTATTTTCTCAATCCTTAATCCAGACATACTGTGGCTAGCTGTATCAGGTCTGCTGCTGCGATGAGCAGCGAACTAATTCAAACTGACCAGGAAGGAAACAGAACATAGGCCATAGAACACTGTCTCAGTCCAAGTGAGCAATTTATAACAGTGAAAATAATTTTGAAAATCTAACATGCTAGTGTACTTTGATCTAATTTCAAAATTCTCGGGCTGATGCTGTCGTGAAAACTGTGGAGTTTCACAGGTGAAAGTATTCAGCCACTCCAAAGGGGCTAGCAGAGGCGTCACGGGAAACACCACACTTGCACACGGAACGGCGGCGGATTCGCCGGTTCCGTGATTGCCGCACAGCAGCAGCCGCACTTAAGAGATTCTCTCTCCCCCCCCCCCCCCCCCCCCCCCCCACCACCACCACCACCACACACACACACACACACACACACACACACCGTCGCAGCCAATATGGCTGGAAAGAGAGCAGCGGAGCTGAAGACCCTCCTGGATGCCGTGGAGAAGAGGCGAATGGTGCTGTAACCCCGGCCCAGGAAGAAGGGCGGTTGCCGTGCCTGGGCGGAGGTGGTAGTCGCCGTCAGCACCGTCAGCAAAGTTGCCTGGGCTGCCAAGCAGTGCAGACAAAAACTGCACCACTTCCTCAGGGCGGCCAGGGTGAGTAGGCAGCGCTTAGTCTCTGGCACTAACCCCCAACACATGTGGCCCGGACCTCCCACCACCCCCGGGGGACGGCCGGACCCCCACCCTACCCCACATGCCAGGACCCACGCTACCTGCAAATGCCATGTGCCCTGGCCACTGACGCCATCAGCTAGCCAACCCCTGGTCTGCATGCATCGGACCGTTTAACAGTGTAATTGGTTGTGTTTGCCACCCCTGCCCCCCAGGACAAGACTAATGTGGGCCACACCCTGAGGGACGTGGCACACTCACTGGCTGATGTGGTACATGAGTTTGGGGGCTCCGGGTCCCACCACAATAATAGGATCCACCTTCGGGCTACCAAGGATGCAAAGACCAAAATGTCAGCCTCTTTTGCCCCCTGGACTTGCGGGTCTTCCAAAACTGCAAAGATCGCCATCTCTGGACACGGGTTCACTCTCGTTTTTAGCACTGTGGACACAACATCAGCAAATCCCTGCCCGTATCCCCTAAGCTTCGGCCATGCCCAAAACATGTGGACATGATCTGCAGGCCCTCCTGCTCCTGTCTTCCACTCCAAGAAACGTACTCATCGGGGCCAATGTCATGTGTACCCGGTGAACCACCTTGAATTCTATCAGGCTGAGCCTGGCACATGATGAGGACCTGTTGACTCTGCTCAGTGCATCCTCAGACCTGCCTCTACCTCCTTACCTAGCTCATCTTCCCACTTGCGCTTTACCTCCCCTATCTGGGAAGTGGAAGAAGGGAAGGTCTTCATAAATATCCAAGACCTTCCCTTCCCCCATTCCGTTTTTGAAAATATCACATCCTGTATCGCCTGGGCCAGTAAAAGCGAAAAGTTGAAACCTGCCTTCACACAAAGTCCCTCACCTGCAGATAGCGAAACCCATTCCCACCCGGCAATTCAAACACCTCCTCCAAATCCTCCAAACAAGGAAAGCTCCCATCGATAAACAGCTCCCCCAGCCTCTCAATCCCTGCTCTCTACCACCTCCAAAACCTCCCATCCAACCTCCCCGGCATAAACCGGTGATTGCCACAAATTGGAGCCTATACCGATGCTCCCTCCACTCCCATATGCTTCCGTCACTGTCCCCCATACCCTCAGAACCGGCACAACCACCGGGCTTGTGGAGTACTGAGCTGGCGGGAATGGCATAGGCACCATTACCAGTGCCCCGAAACTTGTGCCCCGACATGATGCCACCTCCACCCGCTTCCACACCAACCCCTCCCCGACTACCCACTTCCTGATCATGGTTATATTTACTCCAACAGCACTTTCCTTACTCGCGGGATTTTACCTGCCCATACAAACCCAGAAATCAATGCATTAACCCGCTTAAAAAAGGCCTTTGGCATAAAAATGGGGAGACACTGGAAAACAAACAAAAATCTCAGGCGAACTGTCATGTCTACATTGTGTACACTCCCTGCCAGTGACAACAGAAGCATGTCCCTCCTACGAAAGTCCTCCTACATTTGCTCAACTAACCAGGCCAGATTTAATTTATGCAACTGCTTCCATCCCCCTGCCTCCTCTGTGTCATTTATTTCCACATAATTCTGGATGACCTCCCTGACCCGCATGCACACCTCGTCATCCGCTAAGAATCCTACATCTATTCTCCAGTGCGGGCGCTGGCCCTCCTTGCTCACCCGTAGATCTACCCAGTGTTGGGCATTATCCGAAACAACAATCGTCAAATACTCGGCATCTACTGCCCCCGCCAGGAAAGCCCTGTCCAAACCGAAGAAATCGATCCGGGAGTACACTTTGTGCACAAGGGAGAAAAAAGAGAACTCCTACGATCTTGGTTGTCCCAACCTCCAGAGCTCTATCGCTCCCATCTGTTCCATAAACCCCTTTAGTTCCTTCGCCGCAGCTGGCACCCTCCCTGTCCTCGAACTCGACCAATCATACCTGGGATCCATAACCGTTTTAAAGTCCCCCCCCACCATGTTCAGCTTATGCAAGACCAGGTCCGGAAACTTCCCTGCCACCTGCCTCATAAACTCCGTGCCATTTTGGAGCATAGATATTCACTAATATCACCGGCATCCCCTCCAGCTTCCCACTCACCAAAACGTACCTACCCCCCGAGTCCCCCACTATGCTACCTACCTCAAATGACACCCACTTATTAATCAAAATCGCTACCCCCTAGTTTTAGAGTCTAGCCATAAATGAAATACCTGCCCAACCCACCCTTCCTCAGCCTAGTCTGATCCACCACCCTCAGGTGTGTCTCCTGTAACATTGCCATATTCGCCTTTAAACTCTTGAGATACGCGAACACGCGAGCCCTCTTGACCGGCCCATTCAACCCTCTCACGTTCCATGTGATCAGCCTGGTCGAGGGGCACCCCGCCCTCCTGATCAACCATAACCCTTCTTCGGCCAGCCTCCTGCCTGCATCCCGCGCCTCTTCAGGCCCGTTACCAGATGCCCACCGTCATCAACCCTCAATCTGTCTCCAAGACCCTCCCCTGTCAGCATATCAATACCCCCCTCCCTACCCCATAACAAAAGAACAATCCCAACCCCCTCACCAAGCTTATCACCTGTTCGCCCTCTACTGCATTTCCGTAAGTTAGCCCGCTCAGCTAGCCTTGTAGCCCCCGCCCATGGCGCCAAACATCCTACCCCCCACTGATGTCCCTCCACCCCGCCCGAACATACGTATGCAAACATTACAATCCCCAATAAACACAAAGGAGAAAATTGCACCCACCATCCCCATTAAGAACAAAACTGAGCAACAGCCCCAAACTTAGTGCAAAATAATACATATAAAACCACAAGAAAAAAAGGAAAAGTTAGCAGCAGATCAAAAACACAGCAACTCTCTCCCAAGTTCAATGTCCTCCATCACCTGTCAGTCCCCTGTCATTATTAAAGCTCATCGCCGCATCTAGCGATCGGAAGTAAAGCTCCTGGCCCTCATAAGTGATCCACAGACGTGCTGGGTACAGCATACCAAACTTCACCCTCTTCTTAAAGAGGGCCGATTTAACTTTGTTAAAACTTGCCCTTCTTTTGGCCAGTTCCGCACCCAAGTCTTGGTTGCCTTCCCACGAACAGCTCCTCGTCTGCCTGGCCCACCTCAAGATCTGTTCCTTGTCCAGGAACCAGTACATTCGCACCACCATCGCCCTCGGTGGCTCATTCCTCAGCGGCTTCTTCATAGGCTGGTTTAGCTCACTCAGCTAAATCGCTGGCTTTTAAAGCAGAGCAAGCAGGCCAGCAGCATGGTTCAATTCCCGTGCTAGCCTCCCCGGACAGGCGCCGGAATGTGGCGACTAGGGGCTTTTCACAGTAACTTCATTGAAGCCTACATGTGACAATAAGCGATTTTCATTTCATTTTCATTTTTTTCATAAGCATCCTGTGCGCCCTGTCCACCTCCAAAGGCTGAGCAAACGCACCTTCCCCTAGCAGCTTCTCGAACATATACGCCACATGTTCACCTGCGTCAGATCCCTCGCTTCCCTCCGGCAGGCCATGATCCTCAGGTTCTGCCTGCGCGACCTGTTCTCCAAATCCTCCATCTTCTCCTGCAGCCTTTTCTGGTGGTCTTTTATCAGCCCTATCTCCATCGCCATCGCGGCTAGCTAGTCATTGTGCTCAGCCACCGCCTACCCCATGCTGGATCGCCTGGCCGTGGGCTTCCAATCTCTGATCCACACCGTCAATCGCCGTCTTAATCTGATCCAGGAATTCCATTCTTTGCTGAGCGAATTTCTCCTGGAGAAGGACCACCAGCTGCTCCGTAGACCACTGGGCCGGCAGTTTTGGTTCCTGACCCTCCGCCACTTATCCTGTGCCACAGACTCCACTCCCGACTTCGACCACTGTTCTCTCCTTTTCAGACCTCTTCTGGTCCACGAATCCATACCCTGGTGGGGAATCCTTCTCCTCTCCTTCACCAGTCTATTGTTTTGTCAATCAAATCCACCGAAAATCAGGGAGAAAGGTCCAAAGTGTCAAACGCGAGTGGGAACTACCAAATATGCGACCACTCACCCCATGGCCGCCACCGGAAGTCCAGGTTCACGATTTTAGAACTAGAAGTGAACCACGCCGTCCGAAAGTCAGCCCATCGGAGGCGCTGAATTGTGGAGACCCTGGAGCATAGTGTCAGGCCCGCTAATGACATGCCTACTCTACTTTCAGGCCATGCATTTACGCCATTTTGGGGGTGCCGGAGCATCCCGATTTGGCGTCAAACCGGCACCTACCGTGATTTCGCCGTCGGATGCTATTCTGAATCCAATCACGTTTCCTGATTTCGGCATCGGCAAATAGAGAATCCAGGCCAATGTGTTTTGGTCATGAGTCATTCTCTCCAAACTCAGTATTCATATAGACATAGCATGGCCTGTATTAGTATAATACAGGCATTTGCATTCAATTCTGTTGAATCCAGCTGTTATTATCATTTCAGTTTATTTAAATAGGCAAGCAACAGAAAAGTGTAACCTCTCAGATTCATTGCTTACTCCAATAGGGAGCAATGTGCACTGAAGGTCTACAATTGGATTAACCGTATTTGGGCTTTGCAACAGTACTACATGTCTTCAGGGATAACTGGCTTTTAAAGCAGACCAAGGCAGGCCAACAGCATGGGTTCAATTCCCATACCAGCCTCCCCGAACAGGCACCGGAATGTGGTGACTGGGGGCTTTTCACAGTAACATCATTTGAAGCCTATTGTGACAATAAACGATTTTCAATTTTTCATTTATATGTCTTGCTGTAGTCATGTGGCTTCTGCTTTCAGTGTAAGTAGCCATTTTTGATTAGTTCAATAAAGACTCTGAGCTCTGCAAATTTAAAACATGAAACAGGGCGGAATTCTCTGGTCCTTGTAATTAACCTTTACTGCCGGCAGCACATTCCCGCCTGCGGGTTTCCAGGTGGTGTGGGATGGTTATAATAGGAAATTCCATTGACAAGTGGCGGGGAGATAGAATCCCGCTGCCAACAAACAGCACACGGCCAAGAAACACGCAGCTGGGGACCAAAGAATCCTGCCCATGGTGTCAGGAAGTGGAGGTAAAATAGAATTTTGAAAGACTGGAAATGTGGCAGAGAAGCCATAGCTCATAAAGGCACACAGAAATGCTCAAATCTGCTAAAAACACCTGAAAAAGAAGAAGGAAGAGCAAATACATGCCTTGAACAAACATGTTGAACCCCTAGTAAATGTGATGTATGAATGCTATGTATTCAACACTAGAGCTTAAGATGAAAATAATAATAAACCTATTGAACAATATATGACTGCAGTCATGCAGTTTGCAGAATCATGTGAATGTGGACAGCTAACAGATGATCTGATTATAGATAGAATTCTCTTAGACATACGAGACTCCTTAATGAGAGACACTTAGACTCAGGAAAGTGATAGACATATTTGCAAATGCAGAGCTTGCAGAATGTCTGTTAAGCACAGCAGACCAGGAGGTATATTATGCTGAGATACATATGTTGAAAGAGCAGAGCAATGGCAGATAAAGAGCAGATGCAAACACTGCAGAGGACATCATACAAAGGAATTAAGTATTGCCAGCATGAGGAAAGCACTGTTTAATTCAAAGAAGCAGAATCATCTTGCACACAAGTGATCGGTGAGAATAAAGCAACACTAGCCTATGTAGATGGCCCCCTGAAGAGATATCAGCGGAAGAATCCAATGAAGAATACACAACACAGCAGGTTGGTTCCATCAAGTTGGCAGATGCTAAATGGTTTGCGACTCTTACAGTCATGATCACAGAACAATATCAAGCAATCAATAAGTTTCAGATAGACACTGACACATCATTCAACATCGTGACCTTCACAGACTTGTGTAAAGTGGTTCAACATGGCAAGCCAAAAACAAAGACCTTGAAAGTAAGGTTGATGCTATACGATGGCACAATACTCATACCAAGAGGATACATTAGTCTGAGAGCCCAATGCATTGGCAGGAAGTAAGATTTAGAGTTACAGATCATAGATGGGGTGCACAAGCCACTCATCTCAGCTGAAGCAAGTCTAAAGCTTGGGCTGGTAACCCTAAATGTGCCAACAACAATTCAACCTGAAGTAGCAGCTGGGCACGATCTGAAAGTCATCAATCTAGCAGAAACATTGAACCTGACAGACAAGTGCCTTGTCAAGCAAGCTACGCAACAAGATGCAACTCTCCAAGTGCTACAAGAAATAGCATTGAAAGGATGGTCTGTTAGCATCAAAGACACATCAATGGTCACAAGAGCATATTGGGCATGCCAAGGTTAATTGAAAGCCCAAGATGGCATCTGGTACAAAGGAAATAGAGTCATCATCCTTGCGGAAAAATGCGGAATTGAATCATATCTGAGAAAGGCAAGAGAAATGCTCTATAAGTCTAACATGAGCAATTAAATTAAAGACCACATTGGCCAATGTGGTGCTTATAATAAACACCAAGCTAAATAAGCTAGAGAGCCATTGATGAAGCATGACAGCCAAGACAGATCATGGATGAAGATGTAAGCAGACCTCTTCATTATAGCAGGAACTGATTACCTTGTCACTTTAGATGGCTATTCTGACTACTGAGAGTTAGAGTCACTCACTTTAATGATCACAGACGAAATAGTAAATGTATGAAAGCACATTTCAGTTGTTATGGCATTCCAGACATTGTGACGAGTGACAATAGCCCTCAGTCCACGAATGAAGAATTCAACCGTTTCACAAAGGATTGGGAAATTCAACACTATACATCATTTCTGCATTATGTCCAGTAAAATGGGACGGTTGAGGTGGCAGTAAAATTTGCCAAAGGAATCATCATGAAATCGAGAAACTCTGGCACAGATGTATACACGGTAATCCTCAAGTTGAGAAACACACCGACTGAAGGGATGGTAAGTAGGATAGTCCAAAGGCTAATATCACGCTGCACCCAAATCACTCTTCCGATAACAAAAAAGCTACTGAAACTAGAAGTAGTAACAGGCATGAGTGACAAATTCGAGGTGAAACATCAGAAAGCCAAATTTCATTTTGACATGACTGTCAACCATTATCAAAGATGACCATTAAGAGCCAGTCAGGGAAAAACCTCTTGATGTTCTCAATAGGAGTTAGCTCACATGGCAACTTGGGAAATGTGTAGAATTTTCACCTTGATCACTGAGTTGACTGATGGTGATTTAATCTGAAGGTCACCATATTTCAGGCGAGGGGCAAAGTTGAGGAGGCGGAGTCTTCATGAGTAACCTCAGTCAGTACCGGAATTCAAATCGCGGTGTTGGTATCGCACCGTATCACGAAGCAGCTGTCCAGCCAACTGAGTTAACAATGCCCAAGATTGTAGAATAGTGTAAGCAAAGATAACAATTGCTTTGGAATATGCTAGAATGCGACTGATGGACAATTTCACAGGAGCATCTGAGCAAATGATGCCCTGGGAGCTGCAGAAGAATGTGACAGAGATTAAGAACATACCCTTGATTGGTTTTCTAAAGAGTTTCAGAAAGAAAACAGTGAGTTGGGAAAAGTCTGGAATAAGTTGGCCCACAGTGCACATCTGCGTGCCTTACAATGGAGTAAAACATACGAAGAGTTAAGGGAGCTGAAAGATACGCTACAGAATGGAACTGATTGCTTGCAGGAGAGCAAGTCTGTCCTGAGCAATCAGTTACTTTGAGAGCAGCAGACACATGTTGAGGTGCATGGTGAAAAGAAAAATCTACTGCTGTTAGTCCAAAATCTGGAACAAGATATTGATTTAGTCAGAAATTACGAGAGCAAGTGAAGACTTAGAAGATTCAGTGGGAGGCTTTGAGGAAGTTAATTCAGCCACAAAGTGACATTTCTCCTGAAGCAGACAGTTCCCCCTATTTAGCTAAAATCAAACAACTTGAGACAGAAATCAGTCATCAGCGAGCAGTTCTATCTGTTATCTCCAAAACCAAGATGTGGAGATGTCGGCATTGGACTGAGGTGAGCACAGTAAGAAGTCTTACAACACCAGGTTAAAGTCCAAGAGGTTTGTTTCAAACACTAGCTTCCTCAGGTGAATGGAGGTATGTTCCAGAAACATATATATAGACAAATTCAAAGATGCCAGACAATGCTTAGAATTCGAACATTTGCAGGTAATTAAGTCTTTACAGATCCAGAGATAGGGGTAACCCCAGGTTAAAGAGGTGTGAAATGTCTCAAGCCAGGACAGTTGGTCAGATTTCGCAAGCCCAGGCCAGATGGTGGGGGATGAATGTAGTGCGACATGAATCCCAGGTCCCGGTTGAGGCCGCACTCATGTGTGCAGAACTTGGCTATAAGTTTCTGCTCGGCGATTCTGCGTTGTCGCGCGTCCTGAAGGCCGCCTTGGAGAACGCTTACCCGGAGATCAGCGGCTGAATGCCCTTGACTGCTGAAGTGTTTCCCGACTGTAAGGGAACATTCCTGCCTGGTGATTGTCGCATGATGTCCGTTCATTCGTTGTCGCAGTGCTGCATGGTCTCGCCAATGTACCACGCTTCGGGACATCCTTTCCTGCAGCGTATGAGGTAGACAACGTTGGCCGAGTTGCACGAGTATGTACCGCATACCTGGCGGGTGGTGTTCTCACGTGTAATGGTGGTATCCATGACGATGATCTGGCACGTCTTGCAGTGATTGCCATGGCAGGGTTGTGTGGTGTCGTGGTCGCTGTTCTGAAGGCTGGGTAGTTTGCTGCAAACAATGGTTTGTTTGAGGTTGCGCGGGTGTTTGAAGGCAACTAGTGGGGGTGTGGGGGCGTAACAGACATCTACAGATGCTGAAAGATGCCCTCGTACAAACAGGATATGCCGCTCAACTCATTGATCGACAGTTCCAACACGCCACAGCAAAAAAACGCACCTCAGAAGACAAACACGGGACACAACTGACAGATTACCCTTCAACCAGTGCATCGTTGAGTACTTTCCCGGAGCGGAGTAACTACGACAACTTCTTTGCAGCCTTCAACACATCATCGATGAAGATGAACATCTTGCCAAGGTCATCCCCACACCCCCACTAGTTGCCTTCAAACACCCGCGCAACCTCAAACAAACCGTTGTTTGCAGCAAACTACCTAGCCTTCAGAACAGTGACCACGATACCACACAACCCTGCCATGGCAATCTCTGCAAGATGTGCCAGATCATCGACATGGATACCACCATTACACGTGAGAACACCACCACCAGGTACGCGGTACATACTCATGCGGCTCGGCCAACATTGTCCAAGCCGGCCTTCAGGACGCGCGACAACACAGAATTGCCGAGCAGAAACTTATAGCCAAGTTCCGCACACGAGTGCAGCCTCAACCGGGACCTGGGATTCATGTCGCACTACATTCATCCCCCACCATCTGGCCTGGGCTTGCAAAATCCGACCAACTATCCTGGCTTGAGACAATTCACACCTCTTTAACCTGGGGTTGCCCCTATATCTGGATCTGTAAAGACTTAATTACCTGCAAATGCTCGCATTCTAAGCATTGTCTGGCATCTTTGAATTTGTCTATATAAATATTTCTGGAACATACCTCCATTCACCTGAGGAAGGAGCAGTGCTCCGAAAGCTAGTCTTTGAAACAAACTTCTCGGACTTTAACCTGGTGTTGTCAGACTCCTTATTGTTCTCCAAAACGAAGACAGTTGAAAGCACTCCTTTGCTCCTCTTGTGTGAGGGTAGTCATGACTTCTGCATTGTCATGATCCATGATACATACTCTGAATTTCTTTGCCCAGTTGAAGAAATGCCATACATTCATGTTAAGTTATTGTTGAAGCAGGTTTTTGTTCGTAAGCATCATGCATTCAAAGATACAGTTTGGAAAGGGATCTAAAATTAATTTAATTTGAACTGCTGTGAGTTTCTGTTTAAAAGATATTTAAAAGGATTGTGTTTGAGTTTGAAATTAAGCTGCACAAATTTTGAATTGTGACAGCCAGTTTGTTCTTAAAACAAAGATAAGCCTGTATATTGGCAGCAATCCAATTTGAACTTTCCAAAATATTTGAGCTAAAACATTTATGGAGATTTGATTAACAAAATATTTCACAAAGTATTCCTTGCATCTATCATTAATGAGCAAATATTGGACATTGAAATTGGTTTTAAAAAAAGGATAGACAAAAGAGAAATTTGATCAAAATTAAAGAAAATAGAACAAGAGAGGTTCTGACTTCCAGACAGGAGGTGATCAACTTAGCAGCAGGATGAACGACAAACAAAGAGGCCATCAGACTCCATAATGGGCTAATAGCTGGTCAGAGAAGGGGACATGGATCTTGATTTAATTAACTGGGATGAAATGGAGTCTCTTGTTTATTCCCATTAATGAATTTGAATCGGAATGGGACAATAGAATGCAGGCCAGATGTAGGTGTATAGCTATGACTCACTGCTAGCAGAACCAGTATAAAATAAGGAACATCAGAACCGATCTTCAGCAATGACCTGGGAGTCCCCCACGCACAACCATCGCAAGAAGTCGGGATCCTGGGCTCTGAATGCAGAGAAGATATTTACATAGCGTGATCACAGCCTGGCCAGCCTTCTTCACTAAATGTGGGTAATACTTAGTGCTTAGCTAAGGGTCTGAGTCATATTTTGTGTGAGTGAGAGAATTGTGAATAAAGTTGGGTTTAACTGTGAACCTGTTTTGACCTTTGTTCGTATACAAGTACTGGCACCTGGATAAAACGTTTTGCTCCTAAAGTGGTCGAGGTGTCTGATAATTTACAGACAATACCCAATACATCACACAGTTGATTTTTAAAAAATCTCCACACAGCTTCTGTTTTTTAATGGAACCTATGATTGGATGTATTAACTCATTGGGTGCTTGGCCAGAGTCAGATGGATTGTTCGTGCTTTTTTAAAACAGAGAATGATAGTTTTCAGTTCCGAGTGAAGCCAGAAGTTTTGAGAATTAAAGCACAGAATAAAAGAATAAATCCACCTAGCCTGCTTTTGAAATTGGAATTGATAAATATCTAGACATGAGTTGCTATTTTAAGCAGTTAAAATTGAATTTACCTGATGCTGCAGTGAAAGAACAAACAAACAAACTTTATCAATGCCTGGAATCAAACAGAAAGTTTGATTTCTGTTTCAAAGATATTATGAGAATGTTTTATTCAACTGTAAAGATTTTCTAGAACCTTTGAAAGTATAGTATAGAGAAATACAGCACAGAACAGGCCCTTCGGCCCACGATGTTGCGCCGAACTTTTGTCCTAGGTTAATCATAGAATTTTGGATAATTTGTCATGGCCAATCCACCCAACCTGCACATCTTTGGACTGTGGGAGGAAACCGGAGTACCCGGAGGAAACCCACGCAGTCACGGGGAGGATGTGCAGACTCCACACAGACAGTGACCCAAGTCGCAATCGAACTTGGGACCCTGGAGCTGTGAAGCAATTGTGCTATCCACAATGCTACCGTGCTGCCCTTAAGAAGTTAACCTACACTCCCTTATTCTACCCTAATCCAAGTACCTATCCAATAGCCGCTTGAAGGTCCATAAATTTTCCGACTCAACTACTACCACAGGCAGTGCATTCCATGCCCCCACTACTCTCTGGGTAAAGAACCTACCTCTGACATCCCCTCTATATCTTCCACCATTTATCTTAAATTTATGTCCCCTTGTAATGGTGTGTTCCACCCGGGGAAAAAGTCTCTGACTGTCTACTCTATCTATTCCCCTGATCATCTTATAAACCTCTATCAAGTCGCCCCTCATCCTTCTCCGTTCCAAAGAGAAAAGGCCCAGCACCCTCAATCTTTCCTCGTATGACCTACTCTCCATTCCAGGCAACATCCTGGTAAATCTCCTCTGCACCTTTTCCAAAGCTTCCACATCCTTCCTAAAATGAGGTGACCAGAACTGCACACAGTACTCCAAATGTGGCCTGACCAAGGTTTTGTACAGCTGCATCATCACCTCACGGCTCTTAAATTCAATCCCTCTGCTAATGAACGCTAGCACACCATAGGCCTTCTTCACAGCTCTATCCACTTGAGTGGCAACTTTCAAAGAACAATGAACATAGACCCCAAGATCTCTCTGCTCCTCCACATTGCCAAGAACCCTACCATTAACCCTGTATTCCGCATTCAGATTTGTCCTTCCAAAATGGACAACCTCACACTTGTCAGGGTTAAACTCCATCTGCCACTTCTCAGCCCAGCTCTGCATTCTATCTATGTCTCTTTGAAGCCGACAACAGCCCTCCTCACTATCCACAACTCCACCAATCTTCGTATCATCTGCAAATTTACTGACCCACCCTTCAACTCCCTCATCCAAGTCGTTAATGAAAATCACAAACAGCAGAGGACCCAGAACTGATCCCTGCGGTACGCCACTGATAACTGGGCTCCAGGCTGAATATTTGCCATCCACCACAACTCTCTGTCTTCTATCGGTTAGCCAGTTTGTTATCCAACTGGCCAAATTTCCCACTATCCCATGCCTCCTTACTTTCTGCATAAGCCTACCATGGGGAACCTTATCAAATGCCTTACTAAAATCCATGTACACTACATCCACTGCTTTACCTTCATCCACATGCTTGGTCACCTCCTCAAAGAATTCAATAAGACTTGTAAGGCAAGACCTACCCCTCACAAATCCGTGCTGACTATCCCTAATCAAGCAATGCCTTTCCAGATGCTCAGAAATCCTATCCCTCAGTACCCTTTCCATTACTTTGCCTACCACCGAAGTAAGACTAACTGGCCTGTAATTCCCAGGGTTATCCCTATTCCCTTTTTTGAACAGGGGCACGACATTCGCCACTCTCCAATCCTCTGGTACCACCCCTGTTGACAGCGAGGACGAAAAGATCATTGCCAACGGCTCTGCAATTTCATTTCTTGCTTCCCATAGAATCCTTGGATATATCCCGTCAGGCCCGGGGGACTTGTCTATCCTCAAGTTTTTCAAAACGCGCAACACATCTTCCTTCCTGACAAGTATCTCCTCAAGCTTATCAGTCTGCTTCACGCTGTCCTCTCCAACAATATGGCCCCTCTCATTTGTAAATACTGAAGAAAAATACTTGTTCAAGACCTCTCCTATCTCTTCAGACTCAATACACAATCTCCCGCTACTGTCCTTAATCGGACCTACTCTCACTCTAGTCATTCTCATATTTCTCACGTAAGTGTAAAAGGCCTTGGGGTTTTCCTTGATCCTACCCGCCAAAGATTTTTCATGCCCTCTCTTAGCTCTCCTAATCCCTTTCTTCAGTTCCCTCCTGGCTATCTTGTATCCCTCCAGCGCCCTGTCTGAACCTTGTTTCTTCAGCCTTACATAAGTCTCCTTCTTCCTCTTAACAAGACATTCAACCTCTCTTGTCAACCATGGTTCCCTCACTCGACCATCTCTTCCCTGCCTGACAGGGACATACATATCAAAGACACGCAGTACCTGATCCTTGAACAAGTTCCACATTTCACTTGTGTCCTTCCCTGACAGCCTATGTTCCCAACTTCTGCACTTCAATTCTTGTCTGACAGCATTGTATTTACCCTTCCCCCAATTATAAACCTTGCCCTGTTGCTCGCACCTATCCCTCTCCATTACTAAAGTGAAAGTCACAGAATTGTGGTCACTACCTCCAAAATGCTCCCCCACTAACAAATCTATCACCTGCCCTGGTTCATTACCAAGTACTAAATCCAATATGGCCTCCCCTCTGGTCGGACAATCTACATACTGTGTTAGAAAAGCTTCCTGGACACACTGCACAAACACTACCCCATCCAAACTATTTGATCTAAAGAGTTTCCACTCAATGTTTGGGAAGTTGAAGTCGCCCATGACTACTACCCTGTGACTTCTGCACCTTTCCAGAATCTGTTTCCCAATCTGTTCCTCCACATCTCTGCTGCTATTGGGGGGCCTATAGAACACTCCCAACAAGGTGACTGCTCCTTTCCTATTTCTAACTTCAACCCATATTACCTCAGTAGGCAGATCCCCCTCGAACTGCCTTTCTGCAGCTGTTATACTATCTCTAATTAACAATGCCACCCCCCCACCTATTTTACCATCCTCCCTAATCTTGTTGAAACATCTATAACCAGGGACCTCCAACAACCATTTCTGGCCCTCTTCTATCCAAGTTTCCGTGATGGCCACCACATCGTAGTCCCAAGTACCGATCCATGCCTTAGGTTCACCCACCTTATTCCTGATGCTTCTTGCATTAAAGTATACACACTTCATCCCATCTCCTTGCCTGCAAGTACTCTCCTTTGTCATTGTTACCTTCCCCACTGCATCACTACGTGCTTTGGCGTCCTGACTATCGTCTACCTTAGTTGCTGGACTACAGATCCGGTTCCCATTCCCCTGCCAAATTAGTTTAAACCCTCCCGAAGAGTACTAGAAAACCTCCCCCCCAGGATATTGGTGCCCCTCTGGTTCAGATGCAACCCGTCCAGTTCAGAGGCTTCCACAAAATAGCTGTGAGCATTGCTTCATTCATCCTCTTCATGGATGAGTAAGTCTGAATACTGAAACCACAATGTTTAAAAACATCAACCACATCAAAGAGTGTTAAGTGCTGTCAGTTTCCAGTTCAGCACTTCAAAATCACTCAAGCTGAAGTGGTGTGATTGGAATGCACTTAACTCTCTAGGATGGTTTGTGGAAGATGTCAATCACAGGAGAAACAAACGAATGGCTTGCAGCTAATGGATCTGAGTGGTTTAAACACAGGTCACAGCTGTTCTCTTTCCAGGAATGGACACATGGTGCTTCTAGGTAAGTGTTCAACTGCATTTTTTCCCACTGACCCTTACCCTCCCTGTAAGCTAAACTGCTCTCTTCCAGACAGGGGCCTCTCATCTGGGGCCAGGGGGGACCTGTGGGAGTCTCTTTAATTGGGGGATCTCTGTCGCAGTTCTTTAGTTAGCGGGGCCCTATGGGGTTTCCTCCAGTTAGATGGTCCCTGTGGGGAGGTCTCCCTATTTAGGGGGTCTCCCTATATATGGCATCCCTGTGAGGGGTCTCCCTATTTAGAGGGGCCCGGTGAGGGGGTCTCTCTATTTAGGGGCTCCCTTTAGTTAGGGGGTCCATTTGGAGGGTTCATTTAGTTAGGTGTCCTGTGGATCTCTATAGTTGGGGATCTCTGGGGGTCCCTCTAGTTAAGCCATCTCTGTGGGGGGTACCTGGGGTGGGGTTCCCTAGTTCAGGGTCACTGGGTGGTCTCCTTTTCTAGACGAGGGGGTGCATTCTGGGGGAGGCCTTGGATGGGCATTGGTTGAAATTCCCTTCAGGAGATACTCCCTTGGCCCACCGCGAGGTACACCATGTCAAGTTTACATTTGGTGATAGCTGTTGTGATTGCTGACCACGTGATTCCCGGCTTGGAGGACCAGAAAATCCATAGAGTCCAGTGAATCTGGTGCCAGGCACACTAAGTGGATGCAAATGGGTCATTAGAATCCATTTGCATTCATTAGCATCCTCCCATTGATGCACGGGTGCGAACCTGGATTCCGCTGCCATCGGTGTGGGGTGGGCCGAAGCATTGCGATCCCGATTTTTATCAGAGGAAGATGCTCCTCCAGTGGTTTCTCTGGGGTAGTTCCCGCCATGCTTGAATCATGAATAATCTATTATAACCCAGCCCTGGGGCTCCTTTGGTTAGTTGGAAGAAGTCCACCACAACAAAGTCACTCTGAAGAACGCTAACGTGTAACATGTATAACCATCCCCGGCATTATTTAAAGACACTGGGGAGTGGTTTTCTGCGTGCTCCCGCACCGTCTTTCTTGGCGGTGGGAGGAGGCTCGTCATAGGCCAGCAATGGGATCAGACGATCCCACCGCTGTCAATGGGATTTCCCATTGAATCCACCCCCGGCACCAGGTAACCCACGGCAGGGGTTCACCATTGGTGAGAGCAGAAAATTCCGCTGGAAAGATGGGCCGAAAAATCCCCTCCTATGTTTGTAATAGAGAGGCAGAGACTGACTAGCTGAATGAACCATTGTTAATGCATGAGAACATTGGGTGTATAATAGGAATGGTAATACACAGTTACACATAATCAGTCATTACACATGTATTTTGTTTGTTCGGAAAAACAAGAAAGTTTGTGTCTTTTGTTCATTATGAAAAGAGGGATGTTTGGGTTTTGAAATGGAACAGTACTACATGTCCTAGCTGGCTTGCTGTAGTCATGTGACCTCTGCCATGAGACAATTGTCTTGTTATGCTCTTGGCGTAGCATAAGCTGCTTGATGTTCACTCTGACAAAGGAAGGTTCAGATGTGGTGATAACTTCAACACGTTCATTAAACTATTTACAATTCTCCTACTCGGATTCGCCTCAACTGTTAATCCTTCTATAGCTACTTAGACTGACGACCAGTCTGCTACAATCCACGTGGTGGGTGTGATGTTGAATCAACCCTGTGTCTGTACTCACTGAGTGTCTTCACTGGAAAGAGGAAGATCATGTGTGCTGTCCTTTATATATGGGTTGGTGTAATGCCCCCCTGTGGTAGTGTAACCTCTGTGTGTATCGTGAATGCCCATTGGTCGTGTCCTATCTTACTGACCTATTGGTTGAGTGTCTGTGTGTCATGTCTCTGGTGCTCCCTCTAGTGTCTAGCTAGTCTACGTGTACTTACATTAACCCCTTGTGGGTTATCTACAGTGATGCATATCACCACAACAATCTCTCTGTAAGTTGTAATTTTAGATCAGTTCAATAACAACTCTTACTGGGAAAGCACTAAGAAGCTCTGTGGTTTTTAAACATGAAACAATATGGACGTGAAATTTTGTGCAAACTGTCAGTACTACATAATACAGTTCTGCAGTGCTAAAATGTTCTTCCTGTAAACCTCTGGTTGCTCCTTCATATATCAAATGGTCTGAAGTTGGTCGAGAAATGCCTAATGTCCACTTTCAGTTGACTTTCTGGTATCCAGGCATCTGCCCAGTATTGTAGAATAATTTGAGACACAATACATACGCTACTCATGTGTCATTTCTTACCAGCAGTATGTTGATTTTGCAATGGCGTCAGTGCATTCACTGCATCCTGTATTTGTTCAGCACTGTTTTTAAAAGCTGTTAAAAAATTTCTTAGTGCTGTTTCAGAGGCTGTATCCTTAAGATTTGTATATGAAATTAGCACTTCTGCAAATAAAAAGATGCTCTTAATAATCATTGTGGTTATACGGAATAAACAAACAAAATACATTTATAATTGAAAGATTAGAAAACAATAAAGTTGAGCAATTATAGTTGTCTCAATATTCTGTGCTGTTGCTTCTGAAAAACAGCAATAAAACACTGTTGTGCATTGATCCGATAGATAATGCACAAAGGCAACTGAAGATAGAAACATCATAGAAAACGTAAATCCAGAACACCGTTACAAACTAAAATGGCAGAGCAATAATAATAATAATCTTTATTATTGTCACAAGTAAGCTTACATTAACAGTGCAATGAAATTACTGTGAAAATCTCCTAGTCGCCTCACTCTGGCGCAAGTTCAGGTACACAAAGGAAGAATTCAGAATGTCTAATTCACCTAACAAGCATGTCTTTGGGGACTTGTGGGAGGAAACCGGTGCACCCCACACAGACACGGGGAGAACGTGCAGACTCCACACAGACAGTGGCCCAAGCCGGGAATTGAACCTGGGACCCTGGTGCTGTGAAGCAACAGTGCTAACCACGCAGGGCATATTTGTACCCAGGAAATAGGGTGGCACAGAGGCACAGTGGTTAGCACTGCTGCCTCACAGCGCCAGAGACCCAGGTTTGATTCCAAACTCAGTTGACTGTCTGTGTGGAGTTTACACATTCTCTCTGTGTCCACGTGGGTTTCCTTCGGATGCTCTGGTTTCGTCCCACAGTCTAACGATGTGCAGGTTAGCTGGATTGGCCATTCTAAATTGCCCCTGAGTGACCAAAGGTTTTGGGGGGGGGGGGGGGGGGGGGTAACGGGGTTAGGACAGGGGATTGGGCCTGCGTCGGGTGAACTTTCGGAGATTGGTGCAGACTTGATGGACATGTCGTATGAGGAACGTTTGAGGACTCTGGGTCTGTACTCGTTGGAGTTTAGAAGGATGAGAGGGGATCTTATTGAAACTTCCAAGATACTGCGAGGCCTGGATAGAGTGGACGTGGAGAGAATGTTTCCACTTTTAGGAAAAACTAAAACCAGAGGGGACCATCTCAGACTAAAGGGACGATCCTTTAAAACAGAGATGAGGAGGAATTTCTTCAGCCAGAGGGTGGTGAATCTGTGGAACTCTTTGCCGCAGAGGCTATGGAGGCCAATTCACTGAGTGTCTTTAAGACAGAGATAGATAGGTTCTTGATTAATAAGGGGATAAAGGGGTTATGGGGAGAAGGAAGGAGAATGGGGATGAGAAAATATCAGCCATGATTGAACGGTGGAGCAGGCTCAATGGGCCGAGTGGCCTAATTCTGCTCCTATGTCTTATGGTCTTATGTCATAGGGGGCCTGTCATGATTCACGTCGGCGTGCCCTCACATCTTCATGAATGGACAAGTTAACTGGCGGGTTGGCGGGGGGGGGGGGGGGGGGGGGCAACGAGGAATAAAGGCCTGATAAAAAGACTTTAAGTTGGAATTCACATTACATCATTGGCAGGGGATGGGGAGCATGAAATTCCACCAGCATAAAAGCCGTTTTGGGGCTCCTGCTAGATTCTTCATCCCCTCCGCCATTCTTGCCTCCCGAAAACAGGGGTATAAAATCCCGATCAGTGACTTTAATGATCTCAACATCTCAAAGTGCTCTGCAGTTAATTAACTATTTGATGGAAAATGTGGCAACGAATTTGCACACAGCAAAGCCGCACAAAGAGCAATGGATATTTGAGCAGTGATGCTGATTATGAGGTAAATATAGGCCAGGATTCTTAAAGAATTTCCTTCAAATTATGTCATGTGATCCTTTATGGCTACCGAAGAGTGCAGAATAGACCTTAGTTTAATATCTCATCCAAAATACTGTCAGCTGGATTCCCCATTGGTGGGATCCTCCATTTCGCATGCAGCGCACTAATGCCCGCAGATTTCCCAAAGGCGTGGGGGTGCCCACAATGGGAAATCCTATTGGCCGGCTGCCGGACGAAGGTCCCGCTGCTGGCGGGGCCACACCGCACCAGGCAAAGGATGTGGCAGGATGGTGAATCCCACCCCGTACCTTTAACTGTGTAACGCTCATTTCATACTGCATTGAAGTGTCAGCCTATGTTATATACACAAGTCTCAGGTCTGCTTTGTCTGAGAAAAGTAATAGGGGCAAAGCACTGTAATCGCTTTGGAAACATATGTATACCAAGGTGGGATCTTGGATTGTTTTTCTGAATGGATAAGCTAAAAATGGCCAACTGGTCTTCTCATTTGTGCCCGAGTTGTAACTGTTAATATGTGCTGTCACAAACATTGCATACTATTTTTTAAAAAATAATTTTTATTGAAAAATTTTGAATTTATACAACAACGAACCATAATAAAATACCAAAAATAACAATAATATTAGCAATCCAAAACATTCGCTCCACCTCCATGAACAACACAGCATATTAATAGCAACGCAAATTAACACAATATTAAGTTACATAATAGAAACTACAATAAGTTACTTCCCCCCTCCCCCCCCTCCCCGGGTTGCTGCTGTCATTGACCAAGATACCTATCTTTGAGCCAGGAAGTCCATAAAAGGCTGCCATCGTTTATAGAACCCTTGTATTGATCCTCTCAGGGCAAATTTGACCCTTTCCAATTTTATAAATCCCGCCATGTCACTGATCCAGGTCTCCACACTTGGGGGCCTCGCATCCTTCCACTGCAGCAAGATCCTTCGTCGGGCTACTAGGGACGCAAAGGCCAGAACACCGGCCTCTTTTGCCTCCTGCACTCCCGGCTCTGCCTCAACTCCAAAAATCGCGAGTCCCCACCCTGGTTTGACCCTAGATCCAACCACCCTCGACACCGTCCCCGCCACCCCCTTCCAGAATTCTTCCAGTGCTGGGCATGCCCAGAACATATGGGCGTGGTTCGCTGGACTCCCCGAACATCTGGTGCACCTGTCCTCACCCCCAAAGAACCTACTCATCCTAGTCCCGGACATGTGGGCCCAGTGCAGCACTTTAAATTGGATGAGACTAAGCCTCGCACATGAGGAGGAAGAGTTGACTTTCTCCAAGGCATCCGCCCAAGTCCCATCCTCTATCTGCTCCCCGAGTTCCTCCTCCCATTTAGCCTTCAGCTCCTCCACTGACGACTCCTCCACCTCCTGCATTACCTTATAGATGTCAGACACCTTCCCCTCTCTGACGCACACCCCCGAAAGCACTCTGTCCATCGTCCCCCGCGAGGGCAGCAAAGGGAATCCCTCTACCTGTTGCCTAGCAAACGCCTTTACCTGCAAGGATGAACCGATGATTGCCACCCAGTGGAGCCTCCATTGAGCCCCGTTTCCCCCCTATGCCGTCTCCACTGTCCCCAGATTCTTAGGGTCGCCGCCACCACTGGGCTCGTGGTAAACCTCTTAGGGGAGAGCGGCAACGGCGCCGTTACCATGGCACCCAGGCTCGTATCTACATGACGCCTCTCCATTCTTTTCCACGCCGCCCTCCCCCCTCCATCACCCATTTACGCACCATTGACACATTGGCCGCCCAATAGTACCCCAAAAGGTTGGGCAGCGCCAGCCCGCCTCTATCCCTCCCTCGCTCCAGGAACACCCTCTTCACTCTCGGAGTCCCATGCGCCCACACAAAGCTCAAAATACTGCTAGTCACTCTCCTAAAGAAGGCCCTGGGGATAAAGATGGGCAGGCACTGAAATAGGAACAAGAACCTCGGAAGCACCGTCATTTTGACGGACTGCACCCTCCCCGCCAACGACAATGGCAGCATGTCCCACCTCTTGAACTCCTCCTCCATCTGATCTACACGTCTGGTGAAATTATGTTTGTGAAGAGTCCCCCAGTCCCTGTCCACCTGCACCCCCAGGTACCTAAAGCTCTCCCCTGCCCGCCTAAGCGGGAGCCTCCCAATTCCTTCCTCCTGGTCTCCAGGGTGCACCACAAACACCTCACTCTTGCCTAAACTCAGCTAGCAGCTCCATCACCCCCGGCATCCCTCCCACCGGGTCCGCCACATACAGTAACAGGTCATCTGCATACAACGACACCCTATGTTCCTCCCCACCTCGCAGCAAACCTCTCCACCTCTCTGAATCCCTCAACGCCATCGCCAGCGGCTCGATTGCCAGTGCAAACAAGGGGGACGGGGGCAACCCTGCCTGGTCCCTCGGTAAAGCCGGAAGTACTCCGACCTCCTCCCATTCGTGGCCACGCACGCCATCGGGGCCTCATATAGCAGCCTCACCCATCTAATAAACCCTTCACCAAATCCAAACCTCCCCAACACCTCCCATAAGTACCCCCACTCCATTCTATCGAAGGCCTTCTCCGCATCCAGCGCCACCACTATCTCTGCCTCCCCCTCGATCGCCGGCATCATGATGACATTCAACAATCTCCGCACATTTGTGTTCAGCTGCCTTCTCTTCACAAAACCTGTCTGGTCCTCATGTACAACCCCTGGCACACAGTCCTCTATCCTGGTGGCCAGGATTTTTGCCAGCACCTTGGCATCTACGTTGAGGAGAGATATGGGCCTATATGAACCACACTGCTGGGGGTCCTTGTCCCTCTTTAAAATTAACGAGATCAGCGCCCACAAACATTGCATACTAAAGAAACAAATAAGTTCAGATGGGAACTACAACTGTTCAAACTTTATATCTGTAGTTTAAGACATTGTTTGAGTTAATCAATAAAATTAGTATTGTGCAGTCACTTATTGATACCTAATAGTCTCTAAGGTTTAGGTTTTTCTCAGCAGTTTTTAGTGCACTGGTAACTCATCTTAATAGTATAAAATCTTAGAATTTACAGTGCAGAAGGAGGCCATTCGGGCTACTGAATCTGCACAATAAGGGCAATATAGCATGGCCAAAGCACCTAACCAGCACTTTTGGATAAATTCTTAATTATGTTTTAAAAGATGCATCAGCATATTTAAAATAAATCATTATGTTAAAGTGGGGATAATACAGATTTTACAACAGTACACTAAAATTAATGTTTTAATTTTAATGTATTCTTAATTAAAACTAGGGAGAAAGTTTTCACGTAGTGGCACTTAAAGCAGATCTATGCAACTCTGGATAGATACCTTCGCAGCAGGTGGCGCTGTGTCTGTTACCTGTGTGGGTTTCTTCAATGTTATCAATGAGTGGCCACAAACTCTCAGATTATTTTTTTTAGCACTTACAAACCCCCCACCAGCACATGAAAATAGCGCCTCTGACCCTGACCTCAGAAAAGGTGCGTGTGGGATTGCCACCAAGACTTTGCCTGTTTTGCGAGTTGTCCCATGGCCTAATCTATACAGGGAAAAATTTCCTTTCCTCAATAACTCTAGTCCGACTCAGGCAGGTTACTTCAAAACTACTTAATTTACACAATATACATGGCTAACTACTAGGGAAATACATCTTTCTTGAATTTGGACTATTCCATCTATTCTACAGAGTCTCTAGCATGACTGTTGATGCCACTATAACATTAGCATAACTATTAACTCATTACACTGCATTCCCAATATATGAAAAGATTTCATTTCTCCCGATCCCATTTCTACCTTTTCGGAAGATGAAAACCAGCTTCAGACATCCACTACTCTGGGAGTAAAAATATTTTAATATAGCCTTTTTTCTCTGATGATATGCCTGTGAATAATATTGCATACACTCAGCTATGCAACCTCCCACTAGCAGGTGGCATCAAACATCAGTCATGAGACATCTGGCTATCGGTAGTCGGTAGTAAGACATACACAAGAACAATCACACATCGGGTAGTTCCAGAGCAACCCAGTCTGCATAGCATTCTGAATGTTATCCTTCCACATGTTAACTAAAGTCATCATTCTAAGTAACCAGCAGTTCTGTATGAATCATTGCAAAGACAAGACAACAGAACAAAACATGGTACCAGGAGAATTGAATATTTAAGAAAACAGCAGAAAAGACAAAGGAAAACCGGCCGAAGAACGAAACAAAAAGAAAGGATGATTATTCAACTGACCTGGTAAACTACAGCCTGTTGCGACTCAACGCAATAAAAGACAGTGAAGCACGAGATGGAGAGTTTGAAGGCACCCCACCAGCTTCAAGTATTGGATAACGTAGATGAAAACTGGCACATTTTCAAACAGCAGTTTAAACTCTATGCTTCAGCCCTTGGCCTGCAGGCACAGCCTGAAGTGAGATGCATTGGGTTGCTGCTCACGGTGGCAGATCCACAAGCTATTGAAATCTACAACACATTTGCCTTCGATAGCGAAGAGGAAAGCAAGAGATACGATCAATCGATAGAGTACTTCGATCGGCATTGCTCGCCCAAAAAGAATGAGACATTTGAAAGATATATTTGAAAGAAATTACATGATGCAATGGGTGCCAGATTGACTAGAAAACAGGAAAAATGTCACACTGAATTCTATTAAACTAAAGGCGAAGCATACCGGTCGGAGCACTGGCAAAACGGTTACAAAAACTGTACCAAATGAAGTTCTGCAGTAAGACTTGCTGTTGACTTTGAAATTGGTTGAATCCTGTGCGAACACATAATTCCATGTGCACTGTCGTACTATACAGAAGTCCTTGCTGATGACACAGACTTCAAAGGTGAGTACATTGATGAATCCTATGAAGACTATGCAAACGATCAAGTAAGCGAAGGTGTAGATGATGAGCCGGAGCTGGATGAATATGAAATGGTAGTAAAGCTGTTTCGCGGAAAAGTGATGGCACACTCAGTGAAGGAGCCTGTGCAGAGCTCCGTCGGTGGTTTGGCAGGAATGACAAGGTGATCACAAGGGACACTCAGCTTGTACCGGACCTCGAGTAATGCAAATACTCTGAGATGGCGCATGTAGAAATGGACAGCAAGATTGCAGCAGCAGACACCTCAGAAGAAACTGATGTAGCTCCTAACCAACTAAAAACATCAAATATTGTACCAATTCTGGAGAAACTAGCATACGGGGAACAGTCAAAGTCCCATGAAGAAGTTCCGGTAGTGGACTCCCCGAGACATGAAGCCATTCCACCGCAGGGGGAGTTCGAAGAGCAAATAGCCACTATGCAGCTCAATGGCAACTGGTGATACATACATTATAATCCATGACAGGGATGAACCATGGCCTGCATTCATATGCAGCACCATGACGACAGTTGATACTGAATCAGGATGCAGTTCCATGGCGTTGGATGACACGTACTTACTGTCACAACATGATGAGGATGAGTCCCCACCTGAGCTATCTAAAAACGATGAGGTGTGCATATGATATTGAGTGATGAGGAACCATCACTTGGGGCTTTCGCACAAGGCTGGTTTAGCTCTCTGGGCTAAATCGCTGGCTTTTAAAGCAGACCAAGCAGGCCAGTAGTACGGTTCGATTCCCGTACCAGCCTCCCCGGACAGGTGCCGGAATGTGGCGACTAGGGGCTTTTCACAGTAGCTTCATTGAAGCCTACTCATGACAATAAGCGGTTTTCATTTTTTCATTTCAGATGAAGGCCCAGCACCCAGTGCTGACGGTGCTAATCCTACCCTTAATTATCACTACACAGTCCCTCGGCAGCATGCCGACATGAATCATCTCCACAGACGACCTACAACACACTACCTCCATGGCACAGGCCAGCGAGAAGATGGGTGCTACCAGAGCCAAACCAAAGATGAAAAGCACTCGAAAGACAGTTTGCAAAAAAGATAAACGGAGCGGTCGCAAAGTGGCTTTAAAAACAAAAAACAAAGGAAGAGAAGGAGAGTGGGGGATACTGAGTCCCACTGAGGACACAAGAAAGGAGACACCGACAATGTGGCTGTCAGGCCTGAGACCACACCACAGAACAGCAGCAGAGAGCATCGCGAGAGCACACAGTAACGCAGCAACCAACAGCAGCGAGGAAAGAATCGGAAGAAGCTGAAGACACCTGGATGGCCTACAAGAATACCAGGTGTTAAGGCGCACCGTCTAAAAAGGCTGAAACATAAATGACCGGCATGGAAACCAGTCTTGAAAAGAGTTAACAACAGCCCAGACGACAAGCGGGGTGATCCCGTGAGGGAGGCACAATGAACTGTGCACAAGGAACACATACCTAGCAGGCAAGGTATGGACGGCAAGGTAGCACAGTGGTTAGCATTGTTGTTTCACAGCGCCAAGGACCCGGGTTCGATTCTTGCTCGAGTCACTGACTGTGGAGTCTGCATGTTCTCCCCGTTTCTGCGTGGGTTTCCTCCGGGCGCACCAGTTTCCTCCCACAAGTCCCGAAGGATCTGCTTGTTGGGTGAGTTTGACGTTCTGGGTTCTCCCTTGGTGTGCCCTGAGCAGGCAATCCCTGTGTGGCGACTCGGGGATTTTCACAGTGGCTTCATTACAGGGTTAATGTAAGCCTAAGTGTGACACTAATAAAGATCATTATTATTATATCACGTCGAGGGGACGCATTAGTTAAATCTGTTTGTACATAAGCTATATGCAAAGTAAAAATATTAATCATGTTTGTACATAAAGATCAACATCTCCAAAGGAAGGGGGATGTGGTGATATGCCTGTGAATAATATTGCATATACTCAGCAATGCAACCTCCCACCAGCAGGTGGCATCAGACATCAGTCATGTGACATCCGGTCATAAGCAGTTGGAAGTAAGGCATGCACATCGGGTAGTTCTAAAGCAACCTAGTCTGTATAGCATTCTGTATGTTATCCTTTCACATGTTAACTAATAAACCATCATTCTAAGTAAATCATAAGCAGTTTTGTCTGAATCATTGCAAAGACAAGACAACAGAACATAACACTTAACATTGAACTCATACTCTTTTATTTTGTGCTGAGAATTCATGGGGTGATTTTCAACTTGCCAAAATGAATGAGTTTAGTCTGGTGAGACTCTAAAATTTTAAAAATCTCAAAGTCAACACTAACCCACTCGCAGGTATAACAGAGACAGGATGTGGGCAACCAACTCACTTCCAGGAGTTTTTCTTTCACTGAGCACTGACCTTTATTCTCCTATTAACACATTCTGCTATTTTACCTTCATGCTACATTCAGCACCTTTTTTAGTCCTTAATGATACCATTAACATTACCTTTGCCTTGTGTCCATAGCTTTGTCAATCTCTCCTTAGCTCCGACCCATCACTGACTTTCTATTCTGCCCCACTTTCTCCAGCTATAAAATCCAATAGATTTCTACTCCTCTTCATTTATGAAGACGAGTCAAATGGACTCGAAAGGTTAACTCTGCTGTTTCTCTCCATGGATGTTGCCAGACCTGCTGAGTTTATCCAGCAATTTCTGTTCTTATTTAAGATTTCCAGCATCCGCAGTATTTTGCTTTCGCTTCCAGGAGACAGAGAGGCAAGTTCAACATTTTAATGAGGCTGGCAGCCAGGGATTTACTGCTCCTACCCAGCTGAATTTCTCAAGCCTCGGGAAATCTGGCAGCTCAACACAAGCACACAAGAATTAGGAGGAGTAGGCCATTCAGCCCCTCGAGCCAGCTCCATCATTCGATAAGATCATGGCTGATCTGATTGTGGTCTCAACTTCACTTTCATGTCTGTCTTCCATAACCCTTGCCTCCCTTATTAATCAAAAATCTAACTCAGCCTTGAATATATTCAGTGAACCAGCCTTCTGATCCAGCTCAAGCGAGGACAGGATAGCTTTAGGGAGAATGTAAGTGGCTTTCAAGCACTACTTGTGAGCCAGGAGGAGAAGGAAGTGTTTGTCCCACCCAAAGCTTACCTCCTTCCTTTGGATTAGACACACCCCGGATGCTGCCCCCCACGTTCATGGACACCACCCGACCCAGGGAGTCATGGATCAGAATCCCACTTCCTGGGATCACTACTTTTTGGCTCACCGCCAAGTTCCCACTAGTTCCTGCAGGTCTCTTACCTATGGCTGCAGTCCTGAACTACTCTATAGTTTTCTCAGCCCAGCTGGTAGCCAAAGCTGTCAAATAAGCTGAGATCACCTGAGGATTCTGTCAACGAATAAAGTCGCAAGCTCTTGAGTTAAAACTCCATCACATGTTGGGAAATTTAGACTTCCAGGGTACCCTTCTGAAACTCCTTCTGCCAACTATGTCATTTTCCCAAGTCAATATTAGAACATAGAACATAGAACATTACAGCGCAGTACGGGCCCTTCGGCCCTCGATGTTGCGCCGACCTGTGAAACCATCTGAAGCCTATCTGACCGACACTATTCCATTTTCATCCATATGTCTATCTAGTGACCACTTAAATGCCCTTAAAGTTGGCGAGTCTACTACTGTTGCAGGCAGGGCGTTCCACACCCCTACTACTCTCTGAGTAAAGAAACTGCCTCTGACATCTGTCCTATATCTATCACCCCTCAATTTAAAGCTATGTCCCCTCGTGTTGGTCATCACCATCCGAGGAAAAAGACTCTCACTGTCCACCCTATCTAACCCTCTGACTATCTTATATGTCTCTATTAAGTCACCTCTCAGCCTTCTCCTCTCTAACGAAAACAACCTCAAGTCCCTGAGCCTTTCCTCGTAAGACCTTCCCTCCATACCAGGCAACATCCTAGTAAATGTCCTCTGAACCCTTTCCAAAGCTTCCACATCCTTCCTATAATGTGGTGACCAGAACTGCACGCAGTACTCCAGGAGCGGCCGCACCAGAGTTATGTACAGGTGCAGCATGACCTTGTGGCTCCGAAACTCAATCCCCCTACTGATAAAGGCTAGCACACTATATGCCTTCTTAACAGCCCTATTAACCTGAGTGGCAACTTTCAGGGATTTATGTACCTGGATGCCGAGATCTCTCTGTTCATCTACATTACCAAGAATCTTGCCATTAGCCCAGTACTCTGCATTCCTGTTACTCCTTCCAAAGTGAACCACCTCACACTTTTCCGCATTAAACTCCATCTGCCACCTCTCAGCCCAGCTCTGCAGCTTATCTATGTCCCTCTGTATCCTATAACATCCTTCAGCACTATCCACAACTCCACCAACCTTCGTGTCATCTGCAAATTTACTAACCCATCCTTCTACACCCTCTTCCAGGTCATTTATAAAAATGACAAACAGCAGTGGCCCCAAAACAGATCCTGTGGTACACCACTAGTAACTGAACTCCAGGATGAACATTTGCCATCAACCACCACGCCCTGTCTTCTTTCAGCTAGCCAATTACTGATCCAAACCGCTAAATCACCTTCAAACCCATACTTCCTTATTTTCTGCAATAGCCTACCATGGGGAACCTTATCAAACGCCTTACTGAAATCCATATATACCACATCAACCGCTTTACCCTCATCCACCTGTTTGGTCACCTTCTCAAAACACTCAATAAGGTTTGTGAGGTATGACCTACCCTTCACAAAACCATGTTGACTATCGCTAATCAACTTGTTATTTTCAAGATGATTATAAACCCTATCTCTTATAACCTTTTCCAACATTTTACCCACAACCAAAGTAAGGCTCACAGGTCTATAATTACCAGGCTTGTCTCTACTCCCCTTCTTGAACAAGGGGACAACATTTACTATCCTCCAGTCTTCCGGCACTATTCCTGTCAACAAAGACGACATAAAGATCAAGGACAAAGGCTCTGCAATCTCCTCCCTGGCTTCCCAGAGAATCCTAGGATAAATCCCATCTGGCCCAGGGGACTTATCTATTTTGACACTTTCCAAAATTGCTAACACCTCCTCCTTGTGAACCTCAATCCCATCTAGCCTGGTCGACTGTACCTGAGTATTCTCCTCGACAACATTGTCTTTCTCTAGTGTAAACACTGATGAAAAATATCCATTTAACGCTTCCCCTATCTCCTCTGATTCCACACACAACTTTCCACTACTATCCTTGATTGGCCCTAATCTTACTCTAGTCATTCTTTTGTTCCTGATATACCTAGGGTTTTCCTTGATCCTATCTGCCAATGACTTTTCGTGTCCTCTCCTCGCTCTTCTTAACTCTCCCTTTAGGTCCTTCCTGGCTAACTTGTAACTCTCAAGTGCCCTAACTGAGCCTTCATGTCTCATCCTAACATAAGCCTTCTTCTTCCTCTTGACAAGTGCTTCAACTTCCTTAGTAAACCACGGTTCCCTTGCTCGACAACTTGCTCACTGCCTGACAGGTACATACTTATCAAGGACACGCAGTAGCTGTTCCTTGAAAAAGCTCCACATTTCGATTGTACCCATCCCCTGCAGTTTCCTTCCCCATCCTATACATCCTAAATCTTGCCGAATAGCATCATAATTGCCTTTCCCCCAGCTATAATTCTTGCCTTGCGGTTCATCCTGTTTGTTGAGGTCCCACCTACCCCAGAATGAGCCCCAATTATCCAGGAAACCAAAACCCTCCCTCCTGCACCATCCCTGTAGCCACGTGTTCAACTCCTCTCTCTCCTTATTTCTCACTTCACTAGCACGTGGCACGGGTAACAACCCAGAGATAACAACTCTGTTTGTTCTAGCTCTCAGCTTCCACCCTAGCTCCCTGAATTTCTGTCTCAAATCCCATCTCTCTTCCTACCTATGTCATTGGTACTTATGTGGACCACGACTTGGGGCTGCTCCCCATCCCCCTTAAGGATCCCAAAAACACGATCAAAGACATCACGAACCCTCGCACCTGGGAGGCAACACACCAACCGTGAGTCTCTTTCATTCCCACAGAACCTCCTGTCTGTTCCTCTAACTATGGAGTCCCCAATGACAAGTGCTCTGTTCCTCTTCTCCCTTCCCTCCTGAGCAACAGGGACAGACTCTGTGCCAGAGACCTGTGCCCCATTGCTTACCTCTGGTAAGTTGTCCCCCCCAACAGTATCCAAAACGGTATACTTGTTATTGAGGGGAATGACCACAGGGGATCCCTGCACTGCCTGCCGGTTCCCTCTCCCTCCCCTGACGGTAACCCATCTACCTTCTTCTTTTACCTGAGGTGTGACTACCTCCCTATAACTTCTCTCAATAACCCCCTCCGTCTCCCGAATGGACCCATCTTTATTTTGTCTTCTTCTCTTGACATCTGGATTATGTTTCTTTTCAGTGCTTTCCTTCTAAACAAATACAACCCTCAGGTTTTCCTTCAAACAATAAAAATTACTAAGACTTAGCAAAAACAATGATCAGAGGTACAACACTGATGGTTTATGCAGGAAATAGAAGTGTCACATAGCTGCAGTAATTGGCGAGCGGCTGTGTTAGTGGAAAAGGTGCACTGTTAGGTCAAAGCAGAGGGAGATTTAATGACGTCTAACCTGTGGCATATTTTACATGAAAATATTTGCTTCTCACACTGGATGTCAAACATGGAAAATGACTCAATTTCCTTGCACAGCCTGACTCATCTGGATAAGAACATACCTTCATTACAACAAGAAAGTCATAAAATTCCAAATTACGAATCATGCTGGGTATTGCGCTCATTTGGGGTCAAGTATGCGGACACATTCTGCAGAAAACTCAACACATCTTGTTGCTAAACAAAATGTTACCAGTAAAATGAGGTCAGAGTAAAGGGTCAGCTCATTTGGCTGGATTAACTCGATGGCTGCAAATTTGAAGCAGAGACAAATAGGACTCTGTTCATCATTATTATTTAACAAAACTATTTCCAGCGCTCTGTAAAGTTTATGCCTGCAATTTGTTAGTCGCAGAATCTTTATTGCTAATAATGGCAAGGACATTTTGGCAATGAATTTAATATGAGTTTCTGTGCTGATATAAAAAATCGCCATAGTAAAATGTCCACTAATTAAGACACTACATTGCCATGAAAAACTAACTGCATCTGCCATGATCCAAACTAAGATCAGAAATCAGCTGGTGATCCCTAGATATATTTGTGTCCATTACAAAAAAAACAGTTTAAACAAAGCTGTAAAAGATACACTCTCATTGATAATGTTACCGATACACAATGAAAGAAGATTGCTTTCAGAATATCTTTATTTTAATAAATTTAGTGTACTCAATTAATTTTTTCCAATTAAGGGGCAATTTAGCATGGCCAATCTACCTAGCCTGCACATCTTTGGGTTGTGGTGCAAACACAGGGAGAATGTGCAAACTCCACACGGACAGTGACCCAGTGCCGGGATCGAAACTAGGACCTCGGCGCCATGAGTCAGCAATGCTAACCACTGCGCCACCATGCTGCCCTGCTTTCAGAATATCTTTTAACTTCATTTAAGAAAGGTAACACTTTTCACTTTCATCTCTTGTTACTCACAAGCTTGCCTTATAACCAAACTGCTGATCGTCTTTTATCTTCTAAATTATTGAACAATTATTGTTCATTGTTGATAATAACTTCATTACTTTAATAGCATCCATGTTTTGACTTTCATTCTGAGGTTAGAAAGGTAAAATGCTTGAATTGCTGCTAAATTTAGATGTTCATTTGTTCATGTGTGGAAAACTCATTTGTTACTGAAAAAGCACAGAAAATATAAAGAGGTCTTTAAAACTTAAATGAGGTTCAGTTCTGTCATATTTAAACTGCTTAAAACCTGCCATTATTTTCTTAGATAAGCTTTCAACTGTCCTTTCATTATTTCATAGAAGTGTTTTCCGATGTGCTAGTTGCAAACTAGTGAACACTAGATATTTCCTTACTCAAGGGAACTATAAAACTAAAATGAGTGTTATACAGGAAAGCCTTGTCGACTGAATGATAAATTACAGTGATGTACTGTTATGAGGATACAATGCAAAACCATGTGCATTTTTGATCAAGGGGTGGGGTTTCTTTCTCCCTTTTGTTCAAAAATGTCTTCCTTTCCTCTTTTGTGGTGTCTGTGCTGAGCATTCTCTGCAGGGTGCAATTTTATCTATCTAATTGTAGTCAGAAACTCATTTTCAATGGCTTCTCTACCTGCACCCACACCATTGCCACTGGTGTTTCCGAAATATCTATCCTTGGCCCCTTCTATTTCTCATCTACATGCTGACCTTCACAACATCGTCCGCAACATCTGTGCCGCCAACACGAAGATTTACTTCACCAGCACCTCTCTTCACTCCTCCACTGTTATCGGGCGCAATTTAACAAAAAGAAAAACAGAATCCCATTGTGGGTAGGTTTAGTGGGGCGTTTTCCAGTGCTAACGACACTGCTATCTGTTGTTTTTATGGGCCTGAGCAGTTCATTTCCTGCACTGAGGATCTCCGCTCGTCAGTGCACGGAGAGATCGGGGCGCCATTTTTAAGTCTCTCGATTCCATAACACAACTTTCAGATGCCCCCAACTTACCCCTTGGGGGATCCTCGTGTTTACCAAACCCCACCTCAAAAGAGCAGGGCACCCATGAGCCCAATCCTAGACACAGGCAAAATTCCACCTTGGCACTGTGGTACTGCCAGCCTGGCAGTGCCACCTGGGCACCCTGGCAGTGCCAGGCTGGCACCCAGGTGGCACTTACCGGGTGCTCAGGTGATACTGTCAAGGTGCTCAGGTAGCATCAGTGCCAGGGTGCCATCCTGCCCAGAAGTCAACTACCCAGGGGCCTCCGATCACATGGGATCCCCCGCCCCACCCCAAGTGCCATTCCACCAGGTCCCCGTTTATGGAGACTAGTGCTAAACATTGCCCGTCTGGGGTCTCCTCTGTGAGGGGGAGTCAATCCCTAATTGCACACTTAAAAATACAAATTTAGGTCCCGCCCAATGTGGGCGAGATCCAGATTGTTAGATCTCGCGAAGCATGGCAAGCCGGGTAAATCTCACGAGAGGTTTACCGGATGGGACGCATCCGTTAGATTTTGCCCATAATATCAGATTGCTTATCCAACATCTAGTTGTATGTGAAAAGAACTTTCTTCCAATTAAATATTTGAAACGCTGAAGTTATTATAGTCAATCCACGCTTCAAACTCTGTTCCCTTGCTACTGACCCCATCCCTTTACCTGACAACAGTCTAAGATTTAGCCAGCATTTTCGTAACCTTGATGTCTAATTTCATCTTGAAACGAGCTTCCAAACTCGTATTTATGCCATTACTCAGTCTATTTCCACCTCCAGAACGGCGAACTCATATGCATAAAAGGAATAGGCACAAGGAAGTATGGCATCTGCTGTGCTTGCTGATGATGTCCTTTACGCCAGACCACACCCACACTCCCCCCCAACCCTCTTCCACAATATGAGCTCTTCTGTGTGGCAGAGTCAGTGATCCGCAGTCGCCTTTGTACCTGCAGACTAGATGAACTGTAGTGTGACTATGAGGCCTCAGTACTTCACATTGAGAGTCCCTTTATGCATGAGCAGCACTGCTGGTAGCCTGTTCACTGACGCCCAAACCCTATTCCCACTCCTTGAATTAAGTTGGAATGGCAGAGGATCCACTTACTCTGGTGGCAAAGATTAGTTTGTTCATCCTTTTCTTGTGCTGCAGGGCTGTCCTATGGTGTAATTTATTCACACTCAACATCCTGGTGACAGCCTCTCATGAAGTGCTGGTAGTCGGGTGGGCCACCACCTTCCACTCCTTGGGTACAGTACATTCCTCCTTTCTTCTACAGAATTCAGCAATTATCTCCAGAGACGTGTCACTAAATCTGGGTGCTGATGCAGCTTGTTGTCTCGGGGTAATTCCTGCACCACTAAGGAGGGATCAGATGCGGGAGCATATGTGGGGAAGATGTTGCAGGAGATGGTCGGGGCCGATGTGTTTGCCAAGCCGCTGGAGGTGGACCGGGCGCATAGGGTGCTCGTACGTAAGCCCCAGGGTCGTGAGCTCCCGAGGACCATGGTGGTGAGGCTACATCGATCCCTCGACAAGGAGTGTGTCATGAAGTGGGCCAGGCAGACAAAACAGTACATGTGGGAAGAATCAGAGATCAGGTGTACCAAGACAGGGGACCAGAACTCACAAAGAGGAGAGCAAGTTTCAAGAAAGTTAAGGCAGCCCTGTTTGAGAAAGACATTAAATTCGGACTGTTATACCCAGCGCGTCTTTTGGTGACCGACGAGAACCGGGAGCTGTACTTCAATTCTCCGGAAGAGGTGGTTACTTTCATGAAATACTATAATCTGGCTTAAGGACTCTTAAAGTAAGGACTCTTAAATTCTAACTGTGGTGGGCTGAGTTTGAGGGACGGGATGGAGTGGCGGGGAGGAGAGAAACATGGTTCTGTGTTCTGCTTTGTCTTGGTTAAAATGTCAGTCTTTTATTTCTGTGAGTTAAGTTGCGATGTTCAGGAAGAAAAGGGTGTTTTATTTTTTTTTAAATGTTTTTCTCTCTTTTGTTTTCTCTCGTCTTGTGTAATTTGATTTTGATTTACTGCTTTATGTATGATATCACAGACGGAAGAACTTTCAAGATGCGATGGGCTGTTTTAGTTTCCACAAGAAGGATGGTTGATTCTTGCATGCATAATTTTGATTAAGCTGCTTGAAGCTTCTTCCTTTGTGTTGGATTCTGTTTGAAGGTGATAGGACTGATAAGAATTGGTCAAAGGGGGAGGGGTAGAACCTGGCAATCTGGTGTAACGACTTTTAAACTCAAACTGTGGGGGTCTGAGTTTAGGAGACAAGATGGTGGGGAGGTGAGAAAAATGGTTCTGTGTTTTGCTATGTCTTGTTTAAAATTTTGGTCTTTTAATTCTGTGAGTTAAGTTGCGATGTTCGGGAAGAAAAGGGTTTATGTGTTTTGATTTTTTTTTCTTTTCTCTCTTCTTGTGTAATTTGATTTTGATTTACTGCTTTATGTATGATATCACAGAGGGAAGAACTTTTAAGATGCGATGGGCTGTTTTAGTTTCCACAAGAATGATGGTTGATTCTTGCATGCATAATTTCACTTAAGCTGCTTGAAGCTTCTTCCTTTGTGTTAGATTCTGTTTGAAGGTGATAGGACTGATAATCGGTTAAAGGGGGAGGGGTTTGCCTCTTTACCTGCGTGTTGGGGGAGGGTATGTTTGGGATTGTTGTTACTGTGTTGAGTGCTTGTTTTATTGCTAGGTATGATAGAATCTGGCAGTCGGCAGGCTTTTTGACGCCAGAGGGTGGGAGATGCTGAGCTAGCTGGTTCATGGGAGCCGGTCCCAAGCTTTCCTCGCCTCCCCCTGAGAGGACTACAGGATAAAGTGCTGTCAAAGACAGGTGTTGGAGGTGGGAAGGTTTTGGACATATACATGGAATTGTTAGAGTGGGAAGGGGCCCCTATCAGAGAGGTGAAGAGGAAGTGGGAAGAGGAGTTGGGAGGGGAGCTGGAAACTGAACTGTGGGTAAATGCCTTGAAAAGGGTAAATGCATCCTCGTCCTGTGCCAGACTCAGCTTGATTCAGTTCAAGGTAGTCCACAGAGCCCACATAACGGTAGCCCGGCTGAGTATGTTATTCGAGGAGGTGGAGGACAGATGTGGGCGGTGTGGGGGTAGCCCGGCGAACCATGTTCATATGTTTTGGGCATGTCCGAAACTGAGGGAATTGGCAGGGATTTGCAGACGTTATGTCAGAAGTCCTGGGAGGTAGGGTAACTCCGAGTCCAGGTATCGGAAGATCCGGGGGCAAAGGGGAGGAGGGAGGCCGATATTCTGGCCTTCTCCTCCCTGGTGGCCTGGAGACGGATCTTGCTGAGATGGAGGGACTCGGAGCCCCCGAAATCAGGAGTGTGGGACAGAGATATGGTTGAGTTTCTCAGTCTGGAGAAAGTCAAGTTTGTTTTAAGAGGATCAATACAGGGATTCGCCCGGAGTTGTCAGCCGTTCATCGATTTCTTTAACAAAAACTGAATGTCAGCAGTAAGGGGGGAAAGCGAAAAAGGGGAGCGGAGAAAAATAGGAGGCATGGTAATATTAAATAAGGACAGGGGAATTTAGTATATGGGTAATGGGGTTAGGGCGGGAGAAGTGGGGTATGTGGTTTACTGTGCGATGCTATTTTAGGGGGCAAATGGTGCATCGACCTGTGTGGTTGTTTTAGGAAGTCAATATATTAAATTGTGAAAATTACAAATGCTTCAATAAAATATATTTTTTTAAAGTTCCTAAACCACTGTGAGAGCAGTAGCTGTCTGTTGGCAGAGCATACATATTTTGCCCTCCCTGTTGCATAAAACCCTCAACTGCATAATTACTATGCTCAGCAATGCGCAATTCGACATGATTGCCCATAGGGCTCCATGGCGGGAAATACTCTCACCTCTTGCCCTACCATGGGACTTAGGTCCGCAGCAGAAATTCCCAGCTCTTTAACAAAGAGTTATCGAGATGCAAAACATTAGCTCCTTTCTCTCTCCACAGACGCTGTCAGACCTGCTGAGATTTTCACATGTTTCCTGTTCTTGTTTGTTTTATAATGCTCCTGTGAAATGACTTAAATGATTCAATATATTAAAGGTGCTATTTAAATAGAAGTTGCATTTGTTGTTGTGAGGGGTCAACCGCAAACCCTCTGCCAACTTTGTTTTCTGAATCAATTGCTAGAAGGTGAACGAACAGGGCCTTGGAATAATGGTCTTTCCTCCCTTTCTTTCTTTAGTTTCTGTTTGACACAAAAGTTCCCACAATGTTGTAGCAGTGATGAGGTACTCACAGGGATGATGGTAGTGAACCAACACCTGGCTAATATTTTAAATGCCGGTTGCACTGCATTTTCCTTTCAGACAGCTGGCAACTCTGTTGTAGCAGCAATACCAGGTCCAAGAGCAGTGGCCACTTCTCGGACTGCAGGGAGTCTTCAAAGAAGTGGAGCTAATGGAGGCTTAAATGAAGGGATATTTGTGAGACTTGGCTAGCAGGCTTCAGTGAGGGGAATGATGGTGTTGGGATTTGGGTTTGAGAGGCTATGTAAGTCAGGGATCAAGGGGGTGGTGCATCCAATATATACAGAGATCCCTAAGGTCGGGACTCCTCTTCAGCCCAAAACCAGCCTGTGCAGCTAAAGCTGCTGAGCTACTTACATAAGAACATAAGAACTAGGAGCAGGAGTAGGCCATCTGGCCCCTCGAGCCTGCTCCGCCATTCAATTAGATCATGGCTGATCTTTTTCTGGACTCAGTTCCACTTACCCGCATATTCACCATAACCCTTAATTCCTTTACTGTTCAAAAATCTATTTTAGCCTTAAAAACATTCAACGAGGTAGCCTCAATTGCTTCACTTGGCAGGGAATTCCGCAGAATTCCAACCCTTTGGTTGAAGAAGTTCCTCCTCAACTCAGTCCTAAATCTGCTCCCCCTTATTTGAGGCTATGTTCCCTAATTCTAGTTTCACCCACCAATGGAAACAACCTCCCTCCGTCTATCTTAACTATTCCCTTCATAATTGTATTTGTTTTGATCAGATCCCCCCTCATTCTTTAAATTTCAAATAGTACAGTCTCAGTCTACTCAGTCTCTCCTCATAAGCCAATCCTCTCAACTCCGGAATCAAGGTAGTGAATCTCCACTACACGCCTCCAATGTCTTTCTCAATTAAGGAGAACAAAACTGTACATGATTCCTTAGCATGGGCCTCCCTATAAAAATGCAGCAGGGGACAGATGATGTATTTAAGTGGCCGTTAATTGGCCATTTAAAGGCTTGAATAGGTCCAAAGGTCAGTGGGCCAGCCAATGTCGTGACTCCACCTGGTAAAATGGAAGACAGGTTGGGTTGGAAAAGGAAGCAGGGGGATGGATATGCTCTGGACAGGCTATGTGCTGATTTTTCAAGCCACTTCCTTCCTTCAAACCTGCCAGCCATGGACCCAGGTGAGTTATGTTGAGAAGGAGTGTCGAGGGGTGGGGGTTATGGGGGACGGGGTCAGTAGCAAGGCGACAGAGATGGTTCTCAGCAACCCCCATCCACCTTCCTGATGTTGAGTCCCTCGATCGTGCACTGAGTGCCTAACAACGAGGAACCTCTCTGGATGCATGCAAGCAAATACAGCAGGGTTTACTTTCCAGGCCTCTCACATGCCGAGTCCCCTGTCGTCCACTTGGTGAAAACTATTGGCGAGGGTCTGAGACATGAATTGCTGAATTACAGGACTCAATCAACAGATGAGCGTGAAGGCCATCCATAAGTGGGGCATTCAATTCGAAACAGAGAAGGAGGTTCAATAAAAGAAGAATCACAGGTGACCAACCTAACGGTAAGCTGGGTGGGAATTAGAATTAAAATGAACAAAATTCTCTATTATTGAAGCTCGTGGTCCTAGCTACCTGAAAGAAAGAAAAACGTCTATTGATGGTTCAGTGAAGTATTTATGTTACTACATTCCAAAGCGAAGACTTGAAAGTAAGTGACAAAACATGTGATGAAAATATAGTAATAAGGGTTTTCTGATCAATTCCCGATTTCCTTAAATGAACCAGATATTGGTAAGGTTAAGGCACATCTCCCATTATAGCAAGAAAGGACACAGCTATGGGAGACACCAAACTTCAAACTTCAAAGGTAACAACCAGCAAAAATGGTTAATGAGCATAGACAAAGCTCAACTGTATGTCATTTACATTATGACATTAACTAAACTTTCTGTGAAAGTAAGTGACAAAACATGTGATGAAAATACAGTAATAAGGGTTTTCTGATCAATTCCCCATTTCCTTAAATGAACCAGATATTGGGAAGGTTAAGGCACATCTCCCATTATAGCAAGAAAGGACACAGCTATGGGAGACACCAAATTTCAAACTTCAAAAGTAACAACCAGCAAAAACGGTTAAGAGCATAGACAAAGCTCATCAACTGTAAGTCATTCTACATTATGACATTAACTAAACTTTCTTTGAAGCATAGTTGGGTCAGGCAAAGACTGGTGTCAGTATAAAAAGATTTGGATCTTAATGATATCTTATTATCTATGCAAAAACAAAAATAGAGATTGAATAACACTCAAATATCAACTGATGATCAAAGCAATTTGGTAGAAATCATTCACCAGTAATCTACATTTTCGTCCATTTTAATTTGAAAAAACGATTTAACTAAAATGCTACTATAAAATATCTAGTTCATTTTATTAAAAAACATTAGATTTTGGGAAGATATTTTGTAGAATTATTTTCATATTTAAAATAAGGATTTTATTGATTAAATTAAGACAATAGGTAATGAAGAGCTGAATTTTATGTGGGGGATGGTGTCCCTGCTCTTTCCCTCATAAAAGTCACATGCAAGGTCGTCTGTGCTTGGCCGACTCACCACTCAGATATTCAACAGACGTTGGACTGTCAATTAGCTTGAGGTGATCATTCTTCTCCTATCTGAGGGCAAGTTCTGATTCCAAGAGCTGAGTCAAACAAAAGAGGAGCCAGGAGCCCGAACAAGGTGAGGCCAGAGTCTCACTGGGGACATGCTGGCAGTCCTTGCGAGAGTTGGTAATTGGGGTGGATGGGGCATGGGTTGCTAGAAAACATGGGGGGGGGGGGGGGGGGCCTCCAATGGGCACATGTGCCAAAGCAGGGGCAAACATCCCCAAAAACCAGATTTTCCAAGACAGCCTGTCTTCATGAAGGCCTCCCTGGCTGCGGAAAAATACTAGTGGAGGCAGGAAGAAGCCTTTAAGTGACCATTTAATTGGTTCACGGGTGAGAGGGAAACCTGACACATTCTCCACTATGGGTAAAATACCTATGAGGAAAAAAGCAAATTACTGCGGATGCTGGAATCTGAAACGAAAGGGAAAATGCTGGAAAATCTCAGCAAGTCTGGCAGCAACTGTATGGAGAGAAAAGAGCTAACGTTTTGAGTCCGATGACTCTTTGTCAAAGCTGACAAAGAGCTTTGCCAAAGAGTCATCGGACTCAAAACGTTAGCTCTTTTCTCTCCCTTCAGATGCTGCCAGACTTGCTGCGATTTTCCAGCATTTTCCCTTTTGTTTCAAATACCTATGAGGGCAGGTAGTCCATGGGGATATGCTGGCAGTCCTTGCAAGAGAGTTGGGAATTTTGCCTGCCACCTAATTTTATGCCTGGCCCACACCTTCCTTCCTGCCCCAGAGCGTAAAATTAGCCCCAAAAATAACCATCAGGTTACCATTTCCACTTATATAGCACAAGTGGATAGCACTGTGGCTTCACAGCGCCAGGGTAGCAGGTTCGATTCCCCGCTGGGTCACTGCCTGTGCGGAGTCTGCACGTTCTCCCCGTGTCTGCGTGGGCTTCCTCTGGCTGCTCCGGTTTCCTCCCACAGTCCAAAGACGTGCAGGTTAGGTGGATTGGCCATGCTAAATTGCCCTTAGTGTCCAAAAAGGTTAGGAGGGGTTATTGGGTTATGGGGGTGGGCTAGATGTGAGGGCTTAGGTGGGTTGGTGCAGACTCGATGTGCCGAATTGCCTCCTTCTGCATTGTATGTTCTATGTTAGAGTATAGAACAGAACAGGCCCTTCGGCCCTCGATGTTGTGCCGAGCAATGATCACCCTACTTAAACCCACGTAACCCTTATACCCGTAACCCAACAATCCCCCCATTAACCTTACACTACGGGCAATTTAGCATGGCCAATCCACCTAACCCGCACATCATTGGACTGTGGGAGGAAACCGGAGCACCCGGAGGAAACCCACGCACACACAGGGAGGACGTGCAGACTCCACACAGACATGACCCAGCCAGGAATCGAACCTGGGACCCTGGCGCTGTGAAGCATTGATGCTAACCACCATGCTACCGTGAGGCCCTATTGTATGCTCTATGTATATTTGTATGCTGTTGTATGCTCTATGTATATTTTAGTTACAATAAACAGTAAATTACCTTGAGGTGATCATTCACAATAAATACAATCTCTTTCAAGCTTGTTGCTGTATTCAGGTACATTTAAACATGTATAGAACACGGAACCATCTGTATCATCATGTTTGCAAGTCTGTCTTAATACGTTTTGTTTGAAACTAAATCGTCAAGAAAAATAGTTCTGGTAGCTGCTCATTGGAAAATCCATGCCACACACAATCACAATCAGATTGCTGCTCTGATTTCTAATTTGGTGGATGGGTAGGGCGGCAGGAGAATAGGCTGGCAGATCGGTGAGGTTGGTGGGTGGTTTGGAATGAAGTCAGATTGGGTTGGGGTGGTCAAGGAGAATAATCGGAGGTAGTCAGGGAGTCAAAGAAAGTGTCATGGGGCCAGTGTGAGAGCGATTGGGGCTGGAAGAGTCAATTGCATAGTTATTCAAGAGTTAGACTAGGGTTTTTCAGTCTAACATTTCCAGGGTAAGTATCAGTTTAGTACCGTGGAACTGTCTGAACTCTCTGACTAACACAGTTAGAGACTTTTGCAGAACAAAGAACAATACAGCACAGGAACAGGCTCTTCGGCCCACCAAGCCTGTACCGATCATAATATCACCGTTTGCCAAAACCCTCAGCATTCCTTGTGCGCTATTGCTCTATACCAGGGGTGGGCAAACTTTTCCGTGCAAGGGCCACATTCAGAAATTCACAATTCACAAAGGGCCGCATAGTATATTAAGTAAAATAATTACTTCACCCGGTTATGATTCTGGGCGCCTCATATAGAACATAGAACAGTACAGCACAGAACAGGCCCTTCGGCCCTCGACGTTGTGCCGAGCAATGATCACCCTACTCAAGTCAACGTATCCACCCTATACCAGTAAGTAACCCAACAGCCCCCCCCCCATTAACCTTAAAAAAAAATAAAAAAAAATAAATAAAAAAAAATTTAAAAAAATTTTTTTTTTTTTTTTTTTTTAAATGACTTGGTGGGCCGCAGAAATACCTTTGGCGGGCCGCATGCGGCCCGCGGGCCGTAGTTTGCCCACCCCTGCTCTATACCCATCCTATCCATGTATTTGTCGAGATGCCTTTTTAGCACCGTAAATGTATCTAGTTCCACATCTCACCTGGGCAACGCATTTCAGGCACTCACCACCCTCTGTGCAAAAAACCTGTCTCCCAAATGTCTTCTCAACTTTGCCCCATGGACCTTAAACCTATGCCCCCTGGTGATTGACCCCTACACCCTGGGAAAGAGTGCCTGCCCATCCACTCTATCCATGCCACTCATAATCTTGTAGATCTCTATCAGGTTATCCCTCAACCTCCGGCGTTTTAATGAAAACAGTCTGAGTCTATTCAGACTCTCCGCAAAGCTAACACCATAACGGGAAACATACTGGTAAACCTCCTCTGCACCCACTCCAAAGCCTCCACATCCTTCTGGTAGTGCGGTGAGCAGAATTGTGCGCAATATTCCAAGTGCGACCTTAGTACGTTCATCTTGATCATCTGTACCGTCCCCGCCAGTGAAAGCGGGAGTGCATCCCATCTCTAGGTCCCTTTTAACGTCTTCCACCAGACTGGTCAGATTCCACTTATGGATCCTTGTTCAGTCGAGGGTCCCGGTAAGCAGGGCAATTGCCAGTTGGAAGTTCAACTTCCCAGGCAATTCCTCTGGAGGTTCGCGATTCGGGACTTCTTTCGTGAACCTGGAGTTGTATGCCTATCCTTTAACAATCTGGAGACTGCAAATTTGGGCCTTATATTTATCATCTCAAATTAGTACAGAAATCTATCAAAATTGTTTCCATTTATATAAACATATACTTACCTTGGAGTGGTAAACATAGGACTTTAGCTACATTTTCTTGAAAAGCATGGTATGCCTGCTTAATTGCATGGAATAGGGCCTCCGTATATTTCACTTGAATACCATACATGGACTTGTGGAAATCCAATTCAACTTGTTGAGCTTTAACCTATGACAGGAAAGCATTTATATGAAAGTTAGAATACATGCTTGCTCTATGAATTATGTTTTCTGACTGCAACAAAGCGTTTGGTGAGTTCCTTTATGAAGTACAAAGGGCCAAACTGTGGTGATCCAACCACTGTATATATATGTGTACCTGTATTACAGTTTCTCCCTAGCTCCGCCCACAGGGAGCTGTATAAATATTTGTAAGCTTCACTGAGATGCCAGTCTACAGCTGCCACCGGAGGAATAGCATCTCACTGTAATAAAGGCTCTCTTGTACATCACTCGAGTCTTTGTGTGCAATTGTTAGCGCCACACAAACACAACAAATACCTCTGTAATTTCTGTCCTTAGTTCCCTCAGCATCCTTGAATGCATTCTATCTAACCCTGGTGGTTATCAATTTTAAGTGTAGCAGTCTTTCTAATATCTCTGATTTATTAATTTTTAGTCTATCCATTAACGCAACTACCTCTTCTTTCACTGTGACTAAGACAGATCTTCTTCCTTGGGAAAGACAGGTGTAACATTCTGATTTAGCACTTCAATATTGCCCCCAGCCTCCATGCATAAATTCCTCTCTGGTCTCTAATCTGCCCCATCCCTCCTCCTCTTCCTATCCTTTTACTGCTTACATGCCAATTGAAGACTTAATGATAGTCCTTTATGTTATTTATCAGTCTCTTCTTATACTCTCTTTTTGCCTCTCTTACCTGTTTATTCACTGGCCCTATGAACTTCTATTGTCAGCCTACAAGTCAGTTCTCACTTGAGATATGAACCTGATATCTCGTCATCCACAATGCGAGTGGCAAATTCGGCATAAGATAATCTGGCTGATTGTTGGTTACCTTGATGGCTGCGTGCATCCACTGTATACGACCCTGCACCTATGGGAAGCCAGTTACCACAGCTAATCCCACAGAGCCTTTAATTTTCAAACCTAGCATCCATTAGAAAAATGATCAAGTCATTTGCTGGCAAAGCGGGCATTACTGGACTATTTATGGTATTTATGGACTGCAAGTAGACTAAGGCAAGAAATACCATCTGTGGCAAGAAATACCATCTGTGGCAGAAATACCATCTGTGGCAACCTGACAGAGTGCTGGATGAGCAAAATTTTCCTTCATCAAAATATTGGAAAGACAAAAGCCTTTGTCTTTGGTGCCACAAACTATTCTCTAGTCAAATTCATCTCCTTGGCGACTCTGGCTGAAATGGTTTGTTCGCAAACTTTTCCTGTTTGGCCTGAGTTGAACTCCTGGCCACATATTTGTGCCATCATTATGAGCACCTCTTTGAATCTGTGTAACATCATCTGAATCCAGCCCTGCCTCAGTTTTTCTTCTTATCAACCATGTCTTTGTTGTCTCTTGGTGTTATCGTTTCAACCCATTGTTGGTCAGCCTCTTATTTTCCATCCTTGATAAACTTTACTAAAGCTCAACTGCCTGTATCCGAACTTGCACCAAGTCCTGTTGCACGATCGCGTCCATGTTCCCTGACCTATATTGGCTCCTGGTTAAACAACACCTCAATTTTAAAATTCTCATTCTTGCTTTTAAGTGCCTTTTGGCTTTGCTCCACCGTAACTCTGTAATCACCTCCAGTTTTGCAACCCTAGGAGATATCTGGAATCCTCTAAATCTGGCCATTTGAGCATCCAGATTTTTATTGATCCATCATTGTTGGACTTTCCTTCAGCTGGCCAGTTTCTAAACTCTAGAATTCCCTCCCTACTTTCTACTTCTATTTCCTTTATTAAGATGTTCTTAAGACTACCTGTTTGACAAAGTTTTTGATCATCTGCAGTATCTTTGTGAAGCTCAATGTCACATTTGTTTTATAATGCTTTTGTGAAGTTCCATGGAATGCTGAACAACGTTAATTCAAGAACAGAAAAATACAAGAAATCAGAGCAGAAGAGACCACACAAGACCATAACAGGAGAATGCTCCTCCAGGCAGTTTCACCATTCAGCCTGATCATGACTGATCTTGGGCTTCAACTCCACTTTCCCACCTCTTCCCGACATTCCTTGATTCCCTTAGAGACCAAAAATCCTTGAATATTTAATGGAGCTGACAAGTCTCAGGGGTAATGAATTTCAAAGATTCACAGCCCTTTGAATGAAGAAATGTATTTTCATCTGTCTTAAATGATTGCACCATTGTCCTCAAACTGTGCCCCCAAACTGTGCCCCTGTGTTTAAGATTCCTAGATCGGTGGGAACAATCTTTCACCATCAACCCTCTCAAACACCTTCAGAATCTTCTATGATTCAATGAGATCTCTGCTCACTCTTTTAAACCCCAGAGAACATAGCCTAATTTAGTCAGCCTCTCATCATAGAAGAACCCCCTCACTTAGGGACAAATTTAGTGAATATTCACTGCACCTTCTCCATTGCAAGTATATCCTTTATCAAATCTGAGCCCAAACTGTAAACAATATTCGAGATGTGGTTTCACCAAAGCCCTGTACCATTGTTGCAAGACTTATTTATTCCTGCAATCCAATCCACTTGTATTAAATACCAAAAGCACTACATAAATGATAGTTGTTGTTGTTGATTAATTGGGAATTAATGCTGAGTAAATTTTATTAACTGGAAGACTTTTGATACTCATTGGGCAGGATTTACCGACCAACCCGCCGTGTTTTTCGGCGGGGGAGGTGGCCCGCCAGCAGGATCTACCGGTTCCGCCATTGTCAATGGGATTTCCCGTTGACAGCAGCCCTCGTCGCCATAAAACCCGTGCGTTGGCGTGGGACCAGAATTTCCTGCCAGCGTGAACAGCTGGTGAATCCCGCCCAAAGTCTATTAACTGTTTGGAATAATCTACCCGGTAGGGTAAATAAAAACAACTGGGTATTAAACAGGAGATTCAGGATTTTACAGGAACATGTTACAAAACATCGAATTAATTAGACTTATTGATTGATAATTTTTCAAATTCTCTCACAGGATGTGGGTGCTGCTGCCTCGGCCAGTATTTCCTAATGTGCATCCTTAATTGCCCTTAGAACATAGAACATAGAACGATACAGCGCAGTACAGGCCCTTCGGCCCACGATGTTGCACCGACATGGGAAGTCAAAAACTAAAGGCCATCTAACCTACACTATGCCATTATCATCCATATGCTTATCCAATAAACTTTTAAATGCCCTCAATGTTGGCGAGTTCACTACTGTTGCAGGTAGGGCATTCCACGGCCTCACCACTCTTTGCGTAAAAAACCTACCTCTGACGTCTGTCCTATATCTATTATCCCTCAATTTAAGGCTATGTCCCCTCGTGCTAGCCACCTCCATCCGCGGGAGAAGGCTCTCACTGTCCACCCTATCTAACCCTCTGATCATTTTGTATGCCTCTATTAAGTCACCTCTTAACCTTCTTCTCTCTAACGAAAACAACCTCAAGTCCATCAGCCTTTCCTCATAAGATTTTCCCTCCATACCAGGCAACATCCTGGTAAATCTCCTCTGCACCCGTTCCAAAGCTTCCACGTCCTTCCTATAATGAGGCGACCAGAACTGTACGCAATACTCCAAATGCGGCCGTACCAGAGTTTTGTACAGCTGCAACATGACCTCATGGCTCCGGAACTCAATCCCTCTACCAATAAAGGCCAACACACCATAGGCCTTCTTCACAACCCTATCAACCTGGGTGGCAACTTTCAGGGATCTATGTACATGGACACCGAGATCCCTCTGCTCATCCACACTGCTAAGAATTTTACCATTAGCCAAATATTCCGCATTCCTGTTATTCTTTCCAAAATGAATCACCTCACACTTCTCTACATTAAACTCCATTTGCCACCTCTCAGCCCAGCTCTGCAGCTTATCTATGTCCCTCTGTAACGTGCAACATCCTTCCACACTATCTACAACTCCACCGACTTTAGTGTCGTCTGCAAATTTACTCACCCAACCTTCTGTGCCCTCCTCTAGGTCATTTATAAAAATGACAAACAGCAACGGCCCCAGAACAGATCCTTGTGGTACGCCACTCTTAACTGAACTCCATTCTGAACATTTGCCATCAACCACCACCCTCTGTCTTCTTTCAACTAGCCAATTTCTGATCCACATCTCTAAATCACCCTCAATCCCCAGCCTCCGTATTTTCTGCAATAGACGACTGTGGGGAACCTTATCAAACGCTTAACTGAAATCCATATACACCACATCAACTGCTCTACCCTCGTCTACCTGTTCAGTCACCTTCTCAAAGAACTCAATAAGGTTTGTGAGGCATGACCTACCCTTCACAAAACCATGCTGACTATCCCTAATCATATTATTCCTATCTAGATGATTATAAATCGTATCTCTTATAATCCTCTCCAAGACTTTACCCACAACAGACGTGAGGCTCACCGGCCTATAGTTACCGGGGTTATCTCTACTCACCTTCTTGAACAAAGGGACCACATTTGCTATCCTCCAGTCCTCTGGCACTATTCCTGTAGCCAATGATGACATAAAAATCAAAGCCAAAGGCTCAGCAATCTCTTCCCTGGCTTCCCAGAGAATCCTAGGATAAATCCCATCAGGCCCCGGGGACTTATCTATTTTCACCTTGTCCAGAATTGCCAACACTTCTTCCCTACGCACCTCAATGCCATCTATTCTAATAGCCTGGGTCTCAGCATTCTCCTCCACAACGTTATCTTTTTCCTGAGTGAATACTGACGAAAAGTATTCATTTAGTATCTCGCTTATCTCCTCAGCCTCCACACACAACTTCCCACCACTGTCCTTGACTGGCCCTACTCTTACCCTAGTCATTCTTTTATTCCTGACATACCTATAGAAAGCTTTTGGGTTTTCCTTGATCCTACCTGCCAAAGACTTCTCATGTCCCCTCCTTGCTCGTCTTAGCTCTCTCTTTAGATCCTTCCTCGCTTCCTTGTAACTATCAAGCGCCCCAACTGAAACTTTACGCCTCATCTTCACATAGGCCTCCTTCTTCCTCTTAACAAGAGATTCCACTTCTTTGGTAAACCACGGTTCCCTCGCTCGACCGCTTCCTCCCTGCCTGACTGGTACGTACTTATCAAGAACATGCAATAGCTGTTCCTTGAACAAGCTCCACATATCCAGTGTGCCCAACCCTTGCAGCCTACTTCTCCAACCTACACATCCTAAGTCATGTCTAATGGCATCATAATTGCCCTTCCCACAGCTATAACTCTTGCCCTGCGGGGTATACTTATCCCTTTCCATCACTAACGTAAAGGTCACTGAATTGTGGTCACTGTTTCCAAAGTGCTCACCTACCTCCAGATCTAACACCTGGCCTGGTTCATTACCCAAAACCAAATCCAATGTGGCCTCGCCTCTTGTTGGCCTGTCAACATATTGTGTCAGGAAACCCTCCTGCACACATTGTACAAAGAACGACCCATCTAATGTACTCGAACTATATCTTTTCCAGTCAATATTTGGAAAGTTAAAGTCTCCCATAACAACTACCCTGTTACTTTCGCTCTTTTCCAGAATCATCTTCGCCATCCTTTCCTCTACATCCCTAGAACTATTAGGTGGCCTATAGAAAACTCCCAACAGGATGACCTCTCCTTTCCTGTTTCTAACCTCAGCCCATACTACCTCGGGAGAAGAGTCCCCATCTAGCATCCTTTCCGCCACCGTAATACTGTCCTTGACTAGCAGCGCCACACCTCCCCCTCTTTTGCCCCTTTCTCTGAGCTTACTAAAACACCTAAACCCCGGAACCTGCAACAACCATTCCTGTCCCTGCTCTATCCATGTCTCTGAAATGGCCACAACATCGAAGTCCCAGGTACCAACCCATGCTGCCAGTTCCCCTACCTTATTTCGTATACTCCTGGCATTGAAGTAGACACACTTCAAACCACCTACCTGAACACTGGCACCCTCCTGCGAAGTCAAATCTGTGCTCCTGACATCTATACTCTCAATCTCCAGTACCCCAAAACTACAATCCAGGTTCCCATGCCCCTGCTGAATTAGTTTAAACCCCCCCAAAGAGCACTAACAAATCTCCCCCCCAGGATATTGGTGCCCCTCAGGTTCAGATGTAGACCATCCTGTCTATAGAGGTCCCACCTTCCCCAGAAAGAGCCCCAGTTATCCAGAAATCTGAATCCCTCCCGCCTGCACCATCCCTGTAGCCACGTGTTTAATTGCTCTCTCTCCCTATTCCTCATCTCACTATCACGTGGCACGGGCAACAACCCAGAGATAACAACTCTGTTTGTTCTCGCTCTGAGCTTCCATCCTAGCTCCCTAAAGGCCTGCCTGACATCCTTGTCCCCTTTCCTACCTATGTCGTTAGTGCCAATGTGGACTACGACTTGGGGCTGCTCCCCCTCTCCCTTAAGTACCCGGAAAACACGATCCGTCACTTCTGTCACTTGACAACAGCCCCTCCACAAACCACCTTCAAATTAGGCTGACCGCACTGCACGTATGCAAATTTCCCCAGAACAACTGATCAGTAGCTCTGCTCTGCTGCCCTCTGCTGGATGAAGAAGAGGTTGATAAGCCATGTTCTTGAACTGCTATAGTCCATACTATAGTGTAGGTAAACCCGCAATGCTTTTTGGGTGGGATTCCGACCCAATGACAGTGAAGAAATGGAGATAGATTTGCAACTCAGCATAGTGTATGGTTTTGCGGGGCAGGGGGAGGGGGGAGGGAGGGGGGTGGCAGGGATGAATTTGTAGGACATTTTTTAACGTGGGTATGCCATTGCACATCAGCACACACCATGGGTGACCCTGCCAGAAGCTTAAGACTCCCGATGGCATTGCCCTCGAGATCAATGGAACGTTCAAGCCTCTCCGCCATGGCAAGATGACAATCCAAGGAAAGTAGCTGTTGACAATAAGAAATTCTGTGATGGTGATGTCATTGAATGTCACGGGGACGTGATTGGATTGTCCCTTGTTGGAGATGCTCATTGCCTGGCACTTCTGTGGCTCAAATGTTACTTGACATTATCAGCTCAAGCCTGAACTTTGTCCAGTACAAACTGCATATGGGCACCAATTACTTCAGTGCCAGTGGAGTTGTTAATGGTGCTGATACTTGTGGAATCATCAGAGAGCATCCCCACTTGTTCAGAATCTGGAACCAAAAGTTTAATGGAATGTTTTTCCACAGGGTAGACTGGTTGACTGTTGCATAGTGATCTGCCTTTTCAAAAGTGAGGACTTCCACGAGGGAGACAAAATGTAGAGTTGAATTAGTCTTGAACAGTTCCAATGTTCCAGTAGTTCACAATGAAGATGAGGTCTTACAAAATTTGATTGAATTTTTTGAGAAGGTGACTAGGTGTGTAGATGAGGATAGTGCGGTTGCTGTAGTCAACGTAGACTTTTTTAAGGCTTTCAACAAGGTCCCTCATGGGACGCTGATGAAGAAAGTAAGAGCACATGGAATCCAGGTCAATTTGGAAAACTAGATTTAAAATTGGCTTATAGTCATAATTAAGCAATCTCATGCCGACAAATCAGATCAAAGCTCTGCAGTCCTGTGACAGTCCTGCTACATCCAGTCCTGATTGGAGGTGTGTAATTAAACAAATAATGGGAGGAGGAGGTTCCATGAAAATACCAATGTCAATTATTATGCAGCCCAGCATGAGGGCAAAAGAGAAGGCCAAAGTGATGTTAACCATCTTTAACCAGAAATGTCAGGAGATGATCCCTCGCTGCCTCCTCCTGAGGTCTCCATCACCACCAAAGATAGTCCTCAGTTAATTTCATTCACTTCACATGATTTCAAGAGAATGCCAAAGACACTAGATACAACAAAGGCGAGGACCCCGACAACATGTCAACTGTAATGTTAAAAGACTTGTGCTCCAGAACTGAATATGCCTCGGGTCAAGCTCTTCCAGTACAATTACAAAACTGTCATCTACGTGACAAATTGGAAAATTGGCCAACATGTCCTACTTACAAAGAGCAGGACAGTCTGGCCAATATTGCCCTAGTATACTCACAATCATCAGCAAAGTAATGGGAGATGTCATTGACAGGGCTAGAAATCGATGCCTGCGCATCAATAATCTGCTCACTGATGCTTGGTTGGATTCTACAAAGACCACTTAGTTCCAAACATCATTACAACCTTGGTCCAAATATGGACAAAAGAGCTGAATTCAAGGGGTGAAGTCAGGGTGACTGCCCTTGACATTAAGGCAGCATTAGTCAAGTGTGGTATCAAGGAACACTAGTATGAAGATTGCATTATCTGAACAAATATGATGGAGGTGAAGCATGAAAAAATAGAATTGTGTTCTTACAGGAAGCAGGATGTGAGAAAGTCTAATCATGGTTGATATGGGAGTCAGTGAGCTTATAGAGAATATGTGTTGATAACCGATCCACAGATGGAGATAGAGAAGCCAAGGAAAGGAACAGTTGGAGATCAACCATGTGAAAGTGAGAGAAGGGCAGAAAGTTGATGACATTTTCCAGTCCAGGACAAGGGCAGGGAATAACAACTATACAGCTGTCAATGTACCAGAAAAATGTGATGGAGACGACCTGAGCAGGACTTAGATAAAGGATGTTCCATGTACCCCACAAAAAGGAAGCAAAAGTTAGGACCCATGTGGCTATCCAAAGCAACACCCTTCATTTTGAGGAAGTGGCTTAAGTTGAAGGGTTGGTTTTCAATGTGAAAACAGGTTGAGCTAGGTGAGAAAGATGGTGGTGGGGACAGGCTAGGCCTCCACTTAAGAGGTAGAACACTGGGGTCCGAAATGTATCATAGGATTCTGATTTACATGTTTTGGTAAGGACCCATCTGCCTCTGGTGGTGTGATTAGGATGGCACTGTATTGGAGTGCATCGGAAAAACATTGGTAAGTATCTTACCGCTAATTTAAACACCTATCCATCCTGCTCCCAATGTATTAAATTGACCATGAAGACTTAAACTTATATATGTTTCTCTGAAACATAAATGGTTCCGAAAATTCCAGCGACTGTTACGGAGACAGTAAATACCACATAATTTCTTGCTCTTATAGAGATAGTGCTGTGGATTTTTAACATCCACCTCACTGGACTTTACTTTAAGGCAGATATCTCAATCTAGCATTCCCTCAGTACTGTACTGAGACTAGATGAGATACAGAAATCTAGTAGTAGGACCTGAACTCTTAGTCTTTTAAATGAAAAGAGAGTGATAATAAGTCAAATTGACGCAGAAGTAAAAACTGCGAAGTGAAGTTATCAAAGCAGAAAATAAGGCTTTCAGTTTTGAAAGTTCAAAAAATGTCAGTGCATTTTTCAGATATTATTATCTTAAATCTATTTCTAGTACAATGCTCTCACAAGTTTTAGCTTGGTCACCTGTTGCATAGCCATGAGCCTGGAGTAGTTAGCTGCTTTCACTAAGGCCTCAACAGCTCTCTTTGTCTGACGTTGAGTAGCACCATTAGGAAAAGCAGGCAGCACTGAAAGCATATTCTCCACAGTGAATTCCTGGCAGATCGGATGTTTCAGTTTTGCCTGCAAAAGATTACACAACCAATCATAATGCATACAGCGTTTTACTCACAGAAGAATTCATACTAAACTTAATCAAAGCATATGTGAAAGCAAACACATTTTTACTGTGCAGAAATATTCACAGGGATAGTAAAAACTGTTACAGAATTATAAGATTTTTTTCTCAACTGACAGGCCATTATCTTCATGTGGCATAGGAAATACACACGGTGGGCGAAATTCTCCCCCCTCCACGACGGGTGGGAGAATAGGGGGAGGGCCTTCCCGACTTTTTTGACGCCCTCCCGCTATTCTCCCACCCCCCCGCCGAAATCCCGACAAGAATCGCTGCCGCCGTTTTTTTACGGCCGGCAGCGATTCTCAGCTGTTAGAAGGGCCGAAGTCCCAGCCCTTTACGACCTTTTTACGAACGGCAAACACACCTGGTCCTGCCGTTCGTAAAAACGTCGTGACAAACTCGCAAAAAATAACCATGGCACCGATTGGCACGGCAGTACCACTGCCGTGCCAAGGGTGCCATGGGCCCGCGATCGGTGGGCACCGATCGCGGGCAGCGGGCCCGATGCCCGCGCACTATTTGTCCTTCCGCCGCCCCGCAGTATCAATACGCGGGGCGGCTGAGGGGCAACCCGGCCCGCGCAAGCGCGGGTTTCGCGCAAAAACGCGATGACGTCACCCGCGCATGCGCGGGTGGAGTCTTCCCACCTGCGCATGCGCGGCTGACGTCATATGACGCGTCAGCCGGCGCTAACTCCGGCAAGCGGGCTTAACGATTTTCGTTAAGCCCGACTTGTCGGAGCCTCCGACGTCGGGCTGCTAGCCCCGACCGGGGACCAGAATCGGTCCCCCGTCGGGAAGGGGCGCGCTGCCGTAAAACCCGCCCGGGTTTTACGGCAGTTTTACGATTTCTCCCGTTTTGGGAGAATTTCGCCCGGCATTTTTAAACACTGGTTTGAATTTCCCCTATGGAGGCGGGAAACTGGAGGAGGGGCTGTTTTTCAGACACAAACCCAGATCAGAAATAGGTTCACTGATCAATTAAGGTAGCAGCTGGGCTCACAAAGCTGGAGGGTCAATGAGAGGCCCACCAACTTCAGAGAAGCACCCAGCTGCAGCACAAGGTAAGAAACTGGAAGGGTGCTTCAATAAGAAGGTGCCCTCTCAGCCACTTTAAAATTTTTAAAATTTAAAATCACAAAAGAGAGCTAGGCAATGATTGAAAGGTGCGGCATGGGGTTTGGGATTCCCTCTACAGAGCAGCAATTGGATACACTCCCACCGATGGCAGGACTGGGGATCTGTAGGCGTTCAAGGCAGGAGGGGGGATCTGGAGGTGTCCAAGACAGGTGACCCTGACCTACAAGACTTTTAGGTACGACCTCCACAAGGCCATCAGGGACGCCAAAAGACAATACCAGACGAAGCTAAAGTCACGTGCTAACGACATGCACTCTTGTCGGCTGTTGCAAAGTTTAAACAATATAACAGGCTACAAAACAAAGCCGAGCAGAATCTCTGGCAACAGAGCACCCATCCACAATGTACTCTGCATTCTATGTTCGTTTCGAGCAAGAAACCAACAAACCGTTGGTAACTTTTCCAACTGCCTCGGACACACCCATACCTACAGACACAGCCTCCGAAGACAGATTGGCCTTCTTGAAAGTGAACTCTCGGGAAGCAGCAGGTCCTGACGGAGTCCGGGTCAAGCACTCAGATCCTGCATTGACCAACTGGCAGGTGTGTTAATGGACATCTTCAAACTCTCCCTACTCCGTTCTGAGGTTCCCACATACTTCAAGAAGACTACCATCTTACTGGTGCCAAAAAAGAACCAGGCAATGTGCCTCAATGACTACTGTCCGGTGGCCTTGACATCTATCATTATGACGTTCTTGCAGAGGTTGGTCATGGGACACATCAACTCCATAGTCCCAGAATGCCTTGATTAACTGCAATTCGCATAGCGTCACAACTGTTCCACAGGAAGCGCCATCTCCCTGGTCCTACACTCATCGATAGAACATCTCGACAACGAGGGCTCTTACGTCAGACTCCAATTCATTGACTACAGTTTACCTTCATGACCATAATCCCAGCCAAGCTCATATCCAAACTCCAAAACCTAGGGCTTGGCCCCTCCCTCTACAACTGGATCCTCGGCTTTCTGACCCATAGACCACAATCAGAAAGGATAACCAACAACACCTACTCCACGATAGTCCTCAATACCGTGGCACCGCAAGGCTGCGTACTTAGCCCCCTACTATATTCCCTATAAACACATGACTGAGTGACAAAATTTGGCTCCAACTCCATCTACACGTTTGCTGATGACACAACTGTAGTGGGTCAGATCTCGAACAACGATGAGTCAGAGTACAGGAGGGAAATAGAGAACCTAGTGGTAGGGTGCAAAGACAACAATCACTTCCTCAATGTCAGCAAAATTAAGAAGCTGGTTATCCACTTCAGGAAGCGAAGTGTCGTACACACCCCTGTCTGCATCCATGGTGCCGAGATGGAGATGGTTGACAGCTTCAAATTCCGGGGTGTGCACATCAGCAACAATCTGTCCTAGTCCATCCATGTTGACGCTACGACCAAGAAAGAACAACAGCATCTATACTTCCGCAGGAAACTAAGGAATTTGGCATAATAATAACAATAATAATAATAATAATAACCTTTTATTGTCACAAGTATGAAGTTACTGTGAAAAGCCCCTAGTTGCCACATTCCGATGCCTGTTCGGGTAAACTGGTACGGGAATTGAACCCGCGCTGTTGGCCTTGTTCTGCATCACCAACTAGCTGTCTAGCCAATTGAGCTAAACCAGCCCTTACCAGCATTTCCATACTGACTCTTACCAATTTTCACAAATGCACTACAGAAAGCATCCTATCTGGCTGCATCACAGCTTGGTGTGGCAACTGATCAGCTCAAGGCCGTAAGAAACTATGGAGAGTCGTGAACACAGCCCAGTCCATCACAAGAACGCTCCTTCCATCCAATGACTCTGTCTACACCTCCCATGCCTTTGGTAAGCGAGCAGCATAATCAAAGGCCCCTCCCACCCAGATTATTCTCTCCTCCAACCTCTTCCATTGGGCAGGAGATACAAAAGTCTCAGAACACGCACTAACAGATTCAAAACAGTTTCTTCCCCACTGTTACCAGACTCCTAAATGACCCTCTTATGGACTGGACTGATCTCTCCACACATCCTCTCTACTGTGTAGCACTACATTCCGTATGCTTCTCACGATATCAATGTACCGTATATACTCGCGTAACTTTCGATCTCGCGTATCATGCGACCCCTAAATTTCCGTTCCCAAAACATGATTTTATGGTATACCTCATGTATCATGCGAGTGACTTTTTTGGAAATTAATTTTGGAAACTAAAACTTCCAAATGGTATCATTGTGTATGGTTTCTGCAGAGTTGATTCTGCTGTGAAAGCTGTTCGCGATTCGAACAGCTTTCCAGCTGGCTTTACTCGCGTTGTTCAGCCACTTGCCGTTTCCATTCATAAAAACATGAATGGAAACGTCAAGTGGCTGAACATCTTCCCATCAGAATGCTGTGGTCACAATCAGTAGTATTCTGATGGGAAGATGGGAAGAGTGGATTCTGCTGTGAAAGCTGTTCGCGATTCGAACAGCTTTCCAGCTGGCTTTACTCGCGTTGTTCAGCCACTTGCCGTTTCCATTCATAAAAACATGAATGGAAACGTCAAGTGGCTGAACATCTTCCCATCAGAATGCTGTGGTCAAAATCTGAAGAGTAGTATTCTGATGGGAAGATGTTCAGCCACTTGACGTTTCCATTCATGTTTTTATGAATGGAAACGGCAAGTGGCTGAACAACGCTAGTAAAGCCAGCTGGAAAGCTGTTCGAATCGCGAACAGCTTTCACAGCAGAATCCACTCTTCCCATCTTCCCATCAGAATACTACTCTTCAGATTTTGACCACAGCATTCTGATGGGAAGATGTTCAGCCACTTGACGTTTCCATTCATGTTTTTATGAATGGAAACGGCAAGTGGCTGAATGACGCTAGTAAAGCCAGCTGGATGCTATGTGACTTATCTTGGCCAGCATTTCAGACCCGCAATTTTTGTACCTCGCGTATCATGCGACCCCCGAAATTTAGGCTTCAAATTAGGTGCTCAAAAGTCGCATGTTACGCGAGTATATACGGTATTTACATTGTGTATTTATCGTATATTCTATGTATTTCATGTATGTAACAATCTGCCTGGACTGTACTCAGAACAATACTTTTCACTGTACCTCGGAACACTTGACACTAAATCTAAATCTAGGTCACCCAGGAGTGCTGTGCTGGCACCCAGTCTGCAGCTCAGTGTCCAATTCCGCACAGTTAACCTGCAACCCCCATCATGTCAGAAACTGGAGGCCTACTGGAAAATCTAAGATGGCCTCCTTAATTGTTGTTCAAAAAGTTTTAAAAATATATCTTTTTATTGGTGTTTCGAGTAACAGTTACAGAATAGAAAAGAAAAAGAGTTGGGTTTCTCAAGTAGACTATACAACAACCAAAATAAGACTGACTGGGGCTCGGAAGCTGGATAATATTTACATTTTCACTTCCATTTTGATTTTTACACTGGTTTGCCAGGTTCCGCCGGGGACTCTGCTGCTTGGCAGTAGGGGTTGTTCCCAGTTTCCCCCTTCTCTGTGTCTTGGTTTGGTTTGGGGCTTCCTCCCCGTGCTCATCTGTAGACTTTTTTCTGCTGGTGAGGGGGGGGGGTGAGGAGGTCCCGCTCTCCCCCCCCTTGGTCTTCAAGTATTTGAGGGAGGATGGGTATTCTTGTTACCCCATGTACGGAAGGTCTGTGCTCCCCCCTCCTCATTCCATCACGGTTTCTCTCAAGTTCCCCTCTCTCTGGGCAGCCTACCATATCCGCCCCCCCCCCCCCCCCCCCCCCCCGCCCCTGTTCTTTGTTTCCTCCTTTGCTTCCCCTTTCCTCCCTTCTCTCCTCTGGCTTGCTGCTGGTTGCCGACAGGTCTGCAAATAAGCTGTGAATTTGCTCTGTGTGGTGTGGGATCTCTGCTTGGATCCTCTTGTTTCAAATTTGATTTTCTTTGGCCTCAGGAATTCGGCCAGATCTGAGAGCCATTCCGGGGCCCGGGGCGGTGCTGCCGACTTTCATCCTAATAGAAGTTTCCACCTGGCAGTCAGTGAGGCAAAAGCCAAGGCTTCGGCCCCATTCCCTGTCCAGAGCTCTGGGTGCTCTGACATCCTGAAGACCCCACAGACGGACATGGCTCCATCACCAACCCCCACCACCTTGAACATAGCCTCGAAGAGGGCCTTCCAGAATTCCCTGAGTTTTGGGCAGAACCAGAACATTGGTGTGGTTGGCCAGGCCCCCCACCCGGCACCTCTCACATTTGTCCTCCACATCCAGGAAGAGTACGCTCATGCGTGCTTTGGTAAGATGTGCTCTATTCACTACCTTGAGCTGCATTAGGCTTAGCCCATCACAGGATGAGGTGGGATTGACTATGTGCAGCTCCTCAATCCAGAGTCCTCCCACTATCCCAGTGCCCAGTTCCTCCCCCTCTTTTGTCTGGTCTCATCCAGTGGAGTCCTTACCTTTTTTTTGAATCTCCTGTATATGTCATTGCATTTGTCGTCCCCCTAACCAGACCAGCCCTACCACCGTGTCCAGCAATATGTGTGTGGGTTTCTGGGGTAATGTTTTCATCTCCTTGCGGAGGAGGTTATGCAGCTGCAAATGTCTGAGCTTGTTCCCTTTTGAGCATTGGGGCTTCTCTGTGAGTCCCCCAGAGTTGCCAGTCTGCCATCCACGTACATGTCCTCAACCGTCAGCATCTGTCTGTCTCCCCGCAACTTCCTAAAAGTAGCATCCATCCCTGCCGGCGTGAACCTGTGTTTATTGCAGATGGGGTTCCTGTGGACATCTCACCCAGTTCAAAATGGTGCCTGATTTGGTTCCATATCTTTAAGGTGGTTATTACCACTGGGCTCTTGGTGTGGGTGTGTGTGTGGGAGTGGCACGGTGGCCAATACTCAGAGAGAGGTCCCTATGTAGGAGGCCTCCTTCATTTGGAGCCAGTCCTTCTCCGACTCCCTTAGCCACCCCCTCACCCTCTCCACGTTGGCCGCCCAGTGGTACAACAAAAGATTCGGCAGGACCATGTGCCGCCCTCATTGTAGAATGGATTTCCGTATTCTAGGAACTCTTCCTCCCCCCCCTCAGATTAATTTGTCGACTTTGGTGAAGAAGGATTTACGATGAAGATCAGGAGTAATCTGAATACCAAGAGGAACCGAGACAGCACAATCATTTTGATCATCTGTATTCTTCCCGCCAGCGAAAGAGGATGTGAGTCCCATCGTTGCAGGTCCCTTTTCACCTCTTCCACAAGGCTGGAGAGGCCCCATTTGTGGCGCATGATCAGAGATTACAACCTCCCTTTTATTACCAAAGTCCTTGAATGTGTTGTCACCTCCCAAATCCACAGCCATCTGTCCTGAATTTCCATATCTGAGATTCTTCAATCAGGTTTCCTCCCCTGCCAGAAGACCAATAGTCTCCACTCTAAACTCCATCCCCTTTTTATCAACTCCATTACTTCTCCTGAGAACAGTTTGAGATTAAGCTAGTATTGTCGCAAACCTGATGTTGTATCCGATCCTGAGTTTCCAGTGGTAGAAAAATGAAGGTAGCTTTAAGGGATTTATATTTGTACAGGTAAATATTAGAAGGTACAATTTTCATTTGGTTTAATTTAATGTTTCTGTGGCTGGAAAACCTGTAGTTAGATTTATTCTGGACAAAAGTGTTTCCATGTGTGTGGGTTGGTTAAGTTCCAACTGTGTTTCTATTTCTGTGTTGCTACGGTATGAAGAATAAATAAATAATAAGCATGTGGGGGCTGCTTAGCAACTGGGCCTTGTAAGGTAGAGAAGCTTTCAAGTTTTAGTTTAGCTAATTTGATTGCAGTTGGCGATAGGTAGTGTGGTGAATGTATAACATGTATAATTCACACTGTGCATCACTGTGTCCCTGTGGGCTTCATCTGTGAGCCGTTGCGCGGCTCTGCCCACAGTGGGAGATGAGGGGCATGTACAGGGCTCCACCCATGGCTCCACCCATGGCTCTTCCCACTACCGGAAGTATAAAGTGCTGCGGTCTTGTGAGCCTGCCCTCAGTTCTTCTGGTCGCAGGCAGGATCAGTTGTAAGTCGATTAAAGCCACAGTTTACTTCTACTCGTGTCTTGAGTGAATTGATGGTCGCATCAATTTAATCGACTTAAAAAAACCACCATGGAATCAGCCCTCAAACCTGATTGACTGGAACTTGACCTACAGGAGCGAAGGAAATCTTTCTACATTGGCTTCGGTGCTTCAAGGCCTACCTGGCTGCGTCGACTACCTCCGCTGTTACGGAAGAGCAGAAAATCAGTCTCCGACATGCACGGGTGAGCCATCGCATTTCTACTCAATTCGATAGCACCGACTCGTACACCAAAGCCCTCGCAATACTCGACTGCCTGTACGTTCGGCCTGTAAATTAAGTTTATGCGTGGCATATTTTTACTACCTGCCGCCAGCGCCCCGAATAGAGGACTACCTGCGCGACCTAAAAGCTCTTGCACGGGAATGTAACTTCCAGGCTGTAACTGCCTCCCAGCATATGGAACTCGCTGTCCGTGATGTATATGTTGCAGGGGTCCGGTCCAACTACGTGCGCCAGCGTCTCCTCGATAAAGGGGCCCAGAACCTGGAGGACACAGTAACGCTAGCAAACTCGTTGGAGGTTGCTTTCCAAAGTTTGAACTCGTTCCCAACCGACCATGCAACCCCATCGTGGACCCCCGACCAGAGACTGCCCCGGGCCTGCGCCGCATGGCCGCCCGCCCACCACGGAGCACCATCGTGCCACTTTTGCGGCCAGCCCCAACACCCACGGCAGCACTGTCCGGCCCGCAATGCGACCTGCAGCAGCTACGGTCGAAAAGGACACTTTGTAAAAGCATGCCTGGCTAAAACTAAACCCGCAAACTCTACCACTATCCAGAACAATCGCCCCTCCAACTCACAGGCCCGCAGACCCCGCAATGTTGCAGCGTGTCTGCTGACTCCGCCTCCGCACGACATGTGCGACTCATGGGGGCTGCCATCTTGGCAATCTTCCCCCACGCGGCCGGCCATGTGCGAGTCATGGGAGCCGCCATCTTGGGCACCATCTTCCTCGCTGCCCGCCATGTGCGATCCACGAGGGTGGCCATCCTGGATGCCATCTTCCTCAATGCCCACCACGTGCGATCAACGGGGGCCGCCATTTTGGCCATCACCCGATATGCATATCGACGACTACGACCTCCACGGACAGTCACCATGGGGCCGCTCCAGCACCGCTGATCAAGCCACCGACTACCCGCAACTCAACGCAGTTACTTTGGACCAGTCGCGGCCAAAGCACCTCAGAAGCTCAGATGTCCTTTCAAGTCAACGGATACAAGACACCGTGCCTCTTAGACTCCGGGAGCACCGAGAGCTTCATTCATCCAGACCTGGTAAGACGCTGTTCGCTCCCTATCTTTCCAGCACGGCAAAAACTATCTCCTTCGCCTCGGGGTCGCACTCGGTCCAGATACAAGGGCGCACCGTTGCGACATTAACGATACAGGGAGCCAACTACCCGAACTTCCAATTGTATGTACTCCCAACCTCTGCGCCCCTCTCCTACTCAGGATCGATTTTCAATGTAATCTTAGAAGCCTAACACTCAGCTTCGGCGGACCCCTGCCCCCCCCCCCCCCCCTCACTATATGCAGCTTAGCAACTCTAAAAATCGACCCTCCTCCACTCTTCGTTAACGTCACCGCTAACTGTAAACCCGTAGCCACTCGCAGCAGGCGGTATAGCCTGCAGGACAGGGTATTTATTAGAGCTGAAGTCCAGCGGCTCTTACGTGAGGGAGTCATAGACGCCAGTAATATCCCCTGGAGAGCTCAGGTGGTGGTCGTCAAGACCAGGGAAAATTTCCGGACGGTGGTTGATTACAGCCAGACCATTAACCGGTTCACACACCTCGATGCGTACCCCCTCCCCAGAATTGCAGACATGGTCAACCAGATCGGCCAGCACCGCATCTTCTCCACGGTGGATCTGAAGTCTGCATACCACCAGCTCCCAATCCGCCCAGAGGACCGCCACTACACGGCGTTCGAGGCAGACGGCCGCCTCTTCCATTTCCTCCGGGTCCCCTTTGGCGTCACGAATGGGGTCTCGGTGTGCTAACGAGCAATGGACCGAATGGTGGACCAGTACGGGCTGCGGGCCACGTTTCCGTACTTGGATAACGTCACCATCTGCGGCCATGACCAGCAGGACCACTATGCCAACCTCCACCGATTTCTCCAAACCGCCCAAAAACTCAACCTCGCATACAATAAGGAGAAATGCGTTTTCCGCACAACCAGACTAGCCATCCTCAGCTACGTCGTGGAAAACGGGGTCCTGGGGCCTGACCCGGACCGTATGCGCCCCCTCTTACAACTCCCTCTCCCTCACTGTTCCAAGGCCCTCAAGAGGTGCCTTGGATTCTTCTCTTATTACGCCCAGTGGGTCCCCCAGTATGCTGACAAATCCCACCCACTATTTAAGACCACACTTTTCCCTGTCAGCCGAGGCCCACCAGGCCTTCAACTGCGTTAAGGAGGACATCGCCAAAGCCGCCATGTGGGCGGTGGATGAATCCGTCCCCTTTCAAGTGGAGAGCGACGCCGCCGCCACTCTGAACCAGGCAGGTAGGCCAGTAGCTTTCTTCTCCCGAACCTTCTCAGCTTCAGAACTTCGACAATCCTCAGTCGAAAAAGAAGCTCAAGTCATTGTGGAAGCCGCACGGCGCTGGAGGCACTACTTTGCAGGTAGGAAGTTTACCCTTATCACCGGCCAGAGATCGGTTGCCTTCATGTTCAACAACTCGCAATAGGGCAAAATTAAAAACGCTAAAATCTTGAGGTGGAGGATCGAACTCTCCACCTATAATTATGATATCATATACCATCCGGGGAAGCTCAACGAGCCCCCAGATGCCCTGTCCCGCGGCATGCGCCAGCGTGCAAGACGACCGATTACAGGCTATCCACAATGACCTCTGCCACCCAGGGGTCACCTGCCTCACCCACTACATCAAGGCCTGCAATCTGCCTTTCTCCACCAAGGAGGTAAAATGTATCACCAGGAATTCCCGGATCTGCGCGGAGTGCAAACCGCACTTCTATAGACCAGACAAGACCCACCTGGGAAAGGCTTCCCGGCCCTTTGAACGACTGAGCATCGATTTCAAAGGGCCCCTCCCCTCGACCAACCGTAATGTGTACTTCCTCAACATCAAAGACGAATTCTCCCGCTTCCCGTTTGCTATCCCGTGCCCCGATATGATCTCCCATACAGTCATCAGAGCCCTGCACAGTGTCTTCACTCTGTTCGGTTTCCCTAACTATGTCCACAGCGACAGGGGTTCGTCATTCATGAGTGACGAGCTGAGTCAGTACCTGCTCGACAAGGGCATCGCCTCGAGCAGGACTACCAGCTATAACCCCAGGGGGAACGGGCAGGTGGAGAGGGAGAACGCGACTGTCTGGAAGACCGTCCTACTGACCCTGCGGTCCAGGAATCTCCCGACCTCCCACTGGCAGGAGGTCCTCCCCGACGCGCTCCATGCAATTAGGTCCCCCCTGTGTACGGCCACTAATCAGACTCCTCACGAGCGATTATTTGTTTTCCCCTGGGGGCACTACCACGGGGGCCTCGCTTCCATCTTGGTTGAGGACACCGGGTCCGATCTCCTCTGGAATCACGTCCGAACACATAAAACGGACCCGCTGGTAGAGAGGGTACTACTACTACACTCAAACCCCCACTACGCCTTTATCGAACACCCCGACGGCCGGCAGGACACGTTTCCCTCCGGGACCTGGCGCCTGCAGGGTCCACCACCACCGCCGAGGTACCCCTCACACTACACCCCACCCGACCCCACATGCCCTGCGCCCCGTGCCCCAGGTTTCCTGCGCCCCCTATCGCCCGTCGCACTGGTCAGGAACAAAGTTCTGAACGAACCACCCCCGGAATCCACCCTCAGATTCACACCGGACATCAGCACACAGCCATCCGAAGCAGCTACAACCCCGGTGCTCCGCTGATCCCAGTGGACGATTCGGGCACCGGATCGACTCAATCTGTAGACCCGTCACTCCCGCCGGACTTGATTTTTATAAACAGGGGTGAATGTGGTGAATGTATAATCTGGATAATTCACACTGTGCATCACTGTGTCCCTGTGGGCTCCATCTGTGAGCCGTTGCACGGCTCTGCCCTCAGGGGAGATGAGGAGCACGTACAGGGCTCCACCCTTGGCACCGCCCACTACCGGAAGTATAAAGTGCTGCGGTCTTGTGAGCCTGCCCTCAGTTCTAGTTGTAAGTCTCAGTTGTAAGTCGATTAAAGCCACAGTTTACTTCTACTCGTGTCTTGAGTGAATTGATGGTCGCATCAGGTAGTGAGAGAGAAGGCAACTCTCACAGCTCTGCTCGAAACAGTTGATTTTAAAAGGCTAAAGAAGTAACATCTCTCGCAGCCTTGCGAGATGATAAGCCATACTATCGCGTAATGGTTAAGAAACTGAAGCTGGAAATCTAAAGTCCAGCGAGCTAAGGATTAGAGAAATGAAGAGAAGTGTCCAAGAAATCTGGAGTTAAGTGAACTAAGACAAAGGTAATGTTCAGAAGAACTCAAGGAATGCACTGTAAATTCTATGATCTCTCTGATCTATGAAGAGTAAACAAAGTGTTCTAAATTAGAATCATAGAATCCTTACAGCTAGAAGGAGGCCATTCGGCCCATCGGGTCTGTACTGACCCTCCGAAAGAGCACTCTAGCTAGACCCAGATCCCCACTCTAACCTTGTAATCCCATAACCTCATCTAATCTTTTGGAGATTAAGGGTCAATTTAGTATGGCCAATCCACCTAATCTGCAAAACTTTGGACTGTGGGTGGTAACCGGAGGAAACCCACGTAGATACAGTCTGAACTCCACACAAACATTGACTCAGGCCAGAATTGAACCCGGATCCCTGGCACTGTGAGGCAGCAGTGCTAACTAATGTGCCACCATGCCTCCCCGAGTTAAAGAGACAATTGCAGTAACCAGATTTAAAGTGGGACGGCAGCTTTCAAATGGTAAAAGAAAAATGACTAATGCCATTTTAACAGAGTCTGGAAATTGAGAGTTCAAGCAACTGTGAGCAGTCTGCACAACAATCAAGACAAAGAAATCCTAAAGGGGTTGGTGTAAAATCCTGGACTGGATTCACTGTTAAAAGTGGAGCTGAGATTTGTTGAAAAATATCATTTGGAAAACCTGGCCTGGATTTCAGAATGCAAACTGCTAAGTGAAAGCATTATTATGAGAAGATTTTAAATCGTGTTTTTGGGAGTAGAGTTTAAAAACTCACATGACAATCATCTGGATGAATTCAGTTGGGGTTCAATGTGGATAGTGTATTTGCCCATAGTTAGCTTGCATGCTTAAATGCGACTTTGTGTTAATGAGACCATTGTACCTTAAAATGTAATTTGCAATCCACATTAATGCCAAAACCTGTGTTTAATTGTTAAGAAAAGGGGGGTGTAAAGTTGTATTGTATCATAATCCAATTTCTTCGTGTATAATAAATGTTTTTTTTCTTGCTGTTAAAACTAATTAAAGGTTGTGTGACAAACAACTTGGATCCTAACACCAGCATGAGGTCATATCTAACAGAGGTGCTCAGGGGACAATTAGCCTGCTCTATCCCAACCCACCTATTTTTCGGAGTTCAGATTCAGCTCTGTATGTGCAATCGGGCTCTTGTATTCTCAGTGGTAGTGACTATTTTCATTTCTTCTACAGATACCTGAAGAACCCCTTTCACCCTGCCCATCTATTATGCTTCCTACTGTTGCAAGGGCAGGAGGCAGGCGCTCTGAAGTGTAGATACAGTATAAATGGGATTTCAAAGTGCCATGGAAAGAAGAGGGAATATGAAACGGACAAGAGAGCCAGCAGTCTCTATCTGTTAGCCATCAGGGAATTTTAAAAAACTTAACTATGGGTGAAAAGAGCTTTCACCTCTTGTCTGGTTCAGTAGTAGATGGTCATTATAATCAACAGAAAGTGGAGAGTGATAGCTTTCTGAGGTTTTGTAGTAATGGCAGAACATTTCAGATTTTCTAAATAGGGGTATGCCTGGGTTGGGCTCAGGAGCACAACTCATCAATCATTAATTAGGGAAATCCAAGCTTCAAAATTAAACACATTTGATGGAACTACTTTCTCACAGCATAGATTATGAGCAGTTGCCCAGTAAACAAACTGTGCCATGGATCTATGTGGTAGCAGTGGTGGTGGTAGCACAGGATGTGGTGAATGGTGCTCAGGAGAGATTTCCTTTGCACCATTGGAGTGATTCCATGATCCAACAGGAAGCACAGTTGCAGGGAACACATTTTAAGAAAGTGCGAGCATGCAACCTGTTGTTTGCTGCCTATTGGAATTAGTGTACCCCTATTTTAGGAGGCGTGCCTTCATGCGAGCTAGGAAGCAGACCACAAGAGCAGGTTGAGAGCCTGCAGCTATACTGAGTGCTGGGGTGGCAGTTTCCTGACATCAAGGGACTCCTTATCCGGGGGTGGAAGTACTGTTACTTCGAAGCCACAAGTAAAGCCACTTACCTTCTCCCTAAAGCTATACGCGCCTCTGTTCAGCTACAAGGCTTCCCAAGTCTTGGGAAACTTGGCTAGTCAGAGATAAACCTACAAAGGAGATTGAAGTTGAGCCTGTCAGCCTCATTAAAATATTTAATTTGCCAACCTGTCTTCTGGGAGTGGTTTGGCTGCTAGCCCCATCCCACCTCTGTTAAACCCGGAAGTGTTAAGTGTTACAGTTAATTTTGAGATTTTTAAAGTTTTAACATCTTCTCCTACCTCTACTTGTCTCTTTTGGGGTTAGACTTCAGTCCAAAGAACCTAAATCAGAGATTATGGGCCTGTAATTCTCCAAAACTGCTACCTGCTGACAGCACCTGATCATGGATTCATTCTCTAACGAGTGTAAATGTTAATACAATCTTTCCCCATAAGGTAAACTTCTTACAAGAAATCATAAACTAGTGGACAATATTTTTTGTTTAAATTGGTATGGTCTATTATTAAAGGCATAAAGACATGCCGGGCTTGTTTAACATGCATTATGACAAATGGAAAATAGGTCCTTTTATCATTACAATAAATCTCTTGGTTTTCATGCAGAAACACAGAAACATTGGATTCTGTGCTGTGATTTAGGTAATCAGTCTGGACTATTTCTTCCAGGAAACCAAGAAGGTATTTTAATTGATGTGAAAATATAAAAGATTGATCCTGTTAGGGCTTCAACATTATTGCTGATTTTTCCAGATCCAGCTTTCGCCTCTAACATGGACAATGGCTCATAAAAGTTCAGAGAGAAAGGTTAATAAAGTGTGTTAAAGACTTGTTCTTAATTATGAAGTGATTGGTTTTACAGGTTTGAGTACGTTAAAAAGAAAATTAGAAACGTAATGGTAAAATTAGGAGAACGAAAATGTTCTGCTTTTGCGTAGGGATAGCAATCTTTTTTCTGAATCAGAAGTCTCATAATTAAGACCCAATTCAGGATTTGAGCACATAATCTGGGCTGAAAACATCAGTGCAGTACTAATGTAGCGTGTGCTGTTTGAGGTGATACTGTTCAGATGGGACATTAAACCAAGCACTTGTCTGCCTCTCAAGTGGATATAAAAGATCCCACAGTACAATTTCAAAGAGATGTTGAGCACGCCCCAGACTTGATCCCTCAATCAACATGGCTTAAAGCCTTAAACAGACTAGTTGATCATTAATTTCATTGCTATTTCTTGGATCTTGCTGTATTCAATGGCTGCTGTGTTTTTCAATATTACAACAGTGACTACACTTCAAAAAGTACTTAATTGGTTGTTAGTGGTTTGGAATGCTTTGAGATTGTGAAAGATGGTTTTTAATTGCAATTTATTTCTTTATGGGGTGAAAAGTGGTAAATTATTTTTAACTTGTTATACTTGCATTTTTTTAATTATATGGCATTAATTACAATACATCTGATATTTGTAGAATGTTATTACATTAGTGTTTGTTTCAGTATTAATGTGAGAATAGAAAACGTTAAAATAAAATACAGGGCGGTTAAATGACCTGCACTTTTATACTTTTTTTGTCTCCCAGTATTCTAAAGATTTCAATTTCATATCACCAATTAAATCACATTCAGTTCTGCACATCACTCCTCAAATTTGGAGCCCTATTCCTTGCTTTTGTTTTGTTCATAAATATAAAGCATGTTCTTTGAAGTATATTCTGTTCAACACTATTGCTTAAAATTGCATACAGTATTACAAAGGTGATTAATACCAGGTTGGAACAATTTCTTTTAACTTTGCATTAAGTCCGAGGATTTTGATTAATTTTGTTGATGTTTTCATACCAAATGGAAACTTACTGCGAATGTCTTTTCTACATGTTTGTTATTTTGTATTGCTTCTCCAAAGATCCACCTGTCATTTCTCAGCCCATTATCTTATTTGGTCTAAATAGTTTGACGTTATTTTAGGTGAAATTAATTGTTAACATTTTATAATCCTGGCATTTAATTACTTACTACATTCATTTGAAATTCCTCTCTGGTGTTCTAAAGGAAGTATTTGTCTTTTACACAGCTAAATAGTGTAAAATAGTTAAAATAGTGTAGGTCAGATAGGCTTCAGATGGTTTCACAGGTCGGCGCAACATCGAGGGCCAAAGGGCCCGTACTGCGCTGTAATGTTCTATGTTTAAAACCTTAGGCAAAATACGAAATCACACAATAGTATCCCACAGCATACTTTCAAAGTCATAAAATTATATATTCACTGTATCTCTGCTTATAAATAGTGTATAAATTCTGATTTATTTTTACAGAATCTTAAAGAACCTACACAACTCCTTTCTAAAAATAGAATTTTGGAAGGGATGAAGTTTGTTGCAGGAATTATTGGTATAAAATCAACTAAGAGGGCATGACATGGTCGCCATTATTAAGACATGACAGTGGGGTCGAGGCTGATACCAATCCGAGGGAATCATGGATTTGAGCCAGGGAGGATGGATGTGAGGTTTTGGGGATGGGAAGAGAGAGGGGTGAAGGCGATGAAGGATTTGTTTTTGGAAGGGGCAGTTTGCAAGCTTGGAGGAGTTGAGGGGGAAGTTTGGGTGTCCACATGAGGAGGGTTTTCTCTATATGAAGGTGAGGAACTTTGCTAGAAACGTTTTTCCAACCTTTCTGATAGCGCCTGCTTCCTCATTGTTGGAGAAGGTGCTGTCGGCAATTGGGTTAGAGGTGAGGTCGACACGGCGATTTATGGGAGGGCTTTGGATAAGGATGAGGATAAGGTGTCTATGGAGGGGGTTAAAGCCAAGTGGGAGGAGGAGTTGGGGATGGTGCTGGAGTAGGGACTGTGATGTGAGGTGCTGCGGAGGGTGAATGCCTCAACCTCATGCGCAAAGCTGGGGTTGATACAGTTTAAAGTGGTGCACAGGATGCATTTGACGAAGTCAAGGGTGAGCTGGCTGTTTCAGGGGGTAGAAGGTACCTGCAAACTGTGTGGGAGGGCCCAGCGAATCATGTACACATGTTCTGGTCCTGCCCAAAGTTGGAGAAATTTTGGGGGTTTTCAGCAGCATGTCAGCGATCCTGCATGTGGATTTGGAGCCGGGTACGCTGGGGGTCATAGTCAGGATATCAGACCTGTCGGAGTTGCAGACAGGAGCGGGGCAGATGTTTTAGCCTTTGCCTCGTTGATCACTCACAGGCGGGTTCTGTTGGGGTGGAGTTCAGCTTTTCCACCCTGTACCTCGGCATGGCTGGGGGATCTAATGGAGTTCTGCCATCTTGAGAAGGTGAAATTTGTGCTGAGGGGAGCAAAATGAGGGGTTCCACAAGGGATTGGGTTTGTTTATTCTGCATAGTTACCATCAACTGTGGGGAGGGGGGGGGGGGGGGGGGGGGCATGGTGTATTATATTTGGAAGTGTAATGTTTTTGTTTTGTAAAATGTTAAAATGCTAAAAATTTTAATAAAAATACTTTTCAAAAAAAACATTACGAATTACTAAGATGTGGCTAAGACAGTCAGGACCGGGAATCAAATAAACCAGGTTAATTGTTCAGCTGGTTCAAACCAGTTCCAGGGCATTGTGATTTGAAACCTATAAAAGTAGCAGCTGCTTCGTACTGCCTTGTCTGCACTGTGAGTGCTGCCTTAGCTGAGTGAAAGTGTTTCTGGAGTTGGGTAAAACTGGGAGTTAGGTGGAACTGGGAGAAGGAGAAACTGGCAGCTGAGACTGCAAGGGAGAGAAGTGACTGGTAAATCTCCAGAGGCAGAGTTGGAGACCTGTTAAATTAGAATCTATCTGGTAAGTAGTGGTTACTGGTAAGTAGTTATTCTTTTCATTTGTCTATTTTGTTTTTTTTGGGGCATTGGAGTTGTATAAGTTAACTTCCGGGTTAAGACATGTCAGGGGATCCCAGACCCGTGTCATGCTCCTCTTCTGTGATGTGGGAGTTCAACTACACGTCCACTGTCCCTGGCTCCTTCACGTCAAGAAGTGCGCCCTGCTGCAGCTCCTGTTAGAACGTTTAACGCTTGACGGCTCTGGAGCTGCGGATGGACTCGCTTTGGATCATCCACAGTGAATCGTGGACAGCACATTTAATGAGTTGGTCATACCACAGATAAAAAGTACTGAGGGAGATAGGGAATCGGTAACCAACAGGCAGAGGTCGAGTAGGAAGGCAGTGCAGGGGTCACCTCCATCCAAAACAGGTATACCGGTTTGGATACTGTTGGAGAGATGGCTACCAGGGGAACACAGCAGTAGCCAGGTTCATGGCACCCTATCTGGCTCTGCTGTGCAGGAGGTCAGGAAAAGTGTGGTAGAGCTATAGTGATAGGATATTCAATTGTAAGGGGAGTAGACAGGTGTTTCTGTTGATGCAAACGAGACTCCCGGGTGCAAGGGTCCTGGATGTCTCAGAGCGTCCAGAGCGTCTAAAGGGGGAGGGTGAACAGCCAGCTGTCATGGTGCACACAGGCACCAACGAACTTGGTAAAAAACAGGATGAGGACCTACATGCTGAATTTAGGGAGTTGGAGCTAAACAAAAAAGTAAGACCTCAAAGGCAGTAATCTCGGGATTCCTACCAATGCCATGTGCGGAGTAGGAATGACAGGATAGACAGGATGAATGTGTGGCTTGAGAGATGGTGCAGGAGGGAGGGATTCGGATTTTTTGGGACATTGGAACTGGTTCTGGGAGAGGTGGGACCATTACAAATCGGACGGTCTACATCTGGGCTGGGCTGAAACCAATGTCCTAGGGGAGTTGTTTGCTAGCCCTGTTGGGGAGGGTTTAAACTAATGAGGGGATAGAAACAAAAGCCAGGAAGGAGAAAAGTGGAAGGCAGAGAAACAGATTGAACTGCATTTATTTCAATGCAAGAGGCCTAATGGGCAAGGCAGATAAACTCAGGCCATGGATAGGTACATGGGACTGGGATATTATAGCTATTACTGAAACATGGCTAAAGGAGGGGCCCGGCTGGCAGCAATATGTTCTGTAGTACAGATGCTATAGGAAAGATAGACCAGGAGATAGGAGGGGAGGGGAATTGCATTTTTGATTAGGGTCAATATCATGGCAGTACAGAGAGAGGATATATCCAAGGGTTCGCCCACTGAGTCTATATGGGTTGAACTGAGAAATAAGAAGGGCGTGATCACTTTGATAGGACTGTACTACAGGCCTCCAAATCGTCAGCGGGAAATCGAAAAGCAAATCTGTAAGGAGATTACAGATAGCTGCCGGAAAAATAGGGTGGTAATAGGGGACTTTAACTTTCCCAACATTAACTGGGACAGCCATAGCACTAAGGGTTTGGATGGAGAGAAATTTGTTGTGTGTATTCAGGAAGAATTCCTCATTCAATATGTGGATGGCCCAACTAGATAGGGGGCAAAACCTGACTTCCTCTTGGGGAATAAGGAAGGGCAGGTGACGGAAGTGTTAGTGAGGGATCACTTTGGGACCAGTGACCATAATTCTATTAATTTTAAGATAGCTATGGAGAATGATAGTTCTGGTCCAAAAGTTAGAATTCTAAAATGGGGCAAGGCCAATTTTGATGGTATTCGGTGGGAACTTTCAAAAGTTGATTGGGGGAGCCTATTTACAGGCAAGAGGACAACTGGTAAGTGGGAGTCTTTCAAAGGGTGTTAATTAGGGTTCAGGGTGAGCACATTCTCTTAGAGTGAAGGGTAAGGCTGGTAGAAGTAGGGAACCCTGGATGACTCGGGATATTGAGGCCATGGTCAAAAGGAGGAAGGAGGCATGTGACATGCATAGGCAGCTGGGATCAAGTGGATCCCTCGAAGAGTATAGGGCTTGTCGGAATAGAGTTAAGAGAGAAATCAGGACAATATCCTTCCTATAATAGGGTGATCAGAACTGAACACAGTACTCCATGTGTGGTCTTACCAAAGTCTTATACAACTTCAACAAGACGTCCCAACTCCTGTATTCAATATTCTGACCAATAAAACCGAGCATTCTGAATGCCTTCTTCACCAACCTGTCCACCTGCAACTCCACCTTCAAGGAGCAATGAACCTGTACTCCTAGATCTCTTTGATCTGTATCTCTTCCCAACTCTCTACCATTAACTGAGTAGGTCCTGTCCTGATTTGATCTACCGAAATGCATCACCTCACATTTATCCAAATTAAACCCCATCTGCCATTCATCGGCCCACTGGCCCAATTGGTCAAGATCCTGTTGCAATCTTATATAACCTTCTTCACTACCCACTATGCCACCAATCTTGCTGTCATCTGAGAGCTTGCTAACCATGCCTCCTACATGCTCATCCATTTATATATAAATATATATATATAATATATACCCGGTATATATATATATATATATAAAACAAATAACAATGATCCCTGAGGTAGGCTGTAGGTCTGTGACCAGCGGTGTGCCTCAGGGATCACTGTTATTTGTTATATATACTGTTTTTATATACTGTTTTAACTGCCGCTGAAGTCACCACCGGCACATGCGCGCTGGGGGATTCTCTTCCATCTCCGCCATGGTGGAGGCCGTGGGGGCGGCAGAAGAAAAAGAGTGCCCCCACGGCACTGGCCCGCCCGCCGATCGGTGGGCCCCGATTGCGGGCCTGCCCACCGTGGGGGCACCCCCCGGGGTCCGATCGCCCCGCACCCCCCCCCCCCCAGGACCGCAGAAGCCCGCTCGTGCAGCCGCCACCAGAGGAGGTTCAAACCACAGCGGTGGGAGAGGCCTCTCAGCGGCGGGACTTCGGTCCATCGCGGGCCGGAGAATCGCCGCAGGGGGCTCACTGATCGGCGCAGAGGGGACGCCGATCGGCGAGGCATGATTCCCGCCCCTGCCAATTCCCGGGTGGCGGAGAATTTCTGCCACGGCGGGGGCGGGATTTTTGCCGGCCCCGGGCGATTCTGCGACCCTGTGGGGGGTCGTAAAATTTTGCCCCGGTATCTGTGTAGTTTGCCAATTATCGCCCTTTGCCTTGGGCTTCGGTTAGAGTGACCAGTGTGCCCTGTGATTTCCGGTGGCTTGGGGAAGCTGCCCCTCCCGACTAAGTTGCCCAACATCTTGGCCACAGTCTGTTGGGTCCCTGTCCTCGATCCCCTCTGGCAGGCCTATAATTCGGATGTTTTGGTGCCATGTCCAATTCTCCTGATCCTCAACTTTCCCCTTCAGGCTCCTCTGGGTTGCCACCAATCTTTTGGAGGGGGAGCGCAGCGAGGGCATTGTTCGGATCATCAGTCTCCCTCGCTCAGGTGTGACAGGGGACCCCTCGCCTCGTAGGTCCGCCGACTCACTCACTCTCTGTTCCTGACATTTTCCTCCACTTGTACCTACTCAGCAGCCTCCTGAGCTGCCATTCGCTGGCATACTGCACCTTTCTTCTTCTGTAATGACAGCCCAGGCCATTGAGATTGGCCTATTCAAATACAAGATCCCAGATTAGTGGGCCAGTCAGGGAACCACTTTTTTGTTCATAACCAGGAGTGTCAGATCCTCTGCAGTCCCAGTGTAGACAGCAAGCTGAATGCACATGGTCGTACTGCTTGGTTTCGTTAATAAAAGAGATTCTGGTGATGGGACTTCTGCCTCCATGGACTTATTGCATCTTCCTTTCTTGTTTGTGGTTAAAATGTGTTTGTATTTTCGGGATACATTCGTCCAAAAGTGTCTATTTTACTGTATTCTGGAGGAGTGCCACCTGATATGCGACTGATCAGCACATCCCTATCACTGGACGTCACCCAGTTCCAGGATAAACATGTCTCAACATCTGACTGGGACCCAGCTCGGTCCTGGGATCCAGCAGACGTCCGACTGTTGACTCCCTCGGATGTTCCTGCCTCCAACTGATTTGCATCTGGTGCTCACCAGATTGTGCCCCAAAAGCCTGCCCACTAGTGTCACCCACCGAGGTGTGTGTCTCTGCACTGATGGATTGTGGGGTTGATAGCTGTGATGCATCAATGGTGGCATCCTCGGAGCTCTCCTCTGAGGCATGCAGGAGGGCCTCGCCGGATAGGCTGCACCATTCGATGGAGATCCTGCGAGAGAATGGACATGTGGTCAGTGAAAGAGAAGGACATTCTGGTGGTGACCATGGTGTGAGTGGTTGCACACAGGGCAGCTCCTGCTTGAAGGCATTGAAACAAGCTTTTTTTCACTCAAAACTGGGTGCAACTTGGACAGAAAAGTGGAGCTGAACGTCAGAGGAGAAGTTCCCCGGGAGTGGTAAGACTATGGTTACCAAACCCAGCAGAAGGTGAAAGACTTGGCCAAGGAGTTGGAAGAAACCTGTGGGGCAGCAGCCAGTGGAAGGATGGCAGAGGGAGAAGGGCTAGTGCAAGCAGCCATGCCCCAGATGGAACAGTCGATGGCTTTCATCAAGGAAGAGTTCCGCCAGCAAAGGAAGGAGATGCAGGAGGATCGCTCAAAGGCCATTGAAGAGGCTGTGGCATCCCTGAAGGACTCGATGGAGAGGGTGGAGAAATGTTTGAGAGGGTGGAGAAATGTTTGGAGGTGCAGGGGTCACAGATCCGAGAGATTGAGAGGGTAATGTCGGACCACAATGATCGGGTGGTGGCATTGAAGATGGAGGTGGGGCTCTCAGGAGACCTTGACAGCAAAGGTGGAGCAGGAAAATAGATCGAGAAGGCAGAATCTGCGGATAGTGGGCCTGCCTGAAGGAGTAGAAGGTGCGAGTGCCACAAGGTACATTTCAAGGATCCTGGTGGGGCTGCTGACGGAGGGGTTACTGGATCAGGCCCCTGAAGTGGACAGAGCACACAAGTCTCTGAGGCAGAGGCCCAGAGCGAGGGAGCCGCCGCGGGCAGTGATTGTGAGGCTCCATAAATTTGTGGAGTGAAATAAAATTCTGCAGTGGGCCAGTTCAAGAGTCTGTGACAATCTTTATCTTATTCTATTTATTCACTTAAGGATCTTTAAAAGTTTAATAACATCTCCACTCACATTTATCTTGTATCAAGTTAATTCAACTTACTAGTTTTTGATTCCGTTAAATAGAACTAGATAGTTTAGTTTTTAATAAGTAATAATATCCAATGATACTATACTGATACAGTTCTCTATCATCCTAAATTCTGTTGAGCTCTGCTTAATGCAAGTCATCAATATGGTCTAATCATATGTACCTTCAAATCCAAAAGGACATTTATCACCATCACAAAGAAAGCTGTGATACTGACTTAAATAATAAGTCACTGCTGGGCAAATTTAACAAGGTGTGAATTCAATTCATTGTTTGCACAGGACTCTTTAATTGAGTTCTTGAAAAATTCAATATGATTCCTATTTTTGTTATTAGTGTGTCCTGCTGGACTGATGACAAACCATGAAAAGTTAACTACTCTGTGGATTATTCTTTTCACTGTTCATTATTTTAAATTAGTTTTAATTGTGATCTGAAGATTCTGGTTAGAAATTCTGTACACAGGAGTGGCCTATATTCTTTGTTGTAATTAATTTTCTTCTCAATTTCAGTCCACTAAAATCACAAACTAGTATTTCACCTGCATTAAAATTCAACAACGCAAGTCTTTCAATAATATATCTAACTTTTGTTAGATGGCAGTGACTGTCTTGCTTGTCAAGAACTGTGACAGTCTGATTCTTGTATTTTCCCTTGTTTCCGTCGCAACTCTAACAATCCAAGGCGCTAGCTACTCTAATTTCCAACTATACGTCCTGCCCAAACTCTGCGCCCCACTCTTATTGGGACTCGACTTTCAATGCAATCTCAAGAGTCTCACCCTCAGCTTCGGTGGACCCCTACCCCCAATCACTAACTGCAGCCTAGCCCCGCTGCAAATCTCCTCCCCCTCCTCTCTTTGCCAACCTCACTCCGCACTGTAAACCCGTAGCCACTCGTAGCAGGCGGTATAGCCTACAGGACAGGGTGTTCATTCGATCCGAGGTCCGGAGGCTTTTACGTGAGGGGATCATAGAGTCCAGTAACAGTCCCTGGAGAGCTGAGGTGGTGGTTGTCAAGACCGGGGGAAAATTCCGCATGGTCATAGACTATAGTCAGACTATTAATTGGTTTACGCTCTTCGACGCGTACCCCCTCCCCAGGATTGTAGACATGGTGAATCAGATCGGCCAGTATCGGATTTTTTCCACGGTGGATCTGAAGTCTGCATACCACTGAAGTAGGACATTTTTTAAGGCTATATTGGATTCGTACTAATATTTATATCATCAAAGCATTCTTCATTTATTGGACTGATTGGCACCATTTATGATGTAAAGGGATGGGCATTCGTTTGAATCCCATTTTTGCACAGCTGAGAAACCTTTTTCGAATGAAATGGAGAATCTATAATCTGCCTAGCAACACCATGAAGCTGCATCTTAAAACGCAGCAATATCAATTACAAACCTACCCTTGCCGCTAACCAACAAAAGGATATACATAACCGGGGTAGGGGGAGAGAGAATGCCCGCCTATCTTAGCGAGACCACATTAGTAGAAATTAACCACAAGTACATTCCAATGCAATTTTACGTGTGTCAGAATAATGAGGGCACAATCATGGGAAACGACCTAATGAAGGAATACCAGGTGCTGATAGATTGTGGGAGAAGGGGGTTCATTACCACAGGAGGTACCCCCATTAAATAACAGCAGCGAATAAAGGCTCTGCTAGCAGCTAGTGAACAGCCTAAAGAGGCTGCAGTAATCAAAATAAAAGCCCACCAGCTGGGAACAGGGAAGGACACCCCGGGGTGGATTCATTTCAAAGGAAACCAAGCCGCAGACACAGCGGCACAACAAGCATTGGAGAATAGCGATATTAAAAGCCTGCCCCTTGCAGCGATAGTGGTAGAACAGGAGGAAATTGACATACAGAAATTACACAGGGACATTCCCCAACAGGAACGAGATAGATGGGAGGAGTTGGGCGCATTTAAAGGGACAGATGGGGTTTGGAGAAAAAATAACCGGGTATTGACACCAGGATGTATCCAGACCACATTATTAAAACTACACCACGGACTCTCCCACACAGGCAGGGATGCAATGATACATAGCCTGGGGAGAGAGTGGTGGTGGAGAGGACTAGGACGAGATGTGGCTACATACTGCCGCAGATGTGCACAGCACAACCCAGGGAAACCCATAAATGTAAAGATGGGATATCAACCTAGACCAAAGGGACCCTGGGAACAGATACAAATGGACTTTATAGGACCATTGCCTCCCTCTCACGGAAAAACATACTGCCTAGTAATAGTTGACCAATTCACCAGGTGGTGGAAGCATTCCCCACAACCAATTGTACAGCTCCAACGGTAGCCAGGATCTTGGCAACCAAAATTATTCCCCGATGGGGGATGCCAACTCAGGTTGATTCGGACCAGGGAACACATTTTACAGGAAAAATGATGAAGAATATTTGCCAATTATTGGGAATAAAATAGAAATTTCACATCCCCTACCACCCACAAAGTTCCGGGATGGTGGAGAGGATGAATCGGACTCTAAAAGTAACTGTAGCAAAAGCAATGCAATCCTCAGGTAGAAATTGGACAGAAGTCCTACCTGCGGTTCTGATGAGGCTTAGAGCGACCACAAATCGAACTACCGGCTTGACTCCATATGAGCTGAAGACCGGGCGAGCAATGCACTTACCCAAAAACATTATCACAGGTGGGACAGACGTGGGTCCGACAAAAGATCGGATCCGCCGGTACATCCGAGACCTCAGCACCCAATTAAAGGGGATGCGCCGGTCCATAATTTCAAATGAGGCACAGGCTGACACACAGGAGGACTCAGAAACATTACCAGAGGTCCCAAAAGCTGGGAGCCGGGTCTTAACAAAAATGCTTCCTGCAAAACCAGGATTTGCCCCGAGATGGCACGGACCTTATGAGGTCATTATTAGCGGAGTAAGAAGTCTTACAACACCAGGTTAAAGTCCAACAGGTTTGTTTCAAACACGAGCTTTCGGAGCACGGCTCCTTCTTCAGGTGACACCTTCTCACCTGAAGAAGGAGCCGTGCTCCGAAAGCTCGTGTTTGAAACAAACCTGTTGGACTTTAACCTGGTGTTGTAAGACTTCTTACTGTGCTCACCCCAGTCCAACGCCGGCATCTCCACATCATTATTAGCGGAGACACCTGTGCCTGCATAGATATAAGGGGACAGGGGATCTGGAAACACTGGACCCAATTGAAGCTGTATAAAGACAAGTAAACTAAAGGTACTGTTTTCATTGTTCAAATCTCATAGGGACCAGGACCAGACCTACGATCAAGACATCAAAACCAATAACCTTTAATTTAATCACCTGTTTGTTTATTTGCTGTATATATCGTAATTATTGTAAAAAGAAAAAACCAAGATGGGAGTAGAGATACATTTAATGATAGCCATGACCATTGTAAATACGCTCCAACACATGAGGGTTAGGGGAGCAGAACCACCAATTGTGGAAGAAAACCTATTCCTGAGGACACACCAGCAGATCTATGGGAATAGGACCGCTTGTTACCCTTCAGCGCGATCGGTAAACTCTCTATTTATCGCAACACCAGGGTGGCTCCCACATGACCTGTTTACTATTGACACATCGGGGGCGCCTGCAAGGAACATTTTGGACATTTCAAACAAGGGATACAAGGGAGATGTGTAGAGCTCACTGAGCCGGAAATTTCAGGGGGGATGGGACCCCAATGGGTAGAGACACATGGGGACTACCCACAATGTTTCAAGGGAAAGGGATGGGGGTGCGTGTATGCCTTTGTCCCTAAAAATGACTCGTGCGCTGAGGCCCATTGTGCCCTCCAGGAGTGCCGGGTCCGGGAAGGACACTTCACTTGTGACTGCAAACAACAAAAATGCATTGCAGTCACCGCGGGTAGGCAGCTCATGTGTGGCAAGTGCAACGGCACCCACGTAAGCTCAGCCTCGTGGACATACCCATTTGATTCTCACCAAGAGGTACAATCGAGTGGGCAGTCCCGGGGGAAGAAAGGTTCCACAATATGGAACCATGGGGTCAGACGACCCAGGGGTAAGGAATGTTATCGGGTTAAAGAGGGTTATGTGTTTTTGTTTAAAAATGTAAATATGACAGCCACAGATAGGCCTCCAAGGTTCTTTGCCGTGGGGACAATCAAACCCCTCACGGTTCCATGCCCAAGCGAAGGGCATGTCCAAAAACTCATAGTGACCAGGGCCATCAGTGCAGAATTCTGCGCCGACTGGCAGACCCCTGTCACATTGGGATCCTCATTGGGATATGGATTCCTGGGGACACTATCCCTAGGGGGCGCAGCAGGGGTGGTCAGCGCCAAGAATAGGAATTTCTTTATATGCGGCCTGACCATCCTGGGAAACAGCACCCTACAAGCACTAGGGGCAATTGACCAAGAACTCACGGAACTCAGATTATACACACAACAAACAAGATATGCGGTAGACTATCAGTTAGCCAGACAAGGAGGGGTATGCACCATCATCAAAGAAAAATGCATCACATATGTACACAACGAGACACTAAACATAACAAGCAGCCATGTCCAGGATACAAAAACAATTGGATAGTTTTAAACAGGGACTCACAGGGACTGATGGGTGGTTAGGGTGGTTGTTTAACACAGTTCGGGGAGCATACATCATGAAAGGAGTAATTTTAGTAATAGCCATCCTGTTCACACTCTGCCTGGGTCTAACTTGTATTAAAGTCATATGTGCAAATATTGTATCAAGAACGCTACCCACTGCCAGCATCCAGATACAAGAACTGTACCACACCATGGGGGAAGAGGAACAACAGCAAGGACGACATCTATGCAGGTCCCTTTACCTCTGAAGATCGTCCATGGGGGGTCAGCCATGAATGGGACCCCCTGGACGAGAGGAGGGACTGAAGTAGGACATTTTTTAAGGCTATATTGGATTCGTATTAATATTTACATCATCAAAGCATTCTTCATTTATTGGACTGATTGGCACCATTTATGATGTAAAGGGATGGGCATTCGTTTGAATCCCATTTTTGCACAGCTGAGAAACCTTTTTCGAACGAAATGGAGAACCTATAATCTGCCTAGCAACAGCACGAAGCTGCATCTTAAAACGGCACCCTGGCCAGAAGATCGGGATATCTGCGAGTCAAGACCCTGACAGTGGGGCAGATATATATATATTTTGATTAAAACTAAGACTTATGAAATGAAATGTTATAAAATGAAATGTTGTAAAACCAAAATGACCCAGGCAGGCAAAATAAATCTCAGGATTAAATATATTGATTAGATTAGTTTTACACACAGACACAAATCCTATCAAACAGGAGGCTGACACAATAGATTCCCAGGTTAACCCAGGAACCACACTCAACACCTAATCAAGGTACAGCATAGAGATACTGGGACCCCATTGTAAGTCAAGGGAACACCTATTAAAACCAAGCAGATAACGAGACATTGACGTCAGAGTCAGGAAGCCCAGGAAATCATGTATCTGTACTATTTATCTGTACTATTCAAATGTAAAACGGCAAAAGCCCGCCAAAACCTTGCAAATGCTTGTACTCTCTATAAATATTGAACCTCGTCTGCATATCGGAGAGATCACCGTGGTCAAGCCATTGTTAGGAGCTGGCTGCGTGAGTCTCCCTGAAGGACTTCAGAACTTGTACAGTACAGTAAAAACGCTTTGAACCTTGCCTTGAGACTCGACCTCTTGAATGCACTGGCACAAGGGATTTTTCCTTACAACACCACCAACTCCCAATCCGCCATCACTTCACGGCGTTTGAGGCCGATGGGCGCCTCTTCCACTTCCTCAGGGTCCCCTTTGGCGTCACGAATGGGTTTCGGTGTTCCAACGAGCAATGGACCGAATGTTGGACTGTACGGGCTGCAGGCCACGTTTCCATACTTGGATAACGTCACCACCTGAGGCTATGACCAGCAGGACCACGATGCCAACCTCAACCGATTTCTCCAGACGGCCCAGAGGCTTAACCTCACATACAACAAGGAGAAATGCGTTTTCCGCACTACCAGACTAGCCATCCTCGGCTATGTCGTGGAAAACGGACTCCTGGGTCCCTCTCCCTCATTGTCCCAAGACCCTCAAATGGTGCTTGGGGTTCTTTTTGTATTATGCCCAGTGGGTTCCTCAATATGCGGACAAAGCCCGCCCACTCTTTAAGGCCACACTTTTTCCCCTGTCAGCTGAGGCTCACCAGGCCTTCAACTCCATCAAAGAGGACATCGCCAAGGCTGCCATGCGGGTGGTGGATGAATCCATCCCTTTCCAGGTTGAGAGCGATGCCTCAGAGGTAGCTCTTTCAGCCACACTAAATCAGGTAGGGAGACCAGTCGCACTTTTCTCCCGAACCCTCTCCGCTTCGGAACTTCGACACTCCTCAGTCGAAAAGGAAGCACAAGCCATTGTGGAGGCTATTCGTCACTGGAGGCACTACCTCGTAGGTAGAAGGTTCACCCTCATCACCGACCAAAGATCGGTTGCCTTCATGTTTGACAACTCGCAAAGGGGCAAAATTAAAAATGACAAAATTCTGAGGTGGAGGATCAAACTCTCCACCTACAATTACAATATTATGTATCGACCGGGGAAGTTCAACGAGCCCCCAGATGCCCTGTCCCGCGGGACGTGTGCCAGCGCACAGAGCGACCGCTTAAAAGCCATCCACAATGACCTCTGCCACCCGGGGGTCACCCGGCTCGCCCACTACATTAAAGCCCAAAATCTGCCTTTCTTCACCGAGGAGTTAAGGCAGTCACCAGAGACTGCCCGATCTGCGCGGAGTGCAAACCGCAATTCTATAGACCAGAGAGGGCCCATCTGGTCAAGGCTTCTAGGCCCTTTGAACGCCTCGCTATCGATTTCAAAGGCCTACACCCCTCGACTAACAGGAATGTGTACTTCCTGAACATCATAGACGAGTTCTCCCGTTTTCCCTTTGCTATCCCGTGCCTCCCACACAGTCATTAGGGCCCTGCATAGTATCTTCACCCTGTTTGGTTTCCCCAGCTATCCCTGTGTGCGTGGGTTTCCTCCGGGTGCTCCGGTTTCCTCCCACAGTCCAAAGATGTGCGGGTTAGGTGGATTGGCCATGCTAAATTGCCCGTAGTGTCCTAATAAAAAAAGTAAGGTTAAGGGGGGGGTTGTTGGGTTACGGGTATAGGGTGGATACGTGGGTTTGAGTAGGGTGATCATGGCTCGGCACAACATTGAGGGCTGAAGGTCCTGTTCTGTGCTGTACTGTTCTATGTTCTATGTACACAGCGACCAGGGTTCGTCCTTTATGAGCGACGAGCTGCGTCAGTAACTGCTCGGCAAGGGCATCGCCTCGAGCAGGACTACCAGCTATAACCCCAGGGGGAACGGGCAGGTGGAGAGGGAGAATGCAACGTTCTGGAAGACCGTCCTACTGACCCTCCGGTCCAGGAATCTCCCGATCTCCCATTGGCAAGAGGTCCTCCCCGACGCGCTCCACGCTATTAGGTCCCTCTTATGTACCGCTACCAACCAGACCCCTCACGAGCGGCTCTTTATTTTTTCCAGGGGCACTACCACGGGGGTTTCGCTCCCGGCATGGTTGAAGACACCGGGCCCAGTACTCCTCCGGAAACACGTCAGGGCACACAAAACTGACCCACTCGTAGAGAAAGTGCTCCTACTGCATTCGAAACCCAGTACGTCTTCGTAGAGTTCCCTGACGGCCGTCAGGACACTGTATCCCTCCGGGACCTAGCACCTGCAGGATCCAACCCCCCCCACTACCATCGCCGAGGTACCTCTCACACTACATCCCACCCAACTCGCCCCCCACGCCCCCGCACCTACCAGTTCGCTACATTTTTTTTGCGCGCCCGCGCCAGCTAGCTCCCAGCGCCCCCAGTCCCCAGTCAAACCAGACGGGTACGAAGCTCAGGCGGAATCGCCCACAGAGTCCGCCATCGTACCCCAAACGACGGTGCTCATCCAGCCATCAGAAGGGGCTGCAACCCCGATGCTCCGCCGATCACAGCGGACAACTCGGCCACCGGACAGACTCAATCTGTAAGCCAGCACCCGCGCCGGACTTGATTGTTTTACAGGGGGTGAATGTGGTGAATCACAGTAGAGTAATTCATACTGTATAACACATGTTGTACTATGTCTCTGTAAGCTCGGCACACAAGCAGTTGTGCTGCTCTGCCACTAGGAGGAGATGTACTGGGAGTGTACGGGAGTTTGTACTGGGCTCCACCCTTGGCTCCACCCACGGCTCCTCCCCCTAACCGGAAGAATAAAGGTTGATGCTGAGAGCCTGCCTGCCAGTTCATCTGGAGTTCATCTTGTCACAGGCAGGCTCTGTTCTAAGACAATTAAAACCACTGTTCACTTCTAACCACATGTCGCGTGAATTGATGGTCTCATCAATGTTATAGGCACAAGACAAACAGAGGGCGAGATTCTCCGTCAGCTGAATTGGGAAACACGATTGGGTGGAGAATCGCGTGTCAGCTGAAAATCATGGCCGGCGCTGTGTGCCAAACAGTTTGCCATGCTATTGACAGTGGCGTGAAAGCAAATTGTAGAGTAAACACTGTATATCCTTAATGGGCCAGCCCCAGAATTCTCTGAGCCTGCAGCGATGCTCAGCATCCGATAGGAGGAATTATCGATGGCAATATTCACTTCTAGTATATAAAATTGAGAAGAAGGTGCTGTGGCTGCTGAGGGAAAGGGAGGAGGTAGGACAGTTCCCAAAGGTTTAACCCTGGGCTGCCAATGCTGCCACTGGCTGGAGGGGCATCTGCCAGGACCGGGGGGGAGTAGTGACGGGTGACCAGGGGATGGGCTGTGGGGTTAGAGTGACCCTCCAGGATCGGATTATCCAGGCACAGGCCACGATTGCCGTGGCCTGCAAGGCAGCCATCTTGCTGCGCACCCCACTGATCGCCCACTGTGGTCACGTAGAGTGATATCGGCCTCATGAGTGCCCTCTCCCTACCCAGGAGCCATCCTGCTGACGGGGCATCACGCAGTCCATCCATGGAAGACGCTCATAGTAGATCCCACAGGGAGGGCCACAAAGCCTACAGCTGGCATGTGTAAGGCCAGTCACCGGTACAACTGCCGGCAGGGACTGGTGCCGGGGCCAGAAGCCCCCTCCCCGGTGCCGGACACCAACAAGGACAGGGGTGAGTTGTGGAGGGCAGAATGCCAGTGAAACATCTGGTGATGGGGTGTGGGGATGGGATGGGAGGGGGGGACATGTGGGAGCTGTTGCTGCAATGCAGGCTAGTGCCACCGTGTAGCCCATTGGGCCTGATCGGGCATGCGTTAGCACTCATCATGCTAACATATCCGTACTTTACTCCTGCAGACAATGGATTTTGATATCTTACTAGGCATGGTTGCCATCATTCTAGCCGCCGCATCCATGGTGGACTTACTGAGGCTGTACCAGCAGGATGTGTTCGGGCGGGGGCCTTGCAGAACCGGAACCTGCCCATACCAGATCGAGTGTGTCAAAGATCAAACAACAAAAAACAATACAGCACAGGAATAGGTCTTTCAGCCCTCCAAGCTGTGCCGATCACATATCCTATCTAGACCACCACCTATATCTTTCTATACCCCGTCTGTTTATGTGCTTATCCAGATAAGTCTTAGAGATTGCAAACATATCTGCCTCAACCACCTCATCTGACAGTGCATTCCAGGCCACCAGAATCCTCTGTTTAAAAAGCTTTCCCTGCACATCTCCAGTGAACCTGTGTCCCCTCACCTTGTGCCCCCTTGTAATTTTCAATTCCGTCCTGTGAAAAAGCCTCCAACTGTTCACCCTATCTATAGCCCTAATAATTTTATAACCTTCTATTAAGTCGCCCCTCATCCTCAGTCTCTCTAGGGAGAGCAATCCCAGTTCACTCGATCCCTCCTCATAGCTAATACCCTCCATACCAGGGAACATCCTGGTAAACCTTTCTGTACTCTCTCCAAAGCCTCCACGTTCTTCTGGTAGTGGGGTGACCAGAATTCGACACAGTATTCCAAATATGGCCTAACCAACGTTCTATATAACTGTAACATAATTTTTGAACTTTTATACTCGATGCCCCATCCTATGAAGGCAAGCATGCCATGTGCTTTCTTTACCACCATTTCTACCTGTGCTGCTACTTTTAAGGATGTGTGGACCTCCACGCCCAGTGCCTTTATACTCCTGATGGTTCTGCCATTTATTTTATAGCTCCCACCTGAATTGGATCGAGCAAAATGCATCACCTCGTGTTTGTCCGGGTTAAATTCCATCTGCCATTTATCTACCCAATTTTGCAGCTTATTTAAATCCTGTTGAATTCTCGGACAATCTTCATCACTATCCGCAACTCCTGCAATCTTAGTATCATCTGCAAATTGCTAATCAGACCCACTACGTTTTCTTCCAAGTAATTTCTATATATTACAAACAGCAGTGGTCCCAGTACTGATCTCTGCAGAACACCACTAGTTACAGACCTCCATTCAGAAACTTAACCTTCCACTGCTACCCTCTGTCTTCTATGGCCAAACCAGTTCTGAATCTATCCAGCGAGTTCACCCCTGACCCCATGTGATTTAATCTTTTGTACCAGCCTGCCATGAGGGACCTTATCAAATGCTTTACTAAAGTTCATGTAGACGACATCCACAGCCCTTCCCTCGTGAATCATTTTTGTCACCTCCTCAAAAAATTCTATTAAATTAGTGAGTTAATTAGTTAGTAAATTAGTTAGTAAATGACTTCGCTCGTACAAAACCATGTTGTCTGTCACTAGTAAGACCATTCATTTCCAAATGTACATAGATCCTGGGCGGAATTCTCCGACTCCCGCAGGGTCGGGGATTCGCCCGAGGCCTTCGTAAATCCCGCCACCCGGGAATCGGTGGGGGTGGGAATTGCGCCCCGCCGGTCAGCGGGCCCCCGTGGCGATTCTCCGGCCCGCGATGGGCCGAAGTCCCGCTGCTGTCAGGCCTCTCCCGCCGACATGGTTTAAACCACCTCTGTGCCGGCGGGAGCAGGCGGCGCGAGCGGGCCCCGGGGTCCTGGTGGGGGGCAGGGGCGATCGGACCCCGGGGCCCGCTCGCGCCGCCTGCTCCCACTGGCACAGAGGTGGTTTAAACCACGGTGGCCTGGCCCGCGATTGGGGCCCACCGATCGGCGGGCGGGCCTGTGCCATGGGGGCACTCTTTTTCTTCCACCGCCGCCACGGCCTCCACCATGGCGGAGGCGGAAGAGACCCCCTCCACCGCGCATGCACCGGGGTGACGTCAGCGGCTTCCGACGCACTGGCGCATGCGCGGATTCACGCCGACCGGCGAAGGCCTTTCGGCCAGCCCTGACGCCGGCCTCATGGCGCCAAAGGCCGTTGCCGCCAGTCGGCGGAGAGGGAGCCACTCCGGCGCGGGCCTAGCCCCTAAAGGTGCGGAGAATTCCGCACCTTTTGGGGAGGCCCGACGCCGGAGTGGTTGGCGCCACTCCGCTACGCCGGGACCCCCTCCGCCCCGCCGGGTAGGGGAGAATACCACCCCCTATCTCTGACAATCTTTTCCAACAACTTCACTATCACTGATGTCAAGCTCACTGGCCTATAATTACCCGGATTATCCTTGCAATCCTTCTTAAATAACGGTACAACATTCGCTATCATCCAATCCACTGGGATCTCACCTGTGGCCAACGAGGACACAAATATTTCTGTTAGAGGGTCAGTGATTTAATCTCTTGTCTCCCTCAGCAAACGGCGATAGATGCCATCTGGCCCTGGAGATTTGTCTACTTTGCGTGCTCATAAAGCAGTTCAGGTGCCTGGACCCCAGTGGAGGTGCCCTGGCGAATCCGGTGATGACAGCGAATCCTGATGCCTGAGCAACCTGATGGGCTCGGTCCACACCCAAAGGTAATGTATTGCATTGACCGGACATACAGGGCCTCAGTTGGGGTGCGGATGCACTTGCGCACTGAGGTCTGCGAGATCACAGACAGGTCCCCATCTGACGCCTGAAAGGACCCCGGTGGCCTGCTGCATCCTCCACAACCTGGTGCAGCAGAGGGATGACATGCTGGAGGAGGATGAAAGCTCAGCCTCGTCCAACCACCTCGTCCAACCACCTCGTCCAGTCCAAAGATGTGCGGGTTAGGTGGATTGGCCATGCTAAATTGCCCGTAGTGTCCTAAAAAAGTAAGGTTAAGGGGGAGTTGTTGGGTTACGGGTATAGGGTTGATACGTGAGTTTGAGTAGGGTGATCATTGCTCGGCACAACATCGAGGGCCGAAGGGCCTGTTCTGTGCTGTACTGTTCTAAATTCTAAACAAGGAGGATGCAGAGGAGGGCCATGGTGGGCAGGGCATAGAGCCACCATAGGAGGCCACACAACCTGTGCGTCTGAATCGCCGCGCATGGGACAATCGAATCGCCTCCAGGTTTATCGACTAGGGGGCCTGGCCACCTACTGCCCCATCAGCGTACACATCGCACACCCCCTCCAAACACCCCCTTCCCTGACCACCCTCACTGCACACCCCTCCATCACCACCGCACATGTCCACCCTCGTTGCATCCACCACCTATGCCTCCCACCCCCAGACCTATGCCACCTCGAATGCCACGCCCCACCCCCCCACCAGCGGCCTCCCACCCTCCCCTCAACGCGGCACGCTCTCTGCTCCCACCCCAGCCCATGCTCACATCCTTCAGACAGAGTGCCGAGGCAGGTCAGAAGATCAGTGTACAGAGGGGCTTATTGTGATATATACATATGGAGTGACCGGGACTGGATGGGTTGTCTTTCGGATGTCCCTCTTGCTCTGGGCCATGCAGGTGTGGTGTCATCCTGTTTTATCCGCTGTCCATCGAATGCGCCAGGGACACTAGGGAGGGGATTAAGTGGCACTGCGGTGTTCAGCACCTCCCCTTTGGGAGTCACCAGCAAGGGCTCCAGCATCTCCTCCCCCCTCGGGGTGCCCGATAGTCCACAGGTTACTCCTGGGGACGAGGTGCAGCCCGAGCAAGTTCTGGGGGCTCCCTGCGCCAGGCGCTGCCAGACTTGGATGCCGACTCCCGTCTTGACCAGCGTTTCAATGCTCGCGGCGATTGAGCAAAGGGACGAGGCCACGTCCCTCTGGGACTGGTCTACATCATGAAGTGAGCGTGCTGGGTCCCTCTGTGATTGACTGAGATCAACGAGTGCCAGGCCAATGCCTTCAACACTGGCAGCCATGGCCCATTGTGATTGGGTCAAGCTCTGGAGTGCCGCAGCAATATTCAGGTGGCCCAGGTACATGGTGTCCTGTGTCTCGGCCATGTCCGCAGAGTGCCCAAGCCTTGGACATCTTGACCCATAATAATGACAATATTTGGGCGGCACGGTAACACAGTGGTTAGCACTGTTGCTTCACAGCGCCAAGGTCAAGGTTCGATTCTGAATTCTCCCTCTACCCGGACAGGCGGCGGAGTGTGGCAACTAGAGGATATTCATAGTAACTTAATTGCAGTGTAAGTAAGCCTACTTGTGGCACTAATAAAAGATTAGGATTATAAAGACCACCATCATACTGGTGCCAAAGAAGAACCAGACAACATGCCTTAACAACTGCTGTCTGGTGGCCTTGATCCATCATTATGAAGTGCTTCGAGAGGTTGGTCATGAGGCACATCGACTTCATACTCGCAGAACGGTTAGATTGACTGCAATTTGCATACTACCACTATCGGACCACAACAGATGCTAATTCCCTGACCCTACACTCATTCCTGGAGCATTTCGACAACAAGGACTCCTACATCAGACTCCTATTCACTGACTACAGCTCCGCCTTCAACACCATAATCCCAGCCAAACTCAAAACAAAACTCCAAAACCTATGACTTGACTCCTCATTCTGCAACTGGATCCTCACCTTCCTGACCCATAGACCACAGTCAGTAAGGATAAACAACAACATCTACTCCATGATAGTCCTTAATATCGGGCCCCCGCAAGACCGCGTACTTGGCTCCCTATTATACTCCTTATACACACATGACTGTGTGGCAACATTTAGCTCCAACTCCACCTACAGGTTTGCTGATGGCATGACCGTAGTTGGTTGGATCTCAAACAACGATGAGTCAGAGTACAGGAGGGAGACAGAGAACCTAATGGCATGGTGCAACGTCAACAATCTCTCCCTTAATGTCAGCAAAACTAAGGAGCCGGTAAAGCGAAGTGTTGTACACACCCCTGTCTGCATCAATGGGGCTGAGGTGGAGATGGTTGACAGCTTCAAATTCCTAGGTGTACACATCACTAACAATCTGTCCTAGTCCATCCACGTCAGCGCTACGACTAAGAAAGCACAACAGTGCCTACACTTCCTCAGGAAACTAAGGAAATTCGGCATGTCCACATTGACTCTTAGAAATTTTTATAGATGGACCATAGAAAGCATCCTATCTGGCTGCATCACAGCCTGATATGGAACTGTTCAGCCCGAGACCGTAAGAAACTACAGAATCATGAACACAGCCTAGTCCATCAAGCGAACCCGCCTTCCATCCATTGACCTGTCTACACTTCCCACTGCCTTGGGAAAGCGGGCAGCAGAATCAATGACCCCTCCCACCTGGTTTATTCTCTCTTCCAACAGATTCAAAAACAGCTTCTTTCCCGCTGTTACCAGACTCCTGCATGACCCTCTTATGGACTGAACTGATCTCTCTGCACATCTTGTCTCCTGTTATTAGCACCATACTCCATATGCTTCACCCTATGTCTTTGTATTTACATTGTGTATTTATTGTATGTCCTCTAATTTTTCATGCATGGAATGATCTGCCTGGACAGGACAATACTTTTCACTGTACCCCGACACATTGAAAATGAATCTAAATCTAAACCTAAACGTACTAGTATTATCCAAAAAAGGAATCATGAGATTGAAAGTAGTTAAAAAATGCGGAAGAACTAAGTTTAGAATTAGCCGCATTGAAACTCCAAATCAGAGATTGCTGATGTTACATCAGTAAAGTTCTGTCAGTCTTCGTGCAAATGTAGTTATTGTTGAAGCACAGAAAATTATGCAACAGCTTTCTGAGAGCAAAAAAAAAGAATCACTGAAATATGGGATGCTAGAGGTGCCCTTGGGGAATACATTAATGAACAAGGAAATATCAATGAACAAAGTCCAAAGATGTGCAGTTAGGTGGATTGGCCATGCTAAATTGCCCCTTAGTGTCCAAAAGGTTAGGTGGGGTTATGGGGATAGAGTGAGGGAAGAGGTACATTATAGAAAGAGCACTTATTGCATCCAATTAATGCTGTACACATTTGGAAGAGCTTGACAATGGAACAAGTTAATTAAGAAAAGATTATGTTATTCAAAACTTCAATTTTATGAACCAGCAACAAACAGAACATTTCCCACACTCACCTTATTTTAATAATTTCCAGTCATTTTGGTTTTAATTCAATTTTAGAAATAAATATATTTTCATGAACTGAAATTTGTTGCATGCAAATGACAGCAGAACACTATTTACAAGTAGGTTCATGTGAAAATATTGTGAAGAGTAGGTGAAAATTCTATTTCAGAAAATTACAGTATTCCAAATCATATATCGTTATCTGCAACCATCAAATAACAGGAAACAAACATAGAAAATCTAAGCAGGAGGAGGCCATTCGGCCCTTCGAGCCTGCTCCGTCATTCATTATGATCATGGCGATCATAAAGTTCAATACCCTGATCCAGCCTCCCCTCCCCCACACCCTTGATCCCTTTAGCCCCAAGAGCTACATCTAACTCCTTCTTGAAATTACACAATGCTTTGGCCTCAATTACTTCTGTGGTAGTGAATTCCATGGATTCACCACTTTCTGGGTGAAGAAATCTTTCCTCACCTCAGTCCTAAAACGTTACCTTTTATCCTCAAACTATGACCCTTAGTTCTGGATTCCCCGCCTTATTATTAGACAGAAAATGTGGCTAACCGAACATATGCACTCACCCAAGGGGCAGATGGCACAATCAGTGTGATGGTCAGCAGATCTATGCAGCACTCTTCCAGTGATTGGTTGCACTTGGTCACTTGATTTAGTAGCCTGGCATAGACAACACGAGGAAGGATGTGACAAACCTGAGCTTGAGGTTCTTGGCCTGGTGCAAGAATAAGGCTCAGTATATGTTTGATTGCATTCAGGTGTCGGTACAACTTGCAGAGTTTTGATTCCAGGATACACTGCAAAACATTGACATTGAAAACAAAAGGTTATGTATGCAATTTACTGAAAATCAAAAATTGTTGAATAGAGGCACAATATTTACTCAGTTCTACATAGTTTATTTTTACAAATATACAAAAGGAATTGAAAACATAATATAAAAATTAAAAAAACAGAAACCTGCACATATTAGAAATCTGAAAGAAAACTAGAAAATGCTTTAAAGACACAGCCCATCAGGCAACATTTGTGCAGTGAACAAATAATTTAATATTTCAGGTATATACCCCTTTGTGAAATGCCGAGGGGCCTGCGTGTGTGTTTCCAGTACTTTCCATTCTGTTGCAAAAATAAATACGTATGAGAGATTCACAGAATGTTGTAAATATAATCTCAGGCAGTGGTCACATTGATACTTTAAGTGAAGAAATAAGTGAATTTAAAGAAGGGCAACACGGTAGCATTGTGGATAGCACAATTGCTTCACAGCTCCAGGGTCCCAGGTTCGATTCCGGCTTGGGTCACTGTCTGTGTGGAGTCTGCACATCCTCCCCGTGTGTGCGTGGGTTTCCTCCGGGTGCTCCGGTTTTCTCCCACAGTCCAAAGATGTGCAGGTTAGGTGGATTGGCCGTGATAAATTGCTCTGAGTGTCCAAAATTACCCTTAGTGTTGGGTGGGGTTACTGGGTAGGGTGCTCTTTCCAAGAGCCGGTGCAGACTCGATGGGCCGAATGGCCTCCTTCTGCACTGTAAATTCTATGACAAAAAACTAAATTTTAATAGCTGCACATTTTTCATTCAATCTGAAAGAACTATTGCCAGCCTAAATTGGATTGTGCACATGTGGACTTGGCAAGTTTTGAATACTCATCAGCTTTATTGAGTAATGTTAAATTCAGACAAAATACAAAGAGGAGCTGGGAATTCTCAGAGTATCCTCAGCAACTTCCACAATAAACTCTACCAAAAAACTGACTTATCAGCCAGATGCTGCATTTTAAAATCAATGTAAATAAAAACTAAGATATGTAAACTGTAGTGCCAAATTACTATTACTCATGGCCAGTAGTGTGAGACAATGGTCGGGATTCTCCGTTTCTGAGACACAGGGCGGTATTCTCCGATTGCTGAAATCGAGTTCGCTGATTCTCCGGAGAATCCATTTTTACACCAAAACTGGAGGCGGTGCTGTTTTTTGGATGCTGCGCCACCTCTAAAACAGCGTAATCACTGAGTGCACCGCACGCCAACGGGACAGCCACAGGGCGTCACCTGAGGCCCTCCCCCAATGCTCCGCTAATGGGCCGAGTTCCCAAACATCTTGGGTCCACCGCCCCCATCTGCCCCACCAATGGGCTGAGTTCCTTTGCCATGTTGGTGGTCTTTCCCATTTTGTTGTTTGACCTGTCCATCCATGGGTCCTGGACACAGTTAAAGTCCCTCCATGATCAGCCGATGCGTATCTATGTCGGCAATTTCCGTCATGGTCTTCTTTATAAACTCCGTGTCATCCCAGTTGGGAGCGTACAGGTTAACGAGGACTACCGATGCCCTGTCTAGAACACCGCTGATCATGACGGACCGCCCCCCCCCCCCCCCCCCCCCCCCCCCCCCCCCCCCCCGGTCTGTAACCGTCTTTGTCGTCGTGAACATCTTCCTCTTACTTAGCAAAACTGCTAACCCCTTGGCCATAGCAGGAATGTAGGTCTGTCCTACCCAGCCATTCCTTACCCGCAGTCGGTCCTTCTCCCTCAGGTGCATCTCTTGGAGGAAGACTATGTAGTCTTTCATATTTTCAGGTGCGCGAAGACTCTGGATCTTTTCACAGGGCCGTTAAGTCCCCCGATGTTCCAGATGACTATCCTGATAGGGAATTTTTGTCCTCCTGCTCCTGTGGGATCAACCATACTTACCTGTTAGACATGCCCCTGTACTCTGGGGTTTCCCTTTGTTAGAACATAGAGCATAGAACAGTACAGCACAGAACAGGCCCTTCGGCCCTCGATGTTGTGCCGAGCAATGATCACCCTACTTAAACCCACGTAACCCGTATACCCGTAACCCAACAATCCCCCCATTAACCTTACACTACGGGCAATTTATCATGGCCAATCCACCTAACCTGCACATCTTTGGACTGTGGGAGGAAACCGGAGCACCCGGAGGAAACCCACGCACACACAGGGAGGACGTGCAGACTCCACACAGACAGTGACCCAGCCAGGAATCGAACCTGGGACCCTGGAGCTGTGAAGCATTGATGCTAACCACCATGCTACCGTGAGGCCATCTAAATGGCCACGGTCACAGTTCTCCCTATGAAGTCGGGCCCCTGCGCTCCAGGGCTTCCCTTTGTCCAGGCCACCCAATATGGCCACCAACTGTGAGTTCGCCATATGGATGAGTCACTGCACTCCAGGGTTTCCCTTTGTCCTGGGACCTTCCCAAGTGGTTGCTTGCAGTGCCATTTTGTTCCAAGTTGCCACGTGTGGTCTGTTGTAGCCAGTCTAATGCCGTCCATCTTTCATCACCTATTTTTACCTGATTGTGTCTTCTCTACCCCCCCACCTCCCCCCCCATTCCCCTTGCTTCTTACTCTGGTTAACCCTGCGCGCCCGTTACTTCTCTTCCCCCCCTGCCCCTCCCTCCCCCCATCTCCCATGCGGGGAACATGCCGTGGCTTTTTTTCTTCTTCATGAATCCCAGTGCTAGCTACCTTGCTAGTGTGGTGGCCCACCTCCTGGGGGTTATTAGCACTTCCTCACATTGCCCGATCCTCTGGACTTCCTGTCTGCTATTTCCCTCACCTTCCCCTGTGCTTAACTGTAACTGCTCATCCTTCCCTCTCTTACTGCTCTCGTCTCCAAAACGAGACAGTGTTCTCCTGCATAAAGCAGTCGCTGTGGCAATGGTCTACTGTTGGCTGAACAGACTGTAAAAGGGAGAGAAGTTTTTTTGTTAAAACATTGCGTTATAAGAATCACATTCCGCGAGCTCTTTATCGCTGCACCTGCTGCCGCTTCTCCAGTCCGTTCTCTGCGGCAAACATGTCAGCGTCCGCAGAGAACGGACTGCAGAGATCCTTCCTTGATATGTGACCCAGAGCTTGGCTGGGTCCGAATCGCACACTGTTTCTGTGCAGCACGGTCTTCGCTTTATTAAATTTAGCCCAGTGCTTGGCCAGATCAGCCCCAATGTCTTGGTAGATCCGGATCTTGTGACTTCCCATCAGCAGTTTTCTGACTGCCTGGCTCAGCGCAGGACTCTTTCCAGGCCCTGGTACCAGTGCATTTTATCAATTATCGCCCTCGGCTGTTCCTGGAGCGATTAGTGCGCTCTGTTGATTTCTGGTGGGTTGAGGAAGCTGTCCCTTCCTACCAGGTTACCCAGCATTTGGGCCAAATAGTCTGTGGGGTTCCTACCTTCGATCCTCTCCGGTAGGCCCACGATTCGTACATTCTGCCGCTTCGACCGGTTCTCCTGATTCTCAACCTTTTCTCTCAGGTTGCCTTGTGCCGTGACCAACCTTGCCACTTCCTTTTCCAGGGTGACAATCCAGTCACTCTGGTCCATTACAGCCCTCTCCAGATCTTTACTTGTTGCTTCCTGGGCCTCCAGTGTTTTTTTTTGGCTTTGTCCAGGGCCACCTGCATGATTGCCTGAGCTTCGGCCACCGATTTTGTTTCTTCTCGGTGTTCCTTCAACTCTCTTGAAAGGAACATCCTCCATCCATACCCTGGTATCGGGAGGCTTTTCGTGCAGTGGGTCAGTTCCTCTCACTCTGGCGTGCTCTTTGTCCAGGCTTTTTCCACTCCTGGCCTCCACTCGTCCTCTGGACTGGCTGTTGTTTGACATTTTTCCTCCTTTCATTGTTTTGTTAATGGTGTGGGGATGATCTGTATCATTTGCAGGCGTTTATAGAGCAAAATGTGCCGAATGTTCAGCTTCGCGGGTGGAGAGCCACCTGATGTGCAACTTCTCAGCACATCCCTGTCACCAGAAGTCCCCCACTGTGCTCCCATGCCATCCATTGATACTGGTGTGACGCTCGTGGAACTTTTGATCGGATGTCACTTGAGTACACGATTGAGCCTCGTGTGACATTGGGGATAGGATCTGCGACCAGGAGAAACAGGACAGAGCAAAGTGAGCTAGGCCCATTAGGGAATTTGTTACAGACAATGCCATTTAAGTCTCGAATTTAGTGATTCCAGGGACGATAATGAAATGGTCCGGGCCGGTCTCCTATATGGTGCAGTTACAAGGTAAAGACTTTAAACCAGGGGTGGGCAAACTACGGCCCGCCAAAGGTCTTTATGCGGCCCACCAAGTCATTAAAAAAAAAAAAAAATTTTTTTTTAAAACAATTTAAAAAAAATGTTTTTTTAAGGTTAATGGGGGGGGGCTGTTGGGTTACTTACTGGTATAGGGTGGATACGTTGACTTGAGTAGGGTGATCATTGCTCGGCACAACATCGAGGGCCGAAGGGCCTGTTCTGTGCTGTACTGTTCTATGTTCTATATGAGGCGCCCAGAATCATAACCGGGTGAAGTAATTATTTTACTTAATATACTATGCGGCCCTTTAAAATTGTGAATTTCTGAATGTGGCCCTTGCACGGAAAAGTTTGCCCACCCCTGCTCTAAACTACACATGGACCATCTCTGAAGCCAATGGAACAGATGCCCGAGGATCAACCGAGGCCTGTGGTGCTCCGGAACAGCTGCCGATGATGCCCAGCAAGGCAGCTGAACTTTGTGACTCTGAATGCGGGAGGTTGACCAATCCATCCAGGAGTCGGACATGGAGGTTTGCCTTACTCGCCGAGTAAGAAATGGAGAAACCGCTCGGATGTTTGACCATGAAGCAATGCCTCCCAGTCGGTCATACCCCGCAGGGCCAGGAACGGTAGACGCTGGATAAACAATCCCAGGCGAATAATTTCCACTCTCCCATCAAAATGGACAATATATTGGACTTGGGAGGGGGTGGAAGGTAGTGGTATTACAACTTCACAGAAGACCCAGGGATCTGCAACCTCAGCGTCCCTGTGGCCTTAGCTGAGTACGATTTACCCAGATGAGGGGGGCGGGGCATCTCTCTCCTCTTTTCCTAGGACTGCTAGGATATAAATACCCCGGCCTGAGTAGTCGCTTGCTGAGACTTTATAGCCAGCTTTCTGCCACCATGGCTACAGATTAGTACTCAAAAGGCCTTGCAGAGCATCACAGCAGCCCATAAAATCTGTCCTCCAACAGATTTCTAGGATGGTTTTAGACACTGTTCTAGGCGAATGGCAATGCTTCCATCTGACACAAACCTGCTGTCTTTTCAAGATGACCGCATGGATTGTCCCACATGTATATAATTTGTTATGAGACTTATTGTCAGAAACTGATTTTTCATGTTCTGTAGCCATCCTTTGGTTTTCCATTATATCTCAAATGTTGATGGCATAGTGGATTGTTGCACAACAGCAGTGCCATGATGGTTGCCAGGCGATTGGGAATTAACCTGAATAGTTTCTGTATGTAGATAGAATCATAGAATCTCAACAGTGCAGAAGGAGGTCTTTCAGCCCATCGAGTCAGCACCAACCCTCTGAACGAACATCTTATGTAGGCCCATGCCCCCGCCCTATCCCCGTAACCCCACCTAATTTTGGACACTATGGAGCAATTTAGCATGGCCAATCCATCTAACCTGCACAACTTTGGACTGTGGGAGGAAACCGAAGCTCCCGGAAGAATTCTACGCAGACTCAGGGAGAGTGTGCAAACTCCACACAGTCACCCAAGGTCGGAATCAAACCCAGGTCCCTGCTGCTGTGAGGCAGCAATACTAACCACTGTGCCAACATGCCACCACACACTAGATGGCTGCTGAGGGAACAAAATCCCTTTCAGTTTCGGTATATGGGAGATTTGGCAATCGGCACCTGCAATGTGATTTGTGTGTAGTCAATGGCATCCTGCACCAGAGAAAGCTAGCAATTATAGTGCAGCAGTGTGTTTGTTTTATCTGCTTCTTTCTAACAAGAGATTATGGAATGTAGATAGTTCACTTTTAATAAAAAGCTTCAGTGATCTCCCTTACACAACAGATGTCAGGTTAAAGAGCCCACATCCTATGCATTGTTCCTCACTTGTTGGTTTCATACCTTGACACTTCCCATCTCCTCCCCCCCCCCCCCCATTTGAGGAACAGTGAGGATGTGCTGGAAGCATTAGCATGTTAATTACAGATCTGGTAAACCATGTCCAAGGCCAACAAGTTCTAGAGTGGGACCTGAGTCCTAATCTTCTGATTCAAATGCAGGGGCACTACCAACTGAGCCACAAGAGCACATTATTCCTTACTGAAGTTCAAATAGGACAATTTCCCTGAATAAGGCACAGATCTGGCCTCATGCTGAAAGCCCTTATTTCCACTTTGCCTTGTATCTCTTCTAGCAACTTGCCTTGCTCTATGTGGCCTCTGCTCATTCTCCCAATCATACTCTCTTCCAGGGGAATGTAAAGTCATACACACGTCAGGGACCAACTGCTTTGCGTAGAAACGTTTGCGTCAGTAAAAACAATCTGCCACATCACTCCTTGTACATTTTTCAAATTTGAAAGAACTATGGAATGTACCACATACTTGTGGAATAATTGAAGCAGAATTACACCAGTAACTAACCTCTAAGTAGTTAATGATCTATTTCAATAACCCAGTGGAGTGTCCTTTCTGCTGCTGAAGACATATTCAGCTGAGTGAGATTAAGTGAAGGCTTTGGCTGGAGCACTATGCTCAAAAATTACATGTTGATTGACTTTATGAACTGGATGCTTTGCATGCTTCTGGCAGACATTATCATAGATTATCATAGAATTTACAGTGCAGAAGGAAGCCACTCGGCCCATCGAGTCTGCACCGGCTCTTGGAAAGAGCACCCTACCCGAGGTCAACACCTCCACCCTATCCCCATAACCCAGTAACCCCACCCAACACTAAGGGCAATTTTGGACACTAAGGGCAATTTATCATGGCCAATCCACCTAACCTGCACATCGTTGGACTGTGGGAAGAAACAGGAGCACCCGGAGGAAACCCACACACACACGGGGAGCAGCGCCGGCCCTAGGGTTGCTGGCGCCCCAGGCAAGCTGAACTTCGGCGCCCTACAGGGGGGTGGGGGGGGGGGGGGGGGTGTCGGAGTCGGGGGGGAGGGGGGTCGGAGTCGGGGGGGGTCGGAGTCGGGGGGGGGAACGGAGTCGGGGGGGGGTCGGAGTCGGGGTTAGGGGTCGGAGTCGGGGTTAGGGGTCGGAGTCGGGGTTAGGGGTCGGAGTCGGGGTTAGGGGTCGGAGTCGGGGTTAGGGGTCGGAGTCGGGGTTAGGGGTCGGAGTCGGGGTTAGGGGTCGGAGTCGGGGGGGGGTCGGAGTCGGGGTTAGGGGTCGGAGTCGGGGGGGTGGGAGTCGGTGGGGGGTTGGGGGGGTCGGGTCGGCGGGTCGGGGGGGGTCGGGTCGGTGGGGCGGGGGGGGGGGTCGGGTGTCGGGGGCGGGGGGGGGGGCGGAGTGACCTGGTATATGATCGGGACTCACCAATCGGCGGGCCGGTCTCTCTGTCGGCAGGTCTCTGACGCCGGTCACGCACTCGTTGATGGCGCCCCCTAGCACATGGCGCCCCGGGCGACTGCCCGAGTTGCCGGTACCTTGAGCCGGCCCTGAAGGGGAGGATGTGCAGACTCCGCACAGACAGTGACCCAAGCCAGGAATCGAACCTGGGACCCTGGAGCTGTGAAGCAATTGTGCTATCCACAATGCTACCGTGCTGCATGCATGCTAATGTTCTCACCAAGATAATGTTTAACATGATTCATGGCAGAAGTGTGCATGCAAGGGATTAGGGATAGTGTATTGAGATGGACAGAAAATTGGTTGGGAGACAAGAAGCAAACAGTAGGAATTAACAGGTCATTTTCAAATTGGCAGGCAGTGACAAGTGGGATACCGCAGGGATCAGTACTATTATGGCCCCCGAACGGCACCAATACCAACCCAACAAACCCAATTTTGCACCCAATGACTTTATAACTGGATGAGTTGGTACAATACATTTTAATTTAGTTACACGAATTTGTCTACTTCAAAATCCATCTATTGTTTAATATTTGTGTATTGTACTGTGTAATGAGAACAGAATCATTGACAATCCAGTTGTGAGACACCCCATGGAGATAAGCGACCATAATATGATAGAATTTTTCATCAAGGTGGAGAGTAAAGTAAACTACAATGGTATGAGGCAAAAGTTAGCTATGATAGATTAGGAAATGTTACTTAAAGGGATGACAGTGGACAGGCAATGGCAAACATTCAAGGAGAGCATGGGCAAACTGGAACCATTGTTTATTCCTGTCTGGCACAAAAGTAAAATAGGAAAGGTGGCCAATCCATGGTTTACAAGGGAAATTAGGGATAGTATTAGATCCAAGGAAGCAGCATACAAATTGGCCAAGAAAAGCAACAGGTCTGAGGATTAGGAAAAGTTTAGAATTCAGCAAAGAAGGACCAAGGGATTGATTCCAAGGAAGAAGTATATAAATTGTCCAAGAAAAGCAACAGGTCTGAGGATTGGGAGCTGTTTAGAATTCAGCAAAGAAGGACCAAGGGATTAATTGATTATTGCTTCACAGCGCCAGGGACCCAGGTTCAATTCCTAGCTTAGGCTACTGTCTGTGCATTCTCCCTGTGTCTGCGTGGGTTTCCTCCGGGTGCTCTGGTTTCCTCCCACAAGTCTTGTTAGGTGAATTGGACAGTGAATTGTCTCTCAGTGTACCCGAACAGGTGCCGTAGTGTGACGACGAGGGGATTTTCACAGTGATTTCATTGCAGTGTTAATGTCGGCCTACTTGTGACACTAATAAAGATTATAATTGTCAAGAAGAGGAAAATAAAGTACGAGAGAAAGTTTGCAGGACTATAAAAACTGACTGCAAAAGCTTCTGTAGATACATTGGTGCAGACAAATGTAGATGCCTTACAATCAGAAACAGGGGGCGCGATTCTCCGCTCCCCACGCCGGGGGCGAAATTCTCCGACCCCACGCAGGGTCGGAGAATCGGCCGGCGGCGGCGTTATTCCCGCTCCCGCCGGGTTTTTAAATCTCCGACCGGCCAAAAACCGACGTTGTGCAAATCCCGCCGGCAGCCTCTGAAAACAGCTGGCGCCGGCGGGATTTCATTATATTTTTACTTTCACCAAATCTCCGGCCCGGTTGGGCCGAAGTCCCACCGACGTGGCCACGGGTCACGTCGGCGAAAAACAGAGTAGCTTTAAAACTACCTAGGGCGAGTGGGGGGGAGGAGGAGGAGGAGAGAGTCCCGGCGTTTGTGTGGGGGGCGTTTGGGGGGGAGGGGGGAAGAGAGAGAGTGTCCCAGCGTTTGGGGGGGGGGGGAGGGGGGGAGAGAGAGAGTGTCCCGGTGTTTGGGAGGGGGGGGGGTTTGCGGCGTTGAGGGGGGGGTTGCGGCGATGAGAGGGGGGGTTGCGGTTGTTGAGAGAGAGGGGGGGGTACCGGCGTTGAGAGAGATGGGGGGGCGGCGTTGGAGTGGGGTAGGAGTGGTGGGGAGGGGGGTAGGGGTGGTGGGGAGGGGGGTAGGGGTGGTGGGGAGGGGGGTAGGGGTGGTGGGGAGGGGGGTAGGGGTGGTGGGGAGGGGGGTAGGGATGGTGGGGAGGGGGTAGGGGTGGTGGGGAGGAGGGTAGGGGTGGTGGGGAGGGGGGGTGGGGTGGTGGGGATGGAGGTAGGGGTGGTGGGGAGGGGGGTAGGGGTGGTGGGGAGGGGGGTAGGGGTGGTGGGGAGGGGGGTAGGGGTGGTGGGGAGGGGGGTAGGGGTGGTGGGGGTGGGGGGGTACGGATAGGGGTGGGGAGTTGGGGGCAGCGGTGCCGAGTGGGAGAATTGCGGGAGGGCCGGGCGAATCACGCCACGCCGCCCTGGCACCCACCACGATTCTCCCCCCCCCCCCCCCCCCCCCCCCCCCCCCCCCCCCAAAAATGGCGTGTCACGTTTTTCGACAGGCCGCTCGGAGAATTGCCTCTCGCCGTTTCTCACAGCGACCGGTGATTCTCCGGCCCGGATGGGCCGAGCGGCCTGCCGAACCCGACCGGTTCACACCGTCACACCAGCGCCAACCACACCTGGTCGCTGCCGGCGTGAACAGCGCGTGACAGGTGATTGTGGGGCCTGTGGGGGGGTGCGGAGGTAGGATCGAGCACCATGGGCATGCTCAGCAGATGTCTGGCACGCAATCGGTGCCCACCGATCATCAGGCCGCCGTCTGTAAACGACGCACTCATTTCCCTCCGCCGCCCCGCACGATCAAGCCGCCATGTCTTGCGGGGCAGCGGAGGGGAAGACGGCAACCGCGCATGCGCGGGTTGGAGCCGGCCAACCTGCGCATGCGCGGCTGACGTCACTTCGGCAGCGCCGGCCGCGTCATTCCTGGCGCACTGCAAGCGTCAAGGCCGGGCGTTCGGGATTCATGCACCGCCGCTCCTAGCCCCCTGGGGGGGGGGGGGGGAAATAAGGGGCGAGGAGCAGCCTCCGACGCCGGAGTGAAACACTCCGGGTTTCACTCCGGCGTCGGCACTCAGTCTCCCGTTGGGAGAATCGCGCCCTTAGGGCGGAGGGAAAAGAGTGCGTCGTTTACAGACGCCGGCCCGACGATCGGTGTGCACCAATCGCGGGCCAGACATCTGCTGAGCACGCCCGTGGTGCTCGATCCTCCCTCCCCCCCCCCCCCCCCCCCGCAGGCCTCACACTCACCTGTCGCGCGCTGTTCAGGTGTGGTTGGCGCCGGCGTGAACCGGTCGGTTTCGGCAGGCCGCTCGGCCCATCCGGGCCGGAGAATCACCGGTCGCTGTGAGAAACGTTGACCGGCAATTCTCCGAGCGGCCTGTCGAAAAACGCGACATGTCATTTTGGTTGGGGGGAGGGGTGGGAGAATCGCGGGAGAATCGAATGGCGTGGCATGATTCGCCCGGCCCTCCCGCGATTCTCCCACACGGCGTGGGGAGCGGAGAATCGCGCCCTAAGTGTAGTCGCAAATGAATGCATTTTAAATCATCTCCCATGTAAATTTGGGATAAATTGGGCAGAGTTCTCTGATTCTGAGGCTAAGTGTTGACGCCATCATAAACGCCGTCATGTTTTACGACAGTATCAACAGGCGCCCAGGAGCAGCAATCCTGAGCCCCACAGACAGGAGGCCAGCACAGCACTGGAGCGACTCACGCCGCTCCAGCTGCCAATATCGGCGTCAAATGGGTGCCGCCGGTCTGCGCATGTGCGCTGCGTTCAGCCGAATGCGCGCATGCATACTGCGACCGGCGCAATTGCGCGCATGCACGGTGGCTTCCTTCTCCACGCCTGCCCCGGCGCAACATGGCATAGGGCTATGGGGCCGGCACGGACCAAAAGAAGCCCCCAGCCCGAGAGGACGGCCTGCCAATTGGTAGGCAACGATCGCGGGCCAGGCCACAGCGGAAGCCCCCCAGGGGTCAGACCCCCCCCAGCCAGGCCGCCCCCGAAAGGATGCACGCCGAGGTCCGCCGGGTATGACCACACGTGGCCACTCGGCCCATCCTGGGCGGAGAATCGCCGGGGGGGGGGGGGGGGGGGGGGGCCGACTGCGCCGGCGCCAATGGTGGCAATTCTCCGGTCATCGGCGTGGGCTGAGAGAATCCTGCCCACTATCTTTACAAACATTGACATATGCAGGACATAAAAGTAAAACATATAAAAAGCACCGAAAAGCAAAAAGAAATTGTGAGCTTGCTATAATTTCTTCAACAGTGATACTCATAGAACTTGATCTTGTTCGTTATCAAGACTTGTAAAAGGTTTACAATTTTGGGCCATCATTCACTGACTTCAATGGTTTGGTGGCTGATCTTTTATTACTGAATCTGGAATGAGTTTAACCGTGTAATTTCACACATGGTACTGAAGTTGGTTTAACCTTTTACCTTAAATATTTGTGCACATTATTGTAAAATTTAACACAAAAAGTTTAAAATTATAAACAACAGATTTAACTTCAACTTTCAGAGCATGGTTTGAGGAAGTTTCTTTTCTTGTTGTTACCCAATGGGAGAATTGTAAAATGTCCTTTTAATTACATACTTAGACTAGTTTTGCAGAAGAGATTTTGACTGTGCGGCAAAATAAACTACTCTTACTGATCACCTGTATTGCTTTGTAGTAATGTTCTGAGGTTAACTGACTAAATAATTTTTACAACAAGATCTTACAATGGATTTCTGTTCACAACTGACAGATGTAGCCCATCACTAATTTGATATATATTTATAGATTAAAATATTTTTTAGAAGACATACCATTCCTGTACCAGCCTCCCCGGACAGGCGCCGGAATGTGGTGACTAGGGGCTTTTCACAGTAACTTCATTGAAGCCTACTCGTGACAATAAGTGATTTTCATTTTCATTTCATTTCATTTGGCAACTGTCACTGTTAGATAGAATCTACAGCACAGAAATAGTCAATTTTCCCAAAACAGTCCATGAACATTTATGCTCCAATTAAGCCTTCCCATCCTTCCTCACCCAACTTTATCAGCATAACCCTCTGTTCCATTCTCCTTCATATGCTTACCAAGCCTTCCCTTATTTGCCTGAATCATTCCCGAAAGTTCAACATTCCCACCACCCATTGGTACAGAAGTTTCCTCTGACTTCCTGTTTGATTTTTTGGTGATTATCTTATATTGAAAGTCTCCAGGTATTGCTGTTGCCCACAGGTTGAAACACACTCTCTGTAGGGCAGCACGGTGGTGCAGTGGTTAGCCCTGCTGCCTATGGCGCTGAGGATCCACGTTCGATCCCGACCCCGGGCCACTGTCTGTGTGGAGTTTGCACATTCACCCCTTGTCTGCATGGGTTTCACCCCCACAACCCAATGATATGCAGGTTAGATGGATTGACCACACCAAATCGCCACTTAATTGGAAAAAATAATTGGGTACTCTAAATTTATTTAAAAAAAATAAACACTTTCTCTGTATTGACTCTTCGAAATCTATCAATTTTAAAGACCTCTATGTGGTCACCTCAGCCTTTTCTTTGCAAGCGAAAGAGACACAACCTGTTCATCCTAGATAAATTGCATCTACTCTGTTATCTCTTCAAATATTCCAAAGTAGCTGACCAGAAAAAAGACTATCAAGTGTGAAGAGCACCATTCCTGATGTCTTCTGCTGCTGGACCATGGGACTCTTAGAAGGGCCTCACAGGTGGGGTAGGGAAGCCTGGGGCAGTGCAGTGGGTAGGTGGGCAGTCATCTGGGAGGCTCACAAGGGCAAGGCGAATGGAAAGGCATGTCAGCGATCCTCATCCCATTGAAATTGAGATTGTTCAGCTGTAACTCAATTGACATATTGACATGCCTGTTGTCTAACTACTCACGCAAGTATGCCCACTCAAGCACCATTTATGTTGTACTGGTGTATCTTCACACCCATATACTGCTTTATTACCCTTTAAGAAATAGTAGGGGAAGTGATGGAAGGTTTTCCAAGTTGATTATTTGCATTGAATGCTCCTTCCAGGGCTAACATGTCCTGACATTGGATGCAAACCCAGAGCTTCTAGTTCAATGGATAGAGATGCCACCACTGTGCTACAAGCTGTCCTCGTGTGAGTGCCATTGATCATTACTCAGCATAAAACCCTTGACGCACTGACCTCCAAAATCGCTAACTGCATGATTTGCCTCCAACAAATGCCGATTGTGCAAGCAAATGCATTTCCTCAGACAGTTGGCAATGGCACAGAAGAGAGCGCTCCTAACCCTTGCCTGCATGCAGAGGTGCATTTTGATAAGTGCTCCTCATAGTCTAGATTGCGAGCCCAGGGGAGAACTCAGGATGAAATAAAGTGACCAAAGCTGTGGTCATTCGATCATGTGGTGAAGGGCAATGGTGATGTGGGGTCTTGCCCACTCTGCATGTGAGTGAAGGACTGGGCATGAACGTGGCGGCCAGGACATGAGTCAATGGGCTTTCAGAGGCAGTCTCAGGCGATGACTGAGCAAAGAGTGGTCCTTCGGAGACAGAAGCTAACCACCAAGTCTCTCTCTTTGATGCTGCAGTGAGGAACACGAATGAAAAATGGAGCCTGCTGAATGCGCTTTCATTCTTCTTGCTCAAGGACAGAGAAGGAAATATCAATGGAGGGACCTGGTTCACAAAAGGCAGGAACAGAACTCTCAACAGTAAAGAGTGGCACAACCTTCTCCACACACAAGAGGATTCTTAAAAAATTCATTTACGAGATGTGGCCGTCGCTGGTTAGGTCAGCATTTATTGCCCTTCCCTAGTTGTCCTTCACAAGGTGGTAGGGAGCTGTCTTCTTGACCGCTGCAGTCTTTGAGGTGTAGGTACACCCACTGTGCTGTTAAGGAGGGAGTTCCAGGATGTTGTCCTAAGTCAGGATGGTGAGTGATTAGGAGGGGAATCTCTTAGTGGTGGTGTTCCTAGGTACGGGGAGGCAATGGTTTAATGTTATTATCACTGGACTAGTAATCCAGAGACCCAGAGTCATGCTCTGGGGACCAGGGTTCAAATCACACCATGGCAGATGGTGAAATTAGAATTCAATAAAAATATGGATTTTTTAAATTATTCGTTCATGGCGCGTGGATATCACAATCTATGTCAGCATTTATTGCCTATCCCCAATTGCCCTTGAGGGGTCAGTTTAGAGTCAACTACATTGCTGTGGGTCTAGAGTCACATGTATGCCAGACCAGGTGAGGGTGGCAGATTTCCTTCCCTAAAGGACACTAGTGAACCAGATGGGTTTTTACAATTGCCAATGGTGCCATGGTCATCATTAGACTTTTCATTCAAATTTTACCATCTGAGTGGCGGGATTCAAACCTGGGTCCCCAAAGCATTACTCTGGGTCTCTGGTTTACTGGTGCAGTGACAGTACCACTACACCACCGCCTTCCCATAGAGTCTAAAAGATGACCATGAAACTTGTTGATTGTTGTAAAAACCCATCCAGTTCACTGAGGTCCTACAGGAAAGGAAATCTGTCTTCCTTACCTGGTCTGGTCTACATGTGACTCCAGATCCAAGGCAATGTGGTTGACTCTTAAAATCCATGAACAAATAAAGAAAAAATTGCTGCTGTTGTCCTTCTGGGTGTTAGTGGTCTTGGGTTTAGCAGGTACTTCCTAAGGAACCTTGATGAGTTCCTACAGTGCATCTTGTAGATGGTACACATGGCTGCTACAGTTCGTCAGTGTTAGAGAGATTGAATGTTTGTGCAAGGGGTATCAATCAAGCAGGCTGTTTTCTCCTGGGTGGTATTGAGCTTCTTGAGTGTTTTGGAGCTGCACTCATCCAGGCAAGTGGAGATTATTCCATTACACTCCTGACCTGTGCCTTTTAGATGGTGGACAGGCTGTGGGGGAGCCAGGAGATGAGTTACTTGCCACAGGATCCCGAGCCTGCTCTGGTAGCCATAGTATTTATGTGGCTCATCCAATTCAGTTTTGTCCAATGGTAACCCCCAGAAGGTTGATAATGGGGGATTCAGTTATGGTAATGCAGGGGGATTGAGTTTCGGAACCACAAGGTCATGCTGCAGCTGTACATAACTCTGGTGCGGCCACACCTGGAGTACTGCGTGCAGTTCTGGTCACCACATTATAGGAAGGATGTGGAAGCTTTGGAAAGGGTTCAGAGGAGATTTACTAGGATGTTGCCTGGTATGGAGGGAAGGTCTTACGAGGAAAGGCTCAGGGAATTGAGGTTGTTTTCGTTAGAGAGGAGAAGGCTGAGAGGTGACTTAATAGAGACATATAAGATAGTCAGAGGGTTAGATAGGGTGGACAGTGAGAGTCTTTTTCCTCGGATGGTGATGACCAACACGAGGGGACATAGATTAAATTGAGGGGTGATAGATATAGGACAGATGTCAGAGGCAGTTTCTTTACTCAGAGAGTAGTAGGGGTGTGGAACGCCCTGCCTGCAATAGTAGTAGACTCGCCAACTTTAAGGGCATTTAAGTGGTCACTGGATAGACATATGGATGAAAATGGAATAGTGTAGGTCAGATAGGCTTCAGATGGTTTCACAGGTCGGCGCAACATCGAGAGCCGAAGGGCCCGTACTGCGCTGTAGTGTTCTATGTTCTGATGCCATTGAATATGAGAGGGCAATAGTTAAATCCTCTCTTGTTGGAGATGGTTATTGCCTGGCACAAATATTACTTGCCATTTGTCAGCCCAAGCCTGGATATTGCCAGTATCCGAGGAGTCGTAAATGGTGCTGAACATTGTGCCGTCCATCTGTGAATATCCCCATTCTCACCTTATAATGGAAGGAAGATTATTGATGAAGCAGCTGAAGATGGTTGGGATTAGGACACTACTCTGAGGAACTCCTGCAGAGTTGTCCTGGGGCAGGGATGATTGACCTCCAACCACAGCAACCATTTTCCTTTGTGCTCGGTATGACTCCAACCAACAAAAAGTTTTCCCCCTGATTCCCACTGATTCCAGTTTTGCTCGGGCTCCTTGATGCCATACTCGGTCAAATACTGCTTTGATGTCAAGGGCAGTCACCCTCATCTCTCGTATTCAGCTCTCTTGTTCATGTTTGAACCAAGGCTGTAAAGAGGTCAGGAGCTGAGTAACCCTGGCAGAAACCAATCTGAGCATCCGTGAGCAGGTTATTGCTGAGTAAGTGCCGCTTTCTAGGATTGTTGATGACCCCTTCCATCACTTTGCTGGTGACTGAGAGTAGACTGATGGGGACGGTAATTGGCCAGGATGGATTTGTCCTGTTTCTTGTGTACAGGACATATCTGGGCAATTTTTCACATTGCCCAATAGATGGCAGTGTTGTCGCTATACTGGAATACTATATTAGCGAGGGGTGCGACAAGTTCTGGAGCACAAGTCTTCAGGACTATGGTTAGAATATTGTCAGGATCCATAGCCTTTGCAATATCCAATCCTGCAGCCGTTTCTTTATGTCACGTGGAGTGAATCGAATTGCCTGAAGACTGACATCTGTGATACTGGGGACCTCTGGAGGAAACCAAGATGGATCATCCGCTTGGCCCCCCTGGCTAAAGATTCTTGAGAATAGTTCAGCCTTATCGTTTGCACAGATGTGCAAGACTCCTCCATCAATGAGAATGGGTATATTTGTGCAGCCTCCTCCTCTAGTGAGTTGTTTAATTGTCCACCACCATTCATGACTGGATGTGTCAGGACAGCAGAGCTTAGATCTGGTCCGTTGGTTGTGAAATCGCTTCGCTCTAACTTTTACTTGCTCCAAGTAATGCTGCATTGTAGCTTCACCAGGTTGACATCTAATTTTTAGGTATGCCTGCTTTTGCTCCTGGCATGCTCCTCTGCACTCTTCATTTGACCAGGGCTGATCCCCTCGTTTGGTGGTAATGGTAGAGTGGGGGAATATGCCAGGCCATGAATTTACAGAATGTGATGTGGAGATGCTGGAGCTGGACTGGGATGAGCACAGTCAGACATCTTACAACACCAGGTAAAAGTCCAACAGGTTTGTTTCGAATCACTAGCTTTCAGAGCACAGCTTCCTCAGGTGAATGAAGAGGTGGGTTCCAGAAACATATATATAGACACAGTCAAATATGCAAGATGATACTTTGAATGCAAGTCTTCGCAGGTAATTACATCCTTTTGGTCCAGACGGAGCCACTGGAGAGAGGGATAATCACAGGTTAAAGAGGTGTGAATTGTCTCAAGCCAGGACAGTTGGTAGGATTTTGTAAGTCCAGGCCAGATGGTGGAGGGTGAATGAAATGCGACATGAATCCAAGGTCCTGGTTGAGGCCCTACTCATGTGTGCGGAACTTGGCTATAAGTTTCTGCTCGGCGATTCTATGTTGTTGTGTGTCCCGAAGGTAGCCTTGGAGAACGCTTACCCGAAGATCAGAGGCTGAATGCTCTTGACTGCTGAAGTGTTCCCCGACTGGAAGGGAACATTCCTGCCCGGCGATTGTCGTGCGATGTACAGAATGTGGTTGAGTATAAATCTGCTGCTGCTGATAGCCCACAGTGCCTCATGGATGCCCAGTTGAGTTGCTAGATCTGTTCAAAGTCTATTCCATTTAGCATGGTGGGTAGTGATACTCATGGAGCAGACCACTGGGATGCTGAAGGTGAGGTTCCGGTGCTTGTACCTTTCTGGTGGAGCCCCACAATACAACCTGCAGAGGATGTCATGCATCGTGAACGCTTGCTGCACCCTACACAACTTGGTGCTGCAACAAGGTGAGAAACTGTAATGTGGGGAGGAACTGCCTGAAGAGGAGCAGCACGTTTTCTCCGATGAGGACGATGTCAAAGGGGACGAGGCTGAGGAGATCTTCGAGGGAGAGGACGTCAGCTATGATGCATTAGCGATGTCTAGAATAGACCAGACGAGCTCCAGATGCAATCATTGCTGTTACATTCCTGGGGGTGGTGAGAACATCCCATTATCTTCACCTGCCTTCTGTGAGCATTGCTCTTCCATCTGTTGTCAGTGCATATCCTATGTGATAAGACATGGGGAGGGGGCAGTTGCTCATAGTCCCTACATTGCAAGATGTCTTTCGATGCGGACAGTACATAGATCCTCACAAAGCGTCCCTGAATATCTGGCTGGTGGCAGCTCATTTACTCTCAGTGACTAGGGTCATAGCCTGGTTATGCAACAGAGAAAGTTTCACCTCTCCATCCTTCATGACCTGTATACTTGAGATTCAGTGTCATCGGTGGTTGAAGCAGATGGGATGGTGGCGGCGGTGGCTGCTTAAAAGGTTCAGAGACACACATGGGCAATGGCGGGAATGAGTGGTGCTAGCCATGTACATTGCAGCACACATCCTCATACCCAACAAGGAACAGGCATGACTGCTATGTTCAGTCACTGTGAAGACACATCATCTGGCAATCTTGACCAAAGCATATGGAGGGAGACCTGGACTGAGCAGTCTGCCTTCGCCTGGTGCAGGAATCCAGTTTTAGTGTCAGGACTGCAGCAACACAGTTAATCAGAATATGGACCATAGAAAGGGTGTGATCAATGAGAGTTCATTTACAGAGGTTAATGCTATCTACAAGTCTCAGCACCCATGCCCACACTGCGCAACTACAACTTCTTAACTTTTCTAACTCTACAGCCACATCTTGGTGCATTCCCAATGTCCACAGCAGAGGTGTGGCATCTTGCTGTCTGTGATTACCTTTGCAGGTGTCTTCTGGAGGGTGGAGGCCTGAGGGGCCCCAGCCTGTTTCTGGGGTCCTGCTGCACGTCAGTGCCAGTTACCTCAGCCTGTGGAGTTGGACCTGAAGAGGTCACAGGAAGAGGGGTTTAGGATGGGTGGGGCACTCATGGAGTCACCAGGGTGGATGGTCCCGGGATATGCACCAGATGATCCTCCACTCTTTGGGTGCCCGAGGGCCCTAGGGGGGAAGCTGGATGACCTCAAGAAGCTCTGCCATCCTCTGGCCTTGCGACTCGTGGATCCTGCAATCTTGCACCAGGGTCTCCTCAGCTTCTGCCTCGTTGCATTGGAATGTCGGTACAATCACGTCAGATAGAAGGCATAAGGGCTCCCCCAAAAGCTGCCTTTCAATCCGAAGAGTGTAGCAGACATCCCTTTATGATTTTCCTGAGTTTATCTTTGGAGTGCCAGCATGACTGAGCCCAGAGCAGTGGGACTTAGCGATCCTCCGATTGCCGACATCCTGAGACGTCCCTGCCTCCGCTAGCTGTGGATCTGAGAGTGTGACGTGCTCAACAGATTGTGACCCTGAAGTTGCTATAAAACTAGGTCCCACTGAGGTGTGCCTCTCTGCGCTGGTGGAGGGTGTGGCTTAAAAAGACAGTCTTTCTACTTTGGGCTCTGAGAAATCATGGTCCGTGCTGCTATCAGAGCTGGTGTTGAGGACTTGGCTTGTGACCCCCTCAGCTGCTTCCCAGATGTGCCTGTGAAAGAAAGTTCATTGGTGCGTGGCAGCGGCCTTTAGAAACAGGAGACATGACTCAAAGTATTGTTGTCTGATGGATGATGCAGTGCTGGATCCTAACTTGGTTGATCACTGCCGACCTCATCATCAGCACAATAGCAGCTGACGTACCTCCCCGGCCACTTGGAGGGCTCGCTCCTCAAAGTCCATGAGGACATTCAGCTCTGGTATCCCATTGCCCGACTGGGATCTCTGCCTCTTGTTGTGGGCCAATTTTTCCTGCATGAAAACAGATGGAGTGTGTAAGCATGATGGATGACAGGGAAGATGATAAGGACGCCTACATATGTGGATGGTGGGTAGGAGCAGCAAGGGGAGCAGGACATGATCCACAGGGGAAATGAAATAAGGGGTGTGGGGGAGTGCGAGTGGTGGTGTCCCTTGAGCTGACACTGAATGAGATCCCTCTGGATTTGTGACAGGCATGTGGATTGAGAAGAGTGACTTACCCTGGCAAACCGCAGGAGATCAATCATCCTCTTCCTGCACTGGATGGGTGCACTCTTCTACAAGGCATTTGAGCTCACCACCGCTGCCACCTCCTCGAATAGTGATTTTGCTGACAGGTCTTCGCCCAGAGTGCAGGTATATCAGATCGTGGAGAGCCTTTACTGTATCCAACAGGCTTTCCAGGGAGGCGTCAGTGAATTTCTGAGCAGTATGCTTTTTAGTTTCCACATCCGTGGCTTCCCAGCAGCAAGTATGGTAGCTGTGTTCAGGGGCAGCATTAATTGTGCTGGAAAAGTCTCACCCATTATCTTTCTTATCACCAATGTTAAGTTGACATGTTCTATCTTCCTTAATAAATATAGATACAAATTATCTCTCCACCAACTCTCTGGCAATACACATTTTTCCAAAAATGTATTAAGTTTGCATAATCTTTCCTCTAAATTCTTATAAAATATGTGGATGCAAACTTTCCAGACAAGGGATTTTATGCTCTTTGATGGCTTATTTAATATTTCTCCCCTTTGTATTTTAAATGCTGTTACTGCATCACCATGATCTTCCAAAGCTTTGTGCAGAAAAATATGAAAAAAAATGAAATGAAAATCGCTTATTGTCACGAGTAGACTTCAATGAAGTTACTGTGAAAAGCCCCTAGTCGCCACATTCCGGCGCCTGTTCGGGGAGGCTGTTACGGGAATCGAACCGTGCTGCTGGCCTGCTTGGTCTGCTTTGAAAGCCAGCGATTTAGCCCAGAGTACTAAACAGCCCCTATTGCTCTGTCTCTAAGTTCCCGGTAAGGTTCAATGCTTTCAATGGGCAGTGGCATAGTCAGTAATTTTCCTTGTTGGCACTGCCAGTAAGGAACCTCACCTGCCAGCCATGAATATTGGAAATCACAGGCAAGCTGTACTTCATTCCCACAAATGAGCAGCTGGCAGGTGAGACTCCTGGCTAGCAGCACAAACTCAGAAAATCTACACTTGCATGTTTCTATGATGCTGCAGCAATAGAATTGCAAAGAGGACTGAAGCCTCAATTAGGTAGCCAGCCACCTCACAGTCCGTTTACATCTTTTTATCATAAGTATACATACTTTCAAATAACCATTTTGTACAAGTTTATTTGTCAGAAGAATACTCAATGATAAAGCCAACTGGGGCTTAATTTCCTTTATTATCTCTTTATTCAACAAATTACAAAAGTAACTGTTAGCAGATATAAATGGAATCCATATTGGAGGGTGAGGTAAAAATGCAAAGACATCAAAAAAATTTAATATATCTTAATCTGTAATTATGTTGCTGGATAAAACTATAACCTCTTCACTTACTGTGAAGATTCATATGATTATACTGCTTTCTGTGCCACAAAGCTATTGATATTACTGGTCAATAGTAATGCACCATTATTGATACATTATTCCGAATTGGAGACAGAGAATGTGAAATGGCAATAGAACTATAAGCTGCATCTTCAAATATAGAATAATACATTACATATGACGCTTTTTAATACCTTTCTTTTGCATTAATACTAAAAAGAAATACTTTGTTTGAAATTCTAAAACAAAGAGAGGTCAGTTAAGTCTGTTTTGATTAATGATAAAGGGGAGAGTTTTCAAGAGGGCTTTGACTTTGCATCAATCACTGTTGGCTCTGCTCCTTTTCTACTTTTCTTTGGAGGAAACTTAGTCCTGTCATTGGTTGAATGTGTCAAACAAGGATGCAGGAATTTAATGAACTCAACATCTGTTCTCACTGGTTACAGAATGCTTTAAGTTATAAAATGGGCACCAGTCCCAGTCAAGCACATAACTGAAGTATGCTGTTGTACAGAAACATATGGTTCATGATGGCATTGTACACAATAATCATGATTTTCCCATGACGATTCACACAGTGAGACAATATCAACTGTAACCTTCAGGCGAAATGGAGTTAGAAGGTGGAGGATAATTGGACCAGGGTGGATAAATGTCATGTAGATAAAAGATGCATTTTTAAGTCAAAGGAACAGATTTTATGCCCGTGCTCCTTGTCAGCAGGAACAGCGCCATGGGCGTAAAATTCCGCTCTAGTAGGGCAACGAGATTCTTGTTGGTGAGAACTCGTTTCCGGATTTTCCCTGCCCCTGGCCAATGAGGTAACCATTTAAATGAATTTAAATATTATTAAAAGGGCCTACCATCACTGAACATTCAAATCTTGCCAGTGTAACGTCACATTAACATGCTTTACAACAGCTCAATGAAGATGGGAAACAGTCGAGCCAATCCAGCAGGGGGCGCCAAGACAAGTATAACGCTGGGGAGAAAGGGGCATGAGGGGCATGACCTGGCACAGCCTGTGCCAACCCAGCAGTACCAGCTTGTGTTATGGGCAGTGCCAGGGGTGGGACGGCTTGGGAACCCAATAGGCAGGGGGGTGGTGATTCCGTTACATGGTGGTTGGGGCGGGGGGGGGGGGGGGGGGGGGGGGGGGGGAGGGTGGAGAAGCAGACAAGGACATTGAAGGGAGGGAAACTGGCAGTGACGGGGGGTAGCGGGTAGTGATGGAGGCAGAGACCTGGCATGGGTGGGAGGGAGCCTGGCAGTGAGGGCAGGGTGAACCTGGCAGTAATGGGGCGGCGGGACAAGGTGGGTGATACTTCCGTGGTGCTTGTGGGGCGGGGGCACTGGGAGCCCCCAATAATTGTGGCGGGGGGGTTGGGGAAGAGCCCACGATGCCATTGGCGGTGGGGTGGGAGAGCAGTGGTAGGTCTGGGGGAGTTTCACTTCAGTTCTGACCGAGGCATGCTTTAAAGATGGCTGCCTGATGTCTGCGGAGCTCACCTTGCCAGTTCTATCTAGCCCTGCTCAACTGATGGCGTAAACAACACTCCTTTTTCTGGATTTAGATTTATTGTCACATGTGCTGAGATAAAATGAAAAGCATTGTTCTCCGTACAGCCCAGACAGATCGTTCCATACATGAAATACATAAGACATATGATAGATACACAATGTAAATACATAGGTACAGGCATCAGGTGAGCATACGCAGCGTAGAGAAGATGCATGGAGAGATCAATTCAGTCCATAAGAGGATCATTCAGGAGTCTGGAAACAGCGGGGAAGAAGCTGTTTTGAATCTGTTACTGCATGTTTTCAGACTTTTGTATCTCCTGCCCAATGGAAGAGACTGGCAGAGAGAATAACCCAGGTGGGAGGGGTATTTGATTGCGCTGCCCGCCTTCCCAGGTAGCAGGAGGTGTAGACAGAGTTAATGGATGGGAGGCAGATTCGCGTGATGGACTTGGCTGTAGTTTCTTGCGGTCTTGGGCTGAGAAGTTGCAATACCAGGCTATGATGTAGTCAGATAGGATGCTTATATGGCGCATCTGCAAAGATTGGTAAGAGCCAATGTGTACGTGCCGAATTTCCATAGTTTCCTTAGGATGTATAGGTGCTGTTGTGCTTTCTTGGTCATAGCAGGGCAGATTGTTGCTGACGCACACACCTAAGAAACTGAAGCTGCCAACCATCTCCACCTCGGCACCATTGATGCAGACAGGGGTGTGTACGATATTTCACTTCCTGAAGTCAATGAGAAGCTCCTTAGTTTGGCTGATGTTGAGGGAGAGATTGTTGTCATTACACCAAGCTGCTAGGCACTATCTCCCTCCTGTCATCTGACGCATGATTGTTCAAGATCTGACCCACTACGGTCATGTCATCAGCAAACCTGTAAATGAACTCGGGGCCACATTTTGCCACACAGTCATTTGTGGATAGGGAGTATAGTTGGGGGCTAAGTACGCAATCTTGTGGGGCCCCAGTATTGAGGACTATTGTGGAGGAGGTGTTGTTGTTTATCCTTACTGATTGGGGTCTATGGGTCAGAAAGTCAAGGATCCAGTTCCAGAGGGAGGAGCCAAGTCCTAGATTTGGAATTTTGATATGAGCTTGACTGGGATTATGGTGTCGAAGACGGAGCTGTAGTCAATGAATAGGAGTATGATGTAGGAGTCCTTGTTGTCGAGATACTCCAGGGATGAATGTAGGGCCATGAAGATGGTGTCTGCTGTCGACCCATTGTGACAAATTACAGTGGATCAAAGCATTCTGAGAGTATAGAGTCGATGTGTCTCATGACCAATCTCTCAAAGCATTTCATAATGATAGATATGAAGGCCATTAGACGGTAGGCGTTGAGGCACATTGCCTGGTTCTTCTTTGGCACCAGTATGATGGTGGTCCTCTTGAAGCAGGTCGGAACCTTGAAATGGAGTAGTGAGAGGTTGAAGATTTTTGTGAACACATCAGCCAGTTGGTCCACCCAGGATCTGAGTGCATCACCGGGACCCAGTCAGGACCCGTTGCTTTCCGAGGGTTCACTTTCCGAAGGTTGATCTGACTTTGGAGGCTGCAACTGTAGGTATGAGTGTGTCCAAGGCTACTGGGGAAATTGACAATGATTTGCTCGAAACAAGCATAGAATGCATTGAGTTTTGTCAGAGAGGCTCAAGATCTTGGTCTGGATTTTCCATTTTGCGACACTTGAAGGGAGATCTCGATCGGGTGGAAAATCCAGCATCGGACAAAAAACAGGATCAGTGTCCGATCCCCCGCTGGCATGGGATCAAGGTTCGCACTCCTCACCAGCGGGAGGATGCAAATGGGTAATGAAGACCAATTTGCATCCTATTAATGGGCCATACACTATATTCTCCAAACCGCGTGATTCTCCGGTCCTCTGGGCTGAGAATCATAGAATCATTGAATCATAGAATACTTATAGTGCAGAAAGAGGCCATTGGGCCCATCGAGTCTGCACCAACCTTCTGAAAGAACACCTTACCTAAGCCCATGCTCTGCCCTATACCTGTAAGACCATCTAACCTTTGGGGCAATTTAGCATATGTGAAACTGTGGGATGAAACTGGAGCTCACAGAGGAAACCCGTGCAGACACGGGGATAACATGCCAACTCCACACAGTCACTCAAAGACGGAATTGAACCTGTCTCCCTGGTGCTGTGAGGCTAACTATTGTGTCACCGTGCAACTCATAAGGTGGCAGGTGGCCGAGAATTGGTGCAGGTCTGGACAAACGTGGCCCTGTCGCCGTGGAGCTCATAGTGGAACAATAGTGGCCTCACGGTAGCATGGTGGTTAGCATCAATGCTTCACAGCTCCAGGGTCCCAGGTTCAATTCCTGGCTGGGTCACTGTCTGTGTGGAGTCTGCACGTCCTCCCTGTGTGTGCGTGGGTTTCCTCCGGGTGCTCCGGTTTCCTCCCACAGTCCAAAGATGTGCGGGTTAGGTGGATTGGCCATGCTAAATTGCCCGTAGTGTATGGTTAATGGGAGGATTGTTGGGTTACGGGTATATGGGTTACGTGGGTTTAAGTAGGGTGATCATTGCTCGGCACAACATCGAGGGCCGAAGGGCCTGTTCTGTGCTGTACTGTTCTATCTTCTATCTATCTATAAGGCGGTAACTCATCAAGGCAGTTGCCCCCAAAGTCCATCCAAGGGCCAACCTCCCCCCCACAATGTAAAACCTGCCCACCCCACCCCCACCATCCCCCCCCATTGTAGCCACCCTACACCACTGGGAAACCCATGGCTGTGGTTGCGCTTCTGGCGGGAACAGAGAATCCCGACTGCAGAGGATTCAGGCCACAGTCTCCCAAACGGAAAATTCTGGCCCTGGTCTGAAAGTTCAGCAGTGCATCTGGAGAGATACACGGCAGTTTTCAGTCCGAGCCTGACACTCTGACAAATTATGGGAATATTCTGCCCAAAGATTCTGCCCTTATTAACAGCTCCAATCTATTTTGAAGCCGCCACTCTGAAAGCCAGCCATAACCATGGTATAGGAACTTTGGAAGAACATGGGAACAGGAATAGGCTATACGGGGCATCAAGCCTGCCCCACAATTTCCTGAGATAAGGAAACCAAAACTGTACACTATACTCTAGGTGCAGTCTCACCAAGGCTCTCTGCAATTGTAGCCAATATATTTACTTCTGTACCTAAATTCCCTCACAATGAATGCCAACATTTGATTTGCCTTCTTTATTGGCTATTGAACCTGCGTGCTTTTAGTGACTCATGGACAAGGACACCCAGGTCCTTCTGGACACTAACACTCCTCAATGTCTGACCATTTAAGAGATATTCTGGGATGGTTTCTCCGATTTTGAGGCTATGTCCGGAGAATACGTCTCGTCTTACAATGAAAAAGTCGGCGCCACCCCAGCACCGATACTTCGCCCGGTGGGGGCTAGCAGCCGCGTCACGTAAAACCCCCGCCATTCCAGATAGAAACGGCTGGAGAATTGCCGGGGCTGTGGCCGCGCACGCGCATGGCGGTGGCCTGCAGCAGTTGCGCCGTACAATACGGCACCGGCCGCACGCTGACCCGGCCTGCCAGATAGTACCCCCCTGTAAACCCCCTCGCCACCCCGCACCAGTCCCCACCGAAGCCCCCCGGCCAGCAGAATGGCTCCTCCCCACCCCCCAACTGTGGCAGCGTGGACACAGTCCGCAGCCGCCACGCGAGGTTTACGGAAACTCAAAGCTCAAGTGATCCATGCCGTCGGGAAGTCGGCCCATCTGGGGCGGAGCATCAGGGGAGGGCCTTCAGCTGATGTCCTGAGGTCGTCCCAGCGGCATGCGGCATACTCACCGATGATACTGTTTTGGAGGGGGTGAAGCATCCGAAAACAGGCGTCGCACTCAATTTTGGCATCAGAAAGGATTCTCCGCCCGATCGCCGAATATGATTTCGGCGTCGGCAAGCAGAGAATCCCGCCCTCTGACTTTCTGCTTTTTCTATCAAAGTGGATAACTTCACATATTTTCACATTATATTCCATCTGCCATGTTCTTGCACATTCACTTAGTCTGTCCAAATCCACCTGAAGCCTCGTTGCATCCTTAAAGAAGCTGCCTAAGTAAATTGCCACGTTGCAATTACACAGCTGTGCTGATGGTGCTTCAGCTCCTGCACTGATGGGAGGTGTAATTCTAGTGTGGAAAGTTTACACAGGCAGTTCCCATTACACATGTGGTCAAAAGCATTTATGTTGGAAAGAATTGCACAGGCATTGAATTTTAAATGTACTACGAGTTAAATTCCTGTACTGTTGCATATGCTAAGCTGAAGAGTCATTCTCCTTTCTCTTGCTTTCTCTTTCTCTTAAGATAACAGAAGGTCACATTTATTATTCCACTGTATCTTGAACTTTTCAAACGTAAAGATACACATCTGGATACTGGTAGGGATGTTGCCTGCTCAGTGATGTGGTTGGTGTATTTCTTGTTTCCTATATATGGGTGAATTGCTGTTCTTGGGGGCAGTAAAGGGATTGTGTTGTGTCAGCCTCTGTGAATGGGTCGGATAATATTTGGTATTTTCTCAATTCCAGAAGGACACAATAAATAGTGAACAGCAGATAATCCAAATGTAAAACTGACATCAACAACAAATATAAATTGAACGCAAAGATTACAAAGATAAAAAAACTCTCGAAGCCATTTTTTGCAATAAATTATGTCCACAAGAACCATTTGTAAACATTTACGCTCTGTCAAGTTATTACTATTTGCAAGTTTCGAACAAAAATAGATGAGAAGGGTAATTCAAACTTGAGGAAAATTCTAATAACTATAATTCTTTCCAAATAAATGTTAGTCACAGGTCTCATCACAATTTTTAAATTTTATTTTCTCCCTCTTTTTTGATCCTTAGAACATTTTAAACTGAGACAGTAGGCATATAGCTTCTGTCAAATGACGCTAATAGATCAGTGTGTGTACTGAAGGCTCATCTCTCACATCCTTTACAGAAACACTTCCACAGAATGGACATAGACACTTATATCCTACTACTTCAAAATGTGATAGTTTAACACATCAATGTGCTGTACAAAGACAGTTCATGGGTGCGATTGAACCAAAAGATATGAGAGTCTGCTCAGAGCGGGATTAGCAGGGTCATTCCCAGCGCTGGTCCCAATATTTAACAGCACTTTGTTGCTATTTTCGCCCCCAGCGGGGAACCCCCCGAAGCCGCACTTAGCGTCATTTCCTGCACATAAGAGCTCCAACAGGAAGAGATCAGCACGGTAGCATGGTGGTTAGCATAAATGCTTCACAGCTCCAGGGTCCCAGGTTCGGTTCCCGGCTGGGTCACTGTCTGTGTGGAGTCTGCACGTCCTCCCCGTGTGGGCGTGGGTTTCCCCCGGGTGCTCCGGTTTCCTCCCACAGTTCAAAGATGTGCGGGTTAGGTGGATTGGCCATGCTAAATTGCCCGTAGTGACCTTAAAAGTAAGGTAAAGGGGGGGGGGGTTGTTGGGTTACGGGTATAGGGTGGATACGTGGGTTTGAGTAGGGTGATCATTGCTCGGCACAACATCGAGGGCCGAAGGGCCTGTTCTGTGCTGTACTGTTCTATGTTCTATCAGGGCATTCCCGGACCTGTCCAATACCCCAATTCATCTATAAAGGAGTCCTCGGGCACCCTGCACTCAGCTCACACAAACAGGGCACCACGGGCAGATTCCTGGTGTGGGCAATATGCCAGCCTAATATCTTGGTACTGCCAGTCTGGCAGCCTAGCAGTGCCACCTGGGCATTCTGGAAGTGCCAAGGGTACAACAAAGTGCCGTTAGATAATGGGGTCGTTCCTGGGGCCCGCTAATCCTGCCCAGAACAGACTCTGATTTTTTAAATTAAATTGCTCCCATAGTTGAGAGTTTATAAATTCACTTAACTATGCGAGTCTGGACTACGCCCACTGTGGACGGGGACGGGGATCACGCCGCGCCAGTTGGAGGCCATTGGCAGCGGCCCCCCCTGGCAATTCTCTGGGCCCCGATGGGCTGATTGGCCACCAGTTTTCAAGCCAGTCCCGCCGGCGTGAAATGGATATGGTCCATCACGGCGGGACCTGGCTTGTCGGTCATCTAGCGGGGTCCTCGGGGGGCGGGAGGATCAAGCCCCGGGGCGGCCCACCGATCTGCAGGCAGGCCTGTGCCATGGAGGCACTCTTTCCCTCCGCACCAGCCTCTGTAGGGCTCCACCATGGCCGGCGCGGAGAAGAAACCCCCTGCACATGTGCCAGAACAAGCCGGCGGTTCCCCGCATGTGTGGGACCATGGTGGCCCTTTGGCGGGGCTGGCGCAGCGCCAACCCCTCCGGCGCTGGCCTAGGCCCAGGATGAGCGGAGGATTCCGCAACTTCCGGGTGGCCCGACACCGGAGTGGTTCACGCCGTTCTTGGCGCCGGCGTCGGGCCATCGCGCCAAGTCCAGGAGAATCCCGCCCAAGGATTTCATTTTCCACATATACTAGTTTACTTTCAAGGGATAAGCTATTAGTCCACATACATTTAATTTAAATTAACAATACTATTTATATACTAATGATATGACTTCTGACCTACTGAAGTGTTCAAGTCAACATTTAATGCTGTAGTGTTCGGGAAGAACAGCTGCCCAGAGCTGAACTAAGTCCATGGCCATTCCCCAAGGTACTTAAATTTTTTTTTTATTAGGCTGCAGACTCGTTGGAATCTGGTAGGATGAATTCTGAGACTCATAACATTGTGGACATGAGACATTTTCCAGTTGAAGAGTGTAAGTTCCTTACATAGGATGTGGGGGGATCTTCCAGCTGTTGTTGGGTAAGTACTTAAAAACTGGCATAAATTTATAAAACTATTATCCAATTTTGAGTAGCAATGTTTTATTCTCTTTTTAAAATGCTTCACTCTCTCCAATGTTGAACCGCTGAACATTTGCTGAAATAATAAAATCTGCATCATTGGCAAAAACAAACCTTAGTTCTCTAGATAATGATATGAAGTAAGGAATCAATTAAAGCACAATACATTATTTTTGAGACACATCAAAAGTGTTGGAAGCATCCAGAGCTAAACTTGAAAGTCCATAGCATTTGCTCAGTACCCAGGTGTAAGACATGATGGAGTGCACTTCATGAATAATTTAGCATGGGAATAATTTACAACTCGATAGTCAAGATACAAGTTGAAATAGTGTACTCAAAAGTGTAATTTGTGGAAACTGGAAACTGTCACTGCGAATTTGTTCCAGTCGGAAACTGACAGGTCAGCTCCTTGACACAGGGAAAAAAGGAATGGCTCTTCACCCAAGTTTCTATGACATACATATTTTTTTTTCCATCAGACACTTCAAAGTCACTGCATCTGCAGTTAGTGGTGAATACAGCAGAGCTGAAAAATTGGATTTTACAAAAATCAACAGCCATAAAGGTCATGGACACAGCTGCACAATTTGAGATGTATTTCCAACATTCAATTGTGATTATTGTCATCACTTCACTCCTTTCCTGACTAAGAGTAGCCCAGTAAACTCTTGTCTCTTGTAATGTGAAGCTCTCATACAGCCATGTTCAAGGGAGTAAATCAAAAAATTCAGATTGCAATAGTTATTTGTTTTCTGTGGAGTTTAGTGAAGCAGCTGTTTGTAAATTGAATGCCAAAAAGGAACTAAAAGACCTATATGATTCTAATGTTTATACTAGTGAGCAAAGTTGTGCAGTGCATCCATTGTGAAATACTCGGTTGTCCTTGCTTTCAATGCATATCCTAAAAACACAACTCTACTGAACAACGCAGAAATATTTGTGGCAGTATAATTTAAATATGATACTAAATTTAGCATCTCACATTAAATGTACAACTCACCATGAAGATGATCAATAACATGTATAGCACCTTTATGTAGCACCTCTAATGCAGAAAATCTCAAGGTGCTTTGAAAAGGTTTCAAATAAATTGGATGCTGAGTTAAAGAAGGAAATAATATGTGGAGCGACCAAATCGTTGTGGATTTTAAATAGTGTACTTGAGGAGGAGAGTAAGGTGTATAGACAGTGACATTTAGGGATGAAATTTCAAAGTAACGGGTCTGAAAGGCTGACGACGTTCCACAATTGGTGGGATGAGAGAGGACTTGTAAAACAACGAAGAACAAAGAACAATACAGCACAGGAACAGGCCCTTCGGCCCTCCAAGCCTGTACCAGCCATGATACCAACCTTTGCCAAACCCTCAGTACTTCCTTGTGCCCTATCCCTCCATACCCATCCTATCCATTGAACAACGTTAATATATCTGCTTCCACACCCTCCCCTGGCAACGCGTTCAAGGCACTCACCATCCTCTGCGTAGAAACCTGCCTCGCACATGTCCTCTAAACTTTGCCCCATGGACCTTAAACCTATGTACCCTGGTGATTGATCCCTCCACCCTGGGAAGGAGTGCCTGCCCATCCACTCAATCCATGCCCTCATAATCTTGTAGACCTCTATCAGGTCACCCCTCAATCTCCGTCTTTCTAATGAAAACAGTTGGAGTCTATTTAGCCTCTCCACATACTCCACACTCTCCACCCTCCAGACCAGGCAACATCCTGGTAAACCTCCTCTGCACCCTCTCCAAAGCCTCCTCATCCTTCTGGCAGTGTGACAACCAGAATTGTGCGCAATATTCCAAATGCGGCCTTACCAAGCTACTATACAACTGTAGCATGTCTTGCCAGTTTTTATACTCAATGCCCGTCTAATGAAGGCAAGCATTCTGTATGCTTTCTTGACTACCTTGTCCACTTGTGTTGCCACTTTCAAAGGTCTGTGGTCCTGCACGCCCAGATCTCTCTGACTTTCCATATTCCTAAGAGTTTTGTCATTTATGGTATATTTCCACTCTATGTTAGACCTACAAAAATGCATTACCTCACATTTGTCCAGATTAAACTTCATTTGCAATTTCTTTGCCCAAGTCTCCAACCTATCTATGTTCTGCTGTATCCTCTGACAATCCTCAACACTATCTGCCACTCCAACAACCTTGGTGTAATCCACGAACTTACTAATCAGACCAGCTACATTTTCCTCTAAATTGTTTATGTATGCAACAAACAAGAGACGCCCCAGCATAGATCTCTGTGGAACATCACTAGTCACAACCTTCCATTCAGAAAACACCCTTCTACTGCTACCCTTTGCCTTCTGTGACCGAGCCAGTTCTGTATCCATCCTAATACCTCACCTCTGATCCCGTGTGACTTCACCTTTTGTACCAGTCTGCCATGAGGCACCTTGTCAAAGGCTATACTGAAGTCCATGTAAACAATATCCACCGCCTGCTCCTCATCAATCATCTTTGTCACCTCCTCAAATAACTCAATCAAGTTCGTGAGGCATGACCTTCCCTTCACAAAACCATGCTGTCTAACATTAATGAGTCCATTTGTTTCCAAATGGGTATAAATCCTGTCTCTGAGAGGAGGATTTGGATATTCGGAGGGATGAGGCCATGAAAGAATTTAATAATAATAATCTTTATTATTGTCACAAGTAGGCTTACATTAACACTGCAATGAAATTACTGTGAAAATCCTCTAGTCTCTACAGTACGATGCCTGTTCGGATACACTGAGGGAGAATTCAGAATATCCAAATTACGTATTAGCTCGTCTTTTACATAAGGTTGCAAATTGAAAGTGTCAGGTGACTCGGAGCCAAAATAGGCCAGCAAGGATTGGAGCAATGGATAAAATGGCCTTTTGATTTCGGTAGCAGAGTTTTCGATAAGCTGAATTTAATAGTTTGCCAACCAAAAGAGCATTGGAATATTGAATCTAAAGATGACAAAGGGGCAGCACGGTAGCATGGTGGTTAGCATAAATGCTTCACAGCTCCAGGGTCCCAGGTTCGATTCCCGGCTGGGTCACTGTCTGTGCGGAGTTTGCACGTCCTCCCCGTGTGTGTGTGGGTTTCCTCCGGGTGTTCCGGTTTCCTTCCACAGTCCAAAGATGTGCGGGTTAGGTGGATTGGCCATGCTAAATTGCCCGTAGTGTCCTAAAAAGTAAGGTTAAGGGTGTGTTGTTGGGTTACGGATAAAGGCTGGATACGTGGGTTTGAGTAGAGTGATCATTGCTAGGCACAACGTCGAGGGCCGAAGGGCCTGTTCTGTACTGTACTGTTCTATGATGACAAAGGTAAATAATAATTGTAGAACTGTTTTTGTTCTGATACAGTTCAATAGTTATCTTATTTCAGTAATTCATTCATATTAAACTATCCAGTTCAACACTGACTGCCTAGTTTTAAATCTTAGGTTTTCATTCATACTTACCACACGCTGAAGGTTCAGGTTAGCCATCCTGCCATAACAGAGTTCTAGGAGAGTCACAGGTTGTTTAGTCAGATTCCTTCCTGACATCAGCCACATCATTGAAAGGTTTTCAACATTTGCTGCCTATAAACAGAATTTAAAGAATATTTGTATGAATAAGTAACTTGCTTGGATTTTAATTCCAAAATGAAAAAAAAAACAAGTTTCATGAGCTGCCATTTCAGATAAATAATTTCAAATCAAAGTGAGGAACAGGGTTTTGTTACTTGAGCTTGAATATGCAGAATAGCAACAGAAAGTTAAACCAAATCAGACCACTGAGTTACTGTTAAAAGTTTGCACAATAAAATGCAAAAAAATCTGCTGAATCTGTATCCATGCGCCCCATACAATCTAAAGTGAATCTAGTATTGTCCACACAATGAGAAGTCAATCAGGGTTACAAAGAGCACTGAATTTCTAAAATTTAAACGTCATGAGAAATGAATAAAAATATGAAAGTAACAATGGAGGTGACATCTTGGGGATTTCACACTGCGCCCTTAGGAGGTTGGTTAAGAAAATGAGCTAAAAGAATCAGTGTTGAAAGAATACAATCAAAACTACTTATCATATTCTAGTGAAAATTAATAAATATGATTTTCATTTCAAAGGCCATTCTACTTGATGCATCAGAGAATATAATAACAAGGCGGGGGGGAAGGACAGGAAGCATGGCAATGTTAGATAAGGACAGGAAACTTAGTATATGGGTAATTAAGGTATAGAGTGGGGCTAGTAAGGGACGTTGTTTTCTGTTTATGTTCGTTTAGGTGTTTTGCGTGCGTCAGCGCGGTTGTTTAGGAAATGTTAATGTGTTAAAGTGTGAAAATTGCAAATGCTTCAATAAAATATTTTCTAAAGAAAAAGAAAATATAATAACAAACACACTAAGCAGTCTCAGTTTTTGGTTTAGAAGAGAAATTTTCTTGAAGCGATTTTTCAAATCATTTGTTCAAATCAGAGGACAAAATTAAATATATTCAATGCTTTTCAGCAAAAAAAATAAACTTAAAGTAATAATTCATTTAAGCATATTTTCGCCCTCAAATGTGGCAAGAAAATGAGGGGAGAAGCCTGTTTGCTAATGATTCTGAAAATATTTAGAAACGTTCAAAAAGCATGAGTACCATTTTCCCATCATTCCTCATTCTCCATGTAATTTTTTCATGTGTTAGAGTGAAAGAAAAGGGTCAACATCCACTAAGCTGAATCTATACCCTGTCTACTCGGGTATACAAAAAAGGCCTGAAAATTAGTAGCTGAAGCAGCCATGCTCAGTGATGTCCCAACCGCCTGGTTACATGTGATCTCGGAACTGTCTCCATGCTTGTGGAGTTTACACGCCAAGTTTGATATGTCCATCCTCAACAGGCAGCCGGCGGCTCTGTCACCATGTACATTGCACAGACAGCACCCTCTGCCAGAATCAATCGAAGATCTGTTCCTTTCTGTTGTTGTATTCATTTTTTTTAAATATAAATTTTAGAGTACCCAATTTATATTTTCCAATTAAGGGGCAATTTAGCATGTCCAATCCACCTACCTTGCACATCTTTTTGGGTTGTGGGGGTGAAACCCACACAAACACGGGAAGAATGTGCACATTCCACACGGATAGAGACCCAGAGCCAGGGTCAAACCTGGGACCTCGGCGCCATGAGACTGCAGTGCTACTCACTGTGCCACCCTGCTGCCCTGTTGTTGTATTCATAAGTTCAAGTTACATTGTCCTTTTTAAAAGTCCAAAGCAGGTAATATTTTAAATGCAACTCTGCAGAACTCGAGGTCCGAAACAAATTGAAAGGGTGAATTCCATGATCCCAAATTCTGAATTCTGCCAAATGATGGAAATTTCTAGACCCTGCATTGAATATCAGATGGGATGTATAATGGAGCTGGGGAGCAGAGGCATCACAACACTTTTGTGTGCCAACCCAAGTTAAATTTCAAACATTCCATTCAAATTTGTGAAGTCAACCGGGAGTTGGATTGAAGATTCACACTTCAACTAAGCGGGATAAGTGATTTGCTATAAATCAAATCCTGCCAGAAACTGGCATTTTCCCAGCCTCTGTCAAACTATGACAAAGCACTTGTTCTACCAGAAGTTATCTTTACTCAAAACCTGGTCTGAAGTCAGTTAATTTGAAATCAGATGTTTGGAAAGTATGGAAAACAGAATTATTTCAGCTGAATTATAATTGGCTGTTTTACTACAATTGCCAAATTGAGTTAATCATTCATAAATTTGAGAGGGAAAATGGCTGCCAGCCATAAATTTGATACGTAATTATATTAAATAGTTTAGTATTCACTAGAGAAAGTGTTCCTTCTAAAATTGGAAGAATTGCCACAATGTATATTACAACATATCACAAAGCAAAAATTACACCAATAGGCCAGCAAAACTTCTTAAAAATGCGGTTTACTGAGATAATTTTGAGTTAGTGCTGGAAGTAGAAAATTTCACCTACAATGCAAAGCAGAAACAATGCACTGTGATTTTGATTGAAAAACTGTATGTAGTACACATTCAAATTTTCAGTTTGTGCTGTTGACTGGTGAGACTTAATTCCCAGAAGCAGTCTTCGAAAATTTCCCCTTACATAAAACTATAGCTATTTATTAGTAAAGTGAACAAAGACTTGGTTCTCAAGATGCTCATGAATTAAAAACCAAGGAAGCTGTTTTATAATTTCTGTCTGAGGCATCTAAATTGCAATAGATGATTGCTTGATTTAAATCCAGTTCCTATTCCAAAGCTTGCCTTGGTGCCAAGATCACCATCTGGTATGTACCTCTGTGCTGAGCTAGAGTTCAAGCTCCTCAGGAGACTCATTTCCTGAACCCATTCCCCCAGCAGGCAAAAGGATGAGCCATAAACCTGTCAATTTACTGCAGGAGAATCTTTTGCTGTCACCTGGCAACCATCACCTGAACCCTTCATTTGACTGCACAGTTACAGTTATCACACACTATTAAAAAGTAACATTGTACAAAGCACAAATCAGGAACAAACATTACATCTATTCCACCAACTCCACTGCATTTATAAATAACAAGTGTCCATTGCTTGCCATTTGACTTTTTAATTATCATATAATACAGCTCGAGTATCCTTTATCTGAAACACATACATTACAATAGCCTAAGCCGAGGCTAGTTATACTAAAGTAAATAAAATGGCTAGAAAAGTAAGATGTATCATTGAATAATAAATACAGGTATCTGCAATAGGTTTCTTTTTGACATGCTAACCAGTGAAACTGGAAAGTAAACAATGCAGACAAACAACTAAACTTCCTCTGTTAAAGGTCGATGAGGCTCAAAAAAGTGGTTCTCGGATGCTTTCGGTACTTGGATTTATGGATTTACTCGACCCATATCTCTGTTTCATCTTAAAATGTCAATTTTGGTGCCTCAAAGATATCGTAAATCTTTCATTTTTTCGCAATCTCATTCATCAAGAAAGTATTTGAAAATGAAACAAGGGTCAGGATCGACATGTTTTCGGAATGGAAAACAGCCAAAGAAATTCATTAAAATAAGCAAAATACTGCAGATGTTGAAATCTGAAACAAGAACAGAGGATGCAAGCAAAACTCAGCTGGTCTGTCAGCATCTATGAGGGGAGAAATAGAATTAACATTTACAGTCCGCAGACTCTTCATCTGAACTGATAGGAGGGAGAATATGTTAGAGCAGAAACTGTTACAAACAATAGCAACTTTAAGAACAAACAACAGATGGCCTGGTTTGGGGGGGGGATAGAGGTATTTTGCATTGATGCAATACATGTATGGAATATTTAAAAAAGAAAGGGGAGTTTAAAGATGGAGGAGAATGGAGGAAAAGTCAAAATCTAAAGTTGCCAAACTGAATGTTGAGTACCGAGGGCTGCAAAGTACCCAACTAGAAAATTAGATGTTGCTCCTCCAGCTTGCGCTGGGCTTTACTGGAGCATTACAGAAGGCCAAGGGTGAATATGTGGTCATGAGAGAAAGGTGTTGAGTTAAAAGTTAAGGGCGCAACTTAACCAAATGGGAATAAAGTCCCATAGCAAGCACGTTTAGTCGCACAATACCAGGCACTCGCAGTGCTGAGAAACATGCTACCTAACGTCACTCGGATTAAATACAGGGCCTCAGCAGAGAACGTGGAGCCAAGGCCGTACATAATTCCATTTTTTGCACTGAGGAGCTCCACTCGCAGGAACTCCTCAGTTAGCGAGAGATTGGTCACCATTTGTAAATGGTGCCCCGATTTCTGGAGCCCCTGACGCATCCTGTGCCTCAGCACGGGCAGCGCGGTAGCACAGTGGGCAGAACGGTAGCACAGTGGTTAGCACGGTTGCTTTACAACGCCAGGGTCCTAGGTTCGATTCCCGGCTTGGGTCACTGTTTGTGCGGAGTCTGCATGTTCTCCCCGTGTCTGCGTGGGTTTCTTCCGGGTGCTCCAGTTTCCTCCCACAGTCCAAAGATGTGCAAGTTAGGTGGATTGGCCATGCTAAATCGCCCTTAGTGTCCAAAAAAAATGTTAAGTGGGATTGCTGGATTAAGGGGATAGGGTGGAGATGTGGGGCTTAAGTAGGATGCTCTTTCCTAGGGCCGGTGGAGACTCGATGGGCCAAATGGCCTCCTTCTATGATGATAGCTATGATATCTTCCAACCGCCTGCCCGCCCGCACCCCCCTCCCCCACCCCAAGCCCCAACTCACTGTGGAAGGGTCCCGGAGCCCACCCACACCACCCCTAACATCGCGCAGGGCACCTCCAGCCCGATCTCTTCCGCACGAAAAATGCCAGCTTGGCACCTTGGCAGTGCCAACCTGGTACCTTTGCAGTTTCCGGCCAGCTGGCAGTGCCACTGGACACCTTGGAAGTGCCAGGCTGGCATCCAACAGGAACTACTAGGTGCCAGGCTGGCAGTGCCAGGGTGCCTAGCTGGCACCAGCAGAGGGCAAGCACTTGGGGGCTTCTGATCCCTTGGGAAGCTCCGACGAGTGTCGTTCCGTCTGAAATGAAATGAAAAATGAAAATCGCCTATTGTCACAAGTAGGCTTCAATGAAGTTACTGTGAAAGGCCCCTAGTCACCACATTCCGGCGCCTGTCCGGGGAGGCTGATACGGGAATCGAACCGTGCTGCTGGCCTCGTTGGTCTGCTTTAAAAGCCAGCGATTTAGCCCAGTGAGCTAAATCAGTCTGGTCCCCGTTTGTGGAGATCAGAACTGAACGGCACTCGCTCGAGATCTGTAAGGCGAAGGGGATAAATCCCAACGCCTCGGGTGCCTCATGAAACTGCATATTAAAGTGAGACGAGCTGTCTCGCTCTAATGTACAGATTTTCCAAAAAGTGATCCCACCCACAATTGGCAAGATCCACATCGCAACGTCTTGCGATATCGCGATAGGTCTCGCGATGCGTTGCGATCCGGGTAGATCCCAGGAGCGGGGTCTTCTGGCTTCTATCGACCACGTTGAGCCATGGCGTGCTGCTTCTCAGGCACAACTGTCGCGCCCTAAAAGTCAAATTCAATTAGGGTTGACTCGTTTGCTTTCTATCCATTACGTTTCTGACAATGTGGGGCGTAGGCTCAGTAAATTTGCGGATGACACAAAGATAGGCCGGTGGTTAACAGTGAGGCTGAGAGTCTTGGGTTACAGGAAGATATCGACGGGATAGTTAAATAGGCAGAAAAGTTGCAGATGGAATTTTATCCTGGAATGTGTGAGATGTTACGCTTTGGAAGGAGCAATTTGATAAGGAAGTGTTCAATGGCACCATACCGGGTACCAAAGAGACCTTGGCGTATTTGTAAATAGATCTCTGAAGGCAAAAGGGCAGGTTAATAGGGTAGTGAAAAAGGCATATAGTACACTTACCTTTATCAATCGTGGTATAGAATACAAAAGCAAGGCAGTCATGTTAAAGTTATGTCGAACATTGGTGAGGCCACAGCTGGAGTACTGTGTGCAGTTCTGATCGCCGCATTATAGAAAGGATGTGATTGCACTGGAACGGGTGCAGAGGCGGTTTTGTGCCTGGGATGGAACATTTAAGTTATGATGACAGTTTGGATAGGCTTGGGTTGTTTTCATTAGAGCAGAGAAGACGGAGGGGCAACCTGATCGAGGTGTACAAGATTATGAGGGGCATGGACAGGGTGATTGAGGAACAGATGTTCCCCTTAGTTGAAGGGTTGGTTACAAGGGGACACAGGTTCAAGGTGAGGGGCGGGAGATTCAGGGGTAGTTGAGGAAAAACGTTTTTACCCAGAGGGGGTGACGGTCTGGAACGCACTTTGGGAGGGTGGTTGAGGTGGGTTGTCTCGCATCCTTTAAAAAGTACTTGGATGAGCACTTGGCACGTTTTAACATTCGAGGCTATGAGTCAAGTGCTGGCAAATGGGTTTAGGATTGGCAGATCAGGTGCCTTTCATGCAGCGGTGAAGAGTCGATGGGCCAAAGGGCTTTTTCTGCACTGTATTTTTCTGCAAATCTGCAAATCTTAGTAGAATATTGGCAGTTATTTGGAATTCTGCTCTACTTATTGTAATGATAAACATGAAGATAACCCTGACCTATACAAGAAATCCAAGTACGACCTCCGCAAAGCCATCCGAGATGCCAAGAGAGAATATCAAACCAAGCTAGAGTCACAGACAGACTCTCGGCGGTTGTGGCAAGGACTAAACAACATAACGGGCTACAAAGCGAAGCCGAGCAGTATCTCTGGCAGCAGTGCACCTCTCCCCGATGAACTCAATGCATTCTATGCTCGGTTTGAGCAGGTAACCAACAATCTGCTGTCGAGTGCCCCAGCAGCCCATAATTCACCCATACCCACCATCACAGCTTCCGAAGTCAGATCAGCCTTCCTGAAAGTGAACCCGCGGAAGGCGACGGGCCTGGACGGGATCCCTGGTCGTGCACTCAGAGCCTGCGCATACCAGCTGGCAGAGGTATTCACAGACATCTTTAACCTGTCCCTACTCCACTCCGAGGTCCCCACCTGCTTCAAGAAGACCACCATCATACCGATACCAAAGAAGAACCAGGCAACGTGCCTCAATGACTATCGTCCGGTGGCCCTGACTTCAGTCATAATGAAGTGCTTCGAGAGGTTGATCATGAAGCGCATCACCTCCATACTCCCAGAACGCCTTTATCCACTTCAATTCGCATACAGCTGCAACCGGTCCACATCAGACGCCATTTCCCTGGCCCTACACTCATCCCTAGAGCATCTCGAAAACAAGGACTCCCACATCAGACTCCTATTTATTGACGACAGCTCCGCCTTCAACACCATAATCCCAGCCAAGCTCATATCAAAGCTCCAAAACCTAGGACTTGGCTCTCCACTCTGCAACTGGATCCTCGATTTTCTGACCAACGGACCACAATCAGTAAGAATGAACACCAACACCTCCTCCACAATAGTCCTCAATACCGGGGCACCGCAAGGCTGCGTACTTAGCCCCCTTCTCTACTCCCTGTACACACACGACTGCGTGGCAAAACTTGGTTCCAACTCCATCTACAAGTTTGCTGACGATACGACCATAGTGGGCCGGATCTCGAATAACGACGAGTCAGAATACAGGAGGGAGATAGAGAACCTAGTGGAGTGGTGTAACGACAACAATCTCTCCTTCAGTGCCAGCAAAACTAAAGAGCTGATCATTGACTTCAGGAAGCAAAGTACTGTACACACCCCTGTCAGCATCAACGGAGCTGAGGTGGAGATGGTTAGCAGTTTCAAATTCCTAGGGGTGCACATCTCCAAAAATCTGTCCTGGTCCACTCACGTCGACGCTATCACCAAGAAAGCACAACAGCGCCTATACTTCCTCAGGAAACTAAGGAAATTCGGCATGTCCACATTAACCCTTACCAACTTTTACAGATGCACCATAGAAAGCATCCTATTGGGCTGCATCACAGCCTGGTGTGGCAACTTCTCGGCCCAGGACTGCAAGAAACTTCAGAGAGTCGTGAATACCGTCCAGTCCATCACACAAACCTGCCTCCCATCCATTGACTCCATCTACACCTCCTGCTGCCTGGGGAAAGCGGGCAGCATAATCAAAGATCCCTCCCACCCGGCTTACTCACTCTTCCAACTTCTTCCATCGGGCAGGAGATACAAAAGTCTGAGAACACGCACAAACAGACTCAAAAACAACTTCTTCCCCACTGTCGCCAGACTTCTAAATGACCCTCTTATTGACTGACCTCATTAACATTACACCCTGTATGCTTCATCCGGTGCCAGTGCTTATGTAGTTACATTGTATATCTTGTGTTGCCCTATTATGTATTTTCTTTTATTCCTTTTTCTTCCCACGTACTTAATGATCTGTTGAGCTGCTCGCAGAAAAATACTTTTCACTGTACCTCGGGTACACGTGACAATAAACAAATTCAATCCAATCCAATCCAATAAAATTTACAACAAAAATATTGGAGAGTGAGAGACTTGTGGCTAGGAGCACCATTGGGACACTGAACATTATAGTCGATGTCCCTGAATTCCAGGTTGACATCTCCTCAGGGTCACGTGTTTTTGTCTTGTGTCTTCATGTTACTGAACAGACTAATTCTCAATCTGCAGATCTTTGGGTACATGGGGAAGGGCATCCCGCATCTTGAATGCAGAATTTTCTTCCTTTTTTTCGCTTCTCTGCCACCACTTTGCCATACCATTAAGCTGTTGGGACTCAGCACTGGAGCTTGATTGGACAAATTGTTACAAATTTGAATGACTGGCAACGGCATGATTGCACAGTGGTTAGTACTGTTGCTTCACAGCGCCAGGGACCGGGTTCAATTCCCAACTTAGGTTACTGTCTGTGCGGAGTCTGCACGTTGTCCCATGTCAGGGTGGGTTTCTTCCGGGTGCTCCGGTTCCCTGCTACAATTCCCTAACATTGTGCTTTTTAGGTGATTTGGACATTCTGAATTCTCCCTCAGTGTCCTTGAATAGGTGCCGTAGTGTGGCGACTAGGGAAATTTTACAGTAACTTTATTGCAGTGTTAATGTAAGCCCACTTGTGACACTAATAAAGATTATTATTAACAAACTCCTCCCAGGCATTCTGGTCAAGGCCGTTACGCTCCAAGGAGAGCTTCACAGTATCTTTGTATCATTTTCTTTGTTCTTCTCTGGTGGACTCGCCATTTGAGAGTTGAGGGAACAGGACCTGGTGAAAGAGATGGTTTGCAGCCATCTGTTGATTTTGGAGCAGTTTTAGCTGAATGCTTATGATTCCAAGGCCTTTAGTTTTTGCTTGACAGTCCTCCTACTGAATCTAGAGGATGAAGCAAAGGCATTGCAGATGTTATTTCTCGAGCGCTCTGACATGTTACTGATACTCATTCCATCAGTAATGGAGCTAAGAACACTAGGGACATGAAGGGGCTTGAAGTTTCAGAATACATTCAAGGCTTAGGATAGGAATGAACTTGTATATTTGAGCTTGGAACAACTGCAAGAGGTCAGAGAGAAACAATTCTGTTAAACGATACAGCAGCACTTCAGTGATCAGTTGAGGTTTCACATTATTTGGAGGCACTGGGGTTTATATGTTTATCAGTTTATTTTAGTAGATGGTGATGGAACACTACTAACAGGGTTTGGAGCTCAGAAGGGAGGACATCTACAGGGAGAGGTAGATGGCTTGCACAGAAAGATCAGGTAGTTTTGATGAAGTATTTTCTATGTGCCATTTAGTTGCTTTACTTTGGGTAGCTGAACAGCAAATTTTAAATAAAATACTGAATCTACTGTTGAAATGCAGATAGGGAATTATCAGGTCATGGCACTGAAGCAGGGCCTAAAGGTGCAGAGGGAGTGAACGGGACTCATTGGCAAAGGACATTTGATTACAGAAGCAGGAATGCCTTTTATACAGGGTGTTGGTGAGGCCACACCTGGAATATTCTGCAGTTTTGGTCTCCTTATCTAAGGAAGGATGTTCTTTCTCCAGAGGGAGATCAGCAAGGGTTTACCAGACTGATTTTTGGGATGACAGGACAAGACGTATGATAAGTGATTGAGCCAGTTCGGATTATATTCGCTGGAGTTCAGAAGAATGAGGGGGGATCTCATAGAAACCTATAAAATTTTAACAGGACTCGACAGGGTAGATGCAAGAAGTGGGCGTCCAGACCAGGGGCTCTGCTACTGCCTTACTTGTATTTTGCATGTCTCAAAATTGTGATTGGCAGCCTTGCTATCTCCTTTCATGGCCCCATGATGCCATCACAGTGATAAAACCCTGATCTGCCTTCATATTGTGATAGAATCCACAGTTTCAAAGCCTGCATTTTTCTTGAAGTTTTCCATTTTATCAAATAACGTAATAAAATGATAGGAATGGTGCAGCATAGCAAAAATATATCAATTGGCATAGATACAGAGGAAGACAGAAGCATAGTAATACAGTTGGACCAATGCAATCACTAAACTCTTCTTGGCGCCTTTCGACACATTAACAGAGAGAAAGGGAGAACAGGATAAGGCCATGAATCATGGTGCACATCTTCCCATGCGGCTATTGCTCACAGCGACCACAAGTATTCAGGATAAGATCTTCGCGCCAATCACGGGACCGGACCAGAACAAATCTCCCTCAAATCCAGCAACACCAGAAGCACCAATAACACACTGTGACATCTTCCTCTCAGATATCATACCTGTCTGTACCCTTGTAGGAGCCAAGAAGAGAAAAAGCAACTTGTTCAAACCTCATTCAGCCTTTCATAACATCCCAGCTAAGAAGGAACGCCCCAAACATAAGGGGACAACAGGGTACCAACCACAGTGCAGGACCTGGCCCAGTCTAGCACCCTTGTGCACTGAGGAGTCATTAGAACATAGAACAGTACAGCACAGAACAGGCCCTTTGGCCCTCGATGTTGTGCCGAGCAATGATCACCCTACTCAAACCCACGTATCCACCCTATACCCGTAACCCAACAGCCCCCCCCCTTAACCTTACTTTTTAGGACACTACGGGCAATTTAGCATGGCCAATCCACCTAACCCGCACATCTTTGGACTGTGGGAGGAAACCGGAGCACCCGGAGGAAACCCACGCACACACGGGGAGGACGTGCAGACTCCGCACAGACAGTGACCCAGCCGGGAATCGAACCTGGGACCCTGGGGCTGTGAAGCATTTATGCTAACCACCATGCTACCGTGCTGCATTAAACCAAGGATACTCCGAGCATATCAAGACTCAGCCTCTCAGGATGTTCCTACTAAGTGTCTTCAAGAAGAAATGGCCCAAGCATAAAGGGACAACAGGATACCAGCCACCGTACTAGATCTGGCCTAGTCTGGCACACTCTTTCACATACGAGTTAGTACCTCAAGGATACCCAGTACACGCCAAGACTAACCTACACAACTGGCCTCACTCTTCACTAACCACACCCAGGGCAGTTCACCAGCCCCACTAACACTAGAAAAGTCACATCATCCTCAACCAAGGAGGCCCTATCACCAAGGAAAAGAATTGTCAAGGCACTTATCAATTGCATGCCTTGGAGGAGGCCGATCCTCTCCCCCACCCTATTCTGTGACCCAATAGACCAAATGAGGACCCACACAGCACACTGCCTAGCCAGGTAAGGAGGACAAAGAACAAAGAACAGAGAAAAATTACAGCACAGGAACAGGCCCTTCGGCCCTCCAAGCCTGCACCGATCCAGATCCTCTATCTAAAACAGTCGCCTATTTTAAAACCCCCATAAGGGAGGAACACCAGGATTAAACAAAGGTCAGGCACAGACCAGCACAGTATGCCATTACAAAGAGGATACTCGGGGACAAAGAAGTGCTGCTTCAACAAAGACAAAAACATTGCCCCCCCATGGAAGCCCCTACAAGGAGGCGGGAATCAAAAAACCATGATGTAAGACCACTTGGAGGAGGGCCACTAGCTCCACCACCTACCGATGGGGAGTGTGCCTTTTGTTTCTCTTGAGGAATAGAGAGTTGGGTTGGTTGAGAGGGAGGGGAATTGGAGGGAGGTAGGATGGTTGGAGGCCTTAGTCAGGGGCCACCATGCTAGTGGGCTGGCTAGTTAACGGGAGTGAAGTGGGGGTTGCCAGGAGGAAGGCGTGGGGGAGTAGAAGGGAGTTATTTTTTTTGAGGGTGAGGAAAGTGGGGAGAGTTGCTGACATGGGTGTGGTTGGTGTGGCGTAGTTTGGACGAGATCGATGGTGATGGACAACCGAGGGCAAGCCTGAAAGGGTACGTGACGCGGACTGGGGGTTGACTCAAAAAGGGGTATGGTTGATTGGCTAGGGAAGAGAGCGGGTAGCACTCTGACCAGGCTGGTCACGTGGAACGTGAGGGGGATAAATTGGCCGGTTTGAAGGCAGTTTGAAGGCAGATGTGGCCTTTTTTGCAGGAGATGCCCCTGAAGATAGGGACAAGACAAGGCTGAGGTGGTGGCATGTGTTTCAATCAGGGTTGGATATGAAGATGAGGGAGATGGCGGTGTTGGCTACTAAGTGGGTTGCATTTCAGGTGGGGAATAATGTGGCCTATCGGGAGGGAGGGAGAGGGGTGTGGGGGGGGGGGCGTATGTAATGATTTGTGGAAAGTTGGAGGGGTTGCCGGTGGTTCTGGTAAACATCTGGGTTGATGTGGATTTTCTGAGGCGAGTGTCTGGGAGGATTCCTGACTTGGACTCGCAACGACTGGTTCGGGGGTTAGCGGATTTCAATATGGTCCTGAATCTGAGCTTGGACCGGTCAAGTCCCAAGTCATCAAAGGTGTCGGAAGTGGCGAAGGAGCTCAGTGGATTTATGGAGCGCATGGGAGGGTGGGGGGGGGGGTGTGACCGGTGGAGGTTTGGGAGCTGAGGGCGAAGGATTTTTTACACTCTCCCCATTGCTCTTTACCTTGGCAATAGAGCCGCTGGCAATGGCACTTAGGGTGTTGAGGGACTGAAGAGGGATTGAGCAGGGGAGGCATCAAGCATAGGGTCTCATTGTATGCGGGCGACCTGTTACTGTATATTTCGGACCTGGTGGTTGTATTGGAGACATCATGGGGATCCTGGGGGTGTTTGACCGGTTCTAGAGGGCAGGAAAGTAAGCTACCATTTGGGGGGGGGGGGGGGGGGGGGGGGGGGGGGGGTGTAAAATGGGGAAGGCAGGATGTGATGAGGGGGTGGTGTCAGCAGAGCAGGAGGAGGAATGGGTGTTGGTTGTTTCTTGAGTTGCTTGGTTGTTCTGATTCTGTTTGTATATATGAAAATGCCTTGAATAAAATATATATTTAAAATTTATGCACTTGGTAAGGCCAAAGTCAGGACAGGATCAGCAAGCTGCATTCAGTATACCTCAAAAGTTCCATCGAACAACGCACCCCCACTTCTGCCACGCAGTTGGCCCGACACTCAGGCCGCAAGGAACCTAGGCCCCAGCAGGGGCCAACCCCTCCAACCCCTCACGACTAGCATCGAGGACCAAACAACTTAAGACCAGTGGTCAGGATGCCCAACTAACCCCAGGCATCGAAGATCGGATACATTGTGCTCCTTTGAAGCTTTAAACGCCCAGCCTTCAAATCGAGATTGCAGTGGTATGGCAACCAACTTTATAAAATCGATCGGGGCTTCGTTGCCCACACCTCGCAAGAGACTGAGTGCACAAATACTCCCTGTCCAGCCCCTAGTCCCTGAGTTGGTCAGGATTAGCAACATACTGTCATGTGAGTGTCATATTTTTGTCTTATCACATGCCTTCAGTGTTGTCATTGTGTGGGTGGAGCTGGGCTGTGGGTGTGCCTGCTCCTCAAGAACTGTAGTGATTCAAGGCAGCAGTTCACGGCCACCTTATAAAAGGGCAGCTAGGAATGGGCAATAAATCCTGGCCTAGCCAGCGACGCCAATATCCCATAAATGAATAAAAAAATGTTAAAGCACCAAGATTTTCCTGCTGGGTAGATATGCTTCAAGTATTTATTCCTTATTGGCACATCTTCCTGAGCAATGCTCAAAAATGCTGACCTGGATTATCACAGGATGCCTGTTTAGGTTGTGAGAGGGACAATTGGAGCATTTATCTGCATTAAGAACAGAATTATTGGAATGTGTTCACTTGGATGGGGATTGAAGCCAAAGCATGTGTAGGAAATAACATTTCTAATATTACAAGCTGAATTGGCTCTCTATTGCTACTATTAGAACAAGCAGTTTACTGATCAGTGGGAATATAGATCCAGGACCCAGGATTTGACTTCTGGTGGGGGGTTATGTGCTAATCAATCGCATTAAAGGTGGCTCTCCCTTGGAGACCTCAGTCTGGGCGCTTTTCAACTGAAAATTGACCATTAAGTCAACCAACCCCCCCCCCCCCCCCCCCCCCCAACCCCAACGGCATCCAACACCCAAGAAAATGCCCCTGAACCAGAATAGAGGCAAAAAACAGAATAAGGGCAGCTAAAGACGGGAACGGAAAGCCGATGTGGCAGACTCGAGGACGGAGTTGAGCAAGACATGGTGGAGCGAGCAGAGTCACCGACGTAAGCGACGGTCAACCAACCCACAGGGAAATGGGCGCAGCTCCAAACCAAAATGCTCCCGGAAACACAAGGACGCTATCAAGGAGGACCTGATAGCGATGGTGAAGTCTGTCTGGCCCCCTTCAAGGAAGTGTGCTGGAGAAGGCGGAAAGACGGCTGAAGGCATGAAAGGCGACGATGTGAGATCTGGGGGAGGCCGCCACCGACCAGAGTGAACGGATCACCTCACTGGAGTCGAAGGTGGCAAGGTTGGTGATGACCCAGGAAGCACTCAAACGGAAGGTGGAGGACAATGAAAACAGGTCCCGCCATCAGAACCAGAGGATCAGCTGACAGAGGGCACTGAGGGCAGGAACCTGACCGAGTACGTGGCGCAGATGCTGAGTGAGCTGGTCGGGAGTCAAAGCGTCCCCAAGCCCTGAGAGGTTGACAGGGCCCACAAACCACTTCGACACAATCACAAGGTAGGAGAACCACCGCGGGCCATCATCGTCAAGCTCCACCGGTACCAGAATAAGGAGCAAATCTTGAACTGGACATGAAATCCACAGTATTGTAAGTGGCAAGGACTCACGATCTGTGTGTGCCAAGACAATGAGGTCAACCTGGCCAAGCACCAGGCTGCGTTTAATGGGGCCAAAGCGGCTCTATGTAAGAGCAAGGTGCAGTTCTGGATGTTGGACCCAACCAAACTGTGGGTGACCAATCAGACCAAAGAACATTACTTCACCATGCCAGGGGAAGTGGAAGAATTTATCAGCAGGAACAGGCTGAGAAGGCAGCAAGATTGATGAACAGAAATGAACCACTGTTGATGACAATATTTCTTCGCTTTCTTGTAAATGCATGTCCCGGGGGTGGAGGGTAGAAAGAGGGTAAAGGGGCACCAAATCGGAAAGGGGGGAGGGGAGAGGAGCAGAATGATTGGGAGAATGGCGGAGTTGCGTCCGGGTGGGGGGGGGGGGGGGGGCCACGATGTTGCCGAACACGCTGGTAAAGAGAGTGAGTGGAGAGGGGGAGCGATGGCAGGGAGGGAGCATCTGGCAAAAAGGGGGAGCACAACACTAGGCTGGGAAGGGAGGGAAGTGGATGGGCCTGGGGGAGGGGGAATCAGGAAGAGAAGCAGGGAGGGAAAGGGGGAGTAAAATGGTGCTTACAACAGGTCACACATGGCAACGGCTGGAACAAAGGAATCAATGGTGGCCATCTTTAATGGCCCCCAAGCAAAGGGAAACCCAGACAAGGAGGGGTTCACGCGGTAAGTATGGCTGACCCTGCAGGAGGGCGGGGGATGGGGGGGGGGGGGGGCGGGGGGGGAGACAGATTCCCCCATCAGGATAGTCACTTGGAACATCAATGTCCAGTGAAAAGATCCAGAGTCTTCACCCATCTGAAAAGCCTGAGGGCTGTGGTGAATGTGATTCACACCGGATTATAATCTGTATATACATGTGTCTGTATTGTAAGTGCAGTTGCACTACCTGTCCTCCAGGGGGAGTAGCTCTGGGAATGCTCGAGTTGTACGGGGCTTCTCCCTTGGCTCTGCCCAGGACCCCTCCCCCGGAAGCTGCTGTGTAAAGATCAGTGCCACATGGTCAGCCGGCCAGTTCACCGAAAGTTCAATGGCTAATAGGCTGGCTCTGTTGTGAGTATATTAAAACCGCTATTCTAATCCTACATGCGCGTGTCCGTAGAATTGTTGGTTCCAACAATTTAATATACTCAGGAAACAGTCGAAGAAATTTGGAAGCAGCCCTCAAGCCCGGACGCCTAGAACTCGACCCAGAGGATGCAGAGGCTAAGGAAATTTTTTCCCACTGGCTGAGATGTTTTAAAGCCTACCTGGCAGAAGCCAGCACCGCCGGAACAACGGAGGAACAAAAACTCAGGCTACTGCACGCGAGGGTGAGCACAGAATATCCACACAGCTGAATCCAGCCGGTTCTTACACCGCAGCGCTGGCAATATTGGACAAAATGTACGTTAGGCCCATTAACGAGGTTTATGCACGCCACGTGTTTACGACCCACCATCAGCGGCCTACAGAAACGCTAGCCGAGTTTGTACGGGAATCTTTCCAATGACTGTAATTATCAAGCCGTTACTGCGGTTGAACATAGGGAGCTTGCTGTGCGGGACGTTTTCGTGGTTAGGTCTAACTATGTGCGCCAAAGACTGCTAGAAAAGGGGGCCCAGGACTTAGACACAACTGTGGAGGCTGCTACCACTATGGAAGTTTCCTTCCACAGCCTCACCTCGTTTCCCACGGACCCTGCAACCTCATCGTGGAACCCAGACCAACAGTCCCCCCAAGCCTGTGCCGCACGGCCACCCCAGCTACCGCGCTGCCAAAGCCAGTTACTCTGCTGCCCCAGCCAGTTACTCTGCTGCCCCAGCCAGCTATTCGGCTGCTCCAGCCTGCCATTTCTGTGGCCAAAGCCAGCACCTGCGGCAGCACTGCCCAGCCCGTAACGCGACCTGCAGCAGCTGCGGGCGAAAAGGACACTATGCCAGAGTGTGTCTGGCGAAGAAAGCCCCAGCCTCTAGCCCTCCCACGGGCTCAAAGCACTCATTCCCTGAATTCACAGGCCTGTAGGCCCCGAAATGCTGCAGCCTGTATGCCGACTCCGCCCCCAACCGACATGTGCGACTCATGGGGGCGGCCATCTTAGCAATCCTCCTCCATGCGGCCGGCCATGTGCGACTCATGGGGGCAGCCATCTTGGCAATCCTCCTCCATGCGGCCGACCATGTGCGACTCATGGGGGCGGCCATCTTGGGATCCATCCCCTTCAAACTCTGAAACTCACCTCGACGACTACGAACTCAGAGGGCAGTCATCACGGGGCCACTCCAGCACAGCTGATCGAGCTGCCGACTACCCGTAACTCAGCGCAGTCACCCTGGATCAATCCCGCCCCAAGCACCTACGAAGTTCGATGGCGGAGGTCCAGATCAACGGGTACAGCACACCATGCCTCTTTGACTCCGGGAGCACCGCGAGCTTTATACATCCAGAGCTGGTAAGACGCTGGTGGCTTTCTATTTTTCCGGTGAGCCAAACTATCGCCCTCGCTTCGGGCTCCCACTCAGTCCAAATCCAAGGACGCACCGTTGCTACGCTCACAATTCGAGGCGCTAGTTATTCTAAATTTAAACTGCCCGACCTTTGCGCGCCACTCTTATTAGGCCTGGATTTCCAGTGCAACCTCAAGAGCCTCACCCTCAGCGGGCCCCTGCCCCCACTCACTATTTGCAGCCTAACCACGCTGCGCATCTCCCCCCCCCCCCCTCCGCTTTTCGCCAATCTCACTCCAGATTGCAAGCCAGTAGCTTCTCGCAGCAGGCGATACAGCCTACAGGATAGGGTCTTTATCCGATCGGAGGTCCGACGGCTGCTCAGGGAGGGGATCATAGAGGCCAGTAATAGTCCCTCGAGAGCTCAGATGGTGGTCGCCAAGACCGGGGAAAAATTTTGCATGGTCGTCGACTATAGAGAGACCATAAATCGCTTTGCGTTCCTAGACGCGTATCCCCTCCCCAGAATTGCAGACATGGTTAATCAGATCGCCCAATATCGGCTATTTTCCACGGTGGATCTGAAGTCTGCATACCACCAGCTCCCAATCCGCCCGGAGGATCGCCACTACACGGCATTCAAGGCTGATGGCCACCTCTTCCATTTCCTCCGGGTCCCTTTCGGCGTCACTAACGGGGTTTCGGTGTTCCAACGAGCAATGGACCGAATGGTAGACCAGTACGGGCTGTGGGCCACGTTTCCGTATCTGGACAATGTTACCATCTGCGGCTATGACCAACAGGACCACGACGCCAACCTCCACCGTTTTCTCCAAACGGCACAGAAATTAAATCTCACTTATAACAAGGAGAAATGCGTTTTCCGCACAAACAGACTGGCCATCCTCGGCTACGTCGTGGAGAATGGAGTCCTGGGCCCAGAACCGGACTGCATGCGTCCCCTCTTAGAACTCCCCCTCCCTCATTGCTCCAAGGCCCTCAAACGATGCTTGGGGTTCTTCTCATACTACGCCCAGTGGGTCCCTCAATATGCGGACAAAGCCCGCCCACTCTTTAAGGCCACACGATTTCCCCTGTCAGCTGAGGTGCGCCAGGCCTTCAGCTGCATCAAGGAGGGCATCGCCAAAGCAGCCATGCGGGCGGAGGATGAATCCACTCCCTTTCAGGTTGAGAGCGACGACTCAGAGGTAGCTCTAGCAGCCACTTTAAATCAGGCAGGGAGGCCCGTTGCATTTTTCTCCCGTACCCTATCCGCTTCAGAACTCCGACACTCCTCAGTCGAGAAGGAAGCACAAGCCATTGTGGAGGCTGTTCGTCACTGGAGGCACTACCTCGCAGGTAGGAGGTTCACCCTCATCACCGACCAACGATCGGTTGCCTTTATGTTTGACAACTCGCAAAGGGGCAAAATAAAAAATGATAAAATCCTTCGGTGGAGGATCAAACTCTGCACCTATAGTTACGATATTAAATATCGACCGGGGAAGCTCAACGAGCCCTCGGATGCCCTATCCCGCGGGACATGCGCCAGCGCGCAGATCAGCCGTCTGAAAGCCATCCACGTTGACCTCTGCCATCCAGGGGTCACCCGGCTCGCCCACTGCATCAGAGCCCGAAACCTGCCTTTCTCCAACGAGGAGGTAAAAGTGGTCACCAGGGACTGCCCGATCTGTGCAGAGTGCAAACCGCACTTCTATAGACCAGACAGGGCCCACCTGGTCAAGGCTTCTAGGCCCTTTGAACGTTGAGATCGATTTCAAAGGGCCACTCCTCTCCACTAACAAGAACATTTATTTCCTCAACATCATCGACGAGTTCTCCCGATTCCCTTTTGCCATTCCATGCGCTGATATGACCTCTCACACAGTCATTAGGGCCCTGCATAGTGTCTTCACCCTGTTCGGTTTCCCTAGCTACGTGCACAGCGACCGGGGTTCGACCTTTATGAGCGACGAGCTGCGTCAGTACCTGCTCGACAAGGGCATCGCCTCGAGCAGGACTACCAGTTACAACCCCAGGGGAATGGGCAGGTGGAGAGGGAGAAAGCAACGGTCTGGAAGACCGTCCTACTGACCCTCCGGTCTAGAAAACTCCAAGTCTCCCAATGGCAAGAAGTCCTCCCAGACATGCTCCACGCAATCAGATCCCTCCTCTGTACAGCTACAAATCAAACCCCTCACGAGCGACTCTTCATTTTTTCTAGGGGCACTACCATGGGAGTCTCACTTCCGGCGTGGCTGAGGACACCAGGCCCGGTCCTCCTGAGGAAGCACGTCAGGGGGCACAAAACTGACCACTTGTTGAAAAGGTGCACCACCTCCATTCCAACCCCCAGTACGCATTCGTGGAGTTCCCGGACGGTCGCCAGGACACAGTATCCCTTCGGGACCTGGCACCCGCTGGATCCAGCCCCCCCCCCCACCCCCGCTGAGGAACCCCTTACCCCGTTCCCTATGCTGCCGCCCCCTTGATTCCGCAAGCTCACCCCACCGGTTCCACGTGCCAGAACCAGCCCGCCCCCAGCGCCCCCAGACTCCGGTCGAGCCAGAGGTGTATAAAGTTCGAACGAGACCCGCCCCGAAGTCTGCCATCGTACCCCAGCTCTCAACACCCACACAGCCACCGCAAGAGGCTGCAACCCCGGTGCTCCGCAGATCGAAAAGAACAATTTATCCACCGGACAGACTAACTCTGTGAGCCACCACCCCCGCTGGACTCGATTTTTTTCACAGGGGGTGAATGTGGTGAATGTGATTCACACCGGATTATAATCTGTATATACATGTGTCTGTATTGTAAGTGCAGTTGAACTACCTGTCCTCCAGAAGGAGTAGCTCTGGGAATGCTCGAGTTGTACGGGGCTTCTCCCTTGGCTCTGCCCAGGGCTCCTCCCCCGGAAGCTGCTGTATAAAGATCAGTGCCACATGGTCAGCCGGCCAGTTCACCGAAAGTTCAATGGCTAATAGGCTGGCTCTGTTGTGAGTATATTAAAACCTCTATTCTAATCCTACAGGCACGTGTCCGTAGAATTGTTAGTTCCAACAAGGGCCAACAGAGACGCAACTGAGGGAGAAGGACCGACTTAGGGTAAGAAACTTGAGGTGGCTAGGACAGGCCTACCAAACATACTACAGGATGAGGGCGAGGGGGGTGGCCATACTGTTCAGTAAAAGGACAGCATTTACCGCAACAAGGATGGTGACAGACCGGGGGGACAGCATGTCATGATAAGGGGAACCAGTAGTGCTTGGAAATGTGTATGGCCCCAAACGGCGTGATGCAGACTTTACAAAACAAGACCATGTCAGAAATCCCCAACCTAGCCTCCCACCGACTGATCATGAGGGGAGGGAAAGGGGATTCCTTGTGCACAGGACCTACGAACGGTCAAATCCAGCCCCAAAATGAGGAAATAGGAGTACTGAGTGCCTTTACGGAGCAGATGGGGAGAGGGTCCCATGGAGGTTCACACACCTAAGAGAGAAGGAGTTCTCCTTCTTCTCCCATGTCCACAAGGTCTGCACCAGAATCGGTGCTTAGGGGTGATAGGACTACTCCGCAATAGTAATCTCTGATCATGCACCAGACTACATGGATATGGGTTTGGAAACCGGCCGGGCCCAATGTCCCCCATGGAGACTGGACACAGCCCTCCTCGCCAAGAAAGGCATTCTGAGAGAAAATGCCACAAGCCATCGCCGGATACATATCCTACAACCAGAAAGGAGAAGTCTCACTCTCCACATCATGGGAGACACTGAAGGCGGTGATAAGAAGCGGGGGGGGGGGGGGGGGGGGGGGGGGGATAATGACATATAGAGCTCTCAGGGAGAAGAAAAAGAGGGCGGCTAGGCAGCAACTGACCAACTCCATCTTGGGTATGGTTCGGTGGTACTCCATCACCCAGACTACTGCAGAGAGAAAAAAATTACAAATGGAATTTGACCTGCTCTCCAACAGGAAAGCAGTGAACCAGCTCCCCCAGTTACAGTGCACCTTTTATGAGCATGGAGACAAGGCCAGCCGCCTGCTGGCTCACCAACTCAGAAAGCAGGCAGCCATGAAGGAAATAGCATAGAAGTGGTAAGCGAATCACAGCGCCAGTTAGGATTAATGAGGCCTGCGGTTGCGGCTATGACTAGCTAAGCCGCACATTTGGAAGCTCCTGCAACAAAGGTGTTTTTGGGCCAATTGGAGGGCCCCAACGGCGCTGAAAAAACGAATCCCGGTGGGGGAAGGTCCCCTGAGGAGAACTAGACCGATTTTATGGTCGGTACCCGGAGTGGAGCGGCAAGAAAAACGGCAGCAGCTCCCCAAAAAAAGCGGGGGAAGAAAATCAAAATGGCGGCCGGCGGTGCATCGGAGGAGTGGAAGAAATGGGCGGAGGAGCAGCAGGCCGCTCTCCTCCGTTTTTTCACGGAGATGAAAGTGGAACTCTTAGAGTCCATGAACGCGACGGCCACCAGGTTGGTGGGAGCCCAGGCGATCCAAGAGGCGTCGATTAAAGATCTGCAGCAGGAGATGACCGCGAGGGAGGAGGAGGCCACAGTCATCGGGGCAAAGGTGGAGGTGCACGAGGCACTCCACATGAAGTGGCAGAGCCGCTTCGAGGAGCTGGACACTCGGATGAGGAGGAAAAATTTGAGGATCCTGGGCCTGGAAGAAGGCCTGGAGGGGTCGGATCTCCCGGGATATGTGGCGGAGATGTTGAGCTCCCTGATGGGGGAAGGGGCCGGTCCGGCGCCCCTGGAATTGGAAGAGGCATACCGGGTCATGGCCAGGAGGCCTAGGGCAAACGAGCCCCCGAGGGCGGTGCTGGTGCGGTTCCAGCGGCTAAGTGATCGAGAGAAAGTCCTGAGGTGGGCTAAAAGGGAGAAAAGCAGCAAGTGGCAGAACTCGACGGTAAGGGTGTACCAGGACTGGAGTGCGGAGGTGGCAAAGCGGCGGGCCCGGTACAACCGGACAAAGGCGGTGCTACACGCGAAAAAGATCAAATTTGGAATGCTGCAACCGGCGCGCTTGTGGGTCACCTACAAGGACCAACATCATTATTTCGAGTCCCCAGAGGAGGCCTGGACCTTTGTACAAGAGGAAAAGTTGGACACGAACTAAAACCTGGGAGCACCGGCGGTCGTAGCCGCCGGGGGACTCTTGATTGAGCAAGTGGCCCTTTTCTTTTTCAGGCCAGGTCGGAACTGGGTAACAGTTTTGTGGATTGTTTGGGGTGTTTTTTCTCGAACGGTTGACTTTTCTGAATATTTTGAAGGTTTCTAGTTGTTGGGTGTTTCTGTATATTTGTACTGTTGAAATCTCTATTGTGGGTCGTTGGCTTCTTATGGGGTGTTTTTTCCCGTTTCCAATTTCCCTTAGTTATTTACCCCTCTTACCCTTTTTCTTTGGGTGCTTGGGGGGGTTTTTTTGTTCTTTTTTTTTTCGTTTCGGGTTATGGTTATCTGCGGTTATTTATACTGTTTGATGGAGGGTGATGGTTGGGCACACTGTTAGTTGATAGTTAGTTAATTATTTTGTTATTTAAGTATGTAGTTAAGTATTTATGTATTTAGTTGCCATTGGGTATTTGTATTTATATCGTTAAGTTGGGGAGACGGGACGGGGGGGGAGCGGGTTGATTATGCGGGTCTTTCTCGGGGGTTTTAAGGGGATCTTTCACGGGCGCAGATGGGGTGAACCGGGAGGAGTCGGAATGTGGCAGGAGCAGCCGGGTCAGCGGAGACCAGCTGACTCTCGGGAGTACGATGTGGGGTACATCGCGGCTAGGAGGGGTCCTAGCCAGGGGGGGGAGGGGGGGAAGGGGGGGGGGCCACCGGGTTGCTGCTGGAAAGACCAGGGACGAGAAGGGGAGAGCCGGGGGGGTGGGGGGGGGGGGGGGGCCATCGCTATGGGAAGCGGGTCAGAAAAGAAGGGATGACCCGGGGCGAGCAAGGGACAAGACATGGCTAATCGACAGGGAGTAGGGACGGGTCGCTCTGCGACCCGATTGATCACGTGGAACGTAAGGGGGCTGAATGGGCCGGTCAAAAGATCAAGGGTCTTCTCACACCTGAAGGGACTGAAGGCTGATGTAGCAATGCTGCAGGAGACTCATTTGAGGGTAGCAGATCAGGTCCGCCTGAGAAGGGGGTGGGTGGGACAGGTGTTCCACTCAGGCTTGGATATCAAGAACCGGGGGGTGGCGATTTTGGTGGGAAAGAGGGTGTCGTTTGTGGCGGCAGAGGTGGTGGCAGACAAGGAGGGCAGGTACGTGATGGTGAGGGGTAGGCTGCAGGGAGAGAATGTGGTACTGGTAAATGTGTATGCCCCGAACTGGGACGACGCGGGTTTTATGAGGCGCCTGCTGGGCCTCATCCCGGGACTGGAGGCAGGGGGCCTGATCATGGGAGGGGACTTTAATACGGTGTTAGACCCTGGGCTGGATAGATCGAGTTCCAGGACGAATAGGAGGCCGGCAGCGGCAGAGGTGTTAAGGGGGTTCATGGAGCAGATGGGAGGGGTAGACCCATGGAGATTTGGTAGGCCTAGGGCGAGGGAGTATTCTTTTTTCTCCCACGTCCACAGAGTGTACTCTAGGATCGATTTTTTCGTATTGAACAGGGGGCTGATACCGAGAGTGCAGGACACGGAGTACTCGGCCATTGCGATATCGGACCATGCACCACATTGGGTGGACGTGGACATGGGGGAGGCGCGGGACCAACGCCCGTTGTGGCGCCTGGATGTAGGGCTGTTGGCGGACGAAGAGGTGTGCAGAAGGGTGAGAACGGGCATTGAGAACTATCTGGGTACAAATGACACAGGTGAGGTGCAGGTGGGGACGGTCTGGGAGGCCTTGAAAGCAGTGATTAGAGGAGAGCTGATCTCCATAAGGGCACACAGAGAGAGGAAGGAGAGGCAGGAAAGGGAGAGGCTGGTGGGGGAGCTCCTAGAATTAGATAGGAAATATGCGGCGGCGCCAGAGGAGGGGCTATTAAGGGAGCGGCGTAGCTTGCAGGCCAGGTTCGACCTACTGACCACTAGGAAGGCGGAAATGCAGTGGAGAAGGGCGCAGGGTGCGGCGTATGAGTACGGGGAAAAGGCGAGCAGGATGCTGGCACACCAGCTTCGTAAGCGAGATGCAGCCAGAGAGATTGGGGGAGTGAGAGAGAGGGGTGGGGACGTAGTGCAGAAGGGGCAGGAGGTGAATAGGGTCTTTAGGGACTTCTATAGGGAATTGTATAGGTCTGAACCGCCGAAGAGGAGAGGGGGAATGAAGAACTTTCTCGACAAATTGGGGTTCCCAAAGGTACAGGAGGAGCTGGTGGAAGGGTTGGGGGCGCCGATAGAGCTGCAGGAGCTAATTAAAGGGATAGGCCAGATGCAGGCGGGGAAGGCGCCGGGGCCGGATGGGTTCCCGGTGGAGTTTTACAGGAAATTTGTGGACTTGGTGGGTCCAGTGCTGGTGCGAGCCTTCAATGAGGCGCGCGAGGGGGGGGTTCTGCCCCCAACAATGTCGCAGGCCCTGATCTCCTTGATTTTGAAGCGGGACAAGGACCCGGTCCAGTGCGGGTCCTACAGGCCCATCTCCCTCCTGAATGTTGACGCCAAGCTGTTAGCAAAGGTCCTGGCAACCAGGATAGAGGACTGTGTGCCAGGGGTAGTCCATGAAGACCAGACGGGGTTCGTGAAGGGACGCCAACTTAACACAAATGTCCGGAGATTGTTAAATGTGATTATGATGCCAGCAGTGGAAGGGGAGGCGGAGATAGTGGTAGCGCTGGACGCGGAGAAGGCATTTGACAGGGTGGAGTGGGAATACTTGTGGGAGACGTTGGAAAGGTTTGGGTTTGGGGAGGGATTTATCAAGTGGGTAAAACTGCTCTATTCAGCTCCGATGGCAAGTGTGGTAACAAACGGGAGGAGGTCAGAATATTTTGGGCTCCATCGAGGTACTAGGCAGGGATGTCCCCTATCTCCCTTACTCTTTGCATTAGCGATTGAGCCGTTGGCGATGGCACTGAGGGGTTCAGGGGGGTGGAGAGGACTGACAAGGGGAGGGGAGGAACATCGGGTCTCGCTCTATGCGGATGATTTGTTGTTGTATGTGGCAGACCCGGAGGGGGGAATGCCGGAGGTAATGGGGATACTAGCGGAGTTCGGGGACTTTTCGGGATATAAATTAAATTTGGGGAAAAGTGAGGGCTTTGTAATACACCCGGGAGACCAAGGGGAGGGAATTGGGAGGCTCCCCTTCAAAAGAGCAGTTAAAAGTTTTAGGTATTTGGGGGTGCAGGTGGCAAAGAACTGGGGGACCCTCCACAAGTTGAACTTTTCCAGACTGGTGGAACAGATGGAGGAGGAGTTTAAGAGGTGGGACATGGTGCCGCTGTCGCTGGCAGGGAGGGTGCAGTCAGTTAAAATGACGGTCCTCCCAAGGTTCTTGTTTTTGTTCCAGTGTCTGCCCATCTTCCTCCCCAGGGCCTTTTTCAAGAAGGTAACGAGTAGTATCATGGGGTATGTGTGGGCACATGGCACCCCGAGAGTTAGAAGGGTCTTTTTGGAGCGGAGTAGGGATAGTGGAGGGCTGGCGTTACCCAACCTTTCAGGATATTACTGGGCGGCAAATACATCGATGGTACGAAAGTGGATGATGGAAGGGGAGGGGGCAGCCTGGAAGCGCATGGAGAGGGCGTCCTGCGGCAACATAAGCTTAGGGGCACTGGTAACGGCACCATGGCCGCTCCCTCCCACGAGGTATACCACGAGCCCGGTGGTGGCGGCCACCCTCAAGATCTGGGGGCAGTGGAGGCGACACAGGGGGGAAGTGGGAGGTCTGATAGGGGCACCACTAAGAGGGAACCACAGATTTGCGCCGGGAAAACACAGGAGGGGGATTCCAGAGCTGGCAGAGGGCGGGTATTAGACAACTGAGGGACTTGTTTATAGAGGGGAGGTTTGCGAGCCTGGGAGAGCTGGAGGAGAAATTTGGGCTCCCCCCGGGGAACACGTTCAGGTACCTCCAAGTGAAGGCATTTGCCAGACGACAGGTAGCGGGGTTCCCCGCGCTCCCCGACAGGGGGGTGAGTGATAGGGTGCTATCAGGGGTCTGGGTCGGGGAGGGGAAGATCTCGGACATCTATAAGATTATGCAGGAGGTGGAGGAGGTACCAGTAGAGGAGCTGAAAGATAAGTGGGAGTTAGAGCTGGGGGAACAGATAGAGGACGGGACATGGGCAGACGCCCTGGAGAGGGTCAACTCGTCGTCGTCATGTGCGAGACTAAGTCTCATTCAATTTAAGGTACTGCACAGAGCCCACATGACGGGGACAAGGATGAGTCGGTTTTTCGGGGGTGAAGACAGGTGTATTAGATGTTCGGGAAGCCCTGCGAATCATGCACATATGTTTTGGGCATGTCCGGCACTGGAGGAGTTCTGGAAGGGGGTGGCAGGGACGGTGTCGAGAGTGGTGGGGTCCAGGGTCAAGCCAGGATGGGGACTTGCGATCTTCGGGGTTGGGGTGGAGCCGGGGGTACAGGAGGCGAGGGAGGCTGGAATATTAGCCTTTGCGTCCTTGGTGGCTCGGAGGAGGATCCTGATTCAGTGGAGGGACGAAAGGCCTCCGAGTGTTAACACCTGGTTAAACGACATGGCAAACTTCATCCAATTGGAAAGGATCAAATTCGCCCTGAGAGGGTCGGTGCAGGGGTTTTCCAGGCGATGGCAACCCTTCCTAGACCTCTTGGATCAGAGATAGAAACTGAGGCCGTGACAGCAGCAACCCGGGAGGGGAGGGGAGGGCGGGAGGGGGGGGGGAGGGAGGGGGGACAAAGACGAAGGAAGTACGGTAGCGGTGGTGGCACGGGCAAGGCCTGCCCGAGGACGCTGCTAGAAATGATAAGTTGGTCTGACTGTCGGTTCGCCGGCGGGGGGGGGGGGGGGGGGGGGGGGGGGGACGCGCGGGTAGGGGGGGGGGGGACTTTTTTTTCTTTTTCTTGTTAAGTAGGGGGGTTTGACTTTGTTTTGTTATAATTCAAATGTGAATGTAGGGGGGGGTTAAAATGTTTGTATTTTGAAAAATTCAATAAAAATTATTTAAAAAAAAAGGATTAATGAGGCCTTTGCAACTTTCTACCGAGAGCTGCACACCTCCAAGCCCCCAGAGAACGATTTGAAGATTAAATGGTTCCTTGGCGGCTTGACATACCAGTCATGGGGGAGAAAAGGTGGCAGGGCCTGGAAGCCCCACTAGAATTGGGGAAGTCATGGAGAGCGTTAACTCCATTAAGTCGAGGAAGCGGCCTGGTCCAGAGAGACTCTGGTGGACGTTTGTAAAAGATATATGTCAGCACTGGCCCAGCATCTGCGGGAGATGTTCAATGACTCACTGTAGAGAGGGACCCTGCCGCCAACGCTGGCACAGGCCTTGATTTCACTGGTCCCTAAAAAGGACAAAGACCTCCAGGGAGTTTGTGTTATACAGACCCATCTCACTCCTAAACACGGACACCAAAGTCCTGGCAAAGGCCCTGTTTTGTTATGCTTTTGACGTGGCATGAGCTGCTTCCTTAACATAAGAACATAAGAACTAGGAGCAGGAGTATGCCATCTGGCCCCTCGAGCCTGCTCCGCCATTCAATGAGACCATGGCTGATCTTTTGTGGACTCAGCTCCACTTTCCGGCCCGAACACCACCGCCCGGGCGCTTCCGACCAGAAGCGAGAGCCCCTCAGGGCTCGCCTCCCCGCCTCACCGGGTAAGTGAAAAAAACGATAAGATGCCTTGATGTGCACTCTGACAAAGGAAGGTTCAGACTTGGAGATAGCTTTAACACATTTATTAAACTGTTAACGATTCTCCTACTTGGATTCGACTCTCCTGTTAATCCTGCTATAGATACTCAGACTGACGAACCTGCTACAATCCATGTGGTGGGTGTGATGTGTTTCAAATCAACCCTGTGTACTCACTGAGTGTCTCCACTGGAAACAGGAAGATTATGTGTGCTATATCCTTTTATATGGGTTGGTGTAATGCCCCCTTGTGGTAGTGTCACCTCTGTGTGCATCGTGAATGTCCATTGGTCGTGTCCTACCTTACTGACCTATTGGTTGAATGTCTGTGTGTCATGTCTCTGGTGCTCCCTCTAGTGTCCAGCTAGTCTACGTGTATTTACATTAACCCCTTGTGTATTTACAGTGATGCATAGCACTACAGGCCCTGGCGAGGCGACTGAAGAGTTGCATGGCAGAGGTAGTCGCGGAGGTCCATTCAGGCTTTGTCAAAGGCAAACAACTAACAGCGAACATCAGGCACCTGCTGAACGTGGTCATCACTCAGCCAGGGACGAGACATCTAAAGTGATCATCTCCCTGGATACAGAGAAAGCCTACAAAAGGGTCGAAGAGGTACTGGAATGGTTTGGGTTTTGGCCAGGGTTCACATCGTGGGTGAAACCACTGGACAGTACTCCCATGGCAAGCAAATGGACAAACACCACCAGCTCTGAATATTTCCGGTTGCACAGAGGCAGAAAGCAGGGAGGCCCATTGTTTCCGCTGTTATTTGCCCTGGCAATTGAGCCACTGGCTCTCAGATCAGTGAAAGGTTGGAGAGGCATTCAAAGAGGTGACAGACAGCATAGAGTCTCTCATACTGCCCAGTCCATCACACGAACCTGCCTCCCATCCATTGATTCCATCTACATCTCCCGCTGCCGGGGGAAAGCGGGCAGCATAATCAAGGATCCCTCCCACCTGGCTTACTCACTTTTCCAACTTCTTCCATCGGGCAGGAGATTCAGAAGTCTGAGAACACGCACGAACAGACTCAAAAACAGCTTCTTCCCCACTGTCACCAGACTTCTAAATGACCCTCTTATGGACTGACCTCATTAACACTACACCCTGTATGTTTCAACCGATGCCAATGCTTATGTAGTTACATTGTATATCTTGTGTTGCCCTATTATGTATTCTCATGTATTTTCTTGAATTCTGTTTAGTTCCCTTTTCTTCCCATGTACTGAATGATCTGTTGAGCAGCTTGCAGAAAAATACTTTTCACTGTACCTCGGTACACGTGACAATAAACAAATCCAATCCAATCCAATCATTCTACATGGATGACCTGCTGTTTTACATCTCTAACCCCCTGGCCAGCATGGGAGGAATAATGGAACTCCCAAGGGAGTTCGGAGCCTTCTCAGGTTACAAACTGAACCTGAGCAAGAGCAAAACCAGACTGGCTGTCTGATTTGGCAGAGTTCCTCAAATTGGAGAAAATAAAATACAGCATTCAGGGATCAGAGGAAAGCTTCCACATCAGTGGAGAACATTCACCAGTGGAGAACATTCACCAGCCTGTTCCAAGACCTGTTCGCAACCAGCAGCCAAGTGGGTGGGAGGAAGCGTAACAAAACGGACACAAGTAGGAGAGAAAGTGGGAAGGGGATAGGTATGGGGGGGTCGGGGGGGGGGGGGGGGGGGGTAGGAGGAGGCCGCCAGGAGTAAGACAGGGCAAGTAGGAAAGGGGAACCTGAAGAGACAGAGGGCGAGGACATAGAAGGAGGCAACCACAGCGATAAGGACAACACACCCGGCCAACTCCAGGGCAGTAAAGATGGGAGGCAGCCGACCTCCGGGGGCTCGCAAACAGGGGGCCCTCATACCTGTACATAGGTTCTGTATCGGGGAGACATAACTAACTGTCTACCCCACATGATTTATTTTCCTGGTTACTTTTTCTTTGCGCACGTCAAGGATACATTAACCCTCCACAAAGCTTCACTTCACACTCCAACCCCCAAAACCCCACCCAGCTCTTCCTCCCATTTATGCCTAACCTCCTCCACCAGGGCACTGTCTCTCTTTAACAGCTGCCCATATATATCTGCGACCCTGCCCTCACCAATTTTGTCCTCGGACAGGAGTTTGTCCTGCAGACCGGGGTGGCAGTGCCGCAAAGAAAGCCACCTCTTTCCTTATAAAGTCCTTAAATTGCAGATACTTGAACCCATTTTCCTTTGGCAACTGATATGCCCCCTCCAGCTCTTCCGAGTCTGCAAACTTCCTTCCAAAAAACAAATCTGTAAAATATTCCATCCCAACCTGCCATCACCCCCGGAACCTCGTATCCAACCCTGTTGGGACAAACCTATGATTGTCGCAAATCAATGGGCACAGGGATATGCCTTTCATTCTAAAATGCTGTAGGCACTGGTTCCACACCCTCAACAATGATACCACCACCTGGCTTGTGGAGTATCTGGCCACGAGAACAGAAGTGACCTCAAGATGGTCCCAGATGAATGCTAGAGGGCAGGAGAGGAGTTGTAGGAGTTGCCGTTCCGGATGGTGGGGGTGGATTTCCGGTATCTAGGGATTCAGGTAGCGTGGAGCTGGGCCCAGCTGCATAAATTGAATTTGGCATGACTGGTGGAGAGAATGAAGGCAGACTTTAATAGGTGAGATGTGCTGCCACTGTCACTGTCTGGACGCGTGTAGATGTTTACAATGACGGTGCTGCCCAGGTTCTTGCATGTGTTCCAGGACCTCCCCATCTTTGTTCCCAACTCTTTTGCTAGGAACGGGATAATTTTGAGGATCGTGTGGGCGGGAAAAACCCCATGGGTGAGGAGGGTATTTTTGGAGAGAGGGCGAGGGGAGGGCTGGCGTTGCCGAGTTTAATGAACTATTATTGGGTGGCAAATGTCACAATGGTTAGGAAATGGACAGTGGAGGAGGGATCAGTCTGGGGACGGATGGGGGGGTAGGGGTTTATTTTCATTGTTGGGGAGGGGAGATAAGGGGGAAAAGTAAGGGGGCGGGAGAGTTGTGGGCTTGGTATCAGGGAGTGTTGTGGCCTGTGTTCCTTGTTAATGTGAACTTTTGGGTTATCTGATATTTCTATGTGCATATGCAAAAAGCCTTCAATAAAAATATTTCTGAAAGAAAATTTAACTCGGAACCCATCCGGACCTTGGGCCTGCCCTGTCTTCATCGTCCCCACGCAATCCATTTTCTTCCTCAGCCTAATCAGGGCCCCCAGTCCCTGCACCTTCGTCTCCACCACCCTCGGGAAGTTCAGCCAATCTAAAAGCCGCCTCATGCCCTCATCGCCCACCGGAGGCTCCGAGCTACACAATTTCCAGTAAAAAGCCTCAAAAACCCTATTCATCTCTCCCGTCTCTATTACCACTGTACCCTCATTATCTCTCATCCGCCAAATTTCCCTCGCTGCTGCCTGCCTCCTCATTTGATGCACAATCATCCTGCTGGTTTTCTCCCCATATTCATATACTGCCCCTCTGGCCCTGTGCAATTGCCCCACCACCTTTTCCATGGACCAAAGTCCATATTCCATCTGGAGCTCCTGTCTCTCCTTCTGCCGTGCCTCCTCAGGCATTGCCAACCCTCAGAATGGCCTCCACCAACCTCAACCTCTCAGCCCGCTCCACCCTTTCTTTGTGAGCCTGAATCAAGATAAACTCCCCCCATACCAATGCCTTCAGTGCCTCCCACAACATGGAGGCAGAGATCGCCCATCTTATTCTGCTCCACATAGCTCTGGATAGCCACACCTATTTTCCGCAAACCACCTTATCGGCCAATGACCCCACATCCAACCTCTACTGCGGCAATTGGGGACTCCCCTTTGACACCCGCAATTCCACCCAATGTAGCACGTGGTCATACACCACAATCGCCAAATATTTCGATCCAACCACCCCCGCCAACAGCACCTTGTCCAGAACAAAGAAATCAATCCGCGAGTACACCCGATGGACAGGTGAAAAATACGAAAATTCCTTCAACTCAGCCTCTCAAACCACCACGGGTTTGCCCCTCCCGTGCGTTCCGTAAACCCCAACAGCTCATTTGCCATGGCAGACCCTTCATAGTCTTAGGAATACCTGCCCCACCCAGCCCTTCCTGAATCTCATCTAGTCCTCCACCTTCAAATGCGCCTCCTGAACAAACACAACGCCCACACAGAAACTCCTTAAATGCACAAAAATGCGAGAACTCTTTATCGGTCCATTTAATCCCAGAATGTTCCACGTCATCGACCGCATCTGGGGGGGGGGGGGGGGGGGGTCCTCACCCCCCACCTCGATTCAGCCATAGCCCCTCTTTAACCCGCTCCCCCAGATCCACGTCTCGTTCACCCTCACGGCTACCCCAAGATGTCCGCAGCCATCGCCCCTTAACCAACTGCACCACACCAACTCCACTCACACCAGCATTCTCACCAACCCCCCCCCCCCCCCCCCCCCCCCCCCCCCCCCCCCCCCCCATAAACAAAGAAAAGGAAAACCAACCCACCCCACCCACTCCCTCCATGGATCGACTCCCCGCTTCACTCCCGTTACTAGGCTACCTGCTAGCATGGTGGCCCCACTCAAGGAAACTGCCTACCCCCACTTCTACCACCCCTCACCCGCAACTCCCCAAGAACAGTTGAACATGTACCCGTCCACACCCAAACACAGTAAATACAACAATCTGCCGGCATGCAGACCCATATTCCGTACTGGCATCTCCAGGGTTCAATGTTCTCACAAGTCCCCCAGTCCATTGTCACTCAAAATTTACTCACCTCCTCCAGCGTATCAAAATGAAATTCCTGATTCTGGTGCGTGACCCACAGATGAGCAGGATACAACATCACAAACAGCACTCCTTTCCTCAAGAGGGCCACTTTGGGCTGGAACAAACCTGCCTGCTCTCCCACACAACAGCAGCAACATTAAGCTACCCAGATACAAATTAACTGCCTCACAGAACCATTCTACCCTCAGATATGGCTCACCTCAATCCTATGAGCCTCTTTAAAAACAGGGGGAGCAAGGTATGTTTACACATTCAAGGAAACCACACTATCAGGAAAGAGTAGGGTAGCTCTGGTTCACGTTGGAGTTTACTGTATTAATGGAGTAATATAATGGTCAGGATTTTCCCTGCTATCGGAAAAGGCAGATGTTATCATGATGATCCTGATTTTCATGACCCGTCAATGATGTGGGAGGGGGCAATCAGGTCATGTTTCTGCACAGACGTAAAACGCAACTTAGCACTTCTCTCAAATATTTTCTGTTCCTTTTGCCGAACCCACCCGACACGAATGAGAGAGGAAAATCCCAATCAATATCTCTTGATAGCTTCACACTACCATAGCTAGTCAGAAGCAAATCTATGGCTATTTACCACGAATGAAAATTACTAATGAATATAAACTCCAAAATATCATTCCTAGAGGAAGAAATTACTATTCAAATTTTCAGCATTCTGCAGGTGCAAAAAGCTCCTTATTTTCACCAATTTCAGACAATCCTAACAATAGCTATGTCATATCAGTGTAACTTATTCCTAGCACGTTGCAATCATACAATCTAACACATTGATGCAGAGATCAGAAACACAATTTATGTGGAATTTCCAGTATCCCTCAGGCATTATTACTGAGTAACCACACCATAAACCATATAATGGAACACAAATACCAATAGCATGCAAAGTGCACCTGGTTTGCAACAGAAATATGCTAATGTGAGGAACTTGAACCCATACCCATAGCATGCCAGTGGTGCAAGTGCACTGTGAAAAATGCTTCAGGAATGCAATTTTATGTCCACGCTAGTTCCTGATTTGTAACTTGGAAAAAAATGGAGTGATTTGATTTGTTTGAATAGTGATTAATAGCTTTAACTACCTGTCCAGATGTGAGTGAAACAACCTGGTTAACTTAACATGAAGTAGCTCATTAGTTATTTAAACAATGAAAATACAAGTGTGACAGACATTTTCCGGTTTAACTTGGTTGTGCAATGGGCATTTGTCTATGCACGGCTATGCCTGCCAGACACTGCTAAATTAAATTTGAAATTCTTAGTTTACATTCTAATATATGAAAAGTATTTAACCTCGGTTTAATATCTATTTGAAGAAAGATATTCACAGATGTGCTACCTATGATTATTCCAAAAAAATAAATTTCATAATAAATTCAAACAAACTACATGCATATCACGGGCAATTATCTCGACATTGCCAACTTCCCATACGTAGGACTGACCCCGACTATTAACCTATTTCCCATTCTGTAACACTGCTCTTGTAAAATCTCATACCTCAACATGGTGTGCATGTTTATGTTATCAATGCAAAGCAAATTTGTTCCCAGCTTTAAATTATAGAGCACATTCCACCAATAGACATTACAGATAAATCTATTTTTCTCTTTAGCATATAAAGTTTAATTCAAGCAATTAACAAGAAATACTGCATGAAATAATGGGGGTGATTCTGTGACCTCTTTACGCTCTCGCTCGAGCAAAACAAGGCCGGTGAATTGCGGGAGAGGCCGAAAACGAAAATCGCGAGAGGCTCCAAACAGTTTGCGATGGAATTGGCTCGCTCCCGTAGGCAAAATCGGGGTCTCGCTGTAGCGTGGCGAGAAACAAATTATCACCACTTAAGCCCTATTTCCACAAAATTAATGGGAGCCACCCCATATCCAACTTCCCGTCATTCATCGACCTCCCCAGAAAGTGGTCACGCTGGCACTGATTAGTACTCTTTTCGAAAAACGTGAACCTGGTGGAAGGGCTTCTGCAGCGAGCTGAGAAAGTGAGTAGCCATCTTTGCTCACAGGCAAAGAGCTCAGGGTGCAACGCTTGCCACCCCAGTGCTCGGCATGGGTGGAGAACCCTCGGCTGGGTGGAGGGGGGAACCTCTGGAGGGCTGGACTGACATGGGAAGGGGGGGGTGGGAGGAGGGGAGGCGCTGGGGGGCAACTTCACGCAGCACCAGCATGCCAACCCCTGGATCGTGTGTACCCATTCTGGGGGCAGCCACAGCCCCTGCCCATCTGCCCCACTGACCACCCATAACCTCCACTGACTGCCGGGACCTCTGGCTGTGTGGCTGAAGGCTATTGCTAATAGGAAATTGGCAATCATGGTTAAGTGAGCACTTCACACAACCCTTTGGAAGGGCAACTGGGGATGGGCAATAAATGCTGGCCTCACCAGCGATGCCCTATCCCGTAAATTAATTTTTAAAAAGTGGATTCCAGTGGGTGGGCAGGCCTTGTAGCATGTGGGAGTCATTGTCTATCATCCCAATCATACCTTGATGCATGGACACTGTGCTTGAACACTGCGGGAAGCAACACTACACACACAGCAGCCAACATCCGAAAACCCTGGGATGGGACACAGCTCCGGGGACATGTTCATGGCTGGATGGTGGGTGAGTGTTACGGGGAGGAGGAGCTTCCTGGAGAGATGGGCCAATGGTTCGGAGGTCGGCCCGCATTTCAGAAGAAAGTGACAGAGGCGTCAAACTGCTTGTGGTCAAGAGTGCTTATTGTGGTGCTGCCCCCTCCCCCACCCCACTTCACCACCTACCTACTCCCTCCCACCATCTCCCCCCTCCCCCAATGCGCTCAGTGATCCTTGATGTGCTTTGCCATCCTAGCTCTACTGTTACATTTAGTTGTGTCCCCCGGATGCACATGCCAGCTGCTTACCTCGTCCCGTGGCCTTAGATGACCCTGGCGGGCATCCTCTGCGGGTTCTGGGGCTGGAGGGCCCTGGCACACTTGCTGGCAGCACATGCACAGCCGTGCTGCCCTGTTCTGGGTGCTGACTGTGAGACGCGGCCTCATCAGAAGGATGGAACTCGGGGCAGCTGGTGGCCACCGTCACCACTCCATGGGACAGGTCCGGTTGCCACCCAGCGCACCCTCCTCTCGGTCAGTGCCCATAGGGCCCAGGGGTTCATCGTGTGTTGAGGGGTAGCTGGTTCGAGCCCTGGCTTCCCCTGCATTATCTGGTTCAGCGAGCCCTGGTGGCTACTCGATGTCTACACCAAGGTGACAACACCCTCGGCGATGCTCCTCAGTGAATGGGACATGCTCTGCAGTGCCTTGCCAATCCCCACACAGGACAAGCTCCGCAGCACCTTGGCCATTCCCACCTGAGAGCAGGATATGTCCCGCAACACCTCATCATGGCCAGCTTGGTACTGGGTAGCATAATAATAATAATATTTATTGTCACAAGTAGGCTTACATTAACACTGCAATGAAATTACTGTGAAAAGACCCCAGTCGCCACATTCCAGCGCCTGTTCGGGGACACAGAAGGAGAATTCTTTGTTCTTGGAAAATAGGCAACAGGTTTCGATAAAGGATCTGGATCGGCGCAGGCTGGGAGGGCTGAAGGGCCTGTTCCTGTGCTGTAATTTTCTTTGTTCTTTGCTTTGAGAATTCAGAATATGTCCAAATTGTCTAGTACTCCCAGCAAGTCAGACATTCTGCCGAGACGCTCAGCCATGGCCTTCACTGACTATGCGCGGCTTTGGACATCTTCACTAATGGTGCCGACCTTGTGTATCAGGCTCTCCATTGCGATTGCCATCCTAGCAATGCCACGCAATGTCGACGACATCTCCTGCGCCCGAAGCCTCTGGGACTCCTCCAATCAGCTATGGATAAGCAGACATCTCCCTCTGAATGTCCTGACCACTCCCTATTGCCTCAACCAGCTCCGGGTGTATGTCTTCCAAAGGCTCAGCATCAGGCTGGGACCAGCCGCATCCTGGGTCCAGCAGATCTCTGACTACTGTATCGCCTGAGGGTTCCTGCCTCCATTAATGTACATCAACAGCTGTGTGGTGTTCACCCAATTGTGGCCCAGAGCCTGACCACTAACATTTCCCAGTGAGGTGCGTGTATCTGCACTAGTGAAGGGTGGGGATGACAGCTGTGACGCCTCAATCAAGTCTTTCTCAAAGCTCCCCTCTGAGGTGCTCTCCTGGGAGGCTGGAGAGGTGGCCACCCAGAATGGGCTAGCGCCGTCGGCTGGAGGAGCTGCGGGAGAATGGACATGTGGTCAGGGGAGGGATGGGTCTGTCAGTAAGGCAATAACAACACATGTTTGACAGATCCTCCAGGTGGAACCCGGTGGTTCCTCACCTCTGCGGCGTCCGCCAACCTTCGCGTGGGTGACCACCCAGTCACCTCCAGTGCCCGCTCTTCGAAGTAGGTGACAAATATTAAGTCTGGCACTCCGCCGCCAGTCTGGGTCATTTCCCGTCGATTGTGGGAGAACTTTTCCTGAGGAGATACAGAGAGGACTTCATTAACTACATGCGTGGTTCACAGTGGTGGGAAGGGTGGTTGAGGATCGCAGGAAGGTTAGAGGGGGGGTGCTCGCCTGGGGGCACCAAGGTCTCGGGGGGAGGATGGAGGTGCTAGGTGTCTCCTCAGTCGTGCAGCCCGGTGGAGGTCATTGACCTTTTTTCGACACTGGAGGCCAATAGTCCTGGTCACACTCCCGAGCTTACAGCCACCGCCACCTAGTCCCAGGCAGCACTGGCTGCCCTGTGGCTGACCTCCAGGACCCTCGGGCGAACAGCATATCCCTCCTGGCTTCCACTGCATCTAGGAGCCTCCCCAGGTCTGCATCCCCGAATCTTGGGGCTGGTCGCCTGAGTGCCATCGTTGTGAACTGGCTGGGGTTTACTGAGCAAGAGCTGCTTAAGTGCTGCTTGACCTTGTTAGTGGTGGACTGGTGACCGCCATGATGGCAAGCCTTCATTTGCGGTGAGAAGACTGTGGGGCCTTGTTAAGTGCACCAATTAACGTTGGATAGTGTTGTCGGCCTCACTGAGCCGAGCGCCGGGAAACTTGCGGCAGTTCCGGCTCGCTACCACACTTAGAAACCTTTCTGGAGTATCGCACCCAATGCATTTGTTAATATCTGGGGACATATTATCCAATAATGACATTAAAAACATGCTATATTTTTTGCGGAAAAGCCTGAAGTAGGTGCTTCATAATAAATCAATCAATTTTTCATGCTAATTCAACAATAGATTCTAAAATGTGAATTAGTTATTTATTTAGAGTTTTTCTTAAGGAATTCAAATCCATCTGTGACTGAGTAAAAATACTAATCCGTATTAAAGTTATAAAATTATTCAGATATCACACCATTTACTCACCAATTTATCAACAAAAAAATAAGCAACTTCATTTTGGAATATAAAATCTATATAATCTTTATGTTTTAAATAGATGAAAGCAATGCACCATTTAGCTCAATAAATTGACTTAATCTTTCATACATTTGCATAGGCATCAACATGGGACAAGGACAGAAAGGGCATGATCTAACGGCCTCAATGCCTCCAACTCGGGACTTGACAAGGACACTAAATTTCGCGAGAGGTTTCTCCAGGCAATGGCAGGTGCCCAGGTGGCACTGCCAGGCTGGCAGGAGCACTGGCAGGGACCCAGGCCAAGGTACCCATGTGGCATTTTGCCTGTGATGGGGATCGGGCTTTGGGGTGCCCTGCCTTTATGAGGTGGAGTACGTTGGGGAGGGGGGGAAGTAGAGAACCCCCTAACTGTGAAGTTGGGGGAGGGGGGAGTCCGTACGTTGCGGTGGGGGGCTTCAGAAATAGGGGCGCCATTTGACAAGCTCAGCTTGTTAGTGCAGGAAATGTGTCGAACTGCGATCTCTGCAGCGTGTTCCTCGCCAAGGCCCGAGAAAGAAGCAGAATCCGGTTTAATAGTGGCATCAATTTCGGCGCTGCAAGTGCCAGGAAACACCCTGCTAAATACACCCAAAACAGGACTCTGTTTCTTTTCCATTAAATTGAGCCCAAAGTTTTAATTCGGCATGCAACAAGATTCTGGCTGGGATTTTCCACTCCTGTTCATTTCATGTGGTTTCAGTGATGGGAGAGGAAAATATTGCGAATACTGGAAAGTCGCATTTTACATCACCGTAAGCACAAACGATTGCCCCTTCCCTCATTATTGTTAGGGTGCATTTCCCAGCATTGAACATCGGAAACATCGTTATAATAAATTACAATATCAGTATAAGCCCCCACGTCGGAATCATCACCCCCAGCCATCAGAAAATCCATCCATGGTGACGTAATGACAGAACGGTGTGAATCATGACTAGTCGCCGAAGATGTGCACCTAGCGAGGAGAACTCTGAGTTGAGCTCAGGTGAGCGCAGCACATGGGGCTGGGAGTGTGGAAAAGAGGGTCATGCTCGGGTACCAGCCCTGAAACTGTCTAGGGTGCACCTGGGCTGTATCTGGATAGTGCTTGGGTAGTGCCAGGTCAGGTGCCAGGTAGTGCCGGGCAAGGGGCGGGTTCCAGGTGACCTGGTTTGCTTGCTCTTTGCTTGGACAGCCTTTAAAAATTGTGCCCTGATCCTCGTGCTTATAATTTGCTGGTGGGGTGAGTGAATCAGAACAACTGAGGCCAGGACTTTCCCCAATTGTCAGTCGTTCTACAGCTACACATTATGAAGACAAAAAAGGAGTGTAGATAAGTTCATGGAAAAATGTGATTAATGCAGGAATTTCATACATATTGTACTAAATGTATTTGGTGCAGTAAGGCTGGGTTAATGTGCTTCTGATTGCTGCAGTAATATTTTTTTAAATCTTGGCCGTCCCGAGTAGTCTGATTTTAGTGAACACTGCTTATTGTTGTCCTTCAGTACCACTGCACACCAAGACATAGGTCATGTACTGTCAGTAAAAGGTCTTCATCTGGATCCTGACAGGGTGAGACCTCTAACAGATGTACATGGCTGACATGCTGTTAAGAGCAGCGCTTCCCATGAAGAAAGCTGAAGATTCTACAACAGTGTGTTAAATCTTTCAGACTGAACGTGAAGCAACAGTTCGACATGCACAGGTCATCACCCCGCAGAGATATTAAATCGGACAGTCAAGCGCATTGCCCAAATCAAGCAAACTACCCAACAAGATACAACCCTCCCAGGTGCTTCAAGAAGTAGTGATGGCAGGATGGCCTGAGAGAATCAAGGACACATCTGATATAACATGAGCATATTGGGCATACAGAGATGAACTGACAGCCCAATGTAGCACCTTATACAAAGGAAATAGAGTCATTATCGATGAGAGGAGTGATGCTGAAGTGCACCTATGCAAGGTACCAAGGGACTGATTAGAGTCTGAGGAAGGCAAGAGAGGTTCTCTCCAGGCCAAACATGAGCAATGAAATTAAAGATCACATCACGCAGTGCGATGCTTGTAACACGAACGAAGCAAAACAAGCTAACGAGCTATTAATAACACGACATCTTCAACAGAATATGGATGAAGCTGGGAGTAGACCTTGTCACTATAGCAGCAATCGATTAATTTGTCACCGTAGACCACTGTACAGTAGCACAGTGGTTAGCACTGTTGCATCACAGCGCCAGCCATCCGGGTTCGATTCACGACTTGGGTCACTGTCATAGAATCATAGAATTTACAGTGCAGAAGGAGACCATTCGGCCCATCGAGTCTGCACTGGCTCTTGGAAAGAGCACCCAAGCCCACACCTCCACCCAAACCCCATAACCCAGTAACCCCATCTAACCTTTTTGGACACTAAGGGCAATTTACCATGGTCAATCCACTTAACCTGCTCGTCTTTGGACTGTGGGTGGAAACCGGAGCACCCGGAGGAAACCCAGCAGACACAAGGAGAATGTGCAGACTCAGACAGTGGCCCCAAGCCAGGAATCGAACCTGGGACCCTGGCGCTGTGAAGCAACTGTGCTAACCACTGTGCTACCATGCTGTCTGTCTGTGCAGAGTCTGCATGTTCTTCCTGTGTCGGCGTGGGTTTCCTCCCACAAGCCCCAAAAGACGTACTCGTGTAGGTGAATTGGACGTTCTGAATTCTCCCTCAGTGTATCCGAGCAGGCAGCGTAGTGTGGGATCCCGTAGGGGATTTTTACAATAACTTCATTGTAGTGCTAATGTAAGCCTACTTGTGACACTAATAAAGATTATTATTACTAGCATACAAGCTATGGGAAATAATGAAATTGTGGTGATACACCTGTGAATAATATTGCAAATACTCAGCAATGCGACCTACCACCAGCATGTGGTGTCAGGAATTAGTCATGTGACATCCGGCTATCAGGAGTCGGTCGTAAGGCGTACTCAAGGACAGTCGCACATCGGGTAGTTCGAGAGCAACCTAGTCTGGATAGCATTCTATATGTTATCCTTCCACATGTTAACTAATAAATCATGGGGCTGCACGATGGCACAGTGGATAGCATTGCTGCCTCACGGCGTTGAGGTCCCAGGTTCAATCCCGGCTTTGGGTCACTTTCCCTGTGGAGCTTGCACATTCCCCTCGTGTTTGCGTGAGTTTCGCCCCCACAACCCAAAGATGTGCAGGGTGATGCACTATAAATTGACCACAGAAGCGAAGTTGTAGTCCGAAACTGAAGGCTTTAATCGACAAGATGTTTCCCCAGCAGCTCAGGTACAGAAAGGAAGCTGTGGGGAAAACACGGGTTCTTATACCCCACCTTACAGGGCGGAGCTACCTTACAGCTCTAACCAATGGGTGACTAGTGTTACATACCATTGGGCCAATGAGCAGCGAGCCTTCTCCATCAATGGTGTCTCGGCATTGTTAGTTACCGTAATACCTCTAGTCGTACTACCACATTCACCCCCTGTTGAAAAAGAATCCGGCGGGGGGGTGGTGGCGGCTTGGTGATCCGCACGGGTTGAATAGTATACTGGTAGTATGACTAGTGTTGAGGTACTGCGCTACTTTCGTACCGCGTCTGCCCACTGGCCCATAACTATTTACAAAGACATAATACAGTTTGCAATTTCACAATTGGCCATGTACATGTCACATTAAAAGTCTATATACAGTTCACAGCGACACAATCAGACGGTCGGGGGCCTTGGTCCTTTGCGATCGACGGAGCTTCAGCGGAGATTTAGGTGGAGGTGCATGCGTCTGTGACTCCGGGAGCGTGGATCCAGTCCCCGTAATGGCTTCAACACCCCTAGATGGCGCTGGTGAGGGTGGCCGACCCAGGGAGGGGGAGTCCAGACCTCTAGATGCCGCTGGTGGGGAGGTTGACTGGACTACTGTCTGTAGAGTGCTGCGGTGGGCGGGGGGGTCCAGGCAGGGCCGGTGGGAAAAACGGTTGTCCAGGGCAGTGGGTGACAGTGAGGTGCACCAGTGAGGGGGAGGGTGGGGCTGGCGGCGAGGGCGAGGGAGGGGATCCGGCGGGCGCCAGGTCCCGTAGGGATACCGTGTCTTGTCGGCCGTCGGCGTACTCCACGTACGTGTACTGGGGGTTAACGTGGAGTAAATGGACCCTCTCAACCAACGGGTCCGACTTGTGCGCCCGCACGTGTTTCTGGAGCAGGATGGGCCAGGGGGCTGCCAGCCAGGTCGGGAGCGAGGTCCCTGAGGAGGACTTCCTGGAGAAGACAAGGAGATGTTTGAGGGTACGCGAGAAGAAGGCCACGGGTCTGCCCGCTTGGTTGAGGGTGGCCGCCAGAGCTACGTCGGACGCGTCACTCTTGACTGGGAAGGGGAGGGACTCGTCGATGGCACGCATCGTGGCCTTGGCAATGTCTGCTTTGATGCGGCTGAAGGCCTGGCGGGCCTCCGTCGACAGGGGCAAGTAGTTGTTTGGATGAGAGGACGGGCTTTGTCAGCGTAGTTGGGGACCCACTGAGCGTAATAAGAGAAGAACCCGAGGCAGCGTGTCAGGGCCATGGAGCAGTGAGGGAGGGGGAGTTCCATCAGGGGGCGCATGCGTTCCGGGTCGGGGCCTATCACTCCATTTCGCACTACGTAGCCGAGGATGGCTCGGTGGTCAGTGCTAAACATACATTTATCCATGTTATACGTTAGATTCAGGAGTTTTGCGGTCTGGAGGAATTTGTGGAGGTTGGTGTCGTGGTCCTGCTGATCGTGGCCGCAGATGGTGACATTATCAAGATACGGTCCATCTCTCGCTGGAAGACCGAGATCCCGTTTGTGACACCGAAGGAAACCCTTACGAAATGGTAGAGTCGCCCATCCACCTCGAACGCAGTGTACTTGCGATCACTCGTGGGGATGGGGAGCTGGTGGTAGGCGGACTTTAGGTCTACCGTGGAGAAGACCTTGTACTGCGCGATCCTGTTGACCAGGTCGGATATACGGAGTAGGGGGTATGCGTAAACTTGTTGATGGTCTGGCTGTAGTCGCTGACCATCCTGTTCTTGTCCCCAGTCTTTACCACCACAACTTGAGCTCTCCAGGGGCTGTTGCTAGCCTCGGTGACCCCTTCCCTCAGAAGCTGCTGGACCTCGGACCTGATGAACGTCCGATCCTGGGCACTGTACCGTCTGCTCCTAGTGGCAACGGGTTTGCAATCCGAGGTAAGGTTTGCGAACAGGGAGGGGGGGGTCGACCTTGAGGGTCGCGAGGCTGCAGACAGTGAGGGGGGTATAGGGCCGCCGAATTTAAACGTTCGAGTCTGAAGATTGCACTGAAAATGCAACCCTAGATCTTCCCAGTACACCCGCGGGGGGGGGGGGGGGGGGGGGGGGGGGGGGGGGGGGGGGCAGCACTAAAGGGGCTGCCGTTCAATCAAGCCCGACATAAATTCCGCTACCTGGGGATCCAAATAGCCCATGACTGGAAAGGGATCCACAAATGGAACCTCACCAGCCTGACGGAGGAAGTTAAAAAGGACCTGCAAAGATGGAACACACTCCCGCTCTCCCTCGCGGGGAGAGTTCAGACGATCAAAATGAACGTACTGCCCAGGTTCCTCTTCCTGTTTAGATCCATTCCGATCTACATCCCCAAGGCCTTTTTCAAAGCGCTGGACAAACTCATCATGGCGTTCGTATGGGGGGGTAAAAATGCTAGGATCCCAAAGAAGGTCTTACAAAAAACAAAAACCAGGGGAGGGCTAGCCCTCCCGAATCTACAATTCTACCACTGGGCAGCAACAGCCGAGCGAGTAAAGGGATGGATCCAGGAGCCAGAAGCTGAGTGGGTGCGTGCGGAGGAGGCCTCCTGCATGGGAACCTCCCTCCGGGCCCTCGCCACGGCAGCACTCCCATCCCCACCCAAAAAACAGTCCAGCAGCCCAGTGGTGACAGCCACCCTCCAATCCTGGAACCAACTGCGGCAGCAACTTGGCCTGACCAAAATGTCAAACAGGGCTCCCATCTGCAACAACCATAGGTTCACACCAGCACTGACTGACGCCACCTTCAAAAGGTGGAGGCAGGACGGGGGGACACTGACAGTCAGGGACCTATACACGGACGACAGGATCGCAACACTGGACGAACTGACAGAGAAATTTCAGCTAGCTAGGGGGAACGAGCTACGGTACCTGCAGCTCAAAAACTTCCTACGAAAGGAGACAAGGACGTACCCACAACCGCCACGACAGACACTACTGGAAGACCTACTGGACGCAAGTATCCTAGAGAAAGGGAACTGTAGTGACATGTATGACCGACTGGTAGATAGGGACGACACCGTACTGGACGCAACAAGAAGGAAATGGGAGGACGACCTGGGGATGGAGATAGGGTGGGGACTCTGGAGCGAAGCACTGCATAGGGTCAACTCCACCTCCACGTGCGCAAGGCTCAGCCTGACGCAACTAAAAGTGGTACATAGAGCCCACTTAACAAGAACCCGTATGAGTAGGTTCTTCCCGGAGGTGGAAGACAGATGTGAACGGTGCCAAAGAGGCCCGGCCAACCACGCCCACATGTTCTGGTCTTGCCCCAGACTCGTGGAGTACTGGACAGCCTTCTTCGAGGTTATGTCCAAAGTGGTGGGAGTGAGGGTGGAGCCATGCCCGATAGTGGCGGTCTTCGGGGTTTCAGAACAGCCAGATCTATTCCTGGGGAGGAGGGCGGACGCCCTTGCCTTTGCCTCCCTGATCGCCCGCCGTAGAATCCTGTTTGGCTGGCGGTCAGCAGCACCGCCCAGAGCTGCGGACTGGCTGTCCGACCTCTCGGAATCTCTCCAAATGGAGAAAATCAAATTTGCCATCCGAGGGTCGGACGACGGCTTCCACAGAACGTGGGAGCCATTCATGCAACTGTTCCGGGACCTATTTGTGGCCAATGTACAAGAGAAAGAATAGTCGGGGGAAGGTAGCGGGAGGGGGGGGGGGGCTACAGGTTCGGTACGGGGGTTCGATGGCTAGCTAAGGCCCAAAACCAAACTAAATAAACATGTTGAGGGGGGGGGGGGGGGGGGGGGGGCGGGCGCAGTTACTACTACGAAGATGCTTACCTGTAAATATGTATGTTAGTTTTTTTTTTTGTTTTTTTTTTTCTCTCCTAACAATTTGTAATTTGTTCAATATAAAATATGAAAACTGAATAAAAACATTTATAAAAAAAAGAAAATGCAACCCTAGGAGTGTGGCTGCGCAGAGGTGGGGGAGGACGTAGAGCCTGTAATTCTTGAACTCCCTTCCCTGGACAGTGAGGTTCGCTACACAATACCCTTTTATTTCAACTGAATGGGAGCCAGAGGCCAGGGCGACTTTTTGATTGACGGGGTGGACAGGAAGAGAACAGCGCCTTACCGTTTCAGGGTGTATAAAGCTCTCCGTGCTCTCAGAGTTGAGCAGACAGGACGTCTCGTGCCCGTTGATCAATACCATCGTCGTCGCTGTGGAAAGAGTGCGGGGTCGAGACTGGTCCAAGGTCACAGATGCCAACCGTGGCCGGAGTTCAGAATCATCCTCGGGCGGTGTGTGGTTACCCGTGCTGGGGTCCTTGGAGTCGGTCCAAGGTGGCGGCGCCCACTGGTTGCATATGCCTGGGGATGGACAAAATGGCGGCGCCCATCCCCCGCACGTGGCGTCAGCAGAGCAAGATGGCGGCGTCCGGAGGCCCCGTGGCACTGGGGGGGGGGGGGTGAAAGCTGGCGATGTTCGTGGGCCACACGGGCCTGTGGAGAGGGTTGGAGCGGCGATCTGCACTCGCCGCCTGGGACCGCAGCGACCGCCCGGGCCTGGCAGACTGCCATGAAATGGCCCTTTTTGCCGCACCCCTTACACGTTGCTGAACGGGCTGGGCAGCGCTGTTGGGGGTGTTTCGCCTGCCTGCAGAAATAGCAACGGGGCCCAGCGGGGTTGCCGGGGCGTCTCGCAGCGCAGACCTGAGGCGATTTAGAGTCCACTGAGGGGGAATTCGATGCTGCCCAGGGGGCCGCCGCACGGTCGGGGGCGTAGGCATTTCGGGACGCCACGTCCAGTGAGTCGGCAAGGGCCCGTGCCTCCTTGAGGTCCAGAGTGTCATTATCAAGCAGTCTCAGGCGGATTTGAGGGGACTGCATACCTGCAACAAAAGCGCCCGGATCAATAGTTCAGTATGTTCGTTTGCCGAAACTTGTGGGCAGTTGCAGATCCTCCCTAGCACAAGGAGCGCAGGATAGAACTTGTCTAGTGACTCACCAGGGCTCTGCCGTCTCGTTGCCAGTAGCTGCCGGGCGTAGACTTGGTTTACTGGGCGGATATAATGTCCTTTGAGTAGTTCCATTGCGGAATTGTAGTCAGTAGCGTGTAGATGTCCGGTTCCACTCTCGAGTGCAAGATCTGCAGTTTCTGCTCCCTCGTAGGTGTGCTTTCTGCCGTGCCGAGGTAGCCGTTAAAACATGCCAACCAGTGCTTAAAGATTGCTGTTGCGTTAGCCGCGTGGGGGCTGAGTTGTAGACACTCCGATGCAAATTCGCTTGATGCGAAGCTCCATCCTTTAAAATCTTGTCTATTAAATTGATGCACTATCAATTGACCACAGAAGCGAAGTTGTAGTCCGAAACTGAAGGCTTTAATAGATAAGATGTTTCCCCAGCAGCTCAGGTACAGAGAGGAAGCTGTGGGGTACACACGGGCTCTTATACCCCACCTTACAGGGCGGAGCTACCTTACAGCTCTAACCAATGGGTGACTAGTGTTACATACCACTGGGCCAATGAGCAGCGAGCCTTCTCCACCAATGGTGTATCGGCATTGCTAGTTACTGTAATACCTCTGGTCATACTACTACACAGGGTAGGTGGATTGGCCATGCTAAATTGGCCCTTAATTGGAAAAAATGAATTGGGTACTCAAAACTTTTTTTAAAAAACTAATAAATCATCATTCTAAGTAAGTCATCAGCAGTTCTGTATAAATCATTGCAAAGACAAGACAACAAAACACAACATAAATCATTTTCACAGTAATTCATTTTGTGTTTGTGCGAACACATGAACCTTATACTACTGTACTGAAGTGGAAGAATTAATCTATTAAAATTGACTACAAACATTGAATGCTTTCAGATGGGCATTTTCTCTAAATTGTAAATTCAAAGTACAGCTTAAAAACTACAAGTAATAGTTCTAAAACATCCTGAAAAGTATTTTTGCTTCCTCGTTATAATTTAGCTGATGAAACAAAAATAATCCAACATTCATGTACATGAATGTGTTCAAAAAATGTTGTAAATTGTTAATAAAGATAACATGTGCGATCAAAAAACAGCACGCCGCGGCAGTGTGGGGCCGATAGAAGCCATAAGACCTTGTTCCCGGGATCTAACCGGCTTGCGATGACTCACGAGATCTAACGCGATCTTGCGAGATGTTGCAATGTAAATCCCCCCATTGTGAGTGGGATCACCTTTTGCTAAACCTGGATTTTAGAACGAGACAGCTAGTCTCACTTTGATATACAGTTTCCTGAGGCACCCAAGTCGAAGGGGGATCTATCCCCTTCGTCTCGGATGAGCTCCGTTCAGTACTGTTCTCCACAAACGGGGACCAGACTGAAAAACACTCATGGGGGTCTCCCAGGAGATCGGAGGCCCACAGGTGCAGCCCTTTGGGCACTGTGGTACCTTGGCACTGCTTGTGGCACCTGGGCACCCTGGCACTGCAAGCCTGGCACCTAGCCAGTGCCACCTGCTCAGATGCCTGGCACTGCCCAGATTAGCACTGCCAAGGTGCCAACCTGGCATTTTTTTGTCCACTGGTGATCGGGCCGGTGTGTCTTGGTGGGTGTTGGGGGGGGTCTGGGGACCAGCTCATAGTGAGTTGGGACTTGGGGGGGGGGGGGGGGGGGGGGGTCGAGGGTCGCAAAGGAGTTTGAGATTGGGATGCCATTCAAAAATGGCGTCTCGATCTCTCACTACACGGCAAGCGAAGCTCCTCAGTGCAGAAAATGGGACTATGTTACGCCTCAGCCGCGCATTCCTTGCTGAGGCCCCCTATCTAACCTGAGTGGCATTCAATAGCGTTGTGTTTCTCGCCGCTGTGAGTGCCAAGAAACATGCGGCTAAACCCGTTAACTATGAGATTTTAGGGCAGCACGGTGGCCTAGTGGTTAGCACAACCGCCTCACGGCGCTGAGGTCCCAGGTTCGATCCCGGCTCTGGCTCACTGTCCGTGTGGAGTTTTCACATTCTCCCCGTGTTTGCGTGGGTTTCGCCCGCACAACCCAAAGATGTGCAGAGTAGGTGGATTGGCCATGCTAAATTGCCCCTTAATTGGAAAAAATAATTGGGTAATCTAAATTTATTAAAAAAAAATTAAAAATAAACTATGAGATTTTATTCACATTTAGTTAACTCGCGTCCAACATTTTGTTGAGCTGCAAATTAAAAGGGACCCAGTTAATATAGAATACAGAAATGTGAAAATAAAGTAATTTACAATATGTTATAAAGAACATTTTACCTCAGAAAACCATGTTTAAAATGTATTACAATCCTATAAACCCATTCTAAATCCATTAATGGTATTCTTCTAGCTGCATCCTTCTCGAATGTTGAACTACACAGAAAAAACTGAGGTCTCAGGATCCATCTAGTGGAAATGTAGTAAATAGCAAAGAACACAATCCAAAAACAAATGTTATTCGTTCTAATCAAATTGGAATATTCTTGACAAATTAAAAGAGAATGCGGTTTAGTAAGATACTCCACAGAGGTTTGTTGATAAAATTATGGTACACGGTACGCAATAGTTTAAATCAAAGGGATAGTTTCACCTATCTAATTTACTAATATTTTTGAAAGCATAACAAAGGAGTTTGATGGTGTATGGCAATGGATATAGTGCCCGTCAATTTTAATAATGGCTGTTACATTTTCTATGTAAAGATAAAACTGGAAATACACAAAGTGAAAATCAGTGGAAATATTTTATAATAGATCTGTCATTGGACGACCAGGTGAAGTTACAGTGACTGTCACCAGCGAAGGAAAATGTTATCAGCAGGATCCCACAGGAATTTGTTTTGGGATCTTTTGCGTTTAATATAAATCAGTTAGATTTAGGAATCACAAGCACAGATGGCTAAATATGCATGTGATACACATCTAATGAAGGTGGCAGACTATTAAGCCAAACAGCATAAGCTACAGAAGGATTTGAATATACTTGAGAATAGGGAAGACAGATGGCAGATGAAATTCAGTGTAGGGGAATGCATTATGCTTCACCAATAGACAATTTTCTGGCCGGGATCATCCTCGCCACCGACAATTGCCGGTGTCGGGCGGGAGAGGCAGCCGCAATGATGGCTTTCTCCACCATATAGTGCAGAATTTTGAAAAAAATTTCAAGTCATGGGTCCCACGATATATAGCAGATAGGGCACTCTGCCCGCTCTGTCATTTTTAAAAACCATCAGAACTCACATGTCATTCTCATGCCTGACCCTGTATTCTCCGGGGCATCTGCGATTCTCCAACTCCGATGGGCTGAATTCCCAACGGCACAATTCACTTGTGCTTTTAAAACTTCTGAAACCGGTGCTGTGGTTGATGAGGGAGAGGGAGGGGGTAGGACACAGAGAGGCGCGACAACCAGGTTGGATACTGGCCGGGGGGGGGGGGGACGACGGACGGACGGACAGGGAACAGGCTGAGTGGCCACGGTGACACCCCCATGGGACTGGGGCAGTGCCCAGCCACGGCTCGCCATTGCTGCAGGCTGCAAGGCAGCCATCTTGCTGCGCATCCCACTGACCACCTACCTTGGTCCCTGATTTAGCAAAGTGACACTGGCTGCTCACCCCCCACCCCTGCACCCTAGCACCCACCCCCACCCTCCACCATACTCCCCACATCGCAACTGGCCGCCACCCACTGGTGCACATCACATGGCCCACTGAAGGACAACGGCCACTGTAGCCTCTACGGGTCACCGGGCAGGGACCACGGAGCGTACCACTGGCGAGGGCAGCAGCAGTCGGTGGTACCCCGGGCATCAGGGACGGATGCCAGGGCCAGAGCCCCCTCACAATACCCGGCACCAATGGGGCCAGGGATGCAGATATGGGGGGGCATGAGGGGGCAGGGTCCACAGTGCAAACCGGGGCCACCATGTTCCCGTTGGACCTGGCAGGGCACAGGTGGAGCACACCATGCTAACATGTCAGCCTTTCAACCCTTACAGACAATGAATACTGCAATTCAACCAGCAATGGTGGCCTTCCTCTGTAACTTGAAATTGGGTGATTGCCCTTTCAGTAGCTGGAATTTCCATCTGCTGCACTTTTGTTGGAGTTGGAACCCAGGAATTTCAGGCATTGTTTAAGAAGGATACTGTACTATGGTTCTGTTACGCCTCCCTTGGGGGCCAAGGACTGTGCTCTATACAATTTTCCCCTTTCACCTCAGAGTATGAACTCCCCAGGTAATTGGGAGTGGAGTTTCCCTTTAACAAGGGGGAACTCTCTGTATAAAACCTCTGACCCAGATGCAGGTCAGGGAGGATGGCCCTTCGGGGAGAGGAGTTGTAGCTTTGTGATTTTATGTATACCGTAATAAACCTTTGTTCATTCCTATCCTACTGTGCGTTCCCGCGTCTCTTCCATTGGATTCTACAGGTTCAGACATGCTAGCATGTTCGATTGCCTTTGCAATACTGCTCCCATTATTACAGTGAAGATTAGCACTCCCCTGATCTGAGGAAAAGACAACAAAATATCTTTGATGCAAATGAAGCTCTACACATTCAGTTCTCTAGCCTAACTGAGGAGATGGTGGAGATAGCCATAATGAGCCAAGTATGAACATCCCTCCAGGTGTTAGACATCTGCAAGAAAGGCCCAGCTGTAGTGTCCATGGGATTAGTTATGCATTCCATGATGAACTACAACACCATGTTCTTGAATAGTACAGATTGACACTAGATTGTTTCATATGCTTCAATACATGAAAGGTTCCCAACAGGCGGTCAATTCAGCAATTGTTCATACATAGAAGGAACCTTTCTTTTAAGACACGACCCTAAAGCCAGAAGCTCTGTCCTTTTCAACTGCATTAGGCTACTCTGATCCCAGAGCTGACCACAACAGTGGCTAGGATGCTTGGCCATAAACTCCAATTTTGTATTTTAATTTTGTAAGACTGTGAGGAAAGTATACTTTGCTCCTGGAGTTATTGGATATGGTGTTTTACAATAAAACTTTATTACTAACACGGTATTAAAATCTTTAAAATCACACCCGAAATTAGCTTACAATTACCCCTTAAACATACTACTCAAGACAGTGATTACATTACCCTTACTTGCTATCTTTATTCCCACAACAAGAAGAAAATAGGCCATCACAGCTCTCAATCTACCCGAAATACCAATGGAACAGAAAAATGCTTACTTTACAAAGTTACTCTTTGAGAAAGAGATCTCTTGACAGTTTTATAAAATACGTCTGACTCCGGTTCAAATCCCTGCAGAAATTCTGCCTGAATGTCTTTCAAGCTGTTTCAACTAGCTTGCTTCAGCTCTCCCTTGTCTTCAGCCAAGTCTGTACTGCTTTATATACATTTAATCTCTTTTAACTAACTTATAGTGAGAGCAGAACTGTTTCACTGTGCACACCTTCAGCCAGATCAGACCTCAACTGAAAATGCTTCCTCAAAAGGCCTGATGTCGTAGCTCCACCGAGCAATGACATAATCTCACCAAGCTGAAAACTAATTAACTCCCCAGGGAATCCCTTTAATCAGGACAAAATGCATTAGTCCAAGCTCCCCTGATCTGAGGAAAAGACAACAAAATATCTTTGATGCAAATGAAGCCCTACACATTCAGTTCTCTAGCCTAACTGAGGAGATGGTGGAGATAGCCATAATGAGCCAAGTATGAACATCCCTCCAGGTGTTAGACATCTGCAAGAAAGGTCCAGCTGTAGTGTCCATGGGATTAGTTGTGCATTCCATGATGAACTACAACACCATGTTCTTGAACAGTACAGATTGACACTAGATTGTTTCATATGCTTCAATACATGAAAGGTTCCCAACAGGCAGTCAATTCAGCAATTGTTCATACATAGACGGAACCTTTCTTTTAAGACACGACCCTAAAGCCAGAAGCTCTGTCCTTTTCACTGCGTTAGGATGCAAACCTGTTCTCCATGGAGTCACTGAATCACTCAGACTTCATTAGCTCAATATCAGCACGAAATAGGATTTGAGTGTTGTGCTTCGAAGGCTGAGAATACATGATGGTTCTTCATCAGGTCTCATCCCAACAATGCTTGCAGAACCAAATTGTCTGAAGGATCCAGAAAAACATTGAGAAAGGTTAGCACGGAGTTACAAATATAAGCTGTAGCAGATGAATGGTGGTGCAAGATGCACCAAGTTGTCATGCTGAGAGTGTGAGCATGTTCAGTAGAATGAGGAAAGAGAAAAGGGTAATTATCCAAACATGATATTTTTCATGTCTACAGCTTGGCGATCTTTAATGCAGCACGCTCTCTCTATGGCACTGTTGCCAATGGTTGTATTTCCCATTTGTGTCGCAGGATTTCATTCTATTTAGATACTCTCATGAGCTGTAGATCAGCCATTCTTGCAAGAACAGTGGCAATGGAGTAACATGTGCCCAGTTAGAGTTCTGAAGGTGAGTGATGCACATTAACATTGCACGAATAATAATAATAATCTTTATTATTGTCACACGTGAGTAGGCTTACCTTAACACTGCAATTAAGTTACTGTGAAAATCCCCTAGCCGCCACACTCCAGTGCCTGTTCAGGTACACTGAGGGAGAATTCAGAATGTCCAAATTACCTAACAGCACATCTTTTGGGACTTGTGAGAGGAAACCGGGCCACCTGGAGGAAACCCACGCAGCCACGGGGAGAACGTGCAGACTCCGCACAGACAGTGACCCAGGCGGGAATCGAACCTGGGACACTGGTGCTGTGAAGCAATAGTGCTTGTCATAATATACATCTATGCATATAATGGAGTGCAGACAGGCAGTGATTGACACACAGGATGACCAGTAAGCACACAGAACAAAGCAGCCAATCACCAGGCAGGACATTACCACTATAAAGCCAGAGGGCACTAGGTTTCCCGCTCTCTCAGGACCCAGCCACTGAGACAGTCAGAGTTCGTGAGCTAGCCAGTGAAAACACCATGCAGTAGCTAGTAAGTCTGGTCAGGCTAGCACATAGGTCTCCAGTCAAGTTAGCATAGTGTCAACCCACAGTTAAATATGTATAATAGTTAAGACGTTAAATAAAATTGTGTTGCATCTTATCAAGTGTTGGAGGTCTGTCTCTCGCTACACTGCATCAAGTGCAGTCCACATCGACCCAGACTGCCCAACACATCATGGTACCAGTGAGTGATGCTGAAATTTGACGGACCTACCTTGAGTGAATCAGCGTCGACCAGCAAACAGCCATCTGGTGACATGGAAAACATCCGCCCTCCTCCACAGCTCTACATCGCTGGCAACCTCGGTGCAAATTGGAAGATCTTAAAACAAAAGTTCCAACTCTATCTCGAAGCCACCGACCTCGAGGCCGCATCGGACGCCAGGAAGATCGCACTCTTCCTCTCCACAGCTGAGGACCATGCCATCCACATCTACAACTCCCTTACATTCGCTGAAGGCGAAGACAAGACGAAATTTAAAACAGTCCTGCTGAAGTTCGACAGCCATTGCGACATTGAGCTGAATGAGAGCTTTGAACGGTACGTTTTCCAGCAGAGGCTTCAGGGTAAGGATGAACCTTTTCAGTCCTTTTTGACCCATCTCCGCATCCTCGCGCAGTCATGTCACTATGACTCGACAACTGATTCCATGATCCGGGATCAGATCGTTTTCGGGGGCCACTCCGATTCCCTTCGCCAGCAGCTCCTGAAAGTCAAGCAGCTCACCCTCACCATCGCCATCGAAACGTGCATTCTCCACGAACATGCTAACAATCAGTACTCCCACATCAGGGCGGCAGAAACTGCAAAGCTAGCCTCCCACGAGGCGGAATGGGTGCAGGCTATTGCACAAATGCAGGGCCTAAATATCAACGAGAGTGGCCATTTTGCATGCTTTTCCCAGGCCCCTGCGCATACGCGCCACTACTGAGGAGGCAGACGACCAGACTGCGCAGGTGCGTACATCGTTCGACTGCACTGCGCTTGCGCGATGGTGCATGGAACGCGCTGATGTTGGCATCTTGACGTGTCCGAATTGTGGCTCCGCCCATTTAAAGCAACAATGTCTGGCAAAATCACGCCGATGTCTACAGTGTGGCAAGCTTGGCCACTACGCAGCCCTTTGCAGATCTGCTCCACTGCCCAGCAGCCAGCGAACCCAGCCACGGTGCAAAAGCGTCCGTTCAATACAGCAGGCCATGCCTGATTCCGACCCCGACAGCCCAACAGATGCTGATGCTGAGTGCCTCACATTCCCATACCGGGTGGGCATCATTACGAAGCATGCGCTGCCTTTCTCCAAGATAGTGAAGCACCTCCCGATCCTCAGCGTGGATGCTGACGACGAGTGGTGTGCTGTCCTCACAATCAACAAGGCTCGCATCCGGTTCAAACTGGACACCGACGCATCGGAGAACCTCATCTCGAAATCCAATCTCGACACCATTCGCGTTAGACCAAGTATTCTTCCACCGGCCTGCCAGCTCCTTGACTACAATGGCAGTGCCATAGCTGCCAGTGGCTCGTGCCAACTCGGAATGTCCAATAAGTCAATTAAAGCGACGCTGCGGTTTGAGATCGTAGGACCTGACAGAGCATCTCTGCTCGGTGCTCGGGCCTACAAACTCCTGAACCTGGTTCAGCGAGTCCACACCATGTCATCTTCACAGGCGACGGCTTCACCTGATGAAAACTTCCAGGCTGAAATTGATGACATTATCATGCAGTACCATAGCATGTTCGATGGAATGGGCACGCTCCCATACCGGTACAAAATCCTGCTCAAACCAAACGCCATCCCTGTAATTCAAGCACCATGTCGGGTGCCGGCACCCCTCAAGGATCGCCTCAAGCAGCAATTACATGACCTCCAGGACCAGGGCATCATATCAAAGGTCACAGAACCCACGGACTGGGTCAGCTCCATGGTCAGAGTCAAGAAGCCGTCAGGGGAGCTTCGGATCTGCACGACCCCAAGGATCTAAACCGTAACATCATGCGGGAGCATTACCCAATACCAAAACGAGAAGAGTTGACCAGCGAGATGGCTCATGCCAAATTCTTCACGAAGCTGGATTCCCTAAACGGGTTCTGGCAAATACAGCTGGACGCATCCAGTCGCAAGCTGTGCACATTCAATACACCGTTCGGTCGCTACTGCTACAATCGGATGCCTTTTGGCATCATCTCTGCCTCAGAGGTATTCACCGCATCATGGAACAGATGGCAGGTATCAAGGGGGTGCGAGTATATGTTGACGATGTCATCATCTGGTCCACAACTCCCCAAGAACACATCGCTCGCCTCAAGCAGGTATTCCACAGAATCCATGAGCATGGTCTCCGGCTCAACAGGGCCAAGTACTCGTTCGGTCACTCAGACATCAAATTCCTTGGTGACCACATCTCGCAGCAAGGCGTGCGGCCAGATGCTGACAAGGTTTCGGTGATCAACGCCATGAAGACCCCAGAGGACAAGACGATAGTCCTCCGCTTTCTAGGGATGGTCAACTTCCTCGGGAATTTCATTCCCAACATGGCGTCCCACACCACAGCCCTCTGCCATCTCGTCAAAAAGTCGACGGAATTCCAGTGGCTGTCCGCTCATGAAAAAGAATGGGGTGAGCTGAGGGCAAAGCTCACCACAGCTCCGGTTCTGGCGTTTTTCGGCCCAACCAAGGAAACCAAGGTTTCCACTAACGCGATCCAGGACGGTATTGGGGCGGTCCTCCTCCAACGGGATGACTCCTCGTCCTGGGTTCCAGTTGCGTATGCCTCCAGAGCCATGACGCCCACTGAGCAACGGTACGCTCAGATTGAGAAGGAATGCCTGGGCCTCCTGACGGGAATCGACAAGTTTCACGACTATGTTTATGGTCTCCCAAAATTCACGGTAGAGATGGACCACAGACCACTAGTCCACATAATCTAGAAGTATTAAATTACATGACACCTCGGTTACAGCGAATCGTTCTCAAGCTACGCCACTATGATTTTGATCTTGTCTACATGTCAGGCAAAGAACTCATTGTTGCAGATGCCCTTTCCAGGTCAATTACCACACCCTGTGAACAAACGGACTTTGTCTGCCAAATCGATGCGCAGGTACAATTGTGTGCTTCCAACCTTCCGGTCTCTGATGAGAGGGTCATTTGTGAGGAAACGGCCAAGGATCCTTTGCTACAGCGAGTGATGCAGCACCTCACGAATGGCTGGCAGAAGGGACAGTGTCCCCAGTTCTACAACGCCAAAGACAACCTGACGGTGGTGGACGGCATCCTCATGAAGCTCGACAGAATCGTGATTCCTCAGAGCATGCGAGCTATGGTGCTCGGCCAGCTCCATGAGGGTCACCTGGGGGTCGAGAAATGCTGACGCAGAGCTCGGGAGGCAGTCTATTGGCCGGGCATCAGCCAGGTTGTTGCCAACACTCAACTGCCCTACATGTCAGAAATTTCAGCCAGCTCAACCCAAAGAAACTTTGCAGCAACATGAGATAGTGACCTCCCCATGGTCCAAAGTCGGTATCGACCTTTTCCACGCCAAGGGGCGTGACTATGTAGTCCTGGTCGACTGCTTCTCCAGTTACCCAGAAGTGGTGAAACTGTCCGATCTCACGTCAAAGGCAGTGATTAAAGCCTGCAAAGAAACGTTCGCCAGGCATGGGATACCGCTCACGGTGCTGAGTGACAGTGGTCCCTGTTTTTACAGTCAGGAATGGTCTGATTTTGCACGCTTATACAACTTCCGTCACTTGACCTCCAGCCCCCATTACCCGCAGTCAAATGGGAAGGCCGAAAAGAGGGTCCATATTGTTAAGAGATTGCTATGCAAGGCTGCAGACTCAGCCATCCATGTTCCAGACCTTGACCACCTCACGGTCATACAAAAGATGCAGCAGTCTCGGGCCTAACAGAAATCAGCTTATGACACTCATGCCACGGATCTTCCCGAACTGATCGTGTTCGTGTAAAGTTGCCTGACAGCGGCTGGTCAGCCACAGTTGTGGTGGTCAAGCAAGTGGCCCCATGATCGTTCCTCGTCCGCATGGCTGATGGCTCCTTCCTACGCGCAACAGAAGGGCACTGCACAGAGTTCCACGCCCGCCACCTGACCGAGATGCCCCGCCACACACGATGCTTCCTCCGGACATGCCCTACCACGAGGCCACCGATCTACCAGCAATCCTGCCGACCCCTGCGACCACTGCATTGGTGACGGTCCCGCCTATCCAAGTGCAGGCGGCCTCTGATCCACCCTTGCGGCGATCAACCAGAATTCATCGCCCACCACAAAGACTAAATTTATAGACTGAACTTTTGTACATCTTGTTACCTCGTCGTTTTGACCTCTGTAAATATCGTTTTACCATTTCATCTGCCTTATATCTGCACTAGCGGAACCTTCCTATGTATACAAGTCCATTTTAGCACATTCAGTATATAGTCGTGCACATATACACATCCCCATGCACACGCACCTTAACATTTATTATCTTAAAAAAAAAGTGGGGGAAATGTCATAATATACATCTATGTATATAATGGAATGCAGACAGGCAGCGATTGACACACAGGATGACCAGTCAGCACACAGAACAGAGCAGCCAATCACCAGACAGGACACTGCCACTATAAAGCCAGAGGGCACTAGGTTTCCCGCTCTCTCGGGACCCAGCCCCTGAGACAGTCAGAATTTGTGATCTCGCCAATGCAAACACCAAGCGGTAGCTAGTAAGTCTGGTCAGGCTAGTACTAGGTCTCCAGTCAAGTCAGCACAGTGTCAACCCACAGTTAAACATGTATAATAGTTAAGACGTCAAATAAAATTGTGTTGCATCTTATCAAGTCGGGGCACTCGGGGCAGCACGGTAGCATGGTGGTTAGCATAAATGCTTCACAGCTCCAGGGTCCCAGGTTCGATTCCCGGCTGGGTCACTGTCTGTGTGGAGTCTGCACGTCCTCCCCGTGTGTGCGTGGTTTTCCTCCGGGTGCTCTGGTTTCCTTCCACAGTCCAAAGATGGGCGGGTTAGGTGGATTGGCCATGCTAAATTGCCCGTAGTGTAAGGTTAATGGGGGGATTGTTGGGTTACGGGTATAGGGTGGATACGTGGGTTTGAGTAGGGTGATCATTGCTCGGCACAACATCGAGGGCCGAAGGGCCTGTTCTGTGCTGTACTGTTCTATGTTCTATGTTGTAAGTGTTGGAGGTCTGTCTCTCGCTACACTGCATCATGTGCAGTCCACATTGACCCATCCTGCCCAACACATCAATGCTAACCACTGTGCTACCGTGCTGCCCAGAGATGCTGCAGCAATTTTGATTTAAAGGGGTAGTATAAGGACAATAATGGATGTTGAGTGTGTGAATCCAATATCAGAAAATGTCCCATTATAATTGAATTAGATGCATGGTATGTGGGAGTTGGGAGAAGCAAAGTAGGATGGTTCAGTGCTTTACAGAAAGTAAGACCGTATGAAAGGGAACCTTACATTAGCAATTCTGGTGACATAATTAAATTTTTTCCTGGATTGCATCCAGGTTCCTGGAACAATGCTGTCAGCATTGAATTGTTCACTCACTTGAACATTTTTATCTCTCAAGAATTAGTAATTTTATTTTTCTTGCCGGTCACAGCACTCACAAATTTGGAAGCTGCTTGCTATTTATTTATGTGAGCTACAAAGAATAGGTGTTATGGTCTAGTATATAAAAGTTTGGTTAATATTTATAGGCTAATCCAGTGGAAAGAAATTATAGTTAAATATGCTATTGTCTATCAAGTGCAGAGCTACTCTGTCCAAAACTGTCTTTGAGAGTTCTCTGACCAAATATGTATTTCCTATAATTGCAAGTTAATCAATGTGGTTGGAACAGATCAATAGATTTTTCAGAAAGGGGTTAAGCCATTTAATTCTAACATCCTGGGGATCTTTTTAAAATATGGATTTGAAAAACAGCCCAATCTGAGTTGAAGGTATAAATCAGATTGGAAAGAGAAGCAGGGCTTGATACTTTATAATCCATTAGATGGGCAACTTCACAGTCAGTAGTATCTGATATTGGGCAGCCTTGTGGATAGCACAATTGCATCACAGCTCCAGGATCCCAGGTTCGATTCCGGCTTGGGTCACTGTCTGTGTGGAGTCTGCACATCCTCCCCGTGTGTGCGTGGGTTTCCTCCGGGTGCTCCGGTTTCCTCCCACAGTCCAAAGATGTGCAGGTTAGGTGGATTGGCCATGATAAATTGCCTTTAGTGTCCAAAGTTGCCCTTAGTGTTGGGTGGGGTTACTGGGTCATAGGGATAAGGTGGAGGTGTTGACCTTGGGTAGGGTGCTCTTTCCAAGAGCCGGTGCAGACTCGATAGGCTGAATAGCCTCCTTCTGCACTGTAAATTCTATGATCTATGATATTCACTGGTCATGTTAAGGCCAGAGACATAAGCCTACTCAGAAGAACCTAAGTTAGCAATAGCCATGTAATATGGTTAATAATATTGTTACAAATCACCTGAGGAAGGAGCTGCACTCCGAAAGCTAGTGATTCGAAACAAACCTGTTGGACTTTAACCTGGTGTTGTAAGACTTCTTATTGTGCCCACCCCAGTCCAAAGCCGGCATCTCCACATCATTATTACAAATGGAACAGAGATAGTGCGGTAACGTTTCCCAGTCCTCACCTCTCGACTGTCCTCAATATATGAATTTTCATCATAGAGTAGAGTCATAGAATCCTTACAGTGCAGAAGGGGGCCATTTGGCCCATCGAGTCTGCAACGACCCTCCAAAAGAGCATCCTACCTGGGCCCAATCATCTTCCCTAATCCCATTACCCCACCTAACCGTTGGACACTAAAGACCAATTTAGTACGGCCAATCCACCTCACCTACGCATCTTTGGACTGTGGGAGGAAACCCACGCAGACATGGGGAGAATGTGCAGACTCCACACAGACAGCCAGCCGAGGTCAGAATCGAAACCCGTGTCCCTGACGCTGTGAGCTAGCAGTGCTAACCCCTGTACAACTGTGCTGCCCTTTTGGAAAGCTTTAAAACACTTTTACTGTTTTGACTTTGAGAAATAGACAGAAAGCTGACATTTGCGCAAATTCAGCTGAGAAGAAAATATAACATTTATTCACATAAGACCCCAAAATGTAAATGTAAATGCAACAAAAATCACTCGTTCCTCACGCACACAGAAACACACATACAAGGAAAGATGGGTTCTAGAGACGAAGCATGTAATTTGGTTATTAGCAGAAATACTACGCGAGAAGTAAATCACTTATTTCATTTTAAAATACACACATTGCAGTCCCTTTGATGAATGGAAGTTGGAAGCCACCGAGTTTGCAGCGAAAGCCATGGATGCGTTTCCATAGAGACAAATCTTTGCAGGTAAAGACAGAGTATCCCCTCTCTCATATTGCCTGGTTTGATAGGCTGTTCTGGTAGAATTCTATTCTTCTTGCTGAAGGAATGGTCCCTTTAGTCCTGTTGGTTTCCGGATAGCATGTCTTTTCTTTGATTTCTTTTTACGGGATGTGGGCATCACTGGCTGGGTCAGCATTTACTGCCCATCCCTAGTTGCCCTTGAGAAGATGGTGGTGGTAAGCTGCCTTCTTGAATCGCTGTAGTCTTAGGGTGGGAGTTCCAGGATTTTGACCCACCAACCGTGAAGTGTTGCCGATATATTTCCGAGTCAGAATGGTGAGTGACTTGTTGGGGAACCTCCAGAGTCTGGCGTACCCTCATATCTGCTTTCCTTGTCCTTCCAGATGGTAGTGGTCATGGGTTTGGAAGGTGCTGCCAAAGAAGTCTTGGTGAGGTCCTGCAGCGCATCTTATAGATGGTACACACCGCTGACACTGTTCATGTGTGGTGGAGGGAGTGAATGTTTCTTCAAATACCAATCAAGCGGGCTGTTTTGTCCAGGATGGTGCCTGGCTTCTTCAGAGTTATTGGAACTGCACTTATCTCGGCAAGTGCAGAGAATACCATTGCACTCCTGACTTGTACCCTGTAGATTGTTGACAGACTTTTGGGCTCACCTTAGAATTACTCGCCAAATAATTCTTAGCATAAGATCTGCTCTTGTGGCCACAGTATTTATATGGCTAACTCAGTTCAGTTTCTGGTCAATGGTAACCCCCAGCATGTCGATAGCGGGGGATTCAGTGATGGTAACGCTGTTGAATGTCAAGGGGCAATGGTTCGATTCTCTCATGTAGAAAATGGTTATTGCCTGGCACTTACATGGTACACATTACTTGCCACTTGTCAGCCCGACCCTGGATAATGTCCAGGTCTTGCTGTATTTGAACATGGAATGCTTGTCCAATGGACAATTGTCCAATATCTTAGGAGTCACAAATGGCAGTCATCAGCTAACACTTCTAGTCCAAGGACAGTACCCGGAGGAATTCCCGTAATGATGTCCTGGAACTGAGATGATTTATCTCCAACCATCTTCCTTTGGGCGGCATAGTAGCACAGTGATTAGCTCTGTGGCTTCACAGCTCCAGGGTCCCAGATTCGATTTCCGACTTGGGTCACAGTCCGCACGTTCTCCCTGTATCTGCATGGGCTTCCTCCAAGTGCTTTGGTTCCCTCCCACAGTCCAAAGATGTGCAGGTTAGGTGGATTGGCCATGCTAGAGAACCAAAGTGCTGTATGGGGGGAAGGGGCAGCACGGTAGCATGGTGGTTAGCATAAATGCTTCACAGCTCCAGGGTCCCAGGTTCGGTTCCCGGCTGGGTCACTGTCTGTGCGGAGTCTGCACGTCCTCCCCGTGTGTGCGTGGGTTTCCTCCGGGCGCTCCGGTTTCCTTTTTCCTTCCACAGTCCAAAGATGTGCGGGTTAGGTGGATTTGTCATGCTAAATTGCCCGTAGTGTCCTTAAAAGTAAGGTGGGGGGGGGGTTGTTGGGTTACGGGTATAGGGTGGATACGTGGGTTTGAGTAGGGTGATCATTGCTCGGCACAACATCGAGGGCCGAAGGGCCTGTTCTGTGCTGCACTGTTCTATGTTCTATGTAAGTGACCAGGAGAGGCAGAGTGCTGTGTCGGGAGGGAAGGTAAGTGACCAGGAGAAGCAGAGCGCTGTGTCGGGGGGGAAAGTAAGTGACCAGGAGAGGCAGAGCACTGCGGGGGGAAGGTAAGTGACCAGGAGAAGCAGAGCGCTGCGGGGGGAAGGTAAGTGACCAGGATTAGCAGAGCGCTGTGTCGGGGGGGAAGGTAAGTGACCAGGAGAAGCAGAGCGCTGTGGGGGGAAGGTAAGTGACCAGGAGAAGCAGAGCGCTGTGGGGGGAAGGTAAGTGACCAGGAGTAGCAGTGTGCTGTGTGGGGGGAAGGTAAGTGACCAGGAGAAGCAGCGTGCTGTGGGGGGAAGGTAAGTGACCAGGGGAATCAGAGAGCTGTGTGTGTGGGGGGGAAGTGACAGCGAGGTCGAAATGACAAAAAGAAAACGTTAAAGTGACATCACAGGAGGGCCCTGATTTGATTGGCTAATAGGGCGATGTGCTATTAAATAACTCATGCTGCGAGGAGACTGAGGGAATAAGGAGAATTTTTAAAAAAGTTTTAAATTAGAAAAATAATAATTAAAAACCAAATTAAAAATGAATTAAATAGAGATGGAGCATCAGGTGATATGTTATGGGAGCTGGTGGATCCCCATTGTGGTTCCCAGTGAGCACGTCTGTAGTAAGTTTTGGTTGCTTGAGGAACTCCCGCTCAGAGTTGGTGATCTGGATTCTGAGCTATGGACGCTGCGATACATCAGGGAGGGGGAGAGATACCTGGGCATTGTGTTCCAGGAGGCAGTTACACCCCTTAAATGAAATAACTTGAACTCAGTCAGGGACAGGAGGGTGTGGCAGTAGAGGGATCCAGAACATAGGGTTGCAGGAGACTCAGTCCCTGAATTTGTCCAACAGGTTTGAGATTCTTCCTCCCTGCGTGGACAGGAATGGGGACTGCAGGGAGAATGGACAAACTGACCACAGCACCATGGTACAGGGAGCCATTCAAGTGGGGGGAGAAAAAAGAAATGTAGTTGTAATTGGAAATAGTATAGTTAGGGGCATTGACGCTGTGACCAGGATCAAGAATCCCGAAGGTTGTGTTGCCTGCCAGGTGCTCGGGTTCAGGATATCTCATCTGGGCTGCAGAGAAACTTGAATGGGAGGGTAAAGATCCAGTTGTCATGATCCACGTAGGTACCAACAACATACGTACAACAGGAAAAGAGGTTCTGCGGAGTATGAACAGCTAGCAGCTAAATTAAAAAGCAGAACCATAAAGGTAATAATCTCTGTATTACTACCTGAGCCACAAGCTAACTGGCACAGTGTCAATAAGATTAAAGAGGTAAACGCGTGGTTCAAAGATTGGTGTGGGAGGAATGTGTTTGAATTCATGGGACATTGGCACCAGTACTGAGGAAGAGTACACATGTTCCGATGTGACGGTCTTCATCTGAATCATGCTGGGACCAGAGTCCTGGTGAATCATATAACTAGGGCTGTAGATAGGGCTTTAAACTAAATAGTGGGAGAGGGTTCAGTTGCATGGAGAATTAGAAAATCAAAGTTAAAGGTAGAAATGCAGGTTAATGATGAGTTCTTTCAGCTTGTTGAAGGAGCGGAGGACTCAGGAGAGGTTAGTAAAGTTTCCAGACCACGTAATAGAAGGTGGCAGGAGTCTAACCTCAGGCAGAGCGAAAAAGGTGACAAGTATGAGAAGGGAAGTGGTCAATGCAGGACGGAGGGCTGAGGGTATTGTACCTAAATGCACGCAGTATGCGAAACGCGGTAAATTAGCTTGTTGTGCACATTGAAATTGGTGGCTGTGATGTTGTGGGCATCACAGAGACGTGGCTGCAAGGCAGGCAGGGCTGGGATCTACAAGGTTATGTGTCCTATCGAAAGGACAGGCAGATGGGAGAGAGTGTGGGGTTGCATTGTCAGTAAGGAATGGTTAAATCGATAGCAAGAAACGATATAGGATCAGAAGGCATAGAAACTCTGTGGGTACAGTTGAGGAATCACAAAGGTAAAAAGACCCTGATGGGAGTTCTGTACAGGCCCTGTCGGAATAGTCAGGAGGTGGGACAGAAAATAAATCAGGAGATAGAAAAGGCATATAAGAAAGGCAATATTACAATAATCATGGGGGACTTCAATATGCAGGTAGACTGGGAAAATTAGGTTGGTAATGGATCCCAAGAAAAGGAATTTGTGGAATGTCTAAGATTTTTTTTGGAGCAGCTTGTGACAGAGCCTATTAGGGAACAGGCAATTCTGGATTTGGTGATGTGTAATGAGGGAGACTTGATTAGGGAACTTAAGGTGAAGGAACCCTTAGGGAGTAGCGACCACAATATGATAGAATTTACCCTGCAGTTTGAGAGGGAGAAGCTGGAATCCGATGTAACGGTATTAAAATTAAATAAGGATATCTACAAAGACAAGCGGGAGAAGCTGGCCAGAGTTGATTGGCAAAGGAGCCTAGCAGGAAAGAAAGTGGAACAGCAATGGCAGCAGTTTTGGGGGGTTATTCAGGAGGCACAACAGAAATTCATCCCAAGGAGGAGGAAACATGCTGAGAGGAGGCCGAGGCATCCATGGCCGATGAGGGAAGACAAGGATAGCATAAAAGCAAAAAAAAAAGCATACAAAATGGCGAGGATTAGTGGGAAGCCAGAGAATTGGGAAGCCTTTAAAAGCAAGTTAAAAGCAAGCAGAGGACAACTAAAAAGGCAAAAAGGAGGGAGAAGACGAAGTATGAGTCTAAGCTAGCTAGTAATATAAATAAAAATATGAAGAGATTTTTTTCAATATCTAAAAGTTAAGAGAGAGGCAAAAATAGACGTTGGACCACTGCAAATTGAGGCTGGAGAAGTAATAATAGGAAACACGGTAGCAGTGGATAGCACTGTTGCTTCACAGTGCCAGGGTCCCAGGTTCGATTCCCGGATTGGGTCACTGTCTGTGCGAAGTCTGCATGTTCTCCCTGTGTCTGCGTGAGATTCCTCCGGTGCTCCAGTTTCCTCCCACAAGTCCCGAAAGACATGCTATTAGGTAATTTGGACATTATGAATTCTCCCTCCGTGTACCCGAACAGGTGCCGGAATGTGGCGACTAGGGGCTTTTCACAGTAACTTCATTGCAGTGTTAATGTAAGCCTACTTGTGACAATAAAGATTATTATTATTACTATTATTATAAACAAAGAAAGGGCAGAGGAACTGAATAGTTACTTTGCAGTAATCTTCACGGTGAAAGACACAGTGAGATGCCAGAGCTTCAGAAGGATCGGGGGCACAGGTGAGTGCAGTGGCCATCACTAAGAAGTAGGTTATGGGGAAAGTGAAAGGTCTGAAGGTGGATAATTCACCTCAATCAGGTGGATTACACCCCAGGGTTCTGAAGGAGACAGCTGAGGAGATTGTGGAGGCATTGGTGGTGATCTTTCAGGAATCACTGGAGGCAGAGAAGGTCCCAGAGGACTGAAAAGTAGATAATATAACACCGATATTTAAGAAGAATTATTGTAATATTGCCTTACTTATATGCCTTTTCTATATCCTGATGTATTTTCTGCCCCACATCCTGACTACTGCTAGGGAGCCTGTACAGAAGACGGGATGACATGGGCCAGTTAGCCTGACTTCGGTCATTGGCAAAATGTTACAGTCTATTATTAAAGATGAGATTGCGTAGTAGAACATAGAACAGTACAGCACAGAACAGGCCCTTCGGCCCTCGATGTTGTGCCGAGCCATGATCACCCTACTCAAACCCATGTATCCACCCTATACCTGTAACCCAACAACCCCCCCCCTTAACCTTACTTTTATTAGGACACTACGGGCAATTTAGCATGGCCAATCCACCTAACCCGCACATCTTTTGGACTGTGGGAGGAAACCGGAGCACCCGGAGGAAACCCACGCACACAGGGGGAGGACGTGCAGACTCCACACAGACAGTGACCCAGCCGGGAATCGAACCTGGGACCCTGGAGCTGTGAAGCATTTATGCTAACCACCATGCTACCCTGCTGGGGCATGTAGTACTTGGAAGTGCATGATAAAATAGGGCTGAGTCAGCACGGCTTCATCCAAGGGAGGTCATGTCTGACAAATCTGTTAGAGTTCTTTCAGGAGGTAACAAGGAGGTTAGACAAAGGAGAACCAGTGGATGTGATTTATTTTGATTTCCAGAAGGCCTTTGACAAGGTGTCGCATAAGAGACTGTTAAATAAGTTAAGAGCCCATGGTGTTAAGGGTAAGATCGTAGCATGGAAAGAGGATTGGCTGACTGGCAGAGAGTGGGGATCAAGGGGTCTTTTTTCAGGATGGCAGTCGGTGACTAGTGGTGTGCCTCAGGGGTCAGTTCTGGGACTACAACTTCTCACAATATAAATTAATGATCTGGAAGAAGGAACTAAAGGCACTGTTGCTAAGTTTGCAGAAGATACAAAGATATATAAAGGGACAGGTAGTATTTAGGAAGCGGGGGGGAGGGAAGGACTTGGACAGGCTAGGAGTGTGGCAAAGAAGTGGCAGATGGAATACAATGTGGAAAATTGTAGGGTTATGCACTTTGGAAGGAGGAATGGAGGCAGAGACTATTTCCTAAATGGGGAAATGCTCAAGAAAATGCTCAAGAAAACTTGGGAGTCCTTGTTCAAGATTCTCTTGAGGTTAACATGCAGGTTCAGTGGGAAGTTAGGATGGCAAAAGCAATGTTAGCATTCATGTCGAGAGGGCTAGAATACAAGAACAGGGAACTACTTTTAAGGCTGTATAAGGCTGGGGTCAGACCCCATTTGGAGGATTTTGAGCAGTTTTGGGCCCCATTTGAAGAAAAGATGTGCTGGGTTTGGAAATAGTCCAGAGGAGGTTCACAAGAATGATCCCTGGAATGAAGAGCTTGTCGTATAAAGACTCTGTGTCTGTACTTGTTGGAGTTCAAAAGGATGGATTTGTTTATTGTCACGTGTACCGAGGAACAGTGAAAAGTATTTTTGTGTGTGCAGCTCAAACAGATCATTTAGTACATGAAAAGAAAAATACATAACAGGGCAACACACAAGCTACACAATATAAGTACCTAGACACTGGCATCGGGTGGAGCATACAGGAGTGTAGTATTAATCAGGTCAGTCCATAAGAGGGTCGTTTAAGAGTGGTAACAGCGTTGAAGAAGCTGTTTTTGAATCTGTTAGTGCGTGTTCTCAGACTTTTGTATCTCCTGCCCAATGGGAGAAGTTGGAAAGTGAATAAGTCAGGTGGGAGGGATCTTTGATTATGCTGCCCGCTTTCCCCAGGCAGCGGAGATGTACACAGAGTCAATGGATGGGAGGTGGGTTCGCATGATGGACTGGGCTATGTTCACAACTCTCTGTAGTTTCTTGCAGTCTTGGGCCAAGCAGTGGCTATACCAGGCTGTGATACAGCCAGATAGGATGCTTCCTATGGTGCATCTGAAAAGCTGGTAAGACTCAATGTGGACATGCCGAATTTCCTTAGTTTTCTGAGGAAGTTTAGGTGCTATTGTGCTTTCTTGGTGGTAACGTCGATGTGGGTGGACCAGGACAGATTTTTGGTGATGTGCACGCCTAGGAATTTGAAACTGTCAACCATCTGCACCTCGGCGCCGTTGATACAGACAGGGGTGTGTACAGAACTTTGCTTCCTAAGGTCAATGATCAGCTCTTTAGTTTTGCTGACATTGAGGGAGAGATTGTTGTCGTTATACCACTCCACTAGGTTCTCTATCTCCCTCCTGTATTCTGACTCATCGTTGTTCGTAATCCGACCCACTGTGATGTGTCATCAGCAAATTTGTAGATGGAGTTGGAACCAAATTTTGCCACGCAGTCGTGTGTGTATAGGGAGTATAGTAGGGGGCTAAGTACGCAGCCTTGCGGGGGCCCGGTATTGAGGACTAACATGGAGGAGGTGTTGTTTATTTAGTAGCAAAGTGAGGCGCCAAGTCCTACATTTTGGAGCTTTGATACGAGCTTCGCTGGAATTATGGTGTTGAAGGTGGAGCTGTAGTCAATAAATAGGAGTCTGATATAGGAGTCTTTGTTGTCGAGATGCTCCAGGAATGAGTGTAGGGCCAGGGGGATGACATTTGCTGTGGACTGGTTGCGGCGGTATGCGAATTGCATGCATCTTGGATCCTGGGAGTATGGAGCTGATGTGCTTCATGACCAACCTCTCAAAGTACTTCATTACTATTGATGTCAGGGCCACCGCACGGTAGTCGTTGAGACACATTGCCTGGTTCTTATTTGGCACCGGTATGATGGTGGTCTTCTTGAAGTAGGTGGGGACCTCGGAGCGGAGTAGGGACAAGTTGAAGATGTCCGCGAACTGATCTGCCAGCTGGTCCGCTCAGGCTCTGGTTGCATGACAAGGGATCCCGTCCGGACCTGTCGTCTTACTGAAACTTACAGGATATTGCGAGGCCTGGATAGAGTGGATGTGGAGAGGATGTTTCCACTAGTAGGAAAAACTAGAACCAGAGGACACAATCTCAGGCTAAAGGGACAATCCTTTAAAACAGAGATGAGAAGGATTTTTTTCAGCCGGGGGTGGTCAATCTGTGTAACTCTCAGCAGAAGGCTGTGGAGGCCAAATGACTGATTGCCTTTAAGACAGAGATAGATAGGTTCTTGATTAATAATGGGATCAGGGATTATGGGGAAAAGGCAGGATAATGGGGATGAGAAAAATATCAGCCAAGATTGAATGGCGGGGAGGGGAGGGGTTACTGATTTTCTCTGTTGTGATAAAATTTGTTGTTGAAAACTTGAATAAAAATTATTTCAAAAAATGTTTAAAAAAGATAGAGCTAGGCACCGTGGGGGGGGGAGCGTGAGTGCTTCATTGGGATGGTGTGGGAAGACTGGGTCGCATGGGGTAATGTCTATTTAATTGTTATTCTATATTCTCTTTTTACATTATGTTAATATTCACTCTAGTTAGTTTTGTTATTATTGTTATTACTGTTCTTTTATGAAAAATTCTGGAAAACCTGAATAAAAATACTTTTTTAAAAAATGATTGAATGGCGGAGCAGACTCGATGGGCCAAGTGGTCTAATTCTACTCGTATATCTTACGGTCTTATGATTTAAGTTTTGCTTGAGCTCTTTGATGTCATACTAGGTCATGCTGCCTTGATGTCAAGGATAGTGACTATCACCTTAACCACTTGAGTTGAGCTCTTTTGTGCATGTTTTTACCAAGGTTGCAATGTGATTTGGAGTTAAGTGGTCATGGCGGAACCAAAACTGAACATCAGTGAGAGTTTACTGCTGATTAACTGCCATCTGATAGCACTGAGTTTGAAGGTTGAGCGGGCACATGCCTGCCTCCCCCTGTTCCCACTGCAGTTATACTAATTATACCAGGGACGAGGGCCCTTAAGCCCCCTCCCACACCAATATTTAACCAGCGGTGGGAATGGCTCATGCCAAGCAGCCAGCCAGGCAGGTTTCCCTGCTCATGCTGATGTTTGTGGTGAGGGTGGGTTCCCTTCTTAAACAGACTCATGGGCCTATTGGAAGGCCATCCAAGCTGTACCTCCTCCCCTCTCCAATGTTGCTCTCCTCCATATGGCTTCTTAAACCCTGGCAGCCACATCATTGCCGACTAACTTCGCTGATCTACAAGCATTTATTAAGTTTGATCCATCACAGCTCGCTAATTTGCAAATAAGCCTTCTCTCAGTAAACAAAAAAAAAGTTGTATTTAAATGGTGTCTTTCACATTCTCCTGACATAGCTAACAAAATACTTTTTATAAAGTGTTTTTTTTCTACTCCGTTCTTAAAGTTACAAAGCCAATGTGCAGAGTGGACAGGACAAGCCCTTAATCCATCTCATTGCTTGCTCCAAAAAAAATTCAAATTCAAATTGAATCGAATTCACAATAGAGATATACAAGATCCAAGCTGACAAGGAAAGGCATTGCACCTCATCTTGGGCTTGATGTGATGTTTGATCTTCGCCAAAAGGCTGAGAAAGTAATCACTGTTTGTTACTTGGGAAAATGCAGCAGCCAATTTACATAATAAACCATGTGCCTACAAACAGCAGAGCTAGATCAGCAGTTAATTTGTTTTGGTGGACTTAGTTGAGGAATAAATGTTTGTTCGGACACAAGGGTATTTCCCCTTATGGTCCTCAAATAGCATTCAACATTGAATCAAATGTGTAGCCTCTTCTGAGAAAAGAGTCCTGATTAATGACACTTGAACACACTTGACAGTGACTGATGTCAATGGCCCCTTTCCCTAACGTTGAGAGGCTTAGCCAATGATCCTTAAAGTATCAGCTACAACCCCCTACGGGTCATAACCTATATGATATACACTGACCTTAAGGCCCGGCTGGGGTTGTTTAAAGAGGACCGAGTGATCCCGCAATTGTGTCTGCCTGAGTCCACCGATGGGCATTGCTACCCACTGCTTATGAATATAACCTGGAACATCGTCTGGGCACAAGGATTCCACATACCAACGTGTTGTCGCCTGCCTCTCTCCACAAAACCGCCAACATCCGGCACAGCCACCAAAGTGATGGTAACCTTCCATTTTTTAGACACCCTGCCAGCAACGGCAGCCGCATAAAATAGTAGACCCAGACAGACCCAAAATTGGCCGAACGAGCGGTCCAAACCTTTAAGCGGTTGCCACATTTCCTTTTCAGTAACTGCAGAATGCCACATGCCATGTCCGGGATCCGCCAGCCGAATTACACATGGGCGATGTAGCCACCTGGGGTGGCCACTGCCCAACACAAAATGGAAGATTGCAAGGAATGCAGGGAAAATGGACATGTTGTAAAGCAAGCAGCTTGCAAAGCGCTTGTATATTTGGACTGCTGCAGAAACCAGGTTTGACTGCAGCAAAAACCAGACAGCACTATGAAAAGAAACCAGTTAACATACTAATGAGGCAGGGCAGCACGGTGGACTAGTGGTTAGCACAACCGCCTCACGGCGCTGAGGTCCCAGGTTCGATCCCGGCTCTGGGTCACTGTCCGTGTGGAGTTTGCATATTCTCCCCGTGTCTGCGTGGGTTTCGCCCCCACAACCCAAAAATGAACAGAGTAGGTGTATTGGCCACTCTAAATTGCCCCTTAATTGGAAAAAATAATTGGGTAATCTAAATTTATAAAAAAAAACATACTAATGAGGCGATACCGGGCGATCCCCAGATACAATGGAAACAAGTTAAACACAGATCGATACATTGAATGGAAGGCCAGACTTTTCGGCGCCAAAGAAGCCCAAAACAATAAGTCCCAAGAACCGCCCCAGTGACCGAGGAACTGCCCCATTATTGGGGGATTCAAACATATCGATTGGGAAGAGACCCAATCGATTCCAAGCAGGTAAGGGAGTCCGCCCAAAGGGGCGCGGATCCCCTGGGACCTATAAAAGACAGGTCCCACACATGGTTCAGTCTTCTGATCCAGCCCTCCAGCCCTTCTCTCTCTTTGACCAACACTCCTCCGTGGACCAGCACCTCGACCAGCTTTTGCCAAGAAGACCTTGAACGAGAGGAGAGGGTTCGGACAGCAGCCGCCAACAAGTAAGTGTCTCACAACGATCGCTACCAGAGATAGGCACTCCTGACTCCTTTTAACTTATACCAACCTGAAGTGTGCAGACCAGAGCAGAGCAAGAGGCCTTGTTCCCTGACCCGGCAGTTCCTTCAAGATAAGTATTAGTTTATTTAGCGGTAGGAATAAGTTTAATCCTTTTAGATAAACTCAGTTGTTTGGACTTACTAATTGGTGTATGGTTTTATTGCTTTGAACTTCACCTTGAAGCTTGTGGCGGTGTCTTAACGATACCTGGCGACTCCAGAGCTAAGTAAAGAAACAGAGCCAAATTGAGTGTTAAGCACACTCACCCAGAACGACCAACAGCGACAACCCAGGATTCGCCTCAGTCTCATCCTCCCTGGCGTCGTGACACGTGTCTGTCAGTGTCGACACCGCTCGATGTGAGATGCACGTCGGAGCCCAAAGATACGCACCTTCAAAACAGGCAACGAGATCTATGTCCGCAATTTCTGGGCGAGAGCCACATAGATCCCAGGCGTGTTCATCCACACAACAGGACCAGTATTCAACAGAGTCCGGACCAAGGGAAATGAACCACCGGAGTTAAATCCGGAGACTCCACTCAGGATCCCAGCGCAGTTCCCACGCAGCCTTACAGTGATGCTGGATCCGACATGGAGACCAGGCCACCAGAGAACCACATACCAGCGCCAATAGCACCAACAACCTCATCAGCCAAACAACCCCAACTTCATTGCTCTTCGCAGAAATGAAGGTCGCCGGTGCGCTACATGCCTCCCAGGACTGCTATGTAGTCCCTGGACCCCCACCCGCTACCCAAGCGATCGAGGGTCCCACCTCCAGAAAACATGGATATTTCTCCAGATTTGGGGGGAGGGGGATGTCAAGTGGCCTAATTCTGCTCCTATGTCTTATGGTCTTCTGTGTACAGTCCGGACAGATCATCTACAACAAAAAGCACAGGACATGCATAAATACACACTGTAAATACATAGTACAGGTATTGGATGGGCATAGGGAGTGCAGTGCTACTCTTAAAGAAGTAGTCAATCCATTTTTTTTTTTAAATTTTAGAATATCCAATTAATTTTTTCCAATTAAGGGGCAATTTAACATGCCCAATCCACCTAACCTGCACATCTTCGGGTTGTGGGGGTGAAACCCACGCAGACACGGGGAGAATGTGCAAACTCCTCACAGACAGTGACCCAGGGCCAGGATTCAAACCCGGGTCCTCAGCGCCGTAGGCAGCAATGCTAACCACTGTGCCACCGTGCCGCCCAATCCATTCTATGTTGAAGCAAACCTTATCATTTAACTGTAACTTAACACCGCTGACATACTTAGTAACAAGTTATTTTTTTATGTGTGATAATATAAATGTTGCTTTCTTGTTCACTGAGCATTCTTTACTTATAATCAACTTAAATGACTATTTAGAAATGACTATTCAAGTGTAATCTCCAAAGGAAATTAAAAATAAGTCATTATAACCAATTACTGTATATAGCCCAGCTACTTAGTCATATAATTGCGAGGTTTTTTAAAATTAATTACGGAATGTGGGCACTGCTGGGTTAGGCTACATTTACTGCCCATCCCTAGTTGCCCTTGAGAAGGTAGTGGTGGTGAACTGCCTTCTTGAAACGCAGCAGTCCTTGAGGTGCAAGTACACCGACTGTATTGTTAAGGAAGGAGTTCCAGGATTTTGTCCCAGTGACAGTGGAGGAATGGCGATGTATTTCCAAGTCAGGGTAGTGAGTAACTTGGAGGGGAACCTCCATGCGATGGGGCTCCCAGTTATCTGCTGCTCTTGTCCTTCTAGATGGTAGCGGTCGTGGGTTTGGAAGGCACTGTCTAAGGAACCTTGGTGAAATGGCACACACGGTTGCCACTGTTCGTCACTGATGGAGGGTTTGAATATTTGTGGAAGGTGGAGTAATCAAGTGGGCTGCTTTATCCTGGATAGTGTCAAGCTTCTTGAGTGTTGTTAGAGCTGCACTCACCCAGAGCATTCCATTACACTTGTGCCTTGTAGATTGTGGACAGGCTTTGGGGGGGTTCGTGGGGTGAGTTATTCGCCATAGGATTCCTAGCCTTCGACCTGTCCTAGTAGCTACAGTATTAATATTGTTATTGTCCAGGGTTTACAGAACCCCAAAGTGTATCATGCAATTCACCTGACTCACAACTTTTAATAGATTGTGGTTATGGGAACACAGGGGCCCTACTCAGCAGGTGTGATGCAACAGAACTCTACAGTACTTTAAAATTAAAACAATGTTTGTTTATGAAACCAGTTAACACTTTATAAACCCACAGTAAACATCTTAAAAACTATCAACACCAATCCTCCCCACAGATACAATATATTATAAGTAAACCTTAATCTTTCCTTATTAACATCCATAAGACAAAAGACCCTTTTTAACAGAGATCAGGTTTAAATTCATTACTGAGAGAATTCAGCACTTTGAAATCACCCAATTGATCTGGACAGTCTTTGGTTTGCAGAGACAGATCCTTATACAGCTCCTTGCTTTGCCTCTCTATTGCTTTCTCTCTCTTTTTTCCCCCTGATCTGTAACTCCCTTTCTCTTTCTTTTTGTCCTGCTTGGGCTATTCTTTCTTATTCTCTCATTGCGTATTCAAGCTGCTTTAATTCTTTTTCATGTTCAAGTTGCTTAATCTGCAACTGGATCTTTGCCATTTCCACTGAGTCAGACTGTATCTCAGGCAATTTTAAATGCTCAGCTACCGCGTTAAGTATCTCATTTTTTCGCATTTTGTCAGGTAATGTTAACTGCAATGTTTTTGCCAAATCTAACCGTCTGCTTTTAGTCTCTGTCTGTAAGGTACTGCGTGTGACCATCTCCACCCCCAAAAACTTCAGTGCCTCTGAAAGAGCCATTATGCACAACACTCTCCCTACTTAAACTAGAATACCATTCCTGAAAAGCACCCACAATATGCTCACTGTCTTTAAGTTGACTAAGCCAATCCAATAGATAGACTTTTATCCCCCTCGAACCCCCAATTTGTTATGGGCCAGGGTTTGGAGAACCCCAAAGTGTATCATGGAGTTCACTTGACCCACAACTTTTAATAGATTGTGGTTATGGGCAGCACACGGGCCCTACTCAGCAGGTGTGATACAACAAAACTCTACAGTACTTTTAAATTAAAACAATGTTTATTTATGAAACCAGTTAACACTTTATAAACCCACAGTAAACATCTTAACAATTATCAACACCGATCCTCCCCACAGATACAATATTCTATAAGTAAACCTTAATCTTTCCTTATTAATGTCCATAAGACAAAAGACCATTTTTAACACAGAGATCAGGTTTAACTTCACTACTGACAAAATTCAGCACTTTGAAATCATCCAATTGATCTGGATAGTCATTAATTTGCAGAGAGAGATTGCTTTGCCTGCAGCTATCCAGCTCTCAAAACGTAACTAAAACACACCTTGTAGCAAACAGCCCAAAGCAAAAGTAAATGCAGACAGACAGCCTAGCTCCACCCACTCTGACATCACTGCAGCTCTCTAATAATCACGCATTTCTTAAAGCTACACCCACTACAGCTGTTCGATCAAAACACTCATTTCTTAAAAGTACTCTCACATGACAATATGGCTAGTCCAGTTCAGTTTCTGATCAATGGTAACCCCAGGATATTGATTGTGGGGGATTCAGCGATGGTAATGCCATTGAATGTCAAGGGAGATGGTTAGATCCTCTCTTGTAGGAGATGGTCATTGCCTGACACTTGTGTGGCACAAATGTAACTTGCTATTGTCAACCCAAGCCTGGATATTGTCCATGTCTTGTTGCATTTGGACATGGATTACTTCATTATCTGGGGAGTCGCAAATGGTGCTGAACATTGTGCAGTCATCCGTAAACATCCCCACTTCTGACCTTCTGACGGACGGCAGGTCATGGAAGAAGCAGCTGAAGATGGTTGGGCTTAAGACACTACCCTGAGGAACTCCTGCAATGATGTCCTGGAGCAGAGATGATTCACCTCCAACCACGACAACCATCTTCCTTTGTGCCAGGTATGACTCCAGCCAGTGGAGACTTTTTCCCCTGATTCACATTTACTCCAGTTTAGCTCAAACTCTTGATGCCATACTCAGTCAAATGCTGTCTTAATGTCAAGGGCAGTAACTCTCACCTCACCTCTGGCATTCAGCTCTTTTGTCCATGTTTGAACCAAGACTGTAATGAGATTTGACCTGTTACTTGTGTACAGGACACAGCTGGGGAATTTTCCACATTGCTGGGTAGATGCCAGTGTTGTAGCTATACTGGAACAGCTTGGCTAGGGGTGTGGCAAATTCTGGAGCACAAGTCTTCAGTGCTATTGCCGAGATATCACTGAGGATGGGGATATTTGTGGAGCCTCCTCCTCCAGTGAGTTGTTTAATAATCCGCCACCATTCATGGCTGAATTTGGAATGACTACAGAATTTAGATCTGATGCATTTGTTGTGGAATCGCTTAGCTCTGTTTATTACTTGCTGCTTATGCTGTTTGGCACACAGGTAGTCCTGTGTTTTAGCTTCACCAGGAATGCCCAGTCTTGAGTTGCTAGATATGTTCAAGTCCATCCCATTTCACAAGATAGTAGTGTCACACACAACACAATGTTATGGGCTAGAGTTTAGAAAACTCCAAAGTATATCATGGAATTCACCTGACCCACGATTTTTAATAGATTTTGGTTATGGGGAGCACAAGGGTCCACTCTCCAGGTGTTATGCAACAGAGACCCTAAGTATTTTAAAAACAAAACAATGTTTATTCTATGAACCCAGTTAACATTTTATAAACACACAGTAAACATCTTATCAACTACCCCACATAACCCCACAGATACAATACTCTATAGTTAACCCTTATTAGCAACATCCATAAGTTAAACATTTTTAACTAAGACAGCAGGTTTAAATTCTCGGCAGAAACAGGTATTGCTTCGCAATCATCAAGTGAGCTGAAGACATTCTTTAGAGAGATCATTACACATCTGCTTGCTTTGAATGCAGCTCTCCAACTCGGAAAACAAAACCAAAAACAGAGCCACAAAGCAGCTTTTCAGCTCAAAATGAAAGTGAAAGACTGAAAGACAGCCCAGCTCCATCCACACACTGATATCACTGCAGCTATTTGATAAACAATCATTTCTTAAAGGTACATCCACCTGACAACAATGAAGGATATCCTCAATGTGAAGATGTGATATGATGTTTTTGTATCATTTTCAAATTATCCTGAAGTTGAGGATATTGTTCCAGTGAAACGTTTCTTCAGTTGCTACTTATACAATTGAAGAACAAAATTAAGAACACTCCAAATCTTGTTTGGCCTTCAACCTACCGTTTGCCATTTTTGACATCTTTTTTGAACTGCTTGACACGTTCCAATAAACTGTATCAGTTCAGCTCGTGAAACTGGTACTTCAGATACGGGACTTTCAAATCTTAATAAGGATCTGTGGAGAGGTCAAATATGAATACACTGTGTTATAAAAACATACCTAATTGTTAGAGAACCTTTTTACAGTGAATGCAATATGGCAAAAGTTTACACTCACTGCCCCAAGGGTATTATTTTGACACCATGAGATAATATTCACCCACAGCATATAAAAATGGTTATAATTATTCATAGTAAGACGTCTTACAACACCAGGTTAAAGTCCAACAGGTTTAGTTGGGATCACAAGCTTTCCGAGCTTAGCTCCTTCATCAGGTGAGTGGCAGCCTGTGGTGTCAGTGCGGGTCAGCGCCACCTCCCTGAAAAGGTGAACAGGCATCCTGTGCTGGAAAACACTCACCTGATGAAGGAGCTATGCTCCGAAAACTCGTGATTCCAAACAAACCTGTTGGACTTTAACCTGGTGTTGTGAGACTTTTTACTGTGCCCACCCCAGTCCAACGGCAGCATTTTCACATCATATTTATTCATCTAATCAGATGATAAGTTTCGACAAAATATCTGTTTTCTATTCTACAGAAAATAATTAGTGATCCTGTTAATTTTTATTACAAAACGCCATATTAAGAAGTCAACCAAATATAAATAGATCGATATAAATTAAGCTAAACAGTGTTTATTTCTAACCTAGTTGTCCATTTTGAAGGCAAATGTATATTTTATTGTATATTTGCAGTGTAAAATAACTGAATTATTAGGAAATCCATTGGCAAAAAGAGAAGATAAAAATATTAAGCATGCTAACATTTAAAATTACAAACATTGAGAATGGAATTTTCCAAAATTTGGAAAGTGCAATGGTGGGCAGAAAATGTCGTTCAGCCCACTGGCTGCAATGTTGGGTTTTCACGCCGTACTTTTAGCAACATAGGAAAATAAATTTCAGCAAAGATTTCACGTCACCTCTGGCAGATGGCCTCTTGTTCATCTGCCCCACCATCAGTTGACTGTTTTAATCACGGGGCTCTCCATTTAATGGCTGCCCCAGAGCTCCCCATCCACCTCTTCTAGATCCAAGGCACAGGACGGCAATAAGGAAGTCAGTACCCAGATACTCAAAGGCCTTCCTCAGCAGAAAGCTTGATGCTATGGAGACATGTGACCGCACGTATACCCACACACAGGAAGACCAGCTATCAGCAATACAAAAACAGCATGGGACGTAATAATAACAATAATAATAATAATCTTTATTAGTGTCACAAATAGGCTTACATTAACACTGCAATGAAGTTACTGTGAAAAGCCCCTAGTCGCCACACTCCATTGCCTATTCGGGTACACGGAGAGAGAATTCAGAATGTCCAAATTATATAACAGCACGTCTTTCGGGACTTGTAGGAGGAAACCGGAGCACCCGGAGGAATCCCACGCAGACACGGGGAGAACATCCATCACTACCTTGGTGCACTTACATGTGGAGGCCTGCAAGATGCCACAAAGGCCACTTGCGGAGACATGGAAAGATCAGGTTGCATAAAAGTTGTAACTTTCAAAGGCACAGGCAGGGGATGCCGGCCCCCCGTCCCCGTGGTACAAACTCTTGTAGAAGGGTGCATAAGTGAGTCCTCTTTGCCTACACTGGTTTTCATGCATCTACAGGAAGGTCAGCTGCCATCTGTAGAGCCTGTGTTGTGGAATACACCTCTAATCAACTGCTCTCTGGGATCCCTCCAGTGCCAGCTTTGCAGGCCCTGCCGTCACCCCCTCGGGGCATTTTTCCTGCCTCTGGAGAGGCAGACACCTCAAAGAAGTTGTCTCTCCTCTCGATGCATAAGAATTATAGGCAGTTTCATCGGCTCCATCTCCCCTGCCACCCCCCCTCCCCCCATGCTAATCCCTACAAATTTAAGAGATAGAGGGTACATATTAACGTCTATGTTGCATCTGGCAATGATCCGCGCAGGCTGCTTAGATCGCAGGAGAAGCCCAAATCGGGAACTGTGCCAGGTGCCGAGCGATTTGGGATCTAACCGACTCTTGTACTCAATACCCCGTCCAATGAAGGCAAGCATGCTGTATGCCTTCTTGACCACTCTATCGACTTGCATTTGATAAAGTTTCCCAAGGCAGGTTGATGGAAAAAGTGAAGTCGTATGGGGTTCAGGGTGTACTAGCTAGATGGATAAAGAACTGGCTGGGTAACAGGAGACAGAGAGTAGTGGTGGAAGGGAGGGTCTCAAAATGGAGAAAGGTGACTAGTGGTGTTCCACAGGGATCCATGCTCGGACCACTGTTGTTTGTGATATACATAAATGATCTGGAGGACAGTATAGGTGGTCTGATTAGCAAGTTTGCAGATGATACTAAGATTGGTGGAGTTGCAGATAGTGAGGAGGACTGTCAGAGAATACAGCAAAATATAGATAGATTGGAGAGTTGGGCAGACAAATGGCAGATGGAGTTCAATCCAGGCAAATGCGAGGTGATGCATTTTGGAAGATCTAATTCAAGACTATATGGTCAATGGAAGAGTCCTGGGGAAAATTGATGTACAGAGAGATCTGGGAGTTTAGGTCCATTGTACCCTGAAGGTGGCAACGCATGTCGATAGAGTGGTCAAGAAGGTATACAGCATGCTTGCCTTCATTGGACGGGGTATTGAGTACAAGAGTCGACAGGTCATGTTACAGTTGTATATGACTTTGGTTAGGCCACATTTAGAATACTGCATGCAGTTCTGGTCACATTGCCAGAAGGATGTGGATGCTTTAGAGAGGGTGCAGTGGAGGTTCACCAGGATGTTGACTGGTATAGAGGGTGCTAGCTACGAAGAAAAGTTGAGTAGATTAGGATTGTTTTCGTTGGAAAGACGGAGGTTGAGGGGGACCTGATTGAGGTTCAACAAAATTATGAGAGGTATGGACAGGGTGGATAGCAACAAGCTTTTTCTAAGAGTGGGGGTGTCAATTACAAGGGGTCACAATTTCAAGGTGAGAGGGAGAAAGTATAAGGGAGATGTGCGTGGGAAGTTTTTTACGCAGAGGGTGGTGGGTGCCTGGAACGCTTTGCCAGCGGAGGTGGTAGAGGCGGGCACGATAGCATCATTTAAGATGCATCTAGACAGATATATGAACGGGCGGGGAACAGAGGGAAGTAGATCCTTGGAAAATAGGCAACAGGTTTAGATAAAGGATCTGGATCGGCGCAGGCTGGGAGGGCCGAAGGGCCTGTTCCTGTGCTGTAATTTTCTTTGTTCTTTGTTGTTCTTTGTTTTTTTGTAACCGGCCCACACCCGTATTTAAACGCACAATTCCTGAGCCTTGCAATGTGCTCTTCTTCAGTGCTAGACAAGATGATGATGTCGTCTACATAGATTCAAGCACCGTCAATGTTCCATTATTCTATGAAAAATCTCTGCTGCGGAGATGATCCTGAAGGGCATTCTATTGAAGCAGTAACTTCCAAAAGGTGTGTTAAATGTACAGAGGAGCTTGCTTGAGTCGTCAAGCTGCATCTGCCAGAAACCTTGTGAGGCATCCAACTTCGTGAAAATTTTTGCATTTGACATTTCCAACATAATTTCTTCTCTTTTGGGAATATGATAATGTTCTCGACGTATATTCTTGTTAAGATCCTTAGGATCCATGCAAATTCTGATATCGCCTAACGGTTTTTTCACATAGACCAGGGAACTAACCCAATCAGTCGGCTGTGTTACCTTGGGTATGATTCCTTGAGATAGTTCTTCTTTCAATCTTTCTCTTAGAGGCACTGGCACTCTTCTGGGTGGATGGATGATAGGCTTCACATCCTTTTTTAGCAGAATTTTATATTGATATGTCAATGTGCCCATACCATGAAAAACATCAGGGTATTCACTGAGTAACTGTTGAATGTCACTTTCTAATCGCAATGTCTCAGATGTGTTCACGAAGATCCTCTGAATCAACTACAACTCCTTGCATGCCTGAGCACCTAACAACAAAGATCTATGGTCATCCACAATCTCAAAATGCAGTGTTCTCTGAATGTCTCTGTTGAGAGCTGTTAAATGACACAAACCATGTGACACAATCTAATTGCCATTATAATCTTTAAGTGTGCATGCCACAGGTAAAATGTTGTAACCCCCTTGGATGGATGATAAATCCTGACTGTTGAGCAGATTGGCAGAGTGCAGCTTAAAAACTATAGGGCTGTTGTTAATACGCAAGGTCATCGTCCTATCATGAATAGGACTGATAATGAACAGCCCTATTCATATTCATTATCATTACTAATGATCACAGTAAGAAGTCTTACAATACCAGGTTAAAGTCCAACAGGTTTGTTTCAAACACAAGCTTTCGAAGCGCAGCTCCTTCCTCAGGTGAATGGAGAGGTATGTTCCAGAAACATTTATATAGACAAAGTCAGAGATGCTGGACAATGCTTGGAATGCGAGCATTTGCAGGTAATCAAATCATTACAGATCCAGGGAGAGGGATAATCACAGGTTAAAGAGGTGTGAATTGTCTCAAGCCAGAACATTTGGTAGGATTTTGCAAGTCCAGGCCAGATGGTGGGGGGTGGATGTAATGCGACATGAATCCAAGATCCCTGTTGAGGCCGCACTCATGCGTGCGGAACTTAGCTATAAGTTTTTGCTCGGCAATTCTGCGTTGTCGCGTGTCCTGAAGACCGCCTTGGAGAACGCTTACCCGGAGATCAGAGGCTGAATGCCCTTGACTGCTGAAGTGTTCCCCGACTGGAAGGGAACATTCCTGCCTGGTGATTGTCGCACGATGCCCGTTCATTCGTTGTCGCAGTGTCTGCATGGTCTCGCCAATGTACCACGCTTCGGGACATCCTTTCCTGCAGCGTAAGAGGTAGACTACATTGGTCGAGTCGCACGAGTATGTGCCGCGTACCTCCAAGGCGGTCTTCAGGACACGCGACAACACAGAATTGCCAAGCAAAAACTTATAGCTAAGTTCCGCACGCATGAGTGCGGCCTCAACAGGGATCTTGGATTCATTTTATTTTTCAAAAAAATATACTTTATTCATAAAATTTATCATAAACTTTATAGAACATTTCAAATTGTCTTGACTGTGCATTTCCATCTGAGTTACATTCATTTGTCTTTCTTCAATTCAATTGGGATAACATTACACACGTATCCTACAATAAGTTACAGTTCTTTCTTAAATATTTACATTGTTTTGCTTCTTTCATACATTGTGGTATTGAAGACCCGGGCCGAGGGGTTTTACACTGTTACCAACCCCTCGGTGTACATTTGCTGGGAAGACCTTACACAGTGGTCTTTCCCCATTGCGTCTTGGCGGCAGCTGCCCCAAGCTTGAGTGCGTCCCTCAGCACGTAGTCCTGGACCTTGGAATGTGCCAGTTTGCAACACTCGGTCGAGGACAGTTCTTTGCACTGGAAGATCAGCAAGTTTCGGGCAGACCAAAGAGCGTCTTTCACCGAGTTGATGACCTTCCAGCAGCAGTTGATATTTGTTTTGGTGTGTGTCCCTGGAAACAGTCCGTAGAGCACAGAGTCCTGTGTTACAGAGCTGCTCGGGATGAACCTTGACAGATACCACTGCATCTCACTCCAGACCTGCTTTGCAAAGGCACATTCCACAAGGAGGTGTGTGACTGTCTCATTTCCCCCACATCCACTCCGAGGGCAGCGTGCATTGATGCTGAGCCTTCGGGTGTACATGAAGAATCTGACAGGGAGGGCCCTTCTCACCACCAGCCAAGCTAGGTCTTGGTGCTTGTTTGAAAGTTCTGGTGATGAGGCATTCTGCCAGATGGCTCCGACAGTCTGCTCAGGGAACCATCCAACGTCCTCCACAGTCTCCTTTTCTCTGAGGGTCTCGAGGACATTACGTGCTGACCACTGCTTCATTGCTTTGTGGTCAAAGGTGTTTTTCTTCAAAAAATTTTCCACGAAGGACAGGTGTTTCGGCACGGTCCAACTGCTTGGAGCGTTCCGCGGCAATGAGGCCAGGCCCATCCTTCGCAACACCGGGGACAGGTAGAACCTCAGTATATAGTGACACTTGGTGTTTGCATACCTGGGGTCTACGCACAGCTTGATGCAGTTGCACACAAATGTCGCATTACATCCACCCCCCACCATCTGGCCTGGACTTGCAAAATCCTACCAACTGTTCTGGCGAGACAATTCACACCTCTTTAACCTATGATTATCCCTCTCCTTGGATCTGTAATGATTTGATTACCTGCAAATGCTCGCATTCCAAGCATTGTCCAGCATCTCTGACTTTGTCTATATAAATGTTTCTGGAACATACCTCTCCCTTCACCTGAGGAAGGAGCTGCGCTCCGAAAGCTCGTGTTTGAAACAAACCTGTTGGACTTTAACCTGGTGTTGTAAGACTTCTTACTGTGCTCACCCCAGTCCAACGCCGGCATCTCCACATCATTACTAATGATGTTTACTTTCTGAGGAACCTTCTTTATTGCATGGAGATCTTTTATTGCTGCTTGAAGATTTGATTTTGTTGTTTGAAGATCTGTCGTTGTTGATGCTTTAATGATTATAACAGAAAATGTGTTTTCCAAAGAAAAACTTTCATCTTCGTCCGAAAATTTATGTTGTGAGTTTATTCTTTCATGTTTTTCAATTGATCTTACAATTTTCTGTGCGGTTGGGAGAAAATTTGCTGATGATTTGCACTGAGCAGCAAAGCAGTTAATCTTGAACACTTTAAACAGTGTTTTCCTTGAGCAGGATAATTCCCCTTTAAGTGGGCGTTATCACATCTGCAGCACATCACGCCGTCGTCTCTCTGACCTATGAGTCACGTTCATGCATGCGCAGACTTCTTTTGCGGAGTCTCGCGTTTCGGTAAAAACTGCGCATGTCCTGAATTGGAATGTGAGCACGCATGATAGCTGCCGTCTCGAACGTGCTTCTCTTTTTTTATAAATTTAGAGTACCCAATTCATTTTTTCCAATTAAGGGGCAATTAAGCGTGGTCAATCCACCTAGCATGCATATCTTTGGGTTATGGGGGTGAAACCCACACAAACACAGGGAGAATGTGCAAACTCCACATGGACAGTGACCCAGAGCCGGGTTTGAACCTGGGACCTTGGTGCCATGAGGCAGTAGTGCTACTTACTGCGCCACCGTGCTGCCCTTCGAGCATGCTTCTTTGCTGCCTGCAACACCATTTTAACATTCTCAATCTCGTGGTGGACATTCGCGCCTTTTTCTCGTGGATAAAATTCTAAGTATTGGTTTTTACTCTGCTCATTTGAAATGCACTTTTCAATTGCAATTTTTAAAGTTAGATCGTTTTGCCATAATAGAACTTCTCTTAGACTTACATCCATTATTCAATATCTCTGATTAGAGAGTCGTGCAAATCAGCAAAATTACAATTTTGAGCTCAAAGTTTAAGATCAGTGACAAAGTTAATGATGGATTCTCCATTGTTTTGTAAACGCTGAATCGCTCCAGAATTTCATTAGTTTGCATTTTGCAATGATCATCAAATTTTGCGCCAATCACCCCGAATTTACTTTTATCTTCGCCTTCAGCAAAAATGAACAAATTATAAATTTTGATAGCTTGCTGACCTGCCAGGGACAGAAGCAAAGCTATGCATCTAGCTTCAGAGGCTGTATTTTAGTCGTTAGCTTCTAAATAGTACTGGAATTGTTGTTTAAATAACTTCCAATTAAGACTTAAGTTACCGGTAGTCTTCAGATATCTCGGAGCCTGCACTTGGTCCATCGAATCAATTTGCTATCGAAGATCTGTTTGCTGCAATGACTTCCACAGTCAAACAGTCAGTTTCGTAACTTTATCTTTTCTTTTCTAATTTTCTTACTTGTCTTTCTTAAAGCTTGTTTTGACCTGGTTCCATGTTATATTACTATATTGTACTATAAATATTACTCTTTTTTTTGGCATGCCGAGTTGTGTTGAATTTTGATGAGAAATAGTTGAAGTCTTCCAGATGATGACAAAATGTTTATTGAGTAATATATAATAAACTAGTGAGTTCTTTCACTTCAATACTAAATTAGTAAAACAAATAAGTAAGTTTATATTAAATTAACAATTATAATATACTGCACTCTGATCTGATCACATCTTCACTCTAGCTGTTCTCAACACACACTAAGAAAGAGCGGGAAACTCCTTTTGTAGGTCCTGTTAGTGTTGCCATCTAGTGATCATTTGTCTGTACTGATTTTACTTTAATTGAACATGTATTAACACATACAGAAATCACTACAATGTTAATGTGTCTAAAACAGCGGCCAACATTTTAAGTCCTTTGGAGATGGGCTGAGAAGCAGGAGGACTGGTAAAATGGTGGTGGAAGACGCCAGGAGGCCAATACTGCAGATCTCATGGCCAGAGAGGCAGACCACCATTCTTCGCCACCCTGAAAGCAAACTTCTAATTGGAGTTGCTGGTAAAATTGCCACTGTGGTCCCACTGTTTGTCATGCGGATTCAGAGCCTACATTTGTTCCCAACATCATGACTTATGGTATGCCGATAAAATCGCAGCTAAATAATAAAATCCCCATCAAAATATTTTTGCAGAAATATATACTTGAAACGAACAACTTTCACGTCCTGATGCTGCTAGTCTCTCTTTCATAGTGCCTATCATCTTCTCCAGGGTTGAAATGTTTGTATTCCCAACAAAGCAATAAAGTAACAAGATTCTTCAACAAAGGAACTAGTACCCCAATAAAGTGATGGCCTTCTCTGATAATTCCACAGCGCAATTTCTATTTTGATATAAAAATCCCTGTTTCTCCCAAAAAAGAGTTTTTTCATACTTAGTGCATTGTGTTTACCTGAATCGGTCATTTAAACATTCTAAAGCATTCTCTATCTCCAACATCTGAGCAGCTCTTGAACTCAGTCCCTCTGTAAGGAGCACCACCTATTTACAATGGTACAATGACAAGTTATGTAGAACATTAGCACTTTGAAAATCTTTTTTAAATGATTATCGATGATATGAATGCAGCATTAAGAGAACTAGGTTAGAATCTAAAATGTGTCCAGATCATTTGTAATTTTGCACATTTTTTTGGAAAAATATATATATAAGGGAAAAAGGAACTAGGATGAATATGGAATCAAAGTTATGGAGAATCAGTGAGCTGCAAAAAATAATTTATTTAATTTGAACTGTAAACATTGAATATAAAAGGAATAAGCCCCATGAATACATATGTGTGGTTAAACACAGAATTCAGGAAGCCTTAGTAGGGATTCTTCAATCTGATTAATTAAGGAGAAGTATAGTTGCTTGCTCTTTTCACCAAGATCTGTTTCCCTGCAAAGGGTGTTGCGGTGAAATGGATTTTCAATTACTGCAAATTCCAGCAGAAGAGCACTTAGAAGATTTGTGTCATGAAAAAATTATCACAAAATCCAGGTCATAAATTATTCACACTGAATTGGCAAAATGGAAATCTCAATTCACGTTAGCAGTCAAATTAGGGCGAGTAAAAATTAAATAACAAGTTAAAGACAAGAATGTCATAAAACTGGCCAAGTCTTTTCATTTGTTGTTTGGCACTGATAGGAATTTTTTTTTCATCCTACATGACAAAATCATAATTATTGAAACTGAATTTGGAAAATGGAAAACTCAATCTAGGGTAGAAAATGGGTTAGAGCCAGAACAAGTACCCAATAAAACATAATGCAAGTTGTTTTTCTATGGTCAGATATCTTCACCCGATTGCACTTCATAAGGCAATATTGCTATACAATATAAATTTAAAGGTGCAGGTTTAAATTGTTTTTGTTGCTAACTGGCACAAATTATACAAAAATGTCTCCAGTTGCCACTGTAAATAGAGCTAAAATGGTATAATTTCTAAATATGCTCCACATGCTTTCTCACTCGTCCCCTCATAAAAGCTGTTGGTTTCTAAATAAGATTATTTGCAAGTGCAATTTGTACCATATGTGATTACATCATCTGAATGAAATAAAAAAGGTCAAAACATTGATATCACAACTGAAAGCAGACAGTACTGTGGGGAATCAAAACTCCCAACAATTCAGAAGCTACCAAGAGTTGAAGTTAAATGTTTCGGGGGTAGAATTGCTGCTTGGTTGTATGGGCTTTTCTGGCGCAGTTCACATAAAATTGATGTAAGATAGGTAAATTAAGTGCAAATTACATTCAGGGCAAATTGAGTTTCTGTAAACTGTTGCGCTTATGTGCTTGAAGTCAGCCCACCCACATAAGTGGCCATGGCCCCAGATCAAACTAGTCCAAGTAATTTCCAGTCATTTAAAATTGGGTCACACGCAGGCAGTGCATTCATACTGTGGTCAAAATGCTTATTTTTGGTGATATAGGGCGACATGTGGCGCAGTAGTTAGCACTGGGACTGCAGCGCTGAGGACCAGGATTTGAATCCTGGCCCTGGGTCACTGTCCATGTGGAGTTTGCACATTCTTCCCATGTCTGCGTGGGTTTCACCCCCACAACCCAAAGATGTGCAGGTTAGGTGGATTGGCCATGCTAAATTGCCCCTTAATTGGAAAAAAATACTTGGGTATTCTAAATTTATTTTTTTTAAATGTTGGTGATAAATGCATTTCAACTGTATTTATCAAACTGTACCATTCTTGAATAGATAAAGGTGTAGTTTTAAAAAAAAAAGGTAAGTTCTAATGCGCTGCTAGAATGTCCTGCTTTATGGCAGATTTCTTCACATAATGGGTGTAGTTTCGGGTGCAATTTCCACCCAGGTTACCAACTATCCCATTTAAAAATGACAAACAAAAGGCAGTAAAATTCAACTCTGCACAAAAGGGGAACAAATCTGTAATATTCTCTTGCTAATTACTTTACCTGCCTCTCCAGCTGCATTATTTGAGCCTTCAGAAGAGTTACACGTCGTTCATCATAGTGCCCGTTCCACTTTTCTTCCAGCAACTGCTGATATTGCAATCTATAAAGAAAGAGGAAAAAATAGCTAACAGAAGTTGGAAATTATAGCCAGACATAAAAATGAAAAAGAGGAATGCTCTGCTTCCAGGAACAATTCTAACCAGATAAAATCTATTAGGTGTTTAAAATATTAAGTAATATGTTTTTCAAGTTGGCATGCATAGAAGGCACACTACTTGCAGATAGCAATGGAAAGCTGTACAATCCTAATTAAAGATAATCACCAAAGTATAGTTAGATTATATTTTGCATTTCCACAATTTTTTAGACATTTCATTGTATAAGTTAAAAATGTCAACACTGGCTATTTGTGAATCCATAAATGATCCGTACCAGCATTCTGACAGCTGTGGCTCAATTAGTAGACTTAATGAGTCAGAAGGTTGTGAGTTCATGCCTGGCACTAGGACTTGAGCACAAAAATCAAGGTTACCTCTCCAGTAGTGTACTGAGAGAGTGCTGCACTACTGAAGGTGCGGTCATTTGGATGAGATATTAAGCTGAGACTTTTGTCTGTCCTGTTCAGTGGATGTAAGAAATCCCTGAACATTATTTTGTAAAAAAACAAAGGTGATGGGCTGGATTCTACAATTCTAGGGTTATGTCCCCATGCCGGCATGGGAACAGCGGCATTTTACGCCAGAACAATGGCGTAAAACGGCCACCGATTCGCCATTTTGCTGGGGCTACCATGTCGGCAGCGTAGAGCGCCTGGATTGAGAATTGCCGGGTCCATGGCCGCTCATGCGCATGGCGGCAGTCTGCAGCGGTCATGCCGTTCTACATGGCGGAGGCCGCTCGCAGACCTGGCCCGCAAAATAGTGCCCCCCCCGGACGGCTCACGCCCCCCCGGACAACACCCCTCTCACCCCCACCCCACAGTGTCCCTAGACCCTAATAAAGTCCCCCACTGTCTGCGGATCGGCCCTCCCCCGACTGTGGCGCCGATGGACTGAGTCCGCAGCTGTCACGCTGAGTTTCCAACGGATGAGACCGCATTCGACTGACGCCATCGGGAACTCGGCCGGTCGGGGACGGGGCATTGTGGGGGCGGGCCTCAGGCAATGTCTTGAAGCCGTCGATACGTGGCGCAGGTACTCTCCAAGTACGGTGCTTTGGAGGGGGTGAAGCATCGCAAAAGCGTCACCGCTCCCGAATTGGTCGGGAACTCTGATTCTCCAGCCGATCGCCGAACGCAATATCGGCATTGCCGACCGGAGAATCCAGCCCGGTATCTCTGGTATCTCGGCCATTATTAATCACTCAATAAACATCACAAAATCAGGTTCTAACATTGACTATACTTTAGAAAGGCTTCATTGTATGTAAGCATTTTGGGATGTCTACTGGTCAGAAAAGGTGCTACATAAATACAATTCTTTATATTTTTAAATTAAATATGGGCTATAAATATGGGTATGATATAAATTGCTTAAGATAACATGCACGAGGGGCAGCACGGTGGCCTAGTGGTTAGCACAGCTGCCTCACGGCACTGAGGTCCCAGGTTCGATCCCGGCTCTGGGTCACTGTCCGTGTGGAGTTTGACCGTTCTCCCCGTGTCTGCGTGGGTTTCGCCCCCACAACCGAAAAATGTGCAGAGTAGGTGGATTGGCCACACTAAATTGCCCTTTAATTGGAAAAAAAAATAATTGGGTAATCTAAATTTTAAAAAAAGAAAAAAAAAAGATAACATGCACAATCCTACGGCCACGCTGTGCCAGAGAAGCACCTCGCCACAGACAGCGTTACCGTTAAAAGGCGAGAGACTCTGCTCCCGGGATCTACACGGCTCGCAACTCATCGCGAAATTCTTTGCAATCTCATGAGACGTTGTGATGCGAATCCCGCCCATCCTGAGCTTTTCAGCAAATCTGCATATTAGAGCAAGGCAGTAAGCCTTACTTTAATGTGCAGATTCCTGAGGTACCTGAGGTTTTAGAATTCAACTCCTTTGCCTCAGAGACCTTGGGCGAGCGCAGTTTAGCACAGACGGAACGGCACTCGTGGGCATCTTCCAGTGGATCAGAGACCCACCAACTGCATACCCTTTGGGCAGGGTGGTGCCTTGGCACTGCTGGTGCCACCTGGGTGCCTTAGCACTACCAACCTGGCACCATGCTTGTTCCACCAAGGTGCCAGCCAAGCACTGCCAAAGTGTCCAGGTGGCATGGGCATTTTCTGTTTGCGTGTAATCGGTCTGGGTTGCCCAATGTGGGTGTTGGGGGGACCCTCCCATATTGCATTCTGGCTTGGAGGGAGGTCAGGGATTGTTTCGGATGCCTCAGAGATCGAGATGCCGTTTCTAAATGGCATCATGATCTCTTGCTACAATGGGGAGTTCTGGCGAGCGGAGCTCCCCGCTGTAAAAAAACGGGACTATGTGCAGTCTTGGCCACGCGTACCCCGTTCTGGCCCCTCATTCAACGCGACCCGCGTTGAATAACCATGTATTTCTTGGCACTGCAAGTGCCGGGAAACACGGAACTAAATGCACTTGCTAGGGAACTTTGTTCCCTTTTGTGACAATTGTGCCCCGAGTATAATATTGTACATTGGCAACTAGTTCTATTTTGCAACTAGCTCTATTTTGAGAAGGCAGTAAAATCAGTCCTGCAGCAGCGCTTTGCACCAGTTATGGTGTGAACAGGGTTGGCTACTTCTTCAATTTACAAACAAGAAAAGCAGCATTCATCATGTGCTAATTACATTCCTCATGCATAAGCCCTGTTTAAATTACAGAATAACATTCTCTGAAAAATGCTGCAAAATATATTAAATCTCTCTAACTACAATTGTTTCTTAGCATTACTCCTAAGGTTTGAGCAAGCTAACTTACCTGCTTGAAGGTCTAATCTACCATTCCTCCAAAGCACCACTTCATAAAATTAAAATCAGCAGTAGATTGGGATTGGTCTCTTGTAGCCTTAGAGGCCGAAGATAACTACCTTCTCAGGAACCAGCTGTCTCAGAGAGGCCAGCTTCCAGAATCTTTCCTTACAGTGGTAAGTCGTACCAGATCCTTGCCTGAAGTTCCATCATTTATGGGCACTGGATGGGACTTGAATGCAACAGGCTCACTGCTACCCTTTGGATAGACAGCAACATAGCGCAAATGTCCTGGAAGGAACTGATGTGGTGCGCAAGCTCTGAGATAACATTAATCGGTAATACATTTGCATGCTATGTATACTTATTATAGCAAAACATTCTGAAAATAAGTCCGACGTTCAAATGTATGTTAACTGGGTGCACGGTAGCTTGTGGCACCCCGTTCACATATATTTAAAGGTGGTATGCAACAGTCACCATTGTGCAGTTATATGCAAGGTCAGCGGTTCTATTTGAATTCTGTTACACAAGAAAGGGGAGCAGGAGAAAAGCAACTTGTATGGAGGCTCAGGATTCACAGGGCCAAGTCAGGACTAAGGGGAGATATGGAGTGGCATCAGTAACAAAGAGCAGTGGAAGCACGATTCAATGGAGGACAAGAGTGTGGATCAAGGGCATGGAGGAATGAAGTGGCAAGGTCTGGCTTCCTGGATAAAGTGGGTAAAGGTAGAAAATGAGGAGCCTAAAGGGCAGGGGCAGTACTGTCCACGTGGGTCCACGGGGGGAGGGGAACGGTAGCTCAGTGGTTAGCACTACTGCCTCACGGCTCCAGGATTCCAGGTTCAAATCTGGCCTCGGATCACTGTGTGTGGAATTTGCACTTTCTTCTCGTGTCTGCTCAGGTTTCCTCCGGGTGCTCCAGTTTCCTCCCACAGTCCAAAGATGTGCAGGTTAGGTGGATTGACCATGCTATATTACCCCTTAGTGTCCAAAACATTAGGTGGGGTTACGGGATAGGGTTGAGATGTGGGCTTAAGCAGGGTGCTCTTTCTAAGAGTCGGTGTAGACTCACTGGGTCAAATGGCCTTCTTCGGCACTGAAAATTCTATGATTCTATGATCTCAGGATGTTGGCTGGCAAGGGGAACATTCACAGTCACAGTGGGGGAAGTTGAATTGGCAGGGAGGCAGGTCAGTCTGAGGTTGGAATAATCAAAGATCTCATAGAACAGGACACAGAACCTAAAAAAAACTAGAAGGATGATGCACAGAGTGTATAGGATCAAAGTGGGAATGTCAACAAGGATAGGTGTAGGCTCGGGGCAAGAGAAGACATTTCGAATTGAGGGTGACAGGGTCCAGAGCAATGGGGAGAGGTTGAAGAGTTATAGAGGGAAGAAACAAAGCAACAATTTGAGGGGCAAGGATAATGGGAACAAGTGACTGGAGGAGGACAGAGGATAATGGGTTCTGACACCATTTTATCAAAATGTCTCCAAATGGCTCACGTGCTGTGAACACGGGAGCAGTTGCGAGCTTCAGCTCTGCTCATCTTTCAAACTTTGTTTTTATCCTTGTGCACATCTTATTTATGTCTTTTTTTGGTTTATGTGGCTTTTACTATGTACCGAGATTTGTTGGTCAATGTTTCAACACTTTTTAGTCAAGACAATATGCTTTAATCCTCATTGATTTGTGAAGGCTAGAGGGAGTTGTGAGACCTTGTCTTTGGTGACACCCCTGCCTTTTGAGAGATTTCCCTGCCCTGACGATATGGTGCGCACCAATGGATGATGGCTGCTAACAATGATGGTGATCTCTCTGATAGCTTTGATTCTGCGTTGCAGGACTTTAAAGCACTATTTCAAGAGTTGTGAAGTGTCTTTGTGGAGGCAGTGGTGGCGCACGAGGAGGTTCTGCATGGTTGAGTTCCTGTTGCATGACCTGTCATCCATCCTGAGGAGCTCAGGTGAGGACAAAGGGGAGTCGGTGAGAATCCCGGCATTCCTAGTGTCTCCAATGAAGTGGTGAAGTTCCCAGCTGAGTTGGAGAATTGGCTGCCATATCTCGGAAATCTAGATCGGAGGCCAGGCAACTCAAATTCAATAGGGAATATTTAATCCTGTCTCGGAATCCTGGGTTGCGTTGGCCTTCCAGCCTGTGATTCTATGTTGTCTTGTTCCTGTTGTCGGCCGAGAGGGGTTGGGGTCGCCTGAGCTGGCTAAGCCATCCCCCACTGCTGGAGCCTCGGTAGTGGACTGCCTGGGTTTGGTTGAGACAGCATCCGGGGAGTAATGAGGTTTGTGTTCCTATCGTTGGAATCCTTGGTGATCCTAAAGAGTGTTCTCCGTTTCAGATCCTGCTTTATCCTGGATGTCTACTTTCCTTGTGCACCAATGGAGTGGTCATTGTCCTGAAGACTGCCTTGTTCCCCAGTTGTTATGCTGGACTTTATTCCCTGATAATCATGTCATTGTCTGTTAATGTTGGAAATTCATTTGTTTGCAGGTAATTAATATTTCGGGTCTGATGTCCTGCACCACTGGTTATTTACTAAGGTTTTATCATGTTAAGCTGAATATTGATTTCGGGATTTGTGCTCACTTTCTTTATCCTAATATATCCTTAGGGGGAGGATGAGCAGAGCTGGAGCAGAGCCGGAGCAGGGGGAGGGGTAGAGGGTGTGTGTGGTAAGTGTAGATTTGTCCTCACTATGTTAGAGAAAGTTTCCCTCAGCCAGATTTTATTTTTACTTTTTGCTGCACCTTTTTTATCTTCATGGCCCAGGCAGACTGTGTATTATCCTGTTGAAGGCTGAGGTTTGTTGGGCTCATTTTAAGGGGGGAGTCAGTCATTTCTCCTGATGTGGGTCTCCCTGTTCAACTGTTCTAACTACCATCAGAGCTCTAAGTGAGGCTGGTCTGAATATTCATTATTTGGTAGTGGGTGGTGTGTCCAGTGGGGTGGTCCCACCCGAGAGGGTTTTTTTCTCTCCTCCAGTTAGAACGTGGGTGTTGGTCCTGTTGTTCGCATGTGCATGGGTGGTTTGTCGGAAGGGGAGGAGAAGTGTTGTCTCCTGTACGGGACCAAACTGGCTTAGCTTCAGAGGGGTGTCGGGACTGGGGAGTCACAGCAGTTCTTCAAGCTAGTTCTCCGATCTTTCTTTTTTCTTTGTTGAGGTTCTGGGCTAGGTCAGGCTCAGCATTGAGGTCACAATCCTGTTGCTCCTTAGATTGGAGTACATAGAACATAGAACAGTACAGCACAGAACAGGCCCTTCGGCCCTTGATGTTGTGCCGAGCAATGATCACCCTACAAGCCAACGTATCCTTGTAACCCAACAACCCCCCCATTAACCTTATTTTATAGGTCACTAAGGGCAATTTAGCATGGCCAATCCACCTAACCCGCACATTTTTTTTAGAATTAGAACAGTACAGCACAGAACAGGCCCTTCGGCCCTCGATGTTGTGCCGAGCAATGATCACCCTACTCAAACCCACGTATCCACCCTATACCCGTAACCCAACAACTCCCCCTTAACCTTACTTTTTAGGACACTACGGGCAATTTAGCATGGCCAATCCACCTAACCCGCAAATCTTTGGACTGTGGGAGGAAACCGGAGCACCCGGAGGAAACCCACGCACACACGGGGAGGACGTGCAGACTCCGCACAGACAGTGACCCAGCCGGGAATCGAACCTGGGACCCTGGAGCTGTGAAGCATTTATGCTAACCACTATGCTACCGTGCTGCCCTAGGGAGTACCTCCCTTGGGGGTTCTTGGGAGAGTCCGATGTGCGTCGGTCCACATCTGGAGAGGTGAGGATTGGCAAAAGGGTTGTAGGTTATGTTGTAGCCACCTGGGGTGACCACTGCCCAAACACAAAATGGAAGATTGCAAGGAATGCAGGGAAAATTGGACATGTTGTAAAAAGCAAGCAGCTTGCAGAGTGCTTGTTTGGACTGCTACAGAAACCAGTTTGGCTGTTGCAGAAACCAGACAGCACTATGAAAAGAAAACAGTTAACATATTAATGAGGTGATCCCGGGCGATCCCCAGGCACAAAAGACACAAGTTAACACTAATCGATACATTGGATGGAAGGCCAGACTTTTCGGCGCCAAAGAAGCCCAAAACAATGAGCCCTAAGAACCGCCCCAGTGATCGAGCAACTGCCCCGCAATTGGGGAATTCAAATCAATTGATTGGGAAGAGACCCAATCGATTACAAGAGTATAGAGGGTCCGCCCAGGTGGGCACAAGACCCTGAGAGGAGTATAAGACAGAGAACGCGACCCCAGCTCGCTCTCTCTACCAGCCTCTCCTCGACTAGCTCTCTGTCAGCCTCTCTTTGACCAGCTAGCTCTCCCAGCAGAACACCGTTGCAGCAGAAGAACCTTGAGGAGGAGAGGTCTGGAAAAGCAGCCGCCAGCAAGTAAGTGTCACAACGCACGCTACGGGAATAGACACTCCTGACCCCTTTAGACCATAACCACTGGAAACCTGCGGACCTTGGACAAAGCTAGAAGCTGTTGTTCCCTGATCCGGCAGTCCCCTTATCCAGATAAGTATTTGGCCTAGTAGTGGTAGGATTAGCCTAGTCTTATAGTTATATGCATGATTAGTAGATTATTGTAATATAATAAACGTGTCTTGTTTGAACTTACTAATTGGTGTATGGTTTTATTGCTTTGAACTTGACCTTGAAACTTGTGGCGGTATCTTAACAATACCTGGCGACTCCAAAGCTAACGAATGAAACAGAGCCAAATTGAGTGTTAAGCACACTCACCCAGAACGAGCAACAATGTCCAGTAATTATCTTTATTCTTTTTGTCTTGGGAGTTGGAAGAAGCCCACTTGGTGATTGGTTGGCCAGTTCTCATTTAGTCGTAGGAGGGATTTGTGGGTACGAAGGATTAGTTCTGACAGTCCTTGGTCTTCTTCTTCACTCTTCTTTTGACTGTGATAGATTTTGGCCGTGTTGCTTCTACTTCTCGTTTAGTATTAGTACCAGTGAGATCTGGCTGTGGTGGAGTTTCATGATGAGCCTTTGTGTCATGGACACTTAAATACGGATCTATGTTGGCTTTTGGGTGTCTAATCGTTTTTTGTTTTTTTAAAATGGGTCTTGGTTCTGGGAGTGGGGCTCCCGCAATTCTGGGAAGGAGTTGCTCAGCCCTCCTTTCCACCCAGGGTGCTCCCCAGTCTGTAAGTCACTCTGACGCCCCCTCCCGTCCTGGAGTGGGTTTCCTCCATTTTACGATTGGAACCAGTTTATATTCCTTTTAGTTCTTGGCCCCACAATATCCTGTTGTTCTCTTGAGGACAGTACTGGTGCTGGTGATCCAGTGATCTGTTTTGTCCTTTGATCTGGGAGATGGGATAATGGATGTTCGGGTTCTCGCTCTTGCTCTCTTTCTACTTCTTCTATGGGAGACCCTAGGCTGAGTAATAAGGTTTTGTTGTGCCCGGTCCTATCTGTATTTGTTTTGTAATCGCAAAGGTTTAGGATAGCTGGCCATTCTGGTCTGGATCTTGAGAAGAGTTAAAATTGCATTGTAAGATTTAGTTGATCTCCCCGTAGCATTGGAGTTCTCGGGATATTGTTTTCTTCTGTCATTTTATTTTGTAGCTATGGTTGAAATGCAGGTCTACAATGTTGCCTGCACCCTTTTTGGGTACAGACAGCTCATTTATCTATGGAAGGAACATGTTGGGGATTTTGTCCCTGATTCATCCGGTTGTTCCAATTATGCAATGACCATTGTTCCTGCTGTACATGGATACATAGAGCAATCGTTCTGCATTTGTTCATTTGATGTGAATTTTTAAAACAAATTTGACAATCTCAATTAATAGACATGGGAAAGAAAGTCTCCAAACCAGGCCTATATAAGAAATCCAGGTATGATGTATGGAAAGCCATTAGGGACGCCAAAAGACAATACCGAATCAAACTAATGTCCAGGCCAACGACACAAACCCAACACGTCTATGTTAGGGCTTACATAAGATCTCAGGCTACAAAGCAAGGCCACGCAGAATCTCTGGGGCTGGAATATCCCCCCCCAATAAACTGAACAAGTTGTATGCCCGCTTTGAACAGCCAGCCAATACATCAGTGCCACCCGCCCCAACAGCCTTGGACACACCTGTTCTGCTGGGCAACTGTTCTGCCCAAGATCGCAAGAAACTGCAGAGTGTGGTGAACGCAGCCCAATGCATCACACAAGCTTGCCACCCTCCCATTGATTCTGCCTACACCACCCGCTGCCTCAGAAAGGCAGACAGCATTGTCAGAGACCCCTCACACCCAGGCTTTGCCCTCTTCCAGACCCTTCCATTAGGCAGAAGATACAGAAGTCTGAAGACCCACACATCCAGACATAGGAACAGCTTCTTCCCCACAGCTACCAAACTCCTCAACGACTCTCCCTTGGACTGATCTGTTCCCTGTAAGAACACTATTCACTGTTCTTGTTTGGCCCTTGTTTTGCACTGTCACCAATCACTATTTATTGATGTACCATTCGATTATTCTTTTGTCTACTATGTATGTACTGTGTACGTTCTCTTGGCCGCAGGAAAATACATTTCACTATACTTTGGGACATGTGACAATAAATATCAGTCAATCAATCAATCAAATACACATGTGGCTGCCAGGAATCAAGATCAAGGTGGGAAGAGGCCAGTGTGAGATGGGTGGAGTTTTGGCATAGACAATGGAAAGAGATAAAAATATCAATGTTTATCAGCACTACGGATGAAATCCATGGACACACATGTTCTCGTATCACTGCCTGCCTTCTTCACACATTTAATTGCTGGAATACCTAGCGGTCTCAAACATCCAATATTTCACAAATTTGGGAGCATGAAGAGGAGAGCTCTTACCATCAACAACTGATGCAACAATACCAGCAACCAGAAAGGGAGATTGGTCAAGGATGCAGCCACCCAGGGAAGGCATTGTAAAATCTCAGAATTGTTACGGCGCAGGAGGCCATTCAGCCCATTGTGTCTACACTAGCTCTCTGATCAGCCCCCTCAGGATTTTGAGCATCTCTATCAAATCTCCTTAGCCACATTCTCTAAAAAGAGAACGTTTCCAACCTCTTCAACTGTCTTCATAACTGAAGTATCTCATCCCTGGAACCATTCTTTTAAACCTCTTTTGCACTCTCTTCAATGCATCCACATCCTTCCTACAATTTCAGGTGCCTAAATCTGTACACAGTATTCCAGCTGAGATCTAACTAATGTCTTGTTCAGCACTGGGCTTTGGGGGCCATCAGGTTTTTTTCCTATTGTGCAAGGTGTCATCCCCTGCACTCATGTGGCCATTAGTACTCATGCAGCTCATGGCTCCACCAGATAATGATGGGCAAGCTAATGGGGCTAACGGTTGACAAGTCGGACTTCCGGTGGCGGCGATGTCCGAGTGAGCCGCACATTCGGCGGGCTCTCACTCCGGCGGGGCTGAGCAGCTGATTCCCCGCGATAGCGGGACCACGGGGCGGCAAAAAGGCTGCCGGGAAAGAAGAGGAGAGTGGGCTGCAGCAGATGGAAGCGTGGGAGGCCAGCAGGTAGAGGAAGAAAGAGAGAAAGAGAGACGGAGGCAAGGAGGAAACTAACCTGAAGGGTAAGATGGCGGACCCACGGACCTTCCTTCCTCCAGGACAAGGAAAAAAAGTTTGGAGTTGCTGAAGAGGGTCAGCTTGGACCCACTTCAGATGCCCAGAAGGTAAGATTTAAGGAGCTGGGCAAAGGAAGGCGGCAGCGAAGGTGCTGAGGAGCGGGCTGCGGCACATGGAACAGCGGGATTCCAGAAGGCAGAAGAAGAAGGAGAAAAAGGGACAGAGACAAGGACCTGGAAAAATTACCTGCGACCTAAGATGGCGGACACACGGACCCCGGACTCAGCAATCCAGCAGGCGCTGGATAACATGCTCCAGGTAATGAAGTCCAGTTTTGAAGCGCTGAAGCGGGACAGCTTGGACCCAATCCAGAAATCGGTGGATCAGCTGAACCAGAGGCTGGATGCCCAGGATGTTAAAGTTAAGGAGCTGGGAGAGGCGTTGGAGGAGCAGGCGGATGCGCAAACGGTTGCAGCGCTAGAAGTTGACGGCCTGAAAGAGCGGCAGAGAAGACTGCTGGACAGAGTGGAGGAGCTGGAGAATAGAGTCCGCAGGAACAATCTGAGGATGGTCGGCCTCCCGGAGGGGGCTGAGGGAGCTGATGCTGTAGCGTTTGTAGCAGACCTGCTGAAGCAGCTGATGGGAGCCGAAGCCTTTCCGCGACCGCCGGAGCTGGAGGGGGCACACAGAGTGCAGGCAAGGCAGGCCCCCCCCCCCCCCCCCCCCCCCCGCCCGATGGTGATTAGGTTCCACAGGTTCGTGGACAAGGAGCGGGTGCTGCAGTGGGCAAAGAGCGCCAGGAGCAGCACGTGGAACAACAGTGTTCTCCGCATTTATCAGGACCTAAGCCAGGAGGTGGCTCGGCGGCGAGCAGCCTTTAAGAACGTCAAGGAGGTGCTGTTCAAGAAGCACGTGAAGTTTGGTCTGCTGTTTCCAGCTCGGCTATGGGTCACGCACCAGGATCAACACCACTACTTCTCCGAGCCCGAAGAAGCGATGGATTTTGTGAGGGACCTGGGGCTGGTCCCGAAAGGAGGCCCCAAGGACGCGAGTTAGGGCCCGAGGATTTCTGTGGGAAGGAACGCCGAATGTGCCAGGACTGCTGCTCAATGGTTTGCTGGGCCAAGCGGAACATTTGAGACTCTTTCCTTTATTCATGGACATTGGTTTGGGGGGTTAACCAAACCCCCCTTTTTTTTTTGTTTTTTGGTTTTTTTTTGTGGTCTCTCTTGTTTCTTATGTGTGTGGGGGGGGGGGGGGGGGGGGGGGGTTTGGGTATATATTTATGTGCTTTTTCTCTTTTTTCTGTGGTTTTTTTTCCTGTTTGGGCTGGTTTGTGCTTTTTGTGCAGCTCGCGGAAGACACTGGAGCCGGCTTGCCCCAGTGGGTGGGGAGGAGGACGGGGAAACAATGGGAATGAGACAGGAAGGCGCAGGAGTGTTGAGTCACCGGGCTACCAGATTGGCTAGTCAAGGGAGTCAGATGGGGGGGGAAGTTACAGCCAGTAGATGGCAGGGGTGGGGGTATCGGGGGATAGGGTTAGGGGAGGGGGGGGGTTGTTCTGCTGACGGGAGAGGGACTTGAAATAGGCACTGGAAAGGAGGTCGAGGGTGGAGGCAGCCAAAGGGCGGGCCAGGAATGGCGCGACGCACGGGCCAGGGGCCGGCCCGAGAAAGGCTATGGCTGACCGGCGGGGTGGGGGGGGTGGGATGTGCCCCCCGACCAGGCTGATCACCTGGAACGTCAAGGGACTGAATGGGCCAGTTAAGAGGGCGCGGGTGTTCGCGCACTTGCGGGCCCTGAGGGCGGACGTAATTATGTTGCAGGAGACACATCTGAAAGTGTCGGACCAGACCAGGCTAAGGAAGGGCTGGATTAGCCAGGTCTTCCACTCGGACTTGGACTTGAAGTCCAGAGGGGTGGCAATCATGATCAACAAGCGCGTGCAATTTGAGGCAGAGGGCATATCCGCAGACAGGGGGGGCAGATACCTGATGGTACGGGGCAGACTGGAGGGGAGAAGAGTGGTGCTGGTGAATATATATGCCCCGAACTGGGATGACGTGGACTTCATTAAAAGAGTGCTGGGGAAGATCCCGGACCTGGATTCTCGCAGGCTAATAATGGGAGGGGACTTTAACATGGTCCTTGAGCCGACTTTGGATCGGTCGTGTCCCAGAACGGGTAGACTCTCAGCAATGGCAAGGGAGCTGAAAGGGTTTATGGAGCAAATGGGGGCAGTGGACCCCTGGAGAGATAGACAGCTAACAGGAATGGGCTACTCGTTTTACTCGCACGTCCATAAAGTATATTCCAGGATAGATTTCTTTGTACTAAGCAGGGACTGTATGGGGGAGGTAAAGAACACGGAATACTCAGCAATTACCATTTCAGACGATGCCCCGCATTGGTTGGACCTGCAGTTCGGGGGAGCGAGCTATCAACGCCCGCAATGGAGGCTAGATGTGGGACTGCTGTCGGAGGAGGGGGTCTGCGAGAGGCTGCGGAAATGCATAAAAAATTACCTGCAGGTGAATGACACGGGGGAGGTCTCAGCGGCGACCTTATGGGAGGCGCTAAAGGCAGTAGTGAGGGGGGAGCCGATTTCAATTGGGGCCCACAGAGCCAAGGCAGACCGGGCAGAGATGGATAGATTGGTCAGGGAAATGGGTCGGATAGATGAAGAGCACGCGGAGTCCCCGGGGGAGGTTTTACTCAGGGAGAGGCAGAGACTACAGGCGGAACTGGGGGCACTATCCACGAGCAGGGCTGTGGAACAGCTTAGGAAGGCGAGAGGAGTGGTGTACGAGCATGGGGAAAAGGCTAGCAGACTGTTAGCGCAGCAACTCAGGAGGAGGGAGGCGGCCAGGGAAATAGGTAGAGTGAGGGACGAGGGGGGGGCGCAAAGTGGAGGACCCGGCAGAATTGAATAGGGTATTCCGGGACTTCTATCGTAAGCTGTACACTTCGGAGCCGCCGGAAGAACCGGAGGGGATGAAAAGGTTTCTGGAAGGGTTAACATTCCCAAAAGTTGGTGGGGGGCGAGTGGAAGAGCTGGGGGCCCCGATTAGATTAGAGGAGGTATTGGGGGGCCTTAAGGCTATGCAGTCGGGGAAGTCCCCGAGGCCGGATGGATACCCAGTAGAGTTTTATAGGAAGTTCTCTGAGCTGGTGGGCCCGGTCTTGGCGAAGGTTTTCAATGAGGCAAGGGACAGAGGGACCCTGCCACCGACAATGTCACAAGCCACCATATCTCTGATATTGAAGCGGGGTAAAGACCCGGAGGCGTGCGGGTCCTACAGGCCAATCTCCCTGATTAATGTAGACGCCAAGCTCCTGGAAAAAGTACTGGCGGGTAGAATGGAGGACTGTGTACCGGAGGTGATTGGGGAGGATCAAACGGGGTTCGTGAAAGGTAGGCAGCTGGTGGCCAATTTGAGGAGATTACTCAATGTGATAATGATGCCCCCGGCGGGTAGAGAGGTGGAGGTAGTGGTGGCAATGGACGCCGAGAAGGCCTTTGACCGGGTGGAGTGGGACTATCTATGGGAGGTGCTCGGATGGTTTGGGTTCGGGGAGGGATTGGATCAAATTATTATATCAGACCCCGAGGGCCAGCGTCAGGACTAACAGAGAAGTGTCGGAGTACTTTAGGTTGTACCGAGGGACCAGACAGGGCTGCCCGCTCTCCCCGCTGCTGTTTGCACTGGCCATAGAGCCGCTGGCGATTGCGCTGAGAGCCGCAGAGGGTTGGAAGGGGATGGTGAGGGGCGGGGTTGAACACAGGGTTTCTCTTTATGCAGACGACCTGCTCCTGTACTTGTCGGACCCAGTGGCCGGGATGGGAACTATACTGGGAATGCTGAAGAAGTTCGGCCAGTTCTCAGGATACAAATTAAATACAGTCAAGAGTGAAATGTTTGTGATCCAGGCAAGGGGCCAGGAGAACAGATTGAGAGGGCTACCGTTTAGGCTGGTTGAGGAAAATTTCCGGTATTTGGGAATCCAGGTGGCACGAGACTGAGGCAGGCTGCATAAGTTAAATTTGGCCAGGGTGGTGGAGCAAATGAAGGGAGAGTTTCGGAGATGGGATGCACTCCCGCTGTCGCTGGCAGGGAGGGTGCAGACTGTAAAGATGACAATCCTCCCTCGATTTTTGTTTATTTTTCAGTGCCTCCCGATCTTTATCCCACAGTCCTTCTTCAAAAGAGTTAACGGGCTGATCATGAGCTTTGTCTGGGCGGGAAAATCCCCGCGGGTGAAGAAGGCAATGTTGGAGAGGAACCGCAGCGAGGGAGGGCTGGCTTTGCCGAGTCTGATCAATTATTACTGGGCGGCCAACATCGCTATGATAAGGAAGTGGATGGTGGGTACGGGGTCTATTTGGGAGCGGGTGGAGGCGGCTTCGTGCAGGGGCTCCAGCTTGGAAGCCCTGGTCACGGCTCCTCTACCGCTGCCTCCGGCCAAGTACACCACCAGCCTGGTAGCGGTGGCGACCCTGCGGATATGGGGCCAGTGGAGGAGGCATGTGGGGGAGATGGGGGCGTCTGTCTGGGCGCCAATCTTCGACAACCATCGGTTTGCCCCCGGCAGTATGGATGGGGGGTTCCGAGTATGGCGGCGAGCAGGGGCGGGAAGGGTGGGTGATATGTTCCTGGAAGGGAGCTTCGCGAGTTTGAGGAGCTTGGAGGAGAAATTTGGGTTGGTAAGGGGAAATGATTTTAGATATCTACAGTTGCGGGACTTTGTTCGTAGACAGGTCCCATCTTTCCCACGCCTCCCGCCAATGGGGATCCTCGACAGAATAGTCTCTAGGAGGGAAGAAGGGGAGGGCAGAGTCTCGGGTATATATAAGGTGCTTATGAGGGAGGAAGGGTCCCAGACAGAGGAACTGAAACTTAAATGGGAGGAGGAGCTAGGCGGGGAAATGGAGGATGGGCTGTGGGCAGAGGCCCTGAGTAGGGTAAATTCGACCGCGACATGTGCTAGGCTCGGGCTGATCCAATTTAAGTTCGTTCACCGGGCCCATATGACGGTGGCTCGGATGAGCAAATTTTTCGGGATAGAGGACAAATGCGCTAGGTGCGCGGGAGGACCAGCGAACCATGTTCACATGTTTTGGGCATGCCCTGAGCTGAGGGGGTACTGGGAGTGATTTGCGGGGTCATGTCCCAGGTGCTAAAAACAAAGGTGGTGATGAGTCCAGCAGTGGCAATTTTTGGGGTTTCGGAAGACCCGGGCGCCCAGGGGGAGAAAGAGGCCGATGTTTTGGCCTTTGCTTCCCTGATAGCCCGGCGACGAATATTATTGGCGTGGAGGGACTCGAAGACTGAGTGGTGGCTTGCGGACATGTCGAGTTTCCTGGGGATGGAAAAAATTAAGTTTGCCTTGAGGGGATCTGTGCAGGGGTTCACCCGGAGGTGGCAACCATTTATTGACTTATTTGCGGGAGAGTGAGCGTCAGCAGGGGGGTGGGGGGGAGAGAGTAGAGTAGGAGGGAAAATATGGCGGGTAGTACCGGTGGGAGGGGAGCGGGCTTGTGCAATATGTTACGATGGAAGTATTGAAAGTACGTGGATGTTTGCACATTTTTGCCTTTTTTGCTTTCTTTCTGATGATGTCTGTATCTGTTATAAAGCCAAAAACTACCTGAATAAAATTGTTTATTAAAAAAAAAGGTTGACAAGTCTCCTGGTCCTGACGGAATGCATCCCAGAGTGCTAAAAGAGATGGCATAGAAAATTGCAAATGCACTAGTGATAATTTACCAAAATACACTAGACTCTGGGGTGGTCCCGGCGGATTGGTAATTAGCAAATGTGACACTACTGTTTAAAAAAGGAGGTCGGCAGAAAGCGGGTAATTATAGGTCAGTTAGCTTAACTTCGGTAGTAGGGAAGATGCTGCAATATGTCATCAAGGAAGAAATAGCCAGGCATCTGGATGGAAATTGTCCCATTGGACAGACGCAGCATGGGTTCATAAAGGGCAGGTCATGCCTAACTAATTTAGTGGGATTTTGTGAGGACATTACCAGTGCGGTAGACAATGGGGAGCCAATGGAGCTGGCACATCTGGATTTCCAGAAAGCTTTTGACAAGGTGCCACACAAAAGGTTGCTGCATAAGATAAAGATGCATGGTGTTAAGGGTAAAATAGTAGCATGGATAGAGGATTGGCTAATTAATAGAAAGCAAAGAGTGGGGATTAATGGGTGTTTCTCTGGTTGGCAATCAGTAGCTAGTGGTGTCCCTCAGGGATCAGTGTTGACACCCACAATTGTTCACAATTTAGATAGATGATTTAAAGTTGGAGACTTTCAATTGGTGCAATGTGTCCAAGTTTGAAGACGACACTAAGAAAAGTGGTAAAGCAAAAAGTGCAGTGGATACTAAAAGTCTGCAGAGGGATTTGGATAGTTTAAGTGAATGGGCTAGGGTCTGGCAGATAGAACACAATGTTGACAAATGTAAGGTTCTCCATTTTGGTTGGAATA